>NC_089553.1:3773250-4402125 GCF_040115645.1 Euwallacea fornicatus
CTCCGTATTGTCAAGGTTTGTTATATTTTTCAGTTTCTCTGGCTTCAAAAGATTTATTTATTAGGGGAATCTCGCTCAAGTCCGTAGCTTGGATGCATGCAAAGGAACAATACTGCGTTACTTATTCATGTCGCAAATCAAGTAGAGCTATTTGTCTGACAAAAAGCACCGTTTCTTCCCCACATCCGGATTATGCCAGGGGGTAAAAACGATCTTACCAACACAGGGAATAGTCATTTTTATTTTGCCTTTCAACTTATTTTTATTATACTTTTCCTTTAATAAAAAGGGCCACTTTACGCTAAGCGTATCGTCTATCTTTGGCTTAAATCTGGCCCATTTGGGAGAATATTTATGCAAATGCTAAACCAAAAGGACTTTTTTTTCATCTTTTCTTCTTAGTTCTAAAACAGCCCTATTATTTACGTAAAAATTTTAAAAAGTTACGAATTTTACTCTCTATTTGGTGACTTTTTTATTTAGTTTTCTAAAGTGACAGTAATTTGCACTTTTAACTGCTCAATCGGTGGAGGACAAAAAAGGCCAACGAAGAGCAAATGTTATTTGTATAAGTTAAATAAAAATTTAGTTCGAGAGGAGTTTTTGTGACTCAAAGTAATTCTTTAGGAACATTGTCCTTTTTCAGAGTAATGGCGCTATAAACTTCTAATATTCCCTCCTGAAAATCAACAGGCATGTTGACGCTTTTCATTCTCTTGTGTTTACAGGCTTTATTGATTTCCACTTCAGAAGCTCGACAGAGTTGGGCTCCCTAGAGAAGGAATTAATTTCTATGAAAACCTCATATTATTTAGAAGTTCCAGAGGACAGGAAGATTTTATAGGTTTCTGCATCTTTTAATATCGCAATTATTCAGCATTTTACAGCATCATCGCCGCTAAGTCTATTTAAGACATCTAGTACATCCCTTGGTGCAGATATACCATAGCTGTGCTCAACTTAACAGAAATTTATGACGCCGAGCACTTCTAGGAATTTCCAGAATGTTATCACTTCGCGGAGATTTTATGCATATTGATAGCCACGTTTGAACTCGAGTTCCGGTCTTGCCCCTTAGCAGTACCTGAGAGCTTTTGATAGAAAATTTAGCCAAAAACAGTTCAAAAAAATGTTTAAGTTCATCAGACTTCACCTAATGGATTTCGGTTACTACACACATCGATTGTGACGTCACATCGCGCCTCGCAGTGTTACGAAGTGTACCAATTGTGGGTGGCCGCTCTAGGAGTTCCTCAATGGAAAATCTAGGTTGCACCGATACCTATCGGGTGATATTCCACCAATCGGCCTGTTTGGCAATCAACCGAAATCCTTCTGATCTAGATCATCGTTACCGAAAAAAGTTTCTAGCTAAGCTGGAAGCAGTACTTTTCTTTTATTCGCCTCTCTCATAATTCGTTTTAGTATAGTTATTTCTTTTTAATCGTTTTCTAAGTAGAATTTGGCATATTTTTGCCTAAAATGTTAACTCATAGGTGGGAGTCGAATATATGTCTCGACTAGTGCTTGAGAAGAGTCGAGGCCAGATTGAAGAGGTAACAAAATGGACAATCGACCCTCATTTGCACATGTTCGAAACAAAAGCAAGAACATAGCTTTTGCTTAGATAACAAACACGAAGACTCGTTTGTATGAGGCCTATCAATTCTTACAATTCTAAGTTTTGCCAGCACCATGTATATTAATTTATAATTTTAGTAAAATATGGCGTTTTATTGTTTTAGATTTTAATAGCTTTTTAGGCCCAATACGAAAGTATGATCTTTCACCCGAATTAAAGATCCTAACATACAAATAATAGGAGATCGGACAGAATCTCCACGCAAGAAAATGTGTCAGTGTACAGTGGATTACTTCTATTATTCACTATAGGAATATCGTAATGATAAAATTTAAAGTTCAGCCCAGCAAGAATTGACATATTCTATCATCATTATGTCTTGTTCACAGCAGGTCTCAGGTCGCAATGGAGCACAGTTCATTCAACCTCAATAACATCAAATTCGTTAGAAAATTACTATTTGTTGCATTTTGCTGCTGGCAATAATTTATTCTATTTCATTTTACAATGAAAAAATCTTATTAATTTGGTGTGAGTATCTATATTAAATTACACTTTGAGCATTCAATCAGACCCATAGCCCAAGACAGTCGAATGCGAATTGGAAATTCCTTCAATCCTGTGTAGCATCAATCAATCCTGGGAAAGGTAATTGGGACCGAATTTCGGTTAATTTTCTCACAATGAAGGACTTTAATGTAGGTTTCAGAGAATAGTCCCACAATTACATAGAAAGCAAAGAACTTGATGTTTTTTCAATATTTGTGAGACTGAGAACTAAGAGCGTTCTTTCAAGTCACTGTGTTTTGTTAAAAAGAAAAGCTAATTTCCTACATTTAGGAGAAGACGGTCTTAACAAGTTATATATATTTTTTTGAACACCCGGTGCCTGTATACTCCAGTGATACTTTATCAGATGTGGTTCTTCTTGTGCCGTTTCAAAATTATTTTTCATTTTACCTCTATCCATTTTCAGTGAAATGAATAAAAAATTAGCTTTATAAAAAAAATTATGTGCTTATCTGGAAATGCACTTACCGAACCACTTATTTATTCTTGCTGAACACTCTTTCGTCACATAGAAGTTCTTAGCTGTAATAAGCTCAAGCAAGTAAAGTGTAATTTTTAGATATGGAGTTACGCAGTAAGCACGTAAAAAGAGCCTTTTAAAAAAAAAATTTTCAGCTCTTCAATGAAAACTAAAAAAAAAGGAGAAACATACGCCTATTGGGTAATTTGTTATTTTATATAAAATATAGCAATTTATGTTTCTCCGCCATCAAGTGGTTTTAAAATTGCTGTCTATAGAAGAGATTGTGCTTTGAATTTCATAGCTTGAAACAAAATGAATTTTTTTAAAAGAATTTCTTACGCAACTCGGCAGGTAACTTCAAGCTAATGCAAATTCAACAAATAGAAGTCTGTTTGGGCTACTTAAAGTACTCTAATTTACTTTTTTTAGGATTAGCAAATTTAAAAATTTTCCCAAAATTTTCAAAATTTCATTTATGGTACATAGTCAAAATTCAAGAGATCGAGCAACGAAAATTGCATTTTAAGGAATTATCAAGTTGCAATTTCAAGAAAGAAAAATTTATATTTGAAAAAAAATCCCTTTTTGGAAAAAAAACGAGTTCCCATGTCCGAACCTGAACTAATCAGATATTAAAATTGAATTAACGTGAAATGAGTCACACAGAAACTTTAGCGTTCTTGAATAACGTAAAGGGGATCTCTTGGAATTTTTCTTTACATGGCTTTTGTAATTTGATGAAATGATAAAATGATAAAATCGTCGATGAAATACGGAATTCCTACAAAACGCGATTTTCAAGAATTTTGCCCTTTAGAATTTTGTTATCTTTTCTGGAGTGAAAGCCATGTGAACCATATGTTATTAAGGGCTATTAAAATGAAGTTAGATCGCTCATATCCCTCATCGCTTTTTCCATTAGTATGTAGTACGTGGATATATTTCTTACTCTCGGCAGTTTGTTTTTATTAAAAAGTAATTTAAAAACAAACGTTCTTCTGCATATAGACACATTTTACAATAAAGCAAATTTATGGCGGAATATTAGAAAACTCGCGTCCGCCATCGGTGCGATACTGTGAAGTATTCCAAGGAATTGATTAACCGTTACGAGTTATACAGGGTGTTTGGTAACTCGATGCATTCCTTTAGGGGAGCGATACAGCAAGAGGTAAGGACTAAATGCAACCCAATTTACCTTAGTACCAAAGTCGATACTAACAAACATACAGGGTGTCAAATTTGTAAAAATAAATCATGTTTTCTTTAATATCTTGCGATTTCTTTCAGCTAATTTTGTAAAATTGTGTATATGGAGGTTTTTTGGGAAGAGAAATTCAAATTTATGCACCATTTAGGTGTATCTTCTAGAGGGCGCCACCTGCGACAATTAGGACTCCTCTAAACCGCTACAACTTTTTTGTGCCACCCTGCAAGTCAGTTTGGAGAAGGAAAAGGTACTTTCCTACTTTTTCTCGTTAAAAAAGGTATGCTTTATTGAAATCGCTAGAAGCAACGAAAAAATAAATAATTCAAATAATTTGGTCAAGATATACCTAGCCTGAACCGACGTAGTTTTAGAGCTATTGCAGAGGGGAAATATGTTCAATACCAGGTACTATCGCTGTGATACTTGGGGGCCCCTACTTCAAAAATTACCGACGAAATTATTGCTAATTCGGTCTTTCACACTTTAATCTCTCTCTTTAATCCAATTCTTAAAAAAGATTTTTCTGCTTTTTTGCATTTTTACTCTATATTTACTGCATGCCAAACAGTGAATGCCAATTTCTCAGATCATGGTTCATCTCGAATTTTTAGTTTGTTATTGACCGCGATTGCTTTCATAAGACTCCGCCATTATTGCATAGTTCATGTTTCCATAGTATATCAAGAATTTTTGACATTTTTAAACTCAAACTGAAATGTGGATGTATCAGCTCGGAGCAGTCCTGGGTTTAGGGGTTCAATAGCACGGTTTCAATCGGCAAGAACTGGGGAACAACCTTGCGAGATTACGTGCAGTAGACGCTAGAGCTCTTAAAAATTAAAGTGAAAGTTCCTATGGACGCGTGTCGGCCAATGCCCTCATTTTTGATGAGGGGAAAGAATTTTAAAATGTTAAAAACAGACTTGTGTGATAGAAAAGAATAAAAGGCAAGAAAAGAACGGAAAAACGTTGCAAACACCCAGTATGACCGATTTTTAAATTCGACGGCGCCATTTCGGAGAAGAAAAAATACTTTCGAGAGGTGCTAATTAATTTCAATTATCTTATCAAAGGAATCCAGAAAAATGATAAAGCCGGTTTCAGAAAAATTCGATTTTTCCACGTATCTCCGGAACTAATTAAAAAGCACCCAATGTCAGGACAGCTGTTTATTGAATTCGCGGTTAGGGCTTAACCTTAGGTACAACCTTTTCATGTCTAGAATCTTCTATTTGATAACTTGCCGTACTTAATTTACGTCCTTTCAATTGGACGCGACGTTCATTGAGAAGAGAGATTTCGCATTTCGATATTTTTAATTCTCGTCTATTCCGCCTTATTTCTTATTCATGCAGAATTCCGGCGATAAAGCTGCCAGAATATTTTCAAGCAAACAGCAGAGTACACTGAAAACTTTCTACAACAACAAATCGGCAGTTCTAAAGGATCGAAAATTGAAGATAACAAAATAAACCAATGAAATTTGAGCATTTCTCCCGGCGTGAATATGTAATAATATATACCGACTGGATTCTAGCAAATAAACCCATCGTGGTGTAATGGAAAATCAGATGATGTCGATTAGCATATAATTTGTCTGCAATTTGAAGGCTTGTCTTAATTAATGGGGTAATGAAATTACCTGGTTGTCGGTTCGTAGCTAGTCAAGACAGCCGTCTTTGGAGCAGGATTTAGGTAAACCGTAATGGAATGGGGTTATTGATAACAGTAATGAAATGGTTTATTGATGACTTAATTTCCACAAAAATGCCTAAATTGGAATTGTTTACTAAGTCAGTTTGGTTTAACTTTATTAGGGGGTTACGGAAAAGCACTTTGTCACACGGGTCTCAAACGTAAATCGGTTTCACATCACATTTATTTTGCTTTTAAGTAAAACCAAAGTTCTAATCCCTCGGAAATCTCATTAAAAGGCTATTGATTTAAGTCCCGTCCGACTCCCCCCACTCGCCCCGACATTGACTCCATTTCTCGATAAATATTAAATATTTCCTAAATTTTAGTGGTCTTTTAAAATTGCTTTGCTAAGATCGACTATTTCAAACACAAATAACGAAATATACTCAAATCACGCACTCGACTGGAATGTTGATTACGCAGCAAAGAAAGTTCGGAACAGGCGCATTGCAAATTTACAAAGGGTCAAATCAACCACTTGTAAGTTCGAAGGGATGTTATTTGGCAGCCAAGAAGCGGAAAATTCGAAATACGACCTAAGCTGATTTAATACTGAAAACGGCGGACTGGAAATACGTTTGCCCGGAAATAAACTGCTCCACAAGAGTTTGGGATATTAGGATATTTTGGATATGGCTTAGAGCTAGCGCCAGGAATGATTTTTTCGCAACATTCGTCAAAAAATAAGTAGAAAACGATCGTCGACGATATTTTTTAATTTATCAAAGGAAACCAAGAAAAATATTAATAATGAATTTACGCAAAATCGCAAATAACACAAAAACTACATGTCGAAAAATCCAGTAGGTCGTATAGCCTCCCCTAACGGGTACAACTACCTCACACCGACCTAGCACACTTCAATGAGATAGTTTATCGTGCCTTGCGGTGAGCTCTCCCATAACTGCGGGAAGAAGTTCTCGAATATTTAACATTGTTTGGAAGCCCGAGCGATAGTCTCCGAGACTTCTTTGCAGTGTGTCCCTCATGCGTTCAACGGGGTTAAGCTCGGGCGATCTCGACGGAAGCGGTGGATATTCGACACCAACATTGTCAATCGCTCCCGTAACGATTACTGCGCGACGTGATCGGGCCATTATCGTCGAAAAATCGGAAATTTTCTCCCAGAGCAGCTCAAAATTTTGGCAGAAAGTTGTTGGTGACGCCCTCTTCATAGATTTGTGCGTTCATGTTTCCTTTAAGTTCGTTCAACTCAGTTTTCCCGTTATATCAAATTCCATCCCAGACCATTATTGTGCCCCTCTTAAAAAGATGCACTTCTTGTACAGTTCTTCGGTTTCTGCGCACTCCGGGGTTTGTCCAGACACCAACACGCCGACTATCAGAATAGCGGACAGGTCGGGACTCGAAAAATGCAGAACGCCACTTTTCACCCCAATTGATGTCTTCTCTTGCCCGCTCTAATCTTGCAAGTTTATATTTTTGGGTAAGGGGAACTCCCCTTGAAAAGCGTCTCGAGACTGTGTTTACTTCTTTAAGTTTCCTACGAGTGGTTTCCATGCAAACTTGAACTCTTGCAGCTTTCGATGCAAACTTGAACTCCTGTAGCTTTCGATAAGGCACCAGGCAAATGCCTGTATGTCGACAGAGGGCAGCCTCTTCGCGCTGAAACTGCAACGAGTCGGGCTTGCGCAGCGGTGGGCACCTTCGGTCGCCCTGTGCGCCGTCTTCCTGCGACGTTTCCAGTTTATTGAGACCTTTTGACACATTAAGCAACGTGGGAGAATTGAGTCAGTTTCATGTTGGTTTAGTCCAGCCTCCAGTACCTCCATACCCCTGTTTTGTTTTCTTATACTTGACTTTTTCCGAGGCATTAAAGGAACGTCCGAGCACCTTTGCACAACCAAGTAAAGTAACAAAAACCACCCAAATGGTATGGCATCTGATACCAATGTTGCGACCATTTTTTTTTTAATGCGAAATAATAATAAATTTTATTTTTTTATCCATATTGTATTGCTTTAAGAGTGATAAGCAAGGAATGTATTTGCGATCATGCAGTTTGTTATTCAGTAATATTTCGCCATATCCCCAGCTTTTGTGAAGCAGTTTACACGAGGAGAGACTCGAACAACAGAGAACATAAGAAAGCGAAAATAACTCGAAAGTCCACCAAAAACTGAAAATCTGCGAAAGGGTTCTGGGAGTAATTTCGTAAAAATAAGTTTTCTAAAATTTCAGTTTGCAGACGAACTTTAAATGGGATTAAAGGCATAAAGAAAATTGTGGAGTTCAGCAAATACCAAAGTTCCGTTAGACCAGTTGTGTGTTTGCCAAGAAAGTATAAAGTTCAACAGACCCTCGTTTAGTCACTGTCAGGAACGTCATGGATTGTTAGGGTAGACAAACGGGCTCTTAGGGCAGAATTTATAACCGAATGAAATATTGAGCAAATGAATAAAACGCAACACTCAAAGTTTGGTATTGTTTGAATGCCCTGAAAGCTGCATGGCAAAATCAGTCCTTTAGTGTCAGAAGTAAGAAATTACTACATGTATTTGAGTGTCTGTTAATTAATCTCTGCCCAAAGTTTGACTAGTTCTATGTAATTTTGGCAAGAAATTATCGTATCGCTTATAGTTGGGCTTTATCTTTGTATTATTTCATTGCAGCTGACTGTGAGCGATTATCTCAATCCTGTCACTTTTTTGATGCAGATGTGGCTTGTTGGAGAAGACAAAGTTCCTCCTTGTCGCATTTTGATATCCTTAACTGGCATGCCGGTAATACCAGGCATCGACTAATGGCAATTTCTTGGAGACATTCAGAAGCTCAGTAGAAACATCAGAACAACATTAGAATATTATGCATATACTATTCAGCATCAATATTCATACAAACAAGGAGATGGTAATATTTAGGGTACTCCATGTAAAAACCGTTAATTGGAAATGCCACAATTTTTGGAGCCATCCCGTATGTTTTCTAAAAATTTGGAAGTATGCACAGCACTTCTTCCAAGAGCTCTCGTATTTAAGTGTTTGTGCTAACCTCTAAGGCTAAAAACCGATTACACACTCTCGGGATACCCTGTATCCCGAGAGTGTGTGTGAATAGGTTGTACATTCTGTATGTACACATTCGAGTTCCGATATGGGAAGCTTGGAAGTTATTAGATATACATGGTTGATCAAATGGAGGAAAAATTGTGCCTTTACATAGGTGGTCATTTTTCCTTTTTAGGTTTGAGCCTTTTTTGTTGGAAGAGAATAAAAACATAAAAATTTATATTAATTTTTTGCTGCTTTGTTATTTACTGCTTTCAAAAGTCTTTTAGGACCTTCGAACATTGTTTTCCTTTGAGAAAAAATAACTTTCTTTGCCGCATGGACTTTTTTTTCAATACGGACTGGGATTTTTTCGTTTTTGAGTAGC
The DNA here is from genome assembly GCF_040115645.1 of Euwallacea fornicatus. NCBI lineage: Eukaryota > Metazoa > Arthropoda > Insecta > Coleoptera > Curculionidae > Euwallacea > Euwallacea fornicatus. The sequence goes on from NC_089553.1 coordinate 3,782,170, forward strand.
TCTTTACCTATCAAAAACTGATTTCGAATTCGAATTGCCGGTGACAAAACTAATTTCGGAAAAAAATTTAAATAACTTGTATCGCATCATCATGAATTCAAGGAAGGCAACGATTTAACGAAATACGGGTGCGTATCATAAAAAAAAACTTGACGTAGGTCTCTTCTAAGTGAAACATCATACGGGGCGAATGAAGTTATTTTCTTGAAGAGGGTCGACAAATGCTTTAAGAATTAGAAAAGCCCAAATCGCCCTGCTGCATTTTCCCGCGTTTCTCGGAAAAATTTGGCTGCAGTGTGCCTCCGGCACGAAAGCTGCCGATTAATCCTTGAACAATAGCTAGTGTTCTTTTCACAGAGAGGAAGATCCTGCCTGAGCTTCTCCTACAGCTTCCATTCCTCCACCAGCGACCTTGTGCCGTTCACCGTCTATTCCAGGACGGCTCGGATCTGCCACATAATTTGAAACTCCTAGAGACTCAGAAAATGAAACTAAACTCTGATGATTAGATTGCACTTTCTCAGTCTCTCAGAAGTTCATGTTGGCTTAAGTGTGCCTGAGGGCGACGAGGTCGCCGACTTTGGGTTATTGGTCTTTCATGTAGTTTATTTTGTTAATTTACTTGTACTTTCGTCCCTTAAGTTACGCCTATGTACCTCGACGCTTATTCTAAGAACATCATCTCGGTGTCCATCAGGCCATATCCAAGGGTCCTCTATGGCTGGGAACAATGTTACTAGTCAAAAGAAGCTTTCTCAGTGGGGCTATTGCTGCGACGGGTCTGCAACATTGCCAGAAAAGCGACTCGTATGGGTATTTTCCAGACGGCCGCCGTTGATGGCATCCGGCGCGGCCACGGCCCGTAACGGTTCTTGGCGGTGGTGCGCCCCTGGTTGGAATTCCTCAGTTTTAGCACTTAAGGGATAAGCGAAGTGATTTTTTTTCTCTTTTTATTCTCTTGGAACGGTCTCGGTGTCGGATTTGAGATCAAAATCATAGTTCGTAACCCGTCCAACTAAGCAATCTCTCTCTTCATACTTAGACCGGCAAATTCTGTCATTATTAAAATAAGTGAAATTTGATACAGTCCATTTTCGTAAGCCGAATTGCCGTTTTCGCGGTTTCGTTTGTCGAAGGGGACCCTTAACAAAGGTCCTTTACGTTCTAGAGCAGTTTTCCCACGTCCAATTTGCTGAAATATTTTATTAATTCGGCGAACTACACTGCTATCAATAGGTCGGTCTGGATACGTCTCGTTAAATATGAAACGCACCTCTTCGCACGTTCTTTTGCCACTTCCACACCCCGAAGAGATTGAATTTCAGTTCTTCGCTGCTCGGGTAAACGATCCACTTTTTTATATCGTAAGTCTGGTAGATGTCCAACAAATGAATTCAACTATTAACGAATTCTATGAAAAACAAGATATTTTTCGTCTAAAAAATTGTTTACATTGAAGACCATTTGGAATGTCTGCGTCTTATTGTAATTTTTTTGCTCTCTTCCAAGGCAAAATGAGATTGTATTGTCTCTCTAGACAGCAAAGGCTATTGGTATTGATCTTTTCAGGATATGGATTTTGTTTTATTTTTTTAAGGGAAACTGTAGGTCCATTTTTCCATCGATATTGAGCATGCAGTCGCATTCCTTATTGAATTTCCTTTCACTCGATATAGTAAAATGAGTGCGTTTACATCTGTAAACAAAAACTTAGTAAGGGCAGTTCGATGGTGGCGAAAAATTTTAGCATCGAAAATAGTGCTTTAAATGCCCGTTTTTAAATAAAACTATACGTGTTTAAATACATTTTTAAATATCGGGTTTGTGAAAGCTATAAACGTGTTGCAACACTTTTTACAGGCACTATATATCACGCAAAGTAAGCCGGGCGCTTCCCTCCTGGGGCCTTAATAACTTGAGTTTATCACGTGTTTCCCACGTTAAGGACCCATTTTTAAAGTAGGTAGATATCCACTTTCATTGTATATCGATGTTACGTGTATTACCACAACTCGTTCGGCCTTAGCTCTAGCGTCGAATAGCTTAGATGGATGTATTAAGCGGTCAAGAAACATTCTTGATGAGCCAAACTACCGAAATTTGAGGTCCGAGATGCGGATTTGAGCATGAACCGGAAAAAGAGATGAACTCTTCAGCCGTACCAAAATCGATTTCCAACTCATGTTTGCAATTAGACCGGGTTAAAATCATTGTAATTGCTGTGGTTTTATAATTTGGTAGATTGATATCACTGAAAAATAATTCCATGAGAACTCCAAATCCAACCTCCAGTTGCAATTTATCCCAATTAAATTGTTTTCGCTCAGAGGACAATGGGAAACTAAAATAGGAATTTTCAGTATTTGAAAGAGGATTTAACAAATGTTGAAGTTAGAAGTCGCGCTGTTCAGGACTTAATTGAAGTTCGAGCATGTTAATACCTGTTGTACTGCTAAGAGTCTACGGCAGCGAGGCTAGCTCTTCCAATTAAAATAAAAACTTCAATGAAATCCGCAAATGTTATAATATTTTCGGATAACGAGGGCTTGTATTTTGCTTTTATCTTTAATTGTTATAATTCGAGCGGCTTAGGTACCAACGAGGGGCAGATCTTTGCGACAGACCGGGCCTAAACAAAATTTAATGCGATTCATCGTTGAGGGACGTAATAGTCCCATTATTATTTCCCTAAGTCGAATTTCATGTTAAAGTGCGTCCTTCACATTTACTTCCCCATTAAATAGCTCTTTTAAAATTCCGGAATTTCTCTCTCAATTCCCATCTTTCATCCATAGAATATTAGATTAAATTATTTTTACAATCTAAGGGTGATTCATAAAATGTTAAGTAAAATTTTTGCGTTAGAGTTTAACGGGTGGGCGATGTGGATCGGTAAAGCTTGTTACCCTACAGATATCTCTATTTACGATTTTAACCGATAACGACACGTCCAGCGTCGATCTGGACACCTGGAATTGTGTTGATGAATGAATTTATTGTTATTGAATTGATTCGAGGCGCTCGGAGAGAGCGTTTTTAAACATGAAGGTTAGTTCAGGTTAGTTCAGGTTAGCGAGGAAGCTCAATCATACCACTCTCTAAGCTTTAGCATGTGCGCCATATTTATGTCGCGTATTCTAAAGTTGGATTCAAAACGGGTTAATTTGAATTAATTTTTTTCCCCAGGATCAGAGGAATGCAGGCTGTTCCACATTAGAATGAACAGCATGGGACGCCTGAGGGAAACCGTAAGATATGCGCAGTAGTAGGTTAAAAATGGAAAATAAATTTCGGTTTTTATCTCGAAAACCATTAGAGACACAAAATCGGTTAGGCTGAGCCAAAGTTGTTATTCCACCAGAGGCGTGCATTGTCTATTTTGTAATAATCAATACATTTTTGTTATGCAGCCGCGTCTGCAAAGTATAATCATTTTTGCGATCTGACTAATTACGATTTTGCTATTGGATTTTTCTTTTTCGTCTATTTCTCTTTCTCAAAAAGCTATCTGGCGGATAACTACATTCGTTGAACTACTTTGACATTAGTTACACCCTGTTTGCGCATTGAAAAAATTATTCATCGCGGCAGATCACCCAAAAAGTGGTGTTAGAGATGAATACGCACGGCCATTACTGCGGTGCAAAATGTCGCTGAACGGTCAAAATCAAGATCACATTAAATCCCTCATTCCTGGGTTCTAACGGGCTTCCGGTGTCCATGGCGCGAAGCGTCCGCTTGTGGACAAGACAAAATGCGAAGAAATATAGATGTTCACATGAAGATGCAGATGGCTCTGCGTGATACGTTTGACTATCAGGTGCATGCAAAGATAGATTTTGACTTGGAAGACCTAGGGGCAGGGTCTGAACAATTTCTTAGCTAATGAATGAAAAAAATAAGCATTCATTAGGGCCCTCTATCAAAAAAACGATATATTGGAATTTACGATTAATAAAATATTTTTAAGTTGTCAATGTATTGGACCACTGGACGGTTTATCAGGTGTCTGTACGTTTTTCGCTGCTTTTTTTGCGGGGCCTATGGTGACGATAAAAAACGGCGGATATGGGCAAAACGTGTCGAACTTACTACTACCCGAACCATAGGCGCACCTGTGGCCCCTGCATACCTGCGGTAAGACAAATGCGGACCATGGATAAGTCTGTACGAAATTCTAATGAAATAAGCCAACTCCAAATGAAATAAACCAATCCCTAAAGTGAATTTAAAATTAAATCTTGCATTTTTTGTCTCAAACGAAAGAATTTTCTTTAAGTAAACTAAAAATTCGTTCTAAAAATAATGAAATGATTAATAAAAGTAATTAAAAAATTTTTAAATTGATGGCTCGAAAATCCCTTCACTCAGAGCTATAGAGGCAACAGCCCAAGCGGTCATAAAATGACCTTCCAACATTTCGTGACATGTTACTGGCAATATTTCGAAATGAGTTTTCGATTTTTACTCGAAGCTCGTCTCAAATCATTGGCTCTATCGAAGCCGTAAATGTTAAAGTTTACGTGCCTCCACAGAGGGAAATCGCATGGAGAGCGATCTGCAGATTTGGCTGGCCACAAAGCAGTCCCTCATCATCTCATTATAAATCGTTGCGGGAACGTTTGGGCCAAGTATTCATTGACCGAACGGCTATTGTGCGCAGGATATCCATCCTGTTGAAACCAGATCTCACAGAATGGCTTTCCAATTATTCCCTGAATTTCGGGCACAATTTTTCGTTGAAGCAGGTACTTCGGGCCGGTCAAAAGGACATCAATGGAAAATTGACCGATCGCGTTTTTAGCCGATATGCATCCTCAGATTTTCAATTTTTGAGCGTACTGAGTGCGAACATCAAAAACCTCGTGTAGATTTTCCCGAAACCACTATCGCACGCGAGTAGAATAAAGTCGATATAATAATAAAAAGTTCGATTCTGCGAATATAACTTGCAGGAAACAGACCTTGAGTTCTTTGAGGTTTGTAGAAACGGTACTCATTTTTTTAGGATTTTTTTGACGTATAAAGCAACTTCATCGGCAATACGTTCCTTAGGGAGGGTAAAATCTTCACTCGTTATAGTACAGATCCGGATCTGTTTCAATTCAACGTCTTCGTGGAGTGCCACGGGGTTCTGGTGCGCCTTTGCTGAAGCCCGTCCCAGTGTCTCAAAATTATGGCCAACTGCGTGCAAGGTTGATGAGGTAGGAATTGGCCCATTTTCCCCTGAAAATGTTTCCCAGGAAGATTGTCTGATTGGACGATAAGTCCGAATTTGGCAATGCCAATAACGGTTATCAAAATGAGAACCGTTGTTGACGAAGCAATAATAAAGTCTGTTTTGAAAATGGCTTAACGAATGTTTTCCAGAAAAAAATGAATTAGCAGAAGAGATGCATCAGAATGGCCAGCACAACCTCCAGATCTCGGTCTACTAGACTTTCTCCTATGGGGTCATTTAAAGAGTGAAGTGTTTAGAACTCAACTCGATGGCATTGAAGAATTGAAAGGACGAATTTTCCTGGATTGCAGAAGTATTACTGGAAAGTCTTTGTTCACGAATAATTTAAAAACAGAGTTTATTATTGCCTTGCTAATAACGACTTTTTGAGCCCTTAAAGAAATTAATTATTTGATTTCAATAAGCTATTTGCACTAATACACTTTTTTCCTTCTAGCTCCCGACTCAATTAACCGATTTCAGTTTTCTTAGCACAGTTACATAGGAAATTGAATTCCGTTTGCAATGATGTGCCACTCGACGGGGGGTGTCATTTGAAATATGAAAGTAAGGGTAGCTGAGGCCGAGTGGGTGACTGATGCAATTCTTTCTAATGTTAAAATAAACTTCCCGTCAGATATCTAAAGAGGTTTTTTTTTGATCGTTTTAAATTTTCCTCCCCAAGCAAGAGCTATTTCGGGTGGTTCGCTTTGAAACGGATACCCTGTATATATCTAGTGCCCTTTGGTTAGTGCACACGATACTATGAGGTGGAGGATGTCAAAAGCTCGACGCTGCCGGCAAACTTTTACAACTTACCGGTAATTAACGAGATAAATCTCACCTTAACCGTTAAGTTCATTTTTGAAGCAGGGGACTCAGCGAACAAAAGGGAAAGTCTAGAATAACCCAGTGAACTGAAAATTTCCGGTTGGTAATAAGTTCGCATTAACCAAATTTATTAAAGGTGAATAATGGAGACTATTTTAATTATAACAAATTGCATAAATTTGTTTACGCTAATTATTCGAGACAAAGTTTAACCTTGTTTCTGGTAATTCCATCCTCGTAAGTTCAGAACAATCTCTCCTCGGAGCAATGATCACATAACGTTTAATTTCCATTTAAAGTTCTCAACTGAAATGTGATCTGTGTAATAGAGGTAATTTTGCTGAAACTCTGAAGTTCAAAGACTGAAAACTTTATCTTTACGACCGAAAATCCTTTTACAATATGTTTATTTTCGAATCTATGAATAAATCAATTTATTCCTTTGAATAAATGGCTTTTTTCCCGCGCACAAGAGCAATTTGACAAAGACAAATATTACCTTGGCTCGCGTTACGTCATCCTTCTAGCAGAAATGATGAAGTTCTCGCCTCAGGGCATAAAATTTCGCTTTCAGACTGGTAATTTTTCTAATGTAATATGAAAAGACCTGATGTTCATGTTTTACTCGATAAATTCTTGTCAGGGGGAGGATTCTCGTTTGCCGAGGCTGACTGTTTTGATTAAAAGAAAAAATGACTGGGTAAACATGTGGACGAAATTCCGGGAAAAAAATGACTTCAAACTACGAAAAAACTTGCCACGGCCGCATTTGGGGGAAAAGTCGACGATTATTCTTGACAAGCAAGGTGCCATCGAGTCAGGCCGCCTTCATGTTGAGGCTTTCTTAATTCGAAGTTTAAATCTCGTTCTGCCAGAAGAGCAAAAGCACAAAACAACCTGTAGAACTTAGAATAAATTTATTCCCTTGACTGCGCAAGTCTCCGTTATTTACCAATTTCCCTTGTATTACCAACAAACAACGTGCCAACAGGACGCGTTGTAGACTCTCTGGTAATCACAGGATACGTTGTCTTACCTAAATTTTGCATTTTTCCCTGGCCCCATACAACTCCTACATCAACTCATTTTGACTCATACATTTAACCACACTTGTGCGATTTGACATTAAGTGTGAGGCAATTTCGTCAGATGGTGGGACCATATTTCCCGAAAAATACTGATAATAACTGAGGTTTTATTGTCATAAAATCTTGGTTTTTATCAATGTCACAGATATGCTAAGTGACACAGAAACCCGAACAGCCGGTATAAATGTTCCGATTTCGCTAATAATTTTTTACAAGTGTCAGAGGGGCCAAAGTAACTTAAGGCTTGAAATTCGAAGTAAATCGGACAAATTTGGTCCATTAATTGGCGTTTTTATAATTAACAACGTGTTGATGCCCCGCCATTTCTTATACATATCTCCATTAATGCGCGCATACACACTTCTGATGGGATGATTAATACCATCCTGGAATATTTCATTCTAGGCAACTTCTATCTAACGTCGAAGCGCTGGGAAAGTTTGAGGGAGCGGCTGTAAAGTTCGCAATCGCCTACCGATAATGGCCCACACGTGTTCAATTGGAGACAAATCTGGGGAACTTGCAGGCCAAGGCAGCAGTTCGATCTGAGCTTATTAAAAGTACTCCAACGCTATCCTTGCCACGTGCGGGCGGGCGTCATTTTGTTGAAAGATAGGATTTTGGAGGTTTCTTAAGCGTGGAACTAAATGAGACACCGTTGTTTCCGTGTGTCGTTGTGCGGTCACACTGTCTCTAATAAAAATTAGGAACTAGAGTTATCGGCAATGGCACCCACACCATAACACTAACAATACGACGAATATGTATGTCGACAAAAAATTGTGATTCTCGTCGTTCCCCACGCTGCCTTTTAACCCTTTCCCGACCGCCATGCATGTCCAGACAGAACCTGGATTCATCGCTGATGGCTATTGCGTTCCGCTCCCCGTTCCAGACTAATTGTTCTCTACTCTCCCCCAAGTCGATTCCGTTTATGCTCCAGAGTTAAAGATAAGACAAATTGTGGTCGTTTTGAAAATAGACCAAAGCTTCTGGTTCGAATGTGTACATTTCGCGTCCGAATAACTCTGCCGCCTTCTGCAAATCACTGATTGGAAATTGCTCTGGTGCTCACGCTTAGAGGACGATTTCGAGGCGATCTTGTCCTTGCGAGCTCGTCCGGTGGCTGCGGCATCAAAAGTCACTTTTTCGATTCTTCATCAAAATATTTTTAAAAAAAACCGAAACGCGCATGCCCGAAAGACTGGAAATGTAATCACATATTTTTTGTGGCATCATAAATATTTGTGAAAAACGTTATCGAAATCGGAACATTTTTACTGAGTGTCCGGGTTTCCACGTCACCCGGCATATTGTTGTCGGCAGGAACTCACCCGCCCGGATGAAAATCTAACGTTTTGAAGGGTGAATGCATTTCTCAGTGAAAACATTTCAAAGGTAGAGATGAAAAATACGTACCTATAAAAAAGAGAGCCTCCACGAAAACGTCCATGATCACTGAAGGTCTCTCGGTTTCCGGCCTCAGGAAACTAGCGTTGTAAGGCACCACGACGGCCACATAAAACGTGGCAATCAAAATCAGCCAGTCCCAGGCATTCTTGAATACGCCATAATGTGATATTATGAACCGGCTCTTTTTCACCGAGGCTGTCTTATATTCTGGAAGCGGCTGCGGGGTTGAGCTCAACAAGTTCTGAAAAAGGAATTTGTGTATTTTAATATAAAACCATTAGAAAAACAACGTTCTATTTATCCAAGAAAAAAATCATGCCATGTCATCGTGCCAACTGGGAGACGTTTACGAAAGTAGAAATACATTTTCTAAACGGTATAATAGGAATGATAACATTCTAACCAACTCCGTATTTCCTGCAGATTTGACGAGACAATGCCAGTTATTGGTAAGCTCAAAGAATGAAATTTCATCACAAACCGAAGAGGGATTATCATCGGTCCATTAGCCGCTCTTCAACGTCCCACGAAGTGCGTATTGTTTCGCGGATAAAAAAAGAGAAAATCAGGTGAATGTGGTAAACACGTAAATATTGCCGCACGAACTGTGTAAAGACTTTATTGTCGGTTCTCTGTATGGCCAATGATGTGGTAATGCCTAACAGGCAACTCAACACTTCGCTATTAATTCTACGAGGGTGACTCAATATGAGCTCGAGAGCCTAAGAGCGATAGGTGGAAGTATCACAAGACCGCAATACTCTTCCTTGGTCCCCGAAGGCCGCGTTTTCAATCGCTGTCACCACCAGTGAACACCAGACACCTTTCAGGTCAATGCGTTAGTATCGAATTTCTTACATGAGAAGATATAAAACTGGCGGAAAGGCTTTAGAGGCTAAAAGCTGCATAGTTCGAAGAGAGCTCTCTGAAGAACATCCACGCGTACAAGAAACTTCTGTGAAGGACGAGAAACGATTGGGAATTGGCACCGTGCTCAGACCACTGGGTTATCTTGGTAGTCTTTTGGGATTTCAAAGGGCCTTCTACATTAACTTTCTCCACGAACGTCGCATAGTGAGTGCAAACTGCTACTGCCAGCTATTGGCTGAGACAATGGTGTCAGAAAAGACGATAATTTCCGATCTGAAACGCGATTCTGCTCCATGACAATGCCCGTCTTCAACCTGTCAACCTGACTCGAGAAAACTTGCAAAAATTCACAGGCCGACATTGGAGTAGCCTCCCAATAGTCCGGATTCGACCCCCTGTGATTAACACATGTTTGGCTCGTCGAAAGAGGCACTGGGAGGACAATGATTCGGCAACGATGCAGCTGTTGAGCGCTTGGTGAGCAACTAGTTGCACTTTGCTTCTGTTTCCATAACGGTATTAAGAAACTTCTGACACGTTGGGAAAAATCTATTCTTAAATGAGGAGATTATGCAAAAAAATCATTCCGGTTGATATTTGATTCATCTTCGTGTCAGTTCCAGTCACTCTGCAGGTATTAGACGTAAAATGTAAATGGACAGTAACGCAATTCGGAAACAAATGCTTTGGGGTTGAGCAGTCTCTCATGTGCTCTTCCGTGATCAACAGAGGACTATTGAAGATTGTTTATTATTCTAGCCCAAAGGACGCTATCTAGGATGAAAAAAGGCAGAGATGGAATGGGGCTTAAAATCGTAGGTGGACACAATCTTTTCACATTCAAACTCTTTCAGAAATCTCGACTGTCGAAAGATTAAAGAAACGCGATATTTCCAAAATCTTTACAGCATAAGAGCCGTAGTGGTCACTGGACCGCTTGAAGTAAGTTCGGACAGGGTCATAGCGGTCTAGCGTTTATTTCACTTTATGTTTATGCTTAATAGACCCGTTTTATGTGGGCGCTAAAATATGTATTACCCCGCAATGGCCTGAAAGCAGTATTTCACTGTACCAGAAGCCCAATGGGGCGGTTTAGCACTTCGTGTTATTATGAAGTAATGAACGGTCAAAGTTCCTGGAGAATTTAACGAATGATCCGCAGTTTTCAAGTAAAACAAAATCGTGATCAAAGTTTTTACGTGTGTAATCCAGCGAAAACATTCTGGATAGAAAGAGAGGTTGTCCTTCACATTCTAGTTAGAATGTTCGAATTCACGGTAGTGCGAGACACGTCTCGATTCATCGATATTTACGATTTGTATCGCAGCATAACTGGAATAAATTTATATGCTTAGAATTTTCTACATTACTGTTTATGTCCCTCTCATTGGATCGGTTTCATACAGATATCGTGAGAGTGCCTCATCATTTCCCCCTTGAACCAGCCCTCGCAATGTCTTTCAGACCAAACAGAAAGAATAATGTCTCATTAAGTGTTAAAAAACATGTACATTCTCAGTCACTGTTACCTTTAAAGCTCTATAACGCTCATTTATAACGAACCGTTTTGACTGTTGCTAACAAGGAGTGAAGCGACGAGTTGGCAATGGAGGTGTCTCATTATTATCTTCAAGTTTAAGCTGAGAGCGCCGCCGAAGAATAGAGCTCAGGCTTTCGGGCACTTTTGTCTTAAATTTGTTATTTAAATTGTTTACATCAATTGTAGCCAACGAAACAGAGGAAAAATTGAACATAGCAGTGCGGTAATGCAAACATATTTGCATTTAATGTGCTGAGCTAGGACGTTGCACCCGCTTATTAACGAATTGTTTGACAAGCTTTAACCCAAAATCTCGAATATGTGCAATTTTGACGTGAATAATTGTATCGTTCTAAATCGTTAAGCTTTCATTATATTTAACTGGCAGTTTCGGTATACAGGGTGCGTGCAGAAAGTGTTCGTACGTCAGATAATTTTATATAAATTGTATTGTTTCGTTGTTATTAAGCAATTTTTACAAAACAGGCAAATAATCATAAATATTCTTTGACCTCTTTCAACGATACATTTTTTACCGAGAAAGAAAAAATACCTTTAGTCGGCACGAAAATAACAATATAAACGACAAAATATGCAGGAATGTGCTCGTAAAAAGTGTTTGTGCGCTTCTCCACTTTACACCTTAAACTAGTGCAGAGATGATCTATCCAAAAAAAGTTATTAACAATTAATGGAGGTGGTTAGTTTAGTTCGTTCTGAGTGATTACAGAACATTTTTGGTGTCTATTCAGATCACGGGACGTAAAGGTCATTAGGCATCAGAAGAATTGCGACGAATGATCCTTGAAGTATATAATGGCTGCATATCATTGGTAGAAATTAGTCGAATGGGACATGAATCAAAATTTATTATCCAAAAAATAGTAAACAGGTACTGTCCGTGAAAAGCATTAAAAAATCGACTACGGTCAGGACGGGCAAGAAAAATAAATGATTACTTGAAACGTTTAATCACACGAAAAGTAGAAGAAAACCCACGAATAAGTGTAGGAAAAATCGCTGCAGAATCTGAAAATTTTCAATAATAAAGACGTCTCAGCCAGTTCTGTTAAGAATCATTTGAGAAATGGGGGGTCCACGACAGAGTAGCTCGTAAAAAATATTTTATAAACGGAGTCAATCGAAAGAGGTCGCTAGAACTTATATTAACACCCCCGTAACATATTGGAATAGAGCGATTTTCACTGGTGAGAGCAAATTTAAATTTTTTGGAAATAAAAGGCATTTTAAAGTATGGCGGAGGTGCGGTATTGCTATGGGGCTGTATGAGCGCTTCAGGAATGGGATCGCTTCATTTTATAAATGGGATAATGAGCCAAGATATGTATGTAAATATTTTAAAAAGCAACCTCCATGCTAGTGCAACTAAAATGGGGATTAGGCATGATTTTGTATTTAACCAAGATAACGATTCCAAAGGCACAGCTTGCAACCCCAGGCGCTCGATCTTGTATAATACCCTGAAATATTTCAAAACATCTCCCCAGTCACTAAACATCAACCCCATCGAAGGTCTTCTGGACTATCTCGAAAAAAAAAATAGGAATTATGTTAGTTCATCGAGACAAGGGTTAAAGGTAGCCCTTCAATGAGATGGAACGAAATACCATCAACTCTGACATCAAATTTAGTCAATTCCATGCCTAAAAGGCTAGAAGCAATGATAAAGTCGAAAGGAAACCCAAAACGTTATTGAAACAAATTTTATTGTTGATGTTTTAGTCACTTTGTTATTAATTTAGGTTTGTACGGGCACTTTTTGCGTTTCTATTCTAGTCAATTTTGTTGTTTATATTAATTATTTAGTAATCAATATTAATCACTTTTTATTTTTCATTAAAAATATATGCTAAATATATAAAAAAAAACTCTATGATTATTTCTGTTCTTTGTGAAAGTTGCCTAATAATATCGAAACAATACGTTCAATATAACATTATCCACTGCACGAATGCTTTCTGCACTGCCTGTACGTATATGGAGCAACAGCAATGGCTTTTTTTGTATCAAACAATGTGTCAAGTAAAAGTTAAAATGCTAATTTGTTATGATCATTAGCTACAAGGCTTAATGTGTTATGATTTTCGATGACCTTGAACTTTTTTCCCTTGCCCCCTAACACTCCAAGGAAGATCAACTTCAGCTTTCCGATCGCAACTCTTATCTAGGAATCGCTTTATAGAATAAACACCTATTCGCCCATACAAATAAATCAAATTTCGTTGGATAAGAAAAATTTCGAAAAAAAATTATTTTCCTTATTTTATTTAAAAAAAAAATTAAATTCGATCAGAAAAGCAAAATAACAAATTAATTCTTACAAGAGTTGATTGTTATTTAATTTTCAGAGCAGTTGCTCAAAACGTCTTCCGTTGCTAGCCAAACGCATTGAACGTTTCCAAACACTATACAAACACTTGAACATGCGCACGTTGCTTAATTACACTGACGTCATCTACGTCTTTTCTAAACTAACTCTTAAGCGGCCCCAACGAAAAAAGTCGCTGAAATTTAAATCTGGTGATCGAGCTGGCCACTTTACTTACCCCAGAAAAAAGTGTATACGATTTTTTTAAAATTAAAAATTGTAATTTCCGGAATACTACTTACTTAACCGTGAAAAACTACAGTGTGTTTACATTCTTCTTAGAAACGATATTTAAAAAGTTATTGCCATTATTCCCTATACACACATACATGACGGGCCCAATATGAAGCCTGCGAGGCGTTTCTCAGATTCTAAAATCATCAATTAGGTCTCGGAACCTAAAATGGCCCTTTATCCACCATCCTGAGAACTTAATTCTCCAAAATTAAGCCAATCGTGTCACTTTAAGTCACTCGAGTGAGTCTTTACAACTGTAAATATACATAAGTCTACACCATGTACCTCTACTTGGTTCGATTGAGTCTCCCTGTTAATCTGGACTAGACGTATTAATACGCCTCAATTGGAATACACAACAGAGTAATTAATTTTAATCTGTCTCATAAGAGATCGATGGCGACGCACTTTGATAAATTATGGGATTTGCCTATATGTAATGAAGCTATATGCACAATGCGACAAAGAAGGGCTATCTATCAGATACAAAGCGCCATTGTTCTTTGTTAGTTGGTTAATACTAAGTTCTCATGGATCAGACATAAAATGGCATAAGATTATTTCATCAATACTTATTGTACAATACGGAAAACCTAGAGAGAAACGCAGTGAAAATTCACTTTCCATCAGTTGCTCGGCTCAGATAATGGAAAAATAAACGGTCTCAGTCAATACGTTTAACGTTTATCAGGCATGTTGGGATTTTCCAAGAATAACGACAAATTGTTCAACGGCTTGATAACTAAACCTCCGTTATTTTGATCGCATTTTCAGGAAAATTCGAATTTTATTGGTTTACGATGAGCCACGAAATCGAGGCAATATGCCACATAATCCTGAAAGATAGAAAATGGTATCATGTCCACAAGCTTTGCTCAAATTCTATTCAGGGATTTCAAACATTCATGTGTTCGACTACGGATAAAGAATCAATCAACTAAATAGGTCTAAAAAAAAACACGATATTTTTCTAATACTAAAAGCATATGTATCTACATAGATTGACGATTTTGACATTGGGACAGCATAAACAGAATAATTCACTGATGAATACACCTATAAATAAATGATCAATTAATCGGGTGGAAAGAGGGATAAATCAATTAGAGAATGGCTGAAAGTTTCAAGAGATTTTTTTATAACTTTACTCATGACTTAACTTGCGACGACAGACATTTTCGGTCGAGATATAAATGAAGAAAATCAAGGAATTAAACACTTGAGAACCTCGAACTGATCGGTCGAGATCTACGTGGGATCGTGGCATTACCGGGAAAGTGAGTATTTTCAGGGCGACTGGTCGAGAGGCACGTGGAAACCGTACTCAGTGTCTATGTTGTTAGTGTTGAGTAAACAGTAGGGTTTCCAAAGAACCGCACGTGGAAACACGGCCACTACAGAGATACCACGTATTAATATTGAGGTAAAGGGCAATTTCCCATAATTTTTTAACGCGAAAGTTGCACTCATATTTACACGTATTTAACCCAGTTAGAAAGGAGGGCACGTTATTCAGTCTTGTCCTTTACAAGAGTTTGTTAAGTGCATGTCGCAGCAATTAACTCGTTAAAGAAGGTAGTTTTCAGTGAGGTAAGGTTTTTCCAATTTTGACAATTTTTTTATAAAAAAAGGGATCTTCGGATAAAGGTGCTTTGATGATTATTTTAACAAGGAATTTAGTTAGAAAATGCAAATCGTCTCCTAACGGTTAGGAAAAGCAACGTCTTTCCAAATCCCACGGGTTTTGAACAGTATTACGTTATTTGTCAAAATTGGAAAATAATGTATTCTCTGGAAATAATTGTTTAGTTCGGTGAATAAATGGAGTCTGAAGACTTAATAGAGTTTCGAAGTTGCTGAAGGCAAGTGAACAGGTACGTGGGATCACAGCGTAACCGTAGGTTTGACGCGTTTCAGTTTGACAGAGGTGTATGGCCAAAAAGGGCTCATTCGTACTACGGCTTCTTGTATGTAGGGTGTTGTACACTCTCAGAAACAATAACTATTTAATAACGCACGTTGAAGCTGTTGCTTAGTTCAACGTAATTTTAATCACGGGATGGTGCAAAAAACTGCCGTGGAATTCACCTAATTTTTTTTTCATCATCTATGCAAATATAGTACTTTTCACATTCCTGCAGTTTAAATTATAACCAAAAGTTTTTTTCTCATTTCGAGAAATATAGTTTTGGTACACAATCGAACTTGTGACTAAACAGGACCCTTTTTGCAATATTTTTAAGGAAAAAAAGTAATTAGCTTAATTTCATATCTCAGTTAATTCGTAGGAATATTAACATGTAGCCAATTCTCCATGCAAATTGAAAGCTTTCTGAAAACATATCGAGTTTTGAGTTTTTCTATGTAAATTTCTTCTCGATTTCAATTTTATTTCGCTTCAAATCAATTCGCCAATTTTCGGCATCGGACTTGAATAAAACTAACACCAAGCAAATGAATATAGCTTTGAAATCAGGGGGAATATATTAAATTTGTCAACTGTGAACTGATTAATTTTGGGCCAATTCGGGCACCACGACCAGTCCGCGCTCAGTGCTGAAGTACGTTCCTCAAAAGATTGTTATGGATTTCTCACCTATAAAGCAACAACAATGCGCTTAAACCAGACATGTTTTCAAAAATCGATCATTCATTTAATGTAGTGATTTGAACGATAAATGGCGTGGAAAAGATCTTTTCAATCAGTCTGAAAGGAAGTGCACAGAAGACTCACTTTCAATGGAGGAATAGTAAAGTATAAACTGGAAAGTAGACTAGAGAGCAGTCGCATGGATCGATGAAAAGGATGATCTTCATGCTCATCAAGATGATCGAATTAAAGAAGAGAAAATGAGGAAGAGAGAGAGAGAGAGAGAGAGAGAGAAAAAAAAGAGAGAGAAAGAATAGTGACACAGTAGAGAGTAGTGAGAGAAAGAAGGGGGGAGGTAGAGAGAGGGAAAGAAAGAGGATGTAAAAGCTACAACAGAAAAATTTATATTTCAACTGAAGAAAGCCATTCGGTGGTCTTAGGTGATGCATCGTGAAGAGAAGCAAGGAGGTTTGGATGAATAGTAAAACGATGTATTCCATAACACCAGACCGACTAGGTCATACCACCAAGGGTTTGAGGGCCGTGAAAATTCTAATGTTCTATAATAACCGATACAGAATACTAAAATCGGTGTCAGGTCAGTCCCGGCTTTTCAGGTCTCTTTTGGACTGCTCAACAACGTGCGTCATTCGAGATCAGCATGCTCAGTGCTCTTCAGATTACTAAAAGAATTTCAATCGTGGGAGCTGGGTTAATCGGTTCATTGAAGGTAGCAGGATTTCAAAATAGATTTTTCAGGAGTCTAAAAACATCTTTTCGTTTGGTCGGAACTCCTGAAAGTTAGTGGGTTTGAACATACCTTGCGCATGCCAGAGCGATGCACCTACCGGGTGATTTATTAGCGATGGGACAACCGAGAGCTGGAGATACTACATGCCAATTGATGAATGTTAGAGAAATTGTGCATTATTCAAGAGTTGATGGTTCCTGATATATACAAGGTGTTGGAAGTTAGAATTTTAATTCATTTTTTTTGTGATTATTCTGCAAGTGTCTAGGTTAGGCCCTTGACAATGTGCAAAATTATGTTTTTTTTAGGTAACGAATTAGATGCGTTACAATTCTTTAAATGAATAACTATATAATTTTTCAAATTTCTAACCTAGATTTTTCCAGAGTAATGATAAAAAATGAATTAAAATTTAAACTTTCGACACCCTGTATATATATATATATATATGTGAAACTATCCAGTATCGCATAGAGCATGTTTTCTCCAATTGACCAAAGCCACTTGACGTGTACAAAAACCAGTTTTCGGTGGTCCTGTTGTTAATGAATTGTCCTGCACATTCAATTTTCCACAGAAAAACTCAATTTAACTTTCAACTTCACGTATAAGCCAAATAACTAACTCATTTAACGTAAAAAGACCAGTTATTTATTTCTATACGATTACAATTCCCAATAAGCCCTATTGACATCCAGAAGAAATTTTACGTCAACTGCAATATAAAGCTGCAATCCGAGCTTCACGAAGCAAATATCTAATAAGAGATACTTGAGATAGATTCTTTATATCCACCGTTCGGGAAATTTACGTAGCTAAGAGCTATTTTATGTAACTGTGCTCATAACTAAATCTATTTGAAGTAAAATTAAAATCTTACCCGTCTACACTATGAATTCGGCCTTGAATTACAGCAGATTGAAATGCGAGAAAGTTTCCTGGAATTGGTATAATGTGTATGTACAGAGCTTGCAAAAAGTATTGCAATAGATTTATAACCTTCGAGAAGCAGATGTTAACAAAAAGCTTAAAAACGTATAATGTCATTTTTGAAATGGCAGTTAATGCATTATTTTCGACGTCCAAACGTTTCACCCCTACACAGTCACCCCCCCCCCCCCCCTCCCCCCTTTAATTTTTTATTTTTACCCGGAAAGGTACGCATTGTAGTATATCAAATGAAAGGAAATTCTATAAGGGATATATCGGTATACAAGGTGTAACTTAAGTGATGTCATTAATTCATCACTAATTAATCCTTATAATATTATATATGAAAACATTTTCATATATACATCTGTCCTAACTCGCACCATTTTCGAGATACTGGGTGTCAAAGTTTTATTAATTATTCAAAAAGCTTTGCGCCGATTTTGATGAAACTTGGCAAATCTGTTATCATTAATAGGGGGCCACTTTCGATGTTATTACATTTTGAATAATAATTCCAGTGGCGTCGCAGGTAGTTACCTGATTGATATTTGTGGCGTGATTATTGTACGTTGCCGTTTTTTCCGAATTTGATATTCGTGTCAGACTAAACAGTTAAAAATACAACTGTCTTGTCCTTTGGCTTTTCGTTGTAACTCGCTTGATTTTTGGCATTTTTAAGATTAAACAAGTTTGAAAAATTAATAAAAACTCAATTTTTTAATGAAATTTCGACACCCAGTATCTCGAAAATGATGCGAGTTAGGACACATGTTTACATGAAGATTTTTTCGTAAAACATGACAAGGGATCACTCCTTTTTCTTGATGACATCTCTGAAGTTACACCCTGTACTTAGAAGTAAAACTAGATCTACAGTTTCCTTTTAAAAAAAGACGAATGAAACAAAGTCCGCATCTAAAAAAGATTAAAAGTTATCATGTTTCCTTCCTAGATATTCAATCTGTTCTTGTTTTCCTTTGAAATAAAGTAAAAAAACAACAATGAGGTGTAGAAAATGTAAATCGTTTTCGATGTAAACAATTTTTTAGATACAAAATATTTTGATTATCATGGTATTAACTAGTAGTTGAATGTAGTTGTTAGACACCTACCATGGTTAGGATATTAAAAAAAAATAGATCGTGTTATCTGAGAACCAAAGAATTGGAATTTTTATCCTTTTGGGACATGACGATTGCAAAAGAACTTGCGAAGACGTGCGTCTTATGTTTAATGGGGTATATCCAGACCGACCTAATGATAGAAGTGTGGTTCCCCGAATTAATAAAAAATTCAACAAACTGGATGTGTGAAAACTGCTCTAAAACGTAAAAGGCCTCGAGGAGCAACTGGGGGCGATAAAGTACTAGGCATTCTTTTATCTATCGATGAAAACCCCGTAAAATCTACAAGCAAACTTTCTTATGAATTTTATGCATTTTCAAAATCAGCAAGCAATCTTTTAAAACGGGAAAAATTTTATCCATATGAAGTTTCCTTTATCCAAGAGTTGACGCCTGGAGATTTTGATCTCAGGACGGAATTATGTGAACTGATGCTAGAGAAAAGCATTCGGGAAAATAAGTTTTTTCTAGAATGTTATTTTCGAATTAAGCAACATTTTGTTTAAATATCGACATAGTTATCACTAGCGGTCAGTCGGAGCAATCTGGCATTCGGCGTCTTCCCCCAACACGAAGGGAAGCACTCATTATTTACAGTGAGTATCAGTTGAGTCATCGAAGGGCCACAGCTTATGCGGCGCTAAACCGAGTTTAAACATACACCTGATGCAGGATCACACTTTAAGTTTTATTTAAAACAGAACAAACAACACATGAACAACTAAACAAAAGTCTAAAAAACAGGTACTAAACTAACACGAGAGAACAAGAGACCAATGTTCCTTGGTACTTCCAAGTTTGTACTTATAAAGGGTTTAGCGTTAACAGCTAAATATTAGTGATTAATGAACGAGTCAAAGGGACCTTACTAGGGCGGTAAGGACCAAGACCAAGAGCGAAAGAGAGTTGTTGATATCGCAGACGCTCAAAGCTGATTGGTCGCCTTTGAGTAGCACCCCCTCAAGGGAATGAAAAATAAGGATAGTTTTTGTTTAGGCTAAGACCTAAATTATGCCCAATGATTTGTCTATGCTGTAAAGGGCGTTTGGTTTCAGTCAAACTGGACAATAATTTAGGTGTCTGGACTCAATAAGTGGTGTTGAGTATTTCCCCGACATGGTCTACGGACAATCATCATTGGATGCAGACGCTGCATGCGTAACATCTATAGGAACTCAACAAATGGATGGGTATAATCGGCCACCACTTCATCCGTCCATTTTTCACAGAGGGGCACTTAAACAGCGCATCATACTTGTACTTATGGCAAAATGAAATAGTTCCATGAATCGCCTCAATTTTTCTTGGAGAAAATAGGGAACAAGTATACGGCTGTGCGAAGGTATTTTGATGAGATTTTTGCTAGGAGATGAATCTTACGTGCTTCGATTTTCCTTTGTGGGGTCACTTAAAAAGAGCCGTTTACAAGGATAGACCATGAAATCTAGATGATTTACAACTTACAATTCGGTGGGCATTAAGGTTAATAAAAGAAGTAACGCTGGATAATTCCATAAACGATTTCAAAAAATGACTGAGTCATTGCGAAATTGTCGCTGAAGCCCACTTTGAGTATTTATTGTAAGAATTTCGATTTTTGTTGATGCAAGAGCGAATTACTTTATTGTGTGTTAAATGCTTATCTGTTACTCTCCATCCGTTAATAGCTTTTTGGCAGAGATTTATTATTGGACTGTTTTTCGTCAGACCCGTAAGGGCACGTTTTTCCTACCGTCATGCAATTCCCAGAAGATTTGCTATCGATTTATTCAATCGACCTTGCAATTATCCTAAAGCGCAGAAGTCTACGTCATGCAATGATTTCGGTACCACGAAGTGGTCCCTCCCGCCCCTTTCCTGACCTGGATCTTCCCAAAATTTCACACGAGAAGAACCGGACTTCTTAACAAACATTCACGTCGCGACCATCATCATAACACCTTACCACACTTTACCGAGTATTTTAAGATACATCACCTTATGATGGTCAAGGATCCTTGCATTTAGATCCACTTATTTTAATAACTAATTAATTAATAAATAATGTTTTAACCGACTTTGTTATTAATTGAACAACAAACGTCAGGTCGTTTTGTGAATTTGAACAAACCGAACAAACATTGTGTACATAATAATTTAACTTTTTAAGGAACCCGCAGCTCTAATTTTAGCTCTAAGCCTGCTATTGTGCCCCTTAATGAATTACCTTTATTTTGATGTATTACAGTGGGTGTCACGCCCTGTGTATCGGCCTAAGTAGAGTTTAAGCTAAGATAAGTGCGTTGGGAACCCCCGGTTCAAGCCCATAGAATGTACCACCGTTTTTAGACCGCGTACCGCTACCATTACCATAAGCTCAGATGTGGGAGCAGATTTTTCCCAAGTTAAGAACTTTCGGTGTAATAAACTTTGGCGTCATCTTTGGTATGGACCACCACTTAAAGGCGACCCCGATTGTAGGGTCTACCGCCCCCTAATAAAATCCCGATTATACTGTTAACGTCAGTTGTGCTATGAGGGTGGGTGTAGGAAAATGTAGCAGCAATGATCGTCTAGCTTAGGTGCGCCTACGAGGGCATATCATAATCCTTGGTATTTAAGGTTTTAAAAATCATCAATCCTTCTCGTCTTTGGGGAATCACCTGTGGACCCTCAGCTTCATCAGTTCTCCGTACGTATTTTACTCGCGGTCCTTGCACACAAATCAATTCATCACGAATGGTTTAAGCGATTCTAAGGTCTTTGTTTTGTTAAACCGCTCAAATTGTTGGTGCTCAATAAATTGTGTTGGTTAGTTTTAATCGGTGGTTAATTCGATTTGACCGAACAACAGTGCCCCTGAAACTGCAAATTCGGGGCGGTCCTTCGCACTCGTCCAGCCAATTTTAGCAACACGCAGCACAAACTGCACAACAGTGGGTATCTTTCCATTTGGATATAAAAAAATTACTAGCGGTAGCTAAATAGAGGTAAAAGATTTAAACATCGAAAATAGTGCAAATTTTTTTTTTTTTTAATTTAATTTTTTAATTTTTTTTTTAAATAATACACGTGTTTAGGCATTTAAAAAAAAAACATCGGGTTTATGAAAATCATGAACATATTGCAATACTTTTTATAAGTGCTGCATAAAGTGTCGTGCTGTTAATTCTCGGCGTGGAAATTTAACCAAAATAAATCACAAAAGTTTGACAAAAACCCTTAAAACTATGGTCCACTGGTTCATATAGAGCCTCGCTCCTGCGATAGAGTCGCGGTAATAGAAGTCGACGAAGAGAAATACCTCTATAAAGTGTAATAATCCGTTGCCACTTCTGGCTCTCCCCTAAAACTCTAAATAAATGATTTTACAATGATTCACAAAAACCCACATTTCCGAACCTGCCTGAAATAATGAAAAGGTACCTACCAGAAAGGTAATTTTTGTTTGTTCTCCTTTACATATCTTTCTGACTCTGTTTAAAAATTGAGCTCTGAGAAGCGAGAAGTGCCCAACCAGCGCTTTCGGAAGTAGGTGGAAAAAGCATTTATTAAGATTTTGGGGGCAGAGCAACTCTTCTTTTGTGCTCATTTCGTAGATATTTCACATTTAAATTTCGCGAAAAAAATCAAACAAAAGTCCGCTTTTGATGTTCGAACAACTGGTACATTGCGCACCGTCTTGAGTAACAGAAAGAGGTCGTTTCCATGAACTTCCTGAAAGGAAAAAGGAACGCCAATGAGGTGCTCAGTCACATCAAGATGGTACAGAAGCGAAACTGTTGTACCAATATGGGCTAAATTATACGTACATTTTCAAACTTATTGATCTAACAAAGCGATAACGCTTTATTTGCTCCATCGAACTACATAGGTATCAAATATGCAGTTGTCTGCATTGTTCGACACCGAAATTAATTACATTCGGTCTCGATTAAACCCAGATTATGGGATGTCGAACTTATTTCAACAATTTGAACATGCTGAACCCGCAACACGCAGTCCTGTTTTCAAAGGTTCTTGAATGAAGCTCTCAAGCGGTGCTACAGTATTCCGGCATTTTGGATCTATTGTTAAATAGCTATTTAATGCTTCTACATGTCGATGGTAAAGAAATATTTTAGACTAAACCTTTAGGATAAATTTTGAGAATAATTCGTAATGCACAGGAAGTAGGGCAGTGAGTTCAGGGTCCTTTTGGCCCGGGGGTTTTTGTCGGCCGCCAGTTTAGTTGAAATCGGAGCATGTGCTTGCATTTATCGGCCAATTTAAATTCCATGAATATGTGCTATCACATCCATCTTTATGCCAATTAACCAACTGACTAAACTGTCGGTCGACAAAAAGTCGCTAGTTCAAGAGGATCTTTAGTCCATCCCTTCATTCGTGTCAATTTACGCCTCTTCAGGTGCGATAAACAAAAACATGTCCTGAGGATAAGGCAAAAGTTCAACCTATTAATAAATGCGCTGATGAGAATATTGTCTAAATCTGGACGACCAAAAGCTGCTACTCCTTCCAACACAGTGCTTTCGGGGATCCTTTATGAGGAAAAAACTAAATATACTGCGGACCATAAAACACCTGTAATTAACGCGTCAAACTCTTAGTAGTACTACAACTGATCAGGTTTTGCCTACATACAACACAGGAAGTATTTGGGCCCATACATTTAGGATGTCGTACATGCAGCATATTGGAAATGTACTTTTCCAGCAATGCAATGCACGGCCACATGTTGCTAGTGTAACAATAGCTGATCGCAATGGTAATGCGCTTGCGTGGCCTCCACGCTCTCCCGATTTTTCCCCTATAGAACACGTACGGGACTTGACAGAAAGAAGAGTTACCACCCTGGGGCGCTCACCACGTACTTTAGTAGAGTTTCAAAATGGAATTCAAGTTGCCTGAGATACGCCACCACAAGAGAACATCGATTTGCTTAGAAGCACGTCCAGACGAGTTCCTGAGGGTGCAAATTCACCTGGTTCAGGTTATCAGAATCTACAGTGTTGTCAATATATTTACAAAGTTTTATTGATATGAGCGCATTATTTCTAGGTGTTTCAATTTTTACGATGTTTACAATGTTTATTAGATTCATCTCCGATGAAGATGGTGGAAGTGCTTGTTCGTGTCCCAGCAATAGGTTTAATAGTTGAAGAAAGAGTCAGTATATAGTCAATGATGGGGACTATAACATATGTCGTAAACTAAATTAGAGAGTAGGTGAATCGACGGATAAAGATGGATGATTTTGAGAAAGATAAAAGTGGAGGAGGAGACAAGAAGAGAGAGAGAGAGAGAGAGTGAGAAAGAAACGGAGAAAGAGATAAAGAGAGAAGTTACAAGCCAAAACAGAAAAACTCATGCTTCGACTGAACCAATGGCTTATGTTGGTCTCTGGGGATCCTGAGTGTAGAGAGACAAGGACGATTCATTACGTACAAGAAGGATGAGTCCCACACTACCAAGCCGACCAGATCCTACCATCAATGGTCTGGCGACTCACTCTAAAAACATTAAAAAACAGGTCACAAAAAATGTTTTCCAGTCAGTCCAGGTTTTTAAAGTTCCTTTTGGGTTACATGAAAATGTACATCATTCCTGCTCAGAACGACCAGTATGCTTCAGATTACTGGAACAATTTCCATCGCGGAAGCTGGTTTAATCGGTTTATTGAGGGTTAAAGGATTCATTTCAAAACAGATTTCTCAATAATCTGAGAAGATATTTTCAAGCTGTGGAAAACCCTGGAAGCTATTGGGGGCAAACCACATCGTGAGGATACGTGGCGTACCCGGCGCACGTATATGAAATTCTAGACCGAGGAAGTTAATTTGTCTATCAATTTCAAGTATAAGCTAAACGATGGATGACTTGGATCAAGATAAAAATTAAAAAGGAGAAAGGGAGAGAAACAGGAGTTGAACGTCACATGTTCCATAAGATCGGTAAAAACGACTAAGGTCGGTCAATTTTACTTGGACTCACAAGAAAAGTTTTCCTGATTTGAGCCCACGGGTTATTTGTATGTCGTCAAATTACTTGCTAAAGAAAATTGAAAATGCTTCATTCCAGATGTAGGTATGTATTACTAGTTCAGTCGATTCGTGGACCAGCTTCTGGTTGAAGAAATTCAGTGATGAGAAGAAGGCAGAATCAGACAGAAAAAGACGGAAGAAGAGGAGGGAAGAGCGGGAAGAAGAAAGACGAAATCGGCAGAAGAAAAAATGCGAAATGCAGAAATTAGAATACACAGCTAAGATCATTTAACTATTTCACGAAATTCAAAATAAAATGTAATTTTCACCTAAATGAGTGAAATATTACGCCTGCGAATGGGATTGAGGCATTTATGTAGCGATTTGGTGACGACTGGATCCATGTTAATCCGGAATTATTTTGATATGGTCACGATATTTTCAATCAGCTTCCCTTCTTAATCTTAAATGTTTATATCATCCCTTCTAGTCTATTTTTTCCATGTGCCTCAATCCCATCCGGACTTAAATTCTCGATTTAAACGTACTGATTGATTCCAGCCAGCCATGGATTGGAAATCCCGGACTTCTGGATAAATTGAAATAAGGTACGTAGGGATTCGTGTGCAGAATGAAATGTTAGATAGGGGAAACAATAATCTAAGAAATTCATAGAATAATCCGCGTGAAAATAAGAACGAATGGGGCGACTGATCAAATGAGTTAATGGTGTTTTATGGGTGCTTTTAGGTGTTTGCTATGGTTTCGCTCATTTTCTGAAGTAAAATTTTAAATTTCGCAGTTAATTGAAAAAAAAAATTTAATTTTTAATTATAAATTTTACCTATTTACCGAAAAATCCCTTTTTAAGCAGTGCTTCCGTTAAGTTACCAATTATCGGCGTGTGAACAAAGTTGACAACAAAAATAACAATTTGGTCCCTTCGGGCATACTGATTGTTTATAACATTTAACATACATTAAGCACAAAAGCTGTAATTATCTTCACTTGCATTGTTCCTCGATTCTATGACAATGAAGGCATAGAATTCGATTCCAATTTCACGCAAACAGCGCTTTTAACATTCGCCATAATTTATTTCTATGACTTAGGAACTTAGGATGGAATTGACTGCCATTGTATTATGTTTAAAAACCCCCAGTCATTACCGCATTACGTTTACTTCATCCCTACCCAACCAAAAACTCTCAAACGGTTTTTAAATAGGAAATTCCAAAGCTAGTTATCGACCTAATTTTCTACGAAATAAAGATGAAAGAATACTAAAAATGAGAATGGAGTTTAATTAGACTTTTTCTCTGATTATAAAACCGAGAAGTAATGCCATTTTCTCATAGGAATATTTAATGGAAAAAATTTCAAGTGCATCTTTAATTCCTTTTAGTGTCCCTTGTGAGTCGTAACTCTTGTGCAGTTTCGCTCATGTTGTTTAAATCGATCTTATGTAATTTCAGCATTCAGTTATGAGATTCGCACGAAAAGTTACCTCTAAGTGAGCGAGAGAGATAGAAATAAAATATTCGATAATAATAATTTAATAATTAAAATTTTTAAGTTAATTAACAAAAACATATATTGAAAATAAATAAATGAGCAAAATTAGGTCGCATGATCACAAAGATCGACTATGCCCGTACAACTTTCAGGATATCACAATGTCAAAAGAGATCAACAGGAACTTACATTGTTCAGCTTTAGTTTGGTCTTCATCCTGTCCGGTTTATAATGCCCACTAAGCTGATAAAGTACAGCCCTGGATCGTCTTCTTCCATAATTGGTAGGTGGAGCTTCGGGGTCCAAATCACAGTTGGTTTTTTCTGCTAGGAGACAGGAGTCTGCCGAGCCCCGAAATCGGGCCCCCAAGACAGCAGCTGCGGATAGCAAAGAATAACGAAAAACTATTAGGCAGTGTGGATATGTCCTTAGACTATAGTTGAAGGTGGTTTAGGATTATGTTGTACGCATTAGAAATTAAATCAGGTTAGTTTAGGTTAGCTGCTCACGGCACGGTATTCACCGGAAAGTAAAACGAAGTGTGACCGTTGTAGCAATGTAATTTCTGCAATGGTCAATGAAAAAAAACGAATTGAGGGTACCGCTACGCAAGAAGGACAATAAGACAACAACGCAACAATCCAATAAATAAATAAAGAATCGGGCGGAATGTAATACATAACATGCTACATAATGTGCAATGAGCTCTGGTTTCTTGAAAGAGGACGTTAATTTGGGTTTGGAGAATTATAGACAATGGAATTTTATCGTCCTATTGACGATATATCCCTCAGGGATACTTCCAGGTAGTCGAAGATCGATTACTTAGGAAACCCGAGGTGTTTTAGTCGGTAGCAGCTTGGGTGAGTCCGACCCTGCTCAACAGCTAGGAAAACAGGCCGGGTGAATTGAAGATTTTGGCCGTGAAAAAAAATATTTATTATGAACATCCTAATCGATTAAATGTTTCATTACGTCCAATGCTTTCCATGTTGAGTTTAACATGGATCTGATGAGTAAAGCTCTAATAGAGTTCAAATAAAGCTTTGATAATAATACCTGATTAATTAATTAATTAATCAACTCCCGGGACTGATGCACGAGCAGATTTCCAGAAGTGTCAAAACTTCCACCTGTGAACATTAGTTTAGGACCAGCATGTTTCATCAATTAATATAGAGCAAGTAAATTATTATTATTAATATTATTATTATTATTATTATTAGTATTATTATTATTATTATTATTAGCAATGTCATTCACAGGATAGCCATAATGGTTTTCTGATGTTAGGTAATAGAGAGATTTTAAACACCTATAATTACGACAATATATTTATCATTAACGCACATGCACACAGACAAAAACACGATGGTAAAATGTAAATTAGAGTTTTCTACTTTTTTACCGTTCAAAAATACAAAAAAAAATTTTTCTTGAAATCTCTTAATAATGTCCGGAGTCTCGGAGTTTGGTGACGTAAAGGCGGTATAACCATAACGTTAAAGGAATGCGAAATGAATCTCTCTAATGACTTGAACTGTGTTCGCAAATTTCTACCCTACTATGTTACATTGATTTGCTTAAAATTTGGGATATATCGGCACTCTGTAAGCAAACCATAATTCCACTTGGAAAATTGTAGCACGAAAGGGACAATTTGCTTCTGTTGATTATAGGACACGTCCAGGAAAAACAGTTCACAAAACTTGGTGGGTGTAATATTCGTGATGAACAAAAGCTCCAATCAATGGGCCTATTGCAACGTTTAGGAATGCTTTTTTTCCTATGGAGTCTTCGATTTCTTTGATGAGCAATTTAACCGACTGAGCGTCCAACGTATTTGGCTTTTAGTAGCAAAACATGTATGGGACATTTGTTAGCCAGATCAGAAAGTAGCGCATTAAATTTGGTCAACAAAACGCAATTTGAAATTGGATTGCAAATACGCAAAACCGGCACAGGTCACGATTAATTTGTATTCGAACTGGGTCAAGGCAGATGGATTAATCCTAACTCAATATCATTCATATTCGAGTTGCTCAAATCGTGTATTATGCTCTTCGACAAGTAAACAAGAATTACCTAAATGGGAAAAATGCTCACCGAAAATATATTGTGCAGGGTCGCTCACTTTTCGAAACTTACCACTGTCGTAGAGCTCACATTCAGCCATTTCAGCCATCTTCGTGTTGGTGATGTCTTTGTGCGAAGCGAGATAAAGTACCACTTCCCGCTTTTCATTTTTTATCGGTACTATGTCCAGCAGGCACCAAAAGGGGGTTCCTGGAACGAAATATCGTAAAAAGCTGTATAAATTTGATCCGAATCTCAATTCGTTTTGGTATCCATAAGTTGCGTCCGATGTGACTGTGATTACCATCAATAAAAATGAATAAAAATCACATTAAAATAGAAAATTGGATTGGAATACACGGGGTTTATGAAAATCTGTTTGCCTTGGCTAATTAAAGTAATTAATAAGTTGTTTAGTTAATTTATAAATTAAAATTAACGACGTTTAATGTCAATTTGATAGAGCGTTTTTTAGACATATCGGAGTTCATCTAGAAGATTCAGGGACGCATCCATCACGTCCGTGGCAATTGTGTGCAAAAATAGGAATCCCCAGTAGATTTTGATAATTTTCATAATTAACTCCAACAGAGTAACTAGAAATAGCATTTTTGCGCCCTTCGATACTTTTGAATAAAAAAGAGACTTTTCAATCAAGCGCTTCACCACAGTGGCAAGCTGAATCTTTCAAATCGTCCTTTCCTTGTAATTTTAATACAGAAATGCTCAGTGACGTACTACGAAAAATTGGCGAAGGTAAAAGGGTGTCGCGTCTACATCCTTGATCCGTTTAGACGTGTATAGAATGTGCAGATGTAGTGCGAAATAAATGAATTTTTTCGGTCTGAAATTGAAATAATACAAAATGCTTAGACACGTCGACTTTAGTTTGCAAATCCACATTGTTTTTTTGGATAGTGTTAGCTGTACATATGTGGAACAATGATGGAGTCACATCTAATGTTATCCAATCAAAATATGTAGAACTTTGAGCTAAACTCCACGTGTCCAACCATTTTTCGTTATTTTAATTTCAGATGGAGAAAATGAATTTATTCCGTACATTTTGTGCATACTGCACATCAAAGGACACACATATGTGAATAAATTTAAATTATTATAGAAAAGGAGATGTCGTATGTATCTTACTCAGCGAGAGTGCATCCAGAAGCTACTCCGATATTTTTAAAACAGTATTTAGATCAATATATACTACTTACCATGAAAATTGTAGCAGCTAGAGTTAATGCATAAAATTCAACTAAAATTAGTATACATGTTTAGTTGTGGTAGTGGTACAATTCATCAAATATTTACATATAACGCCGTGCGTTAGATACAGGAAGCGTTAAAACCAATAGCTATGCCATACATTCAATGTATTGGAAACGTGTTTTTACAGCAAAATAATGCACGGCTACATGTTACTATAACTATAGCTCATTTATAACGTCGCAAACTTAATGCGCTTCCTTGGCCTCCACGCTCTCCTGATCTTTCCCCCATAGAGCACATATGGAACATGACAGGAAGAGGAGTTACTATACTGAAGAACCCATGATGCACTTTACTAGAATTACGAAATGCAATTTAAGTTGTTTGCGATTCGCTACCTCAAGAGGAAATTGATTATTTACTTAGAAGCATGCCCAGACGAGTTTCCGAGGGAGTAAATTCCCAAGGTGGTCATGCACGTTATACAAATTTTGAAGATTTTTTGAAATTAGGATCTCTCGCAAGTTACATAATTTATTTTGCACGTTGTCAGTATATTTACAAAATGTCATTGATACATACGCGCATTATTTCTAGGTGCTGCAGTTTGTATGATAAGTAGTATATATTAAAACGTTAGCATGCCAATAATACACCCATTCACTAGTATAATATTCGTCGAAAGTTTGAGCAAACAGTTATACCCAACATCTCAAAGCTGTTCAAATCGTGTTATGGGAATTGACGGCATTACAAAGAAATCAAAAATGATTAGATAAGTGATGCTTAGCCTTGAGCAAACTTCCATTTTAAGATCTTTTTCCTGGAATTTTAAAGATCTAAAAATGAACTTGCCCTTCTAAACGAGATTTTCTTTTACTGATGGAAATCTAAGCTCGACCTCGTTAAGTTTTACTTCAAAATTTAAATTTTCTAAAAAGCGAGATATTACGTTTTTATGGTAAGAAAGACCTACTTGCAGAAGTAGATGTCATGGAAAGGGATAGCGGTAATTGATTTTTCTCTTTACGAAATTATGAGTTTCATTATAGTCCTGGAGAACAATAGAAGATTTATGTACCGCAAGTAGGATGTGTTTACCGCTTAATACTGGATTAAGTTACTAGGAGTGAAATCCTTTTTGTGCTAAGGCCATAGATTGAGAGCCGAAGCGGAGCTGAAAGTAGCAAGTGAGCGAAGCACAACAAAGACCTTTTCTCCTTGTAACATGCTTCTTTTTCAAGCGAATGATCAATGAACCCGAATTTGATTTATTTTTATAATTTAGTGATCGCATTATTTTGCAAAAATCTCTGCTTGACATAATTAGGAAAATAGATAAAATCATGTAATTGTGCGCGGTCCCCGTGATACGACAATCGGTTTAGCGTTGCACTTCCTCCCGCCGGCAGTAAATTCATAAAGCTACTTTTACTCCTACGCCATAAATAGCGATTCACGTGCGCGTTGACCTTTCGCGGCCTTTTGGAAAGAAACGATGTTTGCAGTTATCAAAATCAATCCTTCATTAACACGGAATAAGTATTTTTGAGGATTAAGGGCGGTTTAATTAGATACCTATTTGAAAAGATACCGTGACAAGGGATATTAGAAGGGAGCTAAAATATTGCTAGTGATAGACATGATTGGTTTAATTAAAGTGTCGTGATAATAATCAGAAAGGAGGAAAGACAGAGAGTGTCAAATTAGATGGGCGATGAGAAACGAAGTGAGGATCATCCAATTTTACGGCTCGCAAGAATTCAATGAAAAGCAATTAGTTGGTTCCGTTTGAAACTCCGCAAGATAAAGATGTGTAACTTATGATGCGACGATTCTTTGCAGAACTTTGATTACTAGTTAGATCGCTCCCAACTGCACACTTTCATGCGAACACTCAATATACGCTAATTTAATTTAATAGTAATTAAACTGGATAATTTTGAGTAGCTCCTTCTTCATATTACTTCCATAAAAAAAAACGGGGTGAATTTTTCATTTAAACTTCGCGGGCACTATAAAATCATGAAATTGCTCTTTGTAGGTGGGCAACGCTGTCTGTAAGAGCTGTGCGAAGTTTCATGTTCACATATTCAATGGTTTTAGCACCCGTGTCTTTGGAAATATATATAAAAGTGAGTTTTTCAATTTTCCCTATTCCAGATTTTGTTTAGCAAAGAATTTGCTTTAATTTCATTTTGCCGAATGAACATTTCGCCGCGGTAACGTTGAGGAGGTTACGAAAGTACTTTGGTAACGGGTTCTCTTGCAAAAAAAAATTTACGGGTGGTAGAAGACCTCACCCCCGAAATAATGCCTTGCGGTCGTTCCGGGGGGAACAACGGTGAAGAGAGGACAGGGGGTCTAGTCGGTCAGCGTGCCCTGGATTGGGACGCTAACCCGACATAAAAGGGGCAAATAAGATCGCCGAGTGCCAAGCCCCCAATGTCTGCTTTCAGATTCCCCTCAACCTCTCTAAAAAAAATAATAATAATTAAAAAAAAAGTGGCAAAAGGCCTTGAAGAAGCCGGAGAAAGAGGTCGAGACGAACAGCACATAGCAAGACCATCAACATCTACTGATGAAAGCCACGTCAAGGAAATTAAAGATTTGATACTCCGAAATCGTCGATTGAGGATTAGAGGCCTTGCCGATGCCGCGGACATTTGACTTAGATCAAGCATAATCACTTTAAAAGATGTTTTTTACCTCAAAAGCGTCGAACCTGGTCAGACCCTCGATTTTTTGGAAAAAAGCGTCACACCGAAATCTTCATACAATGATTTTTGACCATCGGGACGTCACGAAACGCGTCATCCAT
This sequence comes from Euwallacea fornicatus, assembly GCF_040115645.1. Classification (NCBI taxonomy): domain Eukaryota; kingdom Metazoa; phylum Arthropoda; class Insecta; order Coleoptera; family Curculionidae; genus Euwallacea; species Euwallacea fornicatus. Next base: position 3,814,747 of record NC_089553.1, read on the forward strand.
CATGAGAGTTGACTCTTCGATCCGTGCATATGACCCGGAAACAATCGATCAATCGAGCGAATATCGCGCAAAAAGTGAACCAAGATCGAAAAAAACCGGTTCAAAGCAGCTCACAAATCCAGGTCACGTTGACACGATCATTATCGCGACGTTGTGCATTACGAAGGTCAAACCGTTAACAACGAATATTATTTAATCGTTATGCGTCGTCTGCGCGAGGTTAATGGCCTCAAGAGGCCAGAATCATGGACAGACAATACTTGGGTTTTGCACCACGATTTGTTCCACATCCACCGTATTCGCCCGATTTAGCGCCGTTCGACTGCTGGTCGTTCGACAAGCTCAAGGCCGAATCGAAAAAAGTACTGAAGGCCATCTCGAAAAAAGACTTCTCCGATTGTTTTGTGGATGGAAAAAAAACGATGGAAAAAGTGCATCGTGTCGAACGGGGGGTACTTTGAAGGCGACGAATCTCATTTGAAAGAATGAACGAAGATTTTCTATTTTATAAATAACTTCGCTTTAATTTTTGATCGCAGTGATAAAAATAGATTAGGTCCGGGTCAACACCAGGGATCGTGTAGGAAACACGCAATTCCCATTAGTGGGAACATGGAACTTGTCCCAAGTATCTGACACTCAAAGCATCAATAATTGATTACTTGAAACTTGAACATTTAAGATTTTGTTTCTTTAGATTACATGAACCATTCGGTGCGATAAAGTGTAATTTATTTCTGGTTAAAACACACATTTCAATAAGCGTGGGAGCGTTGATGAAAGATTGATCAGTGTGTTTAACGTGCGAGAAAAACTATTTAAACTTGCTAAAACACATATTGCATTAAATAAATTTGATATCGCCCTGTAGGTACTTACACGTATTTACGCCAGGTGTTTGGGTTATATTTCCTGAGCGAATTCAATTTGCTCTGAAGGTGTCTCATATATTGAAACAAAGAAAATCCCTCTCAGATGATACGGGTAATATCCGGAAAACTCGGAATTTTGTTTATCCAACATTGCTGCAATAATTCTTGACATTAACGCGAGTTCACACATGAAAACCACAATTTCTTGTATTTTTGGAAAGTATAATATTGCCCTTAGGCTACACATTTTTGAGGGAATAAAACGCTGAGTACGAGCACTAAGAGGTTACGTGTCGAAATTGGACCACAAATTATGAAATAGAATCTAATAATGCCCATCTAGAGAGATGCAACTCTGCTAAATGCCCAAATTATGCGGTAGCAGATATCCCAAAGTTTGAGGGAGACAGGCCTCAATTATTCCCACTCTGAATCTCACAAACTTAATGCCAAAACTTGGCTACTAGTTGCATTAGCATTAAATATGGCCATTTATTATTTAATGCATGGCATCAAGTTTTATTACTAACTACCCTTAGGTTTAGTGCGGGTACATTATATAGTTATCAGCTGCAACGAGCGTCGAATATAATCATCATTTTCGCCAGCTCCTTGGGGAAAAGTCACGTGTATCTAAATTTGGTGATTGCGGCGGCCAGTTGAGGACAATTGTTTCCACGACCATAGATTTGAAAACTGTTGGTTTAAAAATTCCCCGAACGTTCATAATTAAATACTGAAAAATCAATCAATAACTGCTCTGATCCAGGATGAAATCACAAAGAATCCCAAAAATGATATGGATATACTAGATTACGTCAGATAATTTGATGGGTCGTTGGCTGTGGTAACAACATAAAATTGTCAGGGATATTCTTACGAAAATCCAAATTTCCAGGGGCTAACATTGGAACTTACCGTTTTTCTTGTAGAAGATTACTTCCAATTTCAGCTCATTTTTCGATTCCAATGCTTTTTCAATTTGAGCCTTGTGCTCCTCCTTTGTCTCGGGTCCATAAAGGAACTTGCAAGAGCAAGCTTTTTGCATAATTTGAGCCCTTGTAAACCCTGTCAGCTCGCAGAAACCATCGGAACAATAAACAATCGGGTACAGGGTGGGCACTTGGGCGTTTCCCAAGACGAAGTTACTATCTGAAAAAAGATGGAGTACCATTAGTTGTATTTATCAGGTGTTGAAAATGATGCAGAAATAATTCCGATAAGCCAAAAAAAGGTCGATCATTTTAATGAATTTCTAAAAAAAATGATTTGATCGTCAATATCGCCAAAATTTGTGAATTAATTGAGCTCAAGAAATGCCTTCCAATAAATGTATATCCAGAAGCTAATTTATGTTTGTTTTGCCTCATTCCTGTGAAAACGAGAACGAAGCCGTGGGAAATAAGCTTATTTCCTTATCGTTCCGCGCAACCGGTAGAAATTTAAAATGTAGGAAAGGCCTTTTGATATCATTTTTGAGTCTGCAACAATGCAATATCCTGACAGCCGTAGAAAAAATAAATATGAGTCAGTCAATCATCGTTTCTTTCACAAATTATGTCACTTGCTTTATTCTTTAAAGATTATTATGTGACCTCATTTATTGCACTACGATTATAACGAATCAATTTACGACCGCAAAGCGGTACCATAAAGCGCCCCTTACGATCAAATCTGAAACAAAAATATTGCAGATAAGCGGTGCTCAAAGCACTTCCATTTTCTTAAAGTTTTCTTTTAAATTGGCACGAGAAATCCGAAAAATACTAAAGCGCGTTGGAAAAAGCAATACTCTGCTTCTAACATGGATATGAGGCCATAGAGTTGTTCTGTATGGGTCTGCAGAAAAATTCTGCCACAGGAATTTCACAAAATCTTTCTTAACTAGCTAATCGAGTTTCATAAGGGGTTGGCCTTGCTGGGAGAAACCTAACTTAGATATCTAAAAATCGAAAGGTCGCAAGCTGACAAAGGGCCCACCTAGAACTCTCTTCTAATGGTGTATAGGTGGGCATTTCAAATTTGAAGGAGCGTTTTCAACTAGATAGGAAACCGGTGTATCATATGCTAAAAGGTTAAGAAACGTTGAATTAAATCGTCTAAAGGTCAAGATAAATCCTTTAAAGAAAAATACATAAAGAAAGCAATATTCAAAATCCATCAATAACTGTTTAAGGTCAAAGCTTTATGGAAGGTATTTCAAAAAGTAAAGCCGCGTATATAAAAAAAGCTCAAAATAACTCAGAATAACGATAGGTCATAATCCACATATACAGAGTGACCCATTTGTTTTGGGGTCAGTCTGTAAAAAGTTTATTGATTGTGCGATTTAGCCCGGATTTTTTTTTATTATAGAGCTCGATAAATTGCACATTTTTCAGCAAAAATGGTCTGACTGGTATATAAGTCAAGGCCTACTGTGACAGTTTCTAGGAGCAAAATTTCAATAAATCATATTAGCGAATTTTTTTGAAAAAATCTGCGCACGGCACTGTATTGACCGCCCCTCAAAACGGGCCTGTGCAAAATTTTATCGAAAAACTTTGAGTAATAACGATTTTGTAGAAGAATTAAAAATGCACACTCAGTACATATTTATTTTCAAAAATTCGCAGTGGGCTATGGAGAACAACCGAAGTGTTTAACTGTCAAACAAACGCAACAAACATCACCATCGATGTCAGAACTCATTTGTGCTTAATACAAATTAAATTATTAATCTCGATAATTATGGAAAATTTAAGTTTAAGAGAAAAAAACAGAAATTGTTCGTATTGTTCGCGACAACGCGCAGAAGCTGCGGCAGGATTCAACATCAGGCATCCACATGGACCAGGAAGTCGAAGTAACGAGGCAAAATGGACGTCGTGGACTCTTCCTAAATAACAACCAAATTTCGCAATATTTTAACGACAATCCCCGAAATAGTATTAGAATGGCCAGTTTGGACCTTCATATACCCAGAGGAAGTATAAGAAGACGTAAGTACCCTGTGTGCATTTTTAATTCTTCTACGAAATCATTATTACTGAAAATTTTTTCGATAAAATTTAGTACGAGCCCGTTTGAGCGGTGGCCAATCCAGTAGCGTGCACAACTTTTTTCTAAAAAAATCGTTAATGTGAATTATTAAAATTTTGCTCCTAGAAACTGTCATAGTAGGCCTTGAATTTCATGTCAACGAGGCCATTTTTGCTGATAATGTGCAGTTTAACAAGCTCTATAATTTAAATAAAATCGGGGCTAAATCACACAATCATCAATAACCTGTTTACAGAGTGACCCCAAAACAAATGGGTCACACTGTATATATAAATATATATATTTACATTTTTCAAAACTTTTAAATGGCCATTTGTATTAAGAGCGCAAAGTGTTACGTTGTCGCTCAATGAAAAGAAAGTAGATGGCCATCCGTAGGTATAGTTCGATATACCGGGTTATTAAAAAGTATGGGCAACTACTTCAGGGGCGCTTTCCACACATTATTATAAGGTGAAATTTTAAATACTATTTTTTTCTAAACGGTTTGTTAAGACACTTATGACGATATAAAAGAGGACCGATAAAGTGATTTTTTGACTCTAATAGGCGAGCGGGGATTCGCAAAGTGTTATTGCGCATCCGTGTACGTAATCATAAAATTAGGTCTGAAATAGTGCCACAAAAAGAAAATTTTTAAATGATCATTTGTTGGACGTTTTTGTTTTTTGGAAGGGGGGTACACTTTTGATGGAATTTTTCGTAATATAGAATTTGAACAAAAAGAGATGGTATTCGTAAAAATCAACCTTTTTTACAATAAAAAGGTGGTCTTTTCGGAATCCACTGAAACTAACTGGTTTACAGAAAAGTGGGTTTTAAAAAATCGTGCTCGAATATTTATATAAAAAAATTAATTTGTACCCCCCCCCCCCTTCCCCCCCCTCCATGTTTCTGCAACTGCCATTACAATTTTTTCCTTTCAACGATATAGTGCTGAACTCATTACCATTAATCGTCCAGTTAAACAAATTACTGTATAACAGATATTATATAATTATTGATCGTTAGAGCCTCATTGTCGGCAAAAGAGAATTAATAACAATATTAAGCCGTTATAGAGCAAAGTTTATAAAGAGAGCTGGACTAATTAAAGTTTCAAGATATTAGGTATTCGTTGATTTGATAGGATTTTTGCTAATTTGTTTTCTTGCCTGGAAGACAGAGATCATCACGGAATGGATAATTGCTATAACGAAAATTACCTATATATGTCCGTTCTTCAGTTACTTCTTTCGCCGCAAGCGTGGTAACGAATTAATTCAGGTCCTTTTATAATAGGCATGTGTTGTAGCAGATATAACAGTTTGCAACCTTAATCTTTTAAATCTCTGAAATTAAGGTCACCCTGCTTCCCGATAAATGAGATATTTCCCAACCAGGATTTACGGTTAGTTTTATAGGTCAAGTTAAACCTGCAGTATTTGACCACTTGGATTAAACTCGGAAATTCTTATTTCTTATTGGATGATTTTTCACGTTGACAATCAGATTTCAGTAATATTTTGTACAAATTGTCAGAGGGGCCAAAGTATTAAATGATTAAAATTATTTCGGGGTTTGCAACCTCCTGCCGATAATATCTCACGCGTGTTCAATTGGAGATAAATCTGGAGGTCTTGGAGGCCAAGTAGCACTTCAATCTGAGCTTGTTGAAAGTACTTTGACGTTGCTCTTGTCATGTGTGGTGGGGCATCATCTTGTTGAAAGGTAAGATTTTAGATGATCCTTAAGTATGGAACTAAACAAAATTCCACTGTTTCTTGGATGCACCGTTGTGAGGTCATATTGCCTCCAATAAAAAGTAGGGATGACCTAGAGTTATCGTTAATGGCAGCCCACGCCATAACATCAAAAATACGTTTAATGAAATATTCAATAAAAAATTGTGAAACTTGTCCTTCCCCACGCTGCCTTCCAGCCCTTCTCCGGCCGTCGATCATGTCCAAATAGAATCTGTGTTCGTCGCTGAAGACCATCACGTTTCACTTTTCATTTGAGACTGATGGTTCTCAATTTCACCAAAGCCGATTTCGTTTGTGCTCCAGAGTTAAAGATAAAACAAATTCTGGTCGTAATAAAAGTAGACCAAAGTTTCTGATTCGTCAGTACACATTTCGCATTCCAATTACTCTGCCGTATTCTGCAATCCACAGATTGGCAATTGCTGCGATGGTAAAGAGTCGATCCCACATAGCCAATAACCTTAAGTGACAATCTTGAAGCGGTGTCGTCTTGTGAACTCGTCTGGTGGCTGTGGTATCAAAAGTTGGTGTTTGTACCCTTCATGAAAATATCGGAAATAAAAACCCGAAATATCCAGGTGGATAAGACTGAAAATCATGCAAAAAAAATAATTGCGGTATCATAATTATTAGTACAAAACTTTATTGAAATCGCGATATTTCTACTGGGTGTTCGGGTTTTCTTCTCAGTTGATATACATATTTGCAGAGACGCTTAAAATGGCTATTTCTTCATCAATAATTATTGTTCGTTAATCTTACAAACAAAAATTAATTAATTAAACTTCAGTTTTAAAGCTGTTCATTTGCTCGTTAGTAACTTTCGCCTTCCCAAAACCTCCCACCTCTTCGACCGGTCTTAGTTCGGTCTCTTATGAGTTCGCCGCTGAATCTAAAGATGTGGCGGTGCAGTAATTTTCTTTGTTATTCAGTAAAATGTTTAGATTTAAATTATTAGAGCAATTCTTCGATATAACCTCAAGTAAAATTGTGTTGTCTCTAGCCTCATTCATTCTCCCTTCTCATGCTCCTTTTGGAAGCCTGGTAGTAATAAAGATGTTTTCGTTGTGGAAATCATTTGGAAAACCGACAATAACTTAGCGTGTCGAAGCACTATTATTACCGTATGTTATATTCTGCAGAGGATGCTGATGAGATAAATTTAAAATAAGGTGTTTTTTCCTCTTTCTCTCTCTCTTTTTTCTCTCTCTCTCTCTTTTCTCTCTCTCTCTCTTTTTTCTCCCCATCAAGGCCACGCCAGGTTGAAAATAAGTGATACAATAAGATTGTTCTATCTTTAATTGCCCCAGGTAGTAGAGAAAGAGAAGAACCGTCAGACGTGAGACGATGAGGAGATGTGATGAGGATGAAGCCACAATAATAAATATTTTACATAAAATTATTCCCGTGTCAGGCATTCGCTAATCCAGTGTTACAACGATCACGTGGGAGGGTGGTAATAAGTTTACGTGAGGATAAGCTCTTAAGTTACTTTGGAAAAAATATAACTTTTGAAATTTGTCAAAACTTAATTCAATATATGATAATCCCGATTTTATTTTAAAAGTTGGGAATGTCAAAAACAAGAAAGTTAGGGCAACATTCACGTAGGAGGTCTCCTGTATGCGACGCCCCTGAGTAAAATGTGCAATTTTCAACACAAAGAAGTGTTCCCCTTTCAATTTATTAGAGTATACAGAAAATACTGCAAAGAAACCATCTAGAGCTTCCCTGTAAGGGGTTTTCGTCCATTTATTTTTGCGGTATGTTTATAAGAGCATTTTTGTATTATTTTAATCTGTAAAGTCACCTACCGAAATATCTCGCTGTTATTTCCAGACATCCTGTATTATTGTAAATTGCATCAAATGGCCGCAGTATTTGGGTAATTTTTTAAATTGACCAGTGCGTTACGTCGCTTTTGTTTCGTGGTAAATAATAGATTTGCGTTTTACTCGAAACTCGAAAATTTTGCATTTTAAGGCCCTAAGCTTATGAACTGACTCGAATCTGAGCAAGCTACCCTAGACCAGTCTGAAACCGTTAAATTTTCTAGGATAGAGGCCCAGTTTCGACCGCAAACTCCACTCTTTAAGAGACAAATTTACCATAATTAGTATTTAGGCCAGAGGCTTCCTGAGTTCCTGCCTAACAGTAGTGACTGCCTCACTAGGCACCCACAGAGGAATCCGAAATACGCTGGCGAGGTTTCGTGGTTGAGTCGAAGGATCAGACGGGCTACCGTCATAAAATAATGGGGTTCCAAAGGTTCGAGAAGCTATATAAACTCTGTTACACAAATTATATTAAATTTAATCACAGACTAGTTGAATTACAGGGTGAGTTGTGATTAACTTATTAACAATAATGCCCGTGTACAGGGTTCTATGGCAACGAGAGCGAGAGAAGTTTGCTGTTTACGCGACGGGGTGAAAAACGGTTCCACTCGTCTCCTCCAAGAGGGTTCGTGCCCCTTTTCGAAAAACGCAGTTTCCCGAGTTTGGTTTCTCAAGATTTCATGAGAAAATCACCACCTCGATGCTTTCACACCATTACCTTATCGCTAACACCCTCTGGTTCATGTCCACTTGCGAGTTTGTTGCTACGTTTCATCCTAATTTACTGCTGCCCTTAATCTGTTTGGGCAATTTGCACTTCATAAATCAGGATGGATGTGCACCAGATGAGAGAGGTGATTAGCGCGGTACCCATGGTTTGGCACCCAGCGGTATGTCGAGCTTTGGTTTCTGGTTTCTCTCTTTACCAGATTTATTACCCAGATGTTAGGGCAATGCGTGAGGGCGATCTTTACGTTGGAGTTTTTCCAACAATTAGAGAACCTAAAATCAAATCAATCACTCTCAGCTTTCGACTTTGATTTCAAGCTTAAAAATTTGATAAATTTAACGTCGAACTTGTCCTCAAAGGAGCAGATGCATCGTTTGAAACGATTTCATTGGCGTGTGCGCTAATAGACAGTTCGTAATTAATTAAATAATTTCATAAGAGTGAAATTAGAATTATTCAGACAAATTACATGCAACGCAGAATGTTAATGAATTTTCCTGGCAATATTAAAATTGAATTGTGTGCTTCTCGTTCGAAATAACATATTATTATATTATATTTAGTAATTATTTGCTATAAATTAAAAAGTTATAGGCTCAAAATCGCTCGCACAAAACGAAAAGAAATTAGAGGCCTATTGACGTAGATGATTTACTATCAATAACAATTTTCATCAGAAAGTCGGAACTTCGAATAAAAAAACAAATTAATAATTTTAATGTTGCCCGGTGATGATGTAAGTGGTCCATTCACGTCGGCATTTATTATTCACTATAGCTGGCGTATTAACTAATAAAAATAATTTTCCAGTTTCCAGGTAAAACAATAAATTTGGATAGAACCGCATATTTAAAAACGATGTTTAATATTTTATTCACCGGCGTGTAGTTTAAATTTCCAGGAAAAGATTAGCTCTTCCATTTCCAACACCGAACCTCGGAATTATTCCTAATTTCAGTACCATTTCATTTATTTAAATTCAACATTAATTTTGCTCATTATGTTCATTCGTGCATAAATTCTCCCGAATACTCAACAAAATGTTCAATTTACACAGGCAGTAATTTCAACCGAAGACAATGTATGAGGCCGATGTTTTGGATCTCTCATTTGACAAAACTGATCATGCTCGCAATTCATACTCGAACTCCTCGTGAAGATGGCGGAAACTTTGCCGTTTCCGTTTCCTGAAGTTAATGTCTAATTGTTTCTGGTATCTTTACAAGGTTGAACTGCTCCAAGGCGTTCCATTAAAATTGCAGATTGGGTGTGAAGTCGGGAACTTTCCTTTTTATGCTCAAATTCGCGCAAAAATAGGTAAGAATGCTAATCATATTACTTCGCGCCCGCGACTCTATTATTTGGTAACCCATGAACGTCATTTATAAGTTTCTGGATTAAAGTCTACTGAACTTTTATTCCCCGCGGATGAGTCTTTCCAAGTAATTTGGTAGACGTCTCGTGACCCCAATTTAACAAGGCAAGTTTGGCAGCAGATGCGCCGCTGGTTTCGAAAAGCCCAAGACGTTTTCAACATTGTTGTTGAGGAATTCAGTTCTTCCATTCGACACGGCTCGCCGGATAACTGGACAGGAATAAAAATAACTTTCAGATGAACAATGGAGTCTCGATTGTTGTACAACTCCTAGCAATTTGTTATTTCCACGTTTTCGACAGCACTTCGCACGTTTGACTAAAAATTTAAATTAACGCAAAATTTGTTGATTTTAGATTGGCACGAGGTGCAGTTTATTTGTACCTTAAAATACGCATTCATGTAGGAAGTTGATAAACACAAAGTTTACAACTTTGATACGAATGTAAATTATAAACTTCAAACGCAATATCAGTACCTACATAGAAAACCGATATAGATGGCTGTGGGGGTATAAAAATATAATTGACGGAACTACTGGAAAACTCTTTTTATGAATAGAAATCTCAATCTAAAGCAAACGATTTTCCTTGTGTAAATTTACTTTTAGAATTCGAAATTTCATATAGGCATTTGCAAATGTTGTTCCCTCTGTACATGCGCGTTACTACAAAAATAACAAATTCGGGGAAATTAATTATTGCTTTTCATCTGGAGATTTTCTTCCTGTACAGATGACGTTTGACCCGAAAGGGCAAAGGGATATTTTGCGGATTTTCCTAGTTGGTAATCACGACCCCATTGGGACTGAAGTGCAACTCAATTGATACCTACATACACTACTTATCATAAAAATTGCAACACTTAGAAATAACTTTCGAATTTTAATGAAACTTTGTAAATATGTTGCCTACACTGTACAAAGTAAATGACGTAGCCTGCGAGTGAACCGAAGTCCGGAAAGTCTTTAAAACTCGAATGACGTATATAATCATATTGCGAATTTACACCCTCAGAAACCCGTCTGGTTCGTAACTTTGCTGAAGTACGTCATGGGTTCTCCAGTGTAGTGACCTTTTTTCTTCTCGTGTCCCATGTGCGTTCTATGGGGGAAAAATCGGGACAGCGTGGACGCCAAGGAAGCTGTATCTATCAATTATACTGTTACTACAATTAAATACGTATACCCATTTTGATTGCGTTAATTCTAGATGTTGCCATTTTTATGACGGGCAGTGTATGTATGTTTCAAAAACTTTATTTGGGGGCATTACCTAACTACAGCTAAAGCTCTAAAATTCGTTTCTTTCTGAAAAATAACAGCAATTACAATGTATTTCTCCCAGGTGCTGGTATTTATTTTAATTTTATTTTTTATTCATCTATTTTTTATTTTATATTTACTTTTTTTCTATTTTATCATAGCACATAGGGACTTGATTTAATTGAGGCAAAATTGGACATTTCAATGCTGAATAATCTGTTAAAAGTAAATTAAAAAAATTCTGTTCATTCCCGGAAATACCCGGAGAAAATTGAAAAAAATTAATTGAATTTGAATTTTTGCAACTTTACCGTTCGTCTTTCTTGAAACTAGCGGCGCTTCCTAAAGGCACTTTTTTATCCTCTTTCGGAAAGTTACTTTTTTGTGTAATTTTTTGTTCTTCAGAAAGTCTCTGAGCTTTTTTCACCTGCACTTTTATTCTGGCTTTGCGCACCTTTCAGTCTACCAACACGTACGATGTCACACTTGCCATTAAATTTTTTCAACGAATTTGATGCAGGACCTTCAAAAATCGAAAACTGGACAGCTGACCATGACACAGCATGCACAACTTGGGCAACAAAGGGTTGCTTCGGGCGGCACTTTTTGCCTCTTATTAACGTCAAACACAGTTTGTTGCGTTTACATGCGAATGCCCACTTTTCTATTTTTAACAAAAATCAAGAAAACATTTACTATTTCATCGTGAGTTTAGAGGCTTTTCACAAAATGTGAAAAAAATCTAGGTCAGGATTAAGAGAAAAAAATAAGTGCGACAAATGAAATTATTTTTCCAAGGGGATAAATAATTTCCTAAAAAAAAGCGCTGAAAGCGATCGAAAACTGGCCATATTTTAATTGGATGGAACCAAGTCCGCTTTAGGCACCTTTCATATACCGTGCGCTCCTTCAATAAATATAAATCAGTTTAATCACCTTAATAACCATGAGTTTCAATAATTTCTGTTGTATAATCTTCACAAGCTTTTCAGAGATGCATAACTATAGGGTCATCCTAAATAACACTCCAAGCCATGGTAATGGAAAGTCAATAAGGTCGGGGGTTTCTCTCCTGATAAAATGCGTCGAACACTGAATTTGCACGGTTCAATGGTCATTAATTGTCAATTAATGGTTTTCAGTGTAATCAAGTTAAATATAGACATGTAGAGCCAGGGTTTTGGTAAATGTGTAGGTATGTGTATGGAATATTGCTGATATGGGACAAATAGCTGGCCTCAAGATCGTTTTTTTTCCGGCGTTCTCCTTTCAAATTTGGTTATTTTTACTCTTATTCAAGCATCTCTCCACTTTACAAATTCTTTCTCATTCACCTCATTCCTACAGAAACTTACTCAAGCATGGACAAGAATTAAATATTCACTAGAGGTTTCCTTTCGGGTTTAGTCCATTACTGCTAACTTGGCATATAGAGCTGAATGAAATTAGTAACAATGGACTCGCTAAATATATTCCAAAAGCGTTCAAGTACTAGAAAATCTGAAACTAGGTTCCTCTAAACGTTTTAATGGAAACTTGTTGTTTGCTGCAGTAGACATGTTTGAATTAGTTGCTCCCATATGGATTTTGAGAGGTAATTGCGCTTACGTGGCACTAAATAACAGCCTTGCGGATACGTTAAGGTGGAAAGGTTCATGGCTCAAATAAAGCATTTCTGGAGCACACGTGGGATGTTTTTTTGTTTCAATTTATTGGTTATTAACGTTGCTTTCTAGTTTGTATGATAAAGTGGCCAAACAGGTATATAAGCTCAATATAAGTGGAAGAATGGAACTTTTCAACAAATATTTTATGCTTAGATTTTCGTATCGTGGGTGGAATTATATTTTTTCCGACCGTATTTACACCCTCTGGTATGACATCCGAACGCCCCTCTTTGCTATTAGCCACGGATTGCTATGCCAGAACCCTGAAGAAAACGAAAGAAAAGAAATCTAGTGGGTTTAAATCTGGACTTCGCGGTGGCTACGAATGTCCAGAGTTTTTCTTCTTGATCCACATTGAAAATTTTTGGTCTTCCATTATCCGGCTTTGAACGAAATCAACCAGTCGCTCTAAATTGCGCTTGTGGCCACGGCAAATTAATTTTAAATTATTTAATCAATAATAATTTATCGGTTCCGAAATAGTGATGGCCCTTCCATACTCTCGCCACCTGAAGGGACAGTGATTTAAATATTACTTTTATTACTCAATCTCAGCAAAATAGAATATAAAAATTTAACCCTAATACCGAATTAATTGGTAAATCTCTACAGAGTGGATCCTCGATCCACCATTTGAAATTTAATTTCCAGATATAAATTTTAACACTTTATTGCTGTCGGAACAATCAATCTAGATTACCTGAATTCTGGGGTTTTCTGGACCTTTAAATATGTCAAGAGGTGTGATAAATTATATTTCCAACGACCCCAAATATTCACTCGCAGGACATCAATTATTCATATCTATTCATTTATCAAGTTGATGTAAATGACCCGTTAGATGTAAATGACCATTTGGAAATATAATTATTCGGCAATTTGCTTAAATACGTGCAAACAACAAAAAGGGGCAGGCATCCTCGTGCCAATCTAAATCTCCAGTTGATTTTGCCAAACACGTGGCGAAGTAATGGTTTCTCAATAAATGCCCTGAAAACTTGCCTGATGGAAATTACCCTTTCCCCAGCTCTTCACTTCGTCCCTTCTAGACGAGAGTCGAGAATTCTATTTTGTAATTTACACCGATATTTTCCGCCCTGCTTTACTCAATTATTCTCAGTCGCACAGAGAGTGTCATTTTGAATAAATGGATTTTCCTCTCATTTTACTTCCCACTAAAAATTTGTTTTGGAAGTCTCTATTTAAAAAGAGAAATGCCATCTTTATTTTAGAAAGTTTAGTGCCTATGTTCAGTTTTAATACTGTCGTATTTTTTTTTTTTAATTTTTTTTTTTGTTTTTTTTTAAATTTTTAATATGAAAGTTTCTGTCAATTTTTTTTGCTGTTGTTTTTTTTTAATAATAAAACAAGATTTTTTTTTAAATAAAAGGATATTTTATCGCTAACACGAAATACATGAGCAGCCGTTGTCAAAAAAAAAAGAACAAAAAAAGGATTATAATTAAAAATAATAATAATAGAGCTTGCACAAAGCGTTTCAATGCTGATTTTAAAGCAAAATAATTGACAATACAAATAAATGTAAATAGCAACAAATAAATAACTGGGTGAATATTATGCTTCTTCGTTATAAAATATTCATGTTATATTAATTGAACCTTTTTGAATCATAAATAAATCGAAAAGGTTTACGTTACCTTCCCTACTAAATGGCATATCACATGAATTATAGAAAAATTGTCAAAGTATCTAGATATTTACACACAACAATAATTAAAATTAAAAAGATACGAAATTGCCTTCCATTATAGGTGTTCCCTCATAGATACTAGCTTTCTCATTTCGAGGAAATTCACGAAGTCTACCAGGTTTTCAAGGAGTTTGAGATTGGCAAACTTTAGCAATGCTGGCTCTAGGTACTCCTTATCTTTATTCCAAGGCAACATACACTTTGGACCAAACATTTTAATGAATAATTTAGAGTGAATGTACAATTTGCCTATAACATCCATTAAAAATAATTCCAATATTCCATATTTCTAAATAAATTCATTCCAGGAGCTCGAACACAAAACTAAAAATTTATTATTTAATGAACAACCTTCCACGTCATATTTATATGCATTCTTTTTTATTAAACTTCCCATAGGTAGGCTGCCGGTAACACGTACTTATTATACAGGGCGATTCATGCAGCCCCTTCAGCAGAAAAGTATCCGCAATAACAAGCACATGCGGTCATATTGTATCTTATAAAAATATGCAAGGAAAAAGTTTAAGAGTGTTGAAAATCGCATTTTTAAATATAAATCGAAACTCCTACGTGATTAGTTCTTTTGCTTGATGATAATATTTCAACAAATCGTAGTTTTTGTTTTTATTTTTATTTTTTTTTTAATCTGTGGAATGTACTACGTAAATCACCCTTTATTCCCTTGCTCATAACTTTATGCAAAATTTACTTCGAATTTATTCTATTATAAAGGAATTGCTGAACTGTAATGCATTTGTTACTGTTACACATAAAAATAACTTGCTTCAGTTAGATATTAATATATTATATTGAGTATATTTAATTTCTGTTTTAACATTCTTAGTTCACTCTTACTTTTATTAATTTTTTGATTTTTGGTCGGTTGAGACCTAACTGACAATACACATTTGATTTAAATACACGCTGATCATAAAAGAATGCTCAAACCTATTAGTGAAACGAATAAACTCGGCCTTTTCCGATTCAGTGGTGCCCACTGATAACACTTATAATTCTGCTTGGCCCAATAACCCCATTCATAAAGACATTCCAAAGGAGGCTCCAACTTCATTATTTTTATACTATAAAAAGTAGATGCTTGAAATAAAGATTAACATACAGGGCGTTTGGTAGCGGCGCAGAAAGCTTTTAATGAGCGCTAGATGGGGTCATATCGAATCTGTATAATTATATTTATTCTTATACAAATTTTTATCGTTTTTGAAATACCGGCCACGAGGAGGGAGTAGGGAGGGTAAACGGGAGGGGGCAAGTAAACGCATTAGAAATGAAGTGTCTCATTTTGAAAATTAAATTAATTAATAGTAGTATTGTTTAAATTGGAACTGTCGCAATAAGCCTTAAAATGATTAATTAATTAAATTAATTAAATTAAATTAATTTTTTTAATTAATTTTTTTAATTAAATGTTGATTATTTTCTTGTTGTGCGTATTTTTTTTTCGTAGTTTTGCTAACCTACATTATGTGATAACGTTATGTATTATTTCAAAGAGTATACAATACAAATGTTTTGTTACTCTCGTTTTGTCCTGTATTCTCAACTTAAGTGTATTTTCTTGATGTTGCTAGAGAAACTCCTCTCGGGCATAGATGTTAAAAATACGTATTCATTCTTTTCTGTATAATAATGAAACATTTGAAGCAAAATTCATGTAAAAACTTGAATATAACAATGAGAATCCGGCAAAACGTAAACAATTTCTGAGTGATCTAAAAAGCAAATGTTGCACCAATCGAAATCAATAGAAATCGAGATAGGAAAGTTAAATCAACAATGAGACAAACATTAAAATAAAAAAGTAATAAATAATTTATATTAAACAAAAGATCAATTGAATTGGTATCTGCTACTCAACATGAGAATTTGGCATTCTCGAGCCAATGAAGGAATCACTTGATGCAAGTGAACTTTTGTAAAAAAATGTAGTGAAAACAACAAAGAAAGCTATTTTCTCGATTTAAACATTCGATTTAAACACTCAATTCGAACATCTACTTTTTTCTGCATAGAAATAAGAAGAGTGGAAACTCTCTAAGTATAGTGCTCTAGATGAAGTTATTCAATGATATCAGCAGCCTAATGTGGTCAGAAAAGCTATATTATTACCCAGTTTAAACGCCGGGATTACTGGTCTCATCGGCATATTTTATCATTTTCCTGTGATCAATCTATGTTTAAATTAAACGTGCTGTTTCAGTTATATAAAAAGTCGATCAATCAACCAAAAAGCTTATATACATAGAATGTCTTCTATACAATAACATTAACTGAAATTTTGCATAGTTTCTGCGTTGATTTAAAAAAATTTTATTCTCCAGATTCGCGTGTGTGATACATGAATGATGTGGACGTTTCCCTTATAGATTCATTTCGGATTAATTGGAAAGAACAACTCGATGATAAAAATTAGTGTTTAATTTACATTAAAAATTGTCCAGGAGATGTGTTTCTTTTAAATGGTCAACTAGGAAAAAATGAATGAGGTATTGAGTCAAATGCAAAAGAACAATACAGGGAAAGCAAAAAGTAGCGTCGTAGACGTTTTCCTGGAAAGAACGAGAAATCGAGAAGAGAATCTGGAAGAAACTAAGTTAGCAAAGTTAGTAAAACTAAGTTAGTAAAAACCTAATACTTCCAAAAACACTATAGTGTCCGCACGTTAATGCGAGTCACTGTATATGGAAGGCATTGGGATTCTATGGCCCATCTCTCCCAAAAATGATTTTTATCGATCTGGATGCACTGTGTTGATCCCTAGAAGCGAGTAGTCCGAATCTCCTTTCTTCTCGCTCTGTCGTTATTCTAGGTGACCCAGAACTTTTTTTTACGAGCTTGTCTACCATTTTCGAATCAGTTCCTCTGGCAAAAAGTTATTGTTGTAATGTATTTTGCATTAGTTTGCTGATTTTGCGAAAACCAATTCCGGCTTCAGGTAGGCCAATTACGCGACCCTTTTGAAAATCTCACGGTTGATGATAATTCGGTCGTCTCCGAATTCTGGACGTTTTAACAGCTCAGTTTACCACTGTTTGAACCAAATAATAACAATAAACCGACTGAAATAACTGATAATAAAATTAAAGAATTTTTTAAAAAAGTATCGCAAAACAATGCGGAAATTAATATTTTTGTTGGGTTTTGTTTATCACATATTTCTCTTTAGTTTGGTTAAACAATTTACACTTTTAATAGATGATGCGTTTTCGTTGTGTCGCATAGTATATTACGTATTTTGAAGGCTTGAAAAAATAGTTTCAACTATTTATCGTAAGTGGATCATCTGCTAAACATTTTGTGGGAAGTCTTGTTGCCAAGTTTAAATTTTTTCAATTTCAGTAATCAAACTCGTGCATGACCCCACAAGTTACCACGACCCATGCCATCGTTCCTAGATGAGAACATTACGTTAAATTGTTGAGAGAGACTTTTTTACAGTAATAGTTTACAGGGTGTTAAAAAAATGGTAAAACATATCAGGAAAAAATGTAACTTTGCTATTGTTTCCTCTATAAGAAATGTATTGGACCCACATAGGGGTACTCACTGTACACTTGTCAGACTACAACGAACAAGCCTATACAGAGAGTGTCCGAAAATAACGTTGAACTATTTGGAAAGGTGATTCTAAAAATTAGTATAATAAAAAAACTCATAGACACGCCCTAAAAGTGCCTTTTAACGGGGACGGAACCCCTTAAAGGGCGAACTCTTAAGATGATTTTTTTTGAACATTTTCGAAACGATTCGCGCTAAAATTATGAAATTCGGTATGTTGTAATAAGTTGAAATGGAAACATTTTTTGCATTAACAATTGCAGACTTTTGTCAAGGGCCTTACATACAGGGAGTCTCCTGCGTAAATGTCGCTCTAATTTTTTTGCTCGCAAGCTTTCTTAATTCTTGAAATCAAATTACTAAATTGCATATACTTTTAAGTGAAAAAGGCTTTCTTATTTCATCTCCTCAGAATAGGCCCTTTTCCAGAAAAATTGATTTTTATCAACCGATGCACCATTACATGGACATCGAAACGCATTGTAATAACTATAGTAGGCTTCCTTGCATTAGGAACGTTTTTTTATTAGCTGGCAACCACAAGACTAATGTTATTAACAATTTGCCAATTATTTACAACAAACGTCGAACACGGCCTCCATTCATCTCAGTGCATCTTCTAATTCGTTTCTTCGTAGATTTCAAAGTCTACGTAATCGTGCATAGGTTTATTTTCCACTGAGAGGACCTTTTTAAATTTAATTTCAAAAAATAAAAAATGCCACAAACAAAAAATTCACGGCAACGTTTACGCGGGAGGCCTTCTGTACGTGACGCCACTGACTGAAACCTGCAATTATTTACACAAAAAAGTTTTCCCGTTCCAGCTAATTACCGTATACCGAATTTCATAATTTTAGTTTAAACCGTTTCGCGAATATTGCGCGAAACCATTTTCAAAGTTAAGAGTTTAAGACGCAATTTTTGGGAAATGTTTATGAAAACATTTTTTATTATTTTTATCTCCAGAATCACCTCCCAAAATATTTCAACGCAATTTCCAGATGCTCTGTCCGTTATTTTCTAAGGTAAAACGCGAAGATGAAGGTTTAATGGCTGAACCGTTCAGGTTAGTTCAGGTTAGAATTGCCACCCTGAAGTAATGCTTAACGGCGGTTCCGGAGGGGACTCAGAGTGATGAGGGGAGGGTTTTAGTGGGTAGGCGTCCCACTCAGGGACGAATCCCACATAACCCGGTCTCTGTAACATCAGACCGGGTACCTTTCCAAGGTTTCTCCCCTCTATTAAAAAAAAAAAAAAAAAAAAAAAAAAAAGAAATCGTCAGAGTTCTGACGCCACGAGTCGGATCGAAAAAATGACGTAAATAAGAACCTGACAATGGAGCAAATAAGTGAAAACTGAGCTATTTGTGCTGAATTAAATTTGTTAATTGAATTGCTTCCTAATTGGTTTAATCGTAAGGCAAGTGAAAACGCAGTCACGTGGTGAAGTTATTTTGAGAAATTTAAAAGTGATAATTTTCCACCCTGGTTGTTAAAGCTCGGAATTTTCAGCATTCACGAAGAAGTAGCAACTATGAATATGAGTGAATAATAAAATCATAAAATGGAAATTTACCTATTTTTAAACAGAACAACTGTAAAATGACTTCCTGCAAGTGTGCGAGTGCACCTGCTTCATCAGGGCTCTTTCTCTAAATAAAGTTTAATAATAAAATTTTAATTTATGTTAGACGTTGATTCGTATTTTTCAACAGCTTTGAGTTGCCATGAGAAGAGGGTTGGAAAAAAACAGGACCGAAATTAATACGAAGGGGAGTGAAAATTACAAGATGAAAATTCGCAAGCAAATCTGCTAACAATCCGAATTATTTTTCATAGGAAGTAAACCGTCCATTCAATTAACATCTGGGTTATCTGGCGTTTTTCCCGTGTATTATCATAGTTAGCACAAAATGGCTGAATCCGAGTCGTCAGGCTCTCAATTTACTTATCCTATTTTGAGAGTTTCGAGTTCCCTTAATTCCCTTCACTTTTCTTCGGATATTCTGCTCAGTTTCACAAGCACTGATCGAATTGACAGAAGACAGGAGAAGGTAAATTAATAGACCTTATCCCATTAAGAAGAGGTAAATTCGTTCGGGATCACTGCCATCTCCTTTGCATAGCCATTTTTATTCACACCTACTTTTTAACTTCTTGGTGATTAATGCCCCCAAGATTCAACGCATTACACCCAGACGTTCAATGAACTGCGCCCATAAATTCCCGATGTTTCTGAGGAAAAGGAAATCAATCATTCTTAGAAACCTTTAAATAATTGCCCCCACAGCAGTTTTCTCAAAGAAACTTTTATAAGATAAACATGAAAGACTCTGGGGAACTAAACTTTATGATAACACACTATGCAGAGGCTGTAGCATCATTAAATTCTGGGGACACTTAATCCACGTTCTAAAGCCAGAATAACGACCTAAATAATTGATTATATTATTTGCAACACTCAACGCCATAATCGTTAGAAGGAGATTCTATCTTCTACCGCCCTTCTAATTTCCCAGGGAACATTCCACCTAAACATCAAATGAAGTCGGGGCTTTTAGGCAGATTGAAAACGCTTTATATCCCACAATGAAATTTGTGCTTGATCTGTCCATAGGGATCATTCGTTCGCCTTTTATGTGCTTTCTAATCTCCAAATTGAGGAAAACATGAATTCAGTTTCCATTGAAGATACTCCTTGTTGTCCATAACAATCTAATAAACTATTGTCAATATTTCATTTTATGGGTTATAATAAAATCGAAAATATCTGGAGTGCCCATTGAGCGCCGTGAACTAAATCTTTATTGGGGTATTAAATCGCGCTTAAGAACTGATTTGCTCGAATGTATCGCCGTGTTTTATTAGTTATTATATTATTATTAATATTTGAAATAGTGTTTGCAAAATGTGAAACTTTCAAAATTAGCCGCCGATCCGAAAAAGGAGATGTGCGCAAGGTCGCGTTGTATTTGCGACCTTTTCGATGTATCTTCAAATAAACCCGATTGGCTCGTTAGTTAGAATATAAAAAAATAGCCCTGGTCAGCATCGCGTTTTATGGATTTAAAAGCTCGAAAACGTATCGAACTAGCACAATCACTTATTTTAAATCGACTGAAGCTCTGCGATTTACAGGGTGTTAAAATGCAATTTCAATCATATTTTTTCTTTATAGCTTCTAGAGTTTTTGAAAGGGAGGTTGAATTGGAAATTGTAAAATTTACAACTCATTCGTCTCTACGTGGACAGACTTCTCAACTTTATACTAAAATCTACAGAGTGATTTCTTTCCGGAGTTTGGTTCCTTAGTTCGATACTAAGCTGCGGTAAACGTATCGCGGTGACGTGTCACGAAAAGTACGTCAATGTTGGCCGTTTATTTCCCAATGCCAGAGACCCTTGTTCGATTTAGAGAATATTTTATCTCTTGGATTTTTTCCGAATCCGTCATCGTTTTCCGGTAAAATGCAGGAGTACTGGTGCAAATCGAACCAAAAAGCACTTGTACACGGTGACCCAAATTCGCGGTGTGTCATTGGGATTTGCGAAACTATAAGAGGTGCGAGGTCGCTAAAATTAAGGCGAGGTTGGACAATTTAATGCCCAAGAAAATGCCACTTCAAACTCGAAAAAATTCCGAATTCGTCTGGATATTTGATTACATCAGTTTTGTTTTTTCCTGACTTTTGTGAAGAAGTATTCGAAAACAAATGCTATTTCACTGTTCGCACCTTTCGTCCCTATAAAATGGCGTCGTGAAATTTGAAATCCCACGTTTTGTCCCTGAGTCACCATCTTCAATCTGCATTTTCATTTTGTCTTTTATTCTCTTTTGCCATCCTAAGAATAATGACATATAACAACCACCAAAAAAGCAGTAGATATGACGGAAATACCTTCTTAAAAAGTGCATTGAAAAAGTGCTTCAAAAGGATTTTATGTTCGTTGCAGTTTCTCCTGCTCCCGTATACCTAGAGGTTTTTAATCAATTTTAATATGTAATATAAAATAAGTAATATAATTTTTTTTTATACAATATAACAAATGAATAGGGTAAGCAGGTGGCCGTGAATTCAGGTGAATTCATTCTACTGTTTTTGAAATAATTAAACAATTATTGAATTGCTTTATTGTCAAATTGTCGTTTTACCAAATGTATTCAGCAAATTATAAAATTGATATTAATTATAATTAAAGTAAAATAAAATGTTCTCATTACTTGAAAAGGGTGATGTGATAAAAATCTATTACCCTTGCAATGCAAATGCTAAAGTGTCCTTAGAGCGTTTTTTTCAAGAACGAAAAACCTTAAAAGTGATATTAAAAATTATTCAAATTTCGAATCTAATTAAATTATTTAAAATTAAGTGAATATTGAAATGACATTTGTTTTGAAATGTCTGTTCAAATAAAGGCAGGACAAAATCACAATTATATAGCAATATTTCGATTTTTTTCTGGACATTTCTGGAAGTATTTGGAATTTTTCTCGGTCAAAGTGCAATTTTTTGATCACTAAATTGTCTGTTGTGGTTTCCGAAATTCCAATGATGCTCGTCGGATTGGGACCAGTCATGTACATAGTTTCGCTTGCTTGCTTGTTTAATTTCGAATTCGATGTTGCCTCAATATGGCAATACAAAATTGAGTCAGTTCAAATTCCTAGAAAATTACGAAATAGTCGGGATACCATGGAAAATTTTAAAAAATTTCAATTATTGCCCCTGGACAGTCGCGAGGGACCGTTGGACAAAAGCTTCTAAACATTTGATATGGGTTCAATTTACTCCTTGCGTCATGCCCTATCACCATCCTAAATAGATTCGTCCAGTTACCAGTCACCTTGTATATGGGGTGCCCAAGGCTTTTGACGTGTGTGATTTCAACGGTGTATTGCGATTCAAAATATATCAATTATTTTTTGAAAAATAAAAACCGTAAATTTGTTTAAAAACGCAATACAAACTCAGTTAAATAGCATATAAAAAATAAAGAGGTTTGCTCGTTGATAGGAGATCGGTTTCTTCTTGGTTTTGTTCTCATAAACAGTCTGCGGTTGAAAACAAAAATAAATAAATAAATAAATAAATAAAAATAAATAGGAGGGGATGACAATTTAGAGCCGCACGATATTAAAAACAGTTGCGAAGTCTAAAAAATGTATTATACAAATGATTATTCTACAGAGTGTTTCAATTTTATTCTGCGTTCTTTCAATATACTGAACGTTAAAGATTTCCTTTTTTTTTCGTTTCCATCGTGATAATCCGAACAAAATATTTTTACTTGATATTCCACGGACGCCAGGTACGCAATCAAGAGCTCACGGCCCCACGTTAATCAGGCACTTTCATCGTAGTTATAATGTAAAGTACTTTTCTAGTTCTATGACCCGTAGTTTTTATGAGGATTCATTGAGAATTATTACGGCTTTTGAAACGAATACATTGATAGGAGCAGATAGAACCTATTTATAGGCTCTATTTATAGCTTTGCGAAAAGCGGCGTTTGTTATATTAACTGACAAGTTCCTTTAAGTTTACGATACTGTTGATGCGGCTAATACACGTCAAGAGGCGATATAGAGATAAATCCTAAACATTCAATTGTTGAAACTGGTATACTATGTAAAAGCCTTTGAACTCTAAATATATATTGTCGAAATCCCCAGGGCATTTGGGAAAAATCTTAAGCGACTTTCACTTGCTTTTATTAACTTATTCTTCATATCACAAGACCTCTAAAAGAAAACTCTGACCTTTAACGAACCGCGGGCTGTATTGGAGGTATTCGGGAGATTGAAGACGATAATAAAATAAGGGAGGTCGTCGGCCATCGTTCCAACCCCTCAAATTCCGCAAAAGGAGCTTTCAAGATTTATCTTTTACTGCACGGTCTTGGAGGATATTAAATTTTGATTAGTAAGTACCTTTTTGTGTCTCTCCTCCTTCATCTGGATCAATCGCAACGAACGAATCAGAATGTTATGGAGAGAAAGAGGAATAACATTAACCAATCTAATTTGGATTCCGAAATGATGAACCGCGTTCTGCGGAGGATTTCGGGATTAATCCGCCAGAATAAATCCGAAACGTTCTAATTGAGGTATTTACAATACATGTAAGGTTGCATTAATTCGAATTAGAGCTCTTAGCATTTAACGCCCCAAAACGGCGAACTATTTACACAAAGCGTGATCCTCAGGTATTTCCGGACTCCATGAGTTCCTGAATCATCTCATCGAAATCTCCAGACTATTAAAAACCCTTAGGAAATAATTTCGTTCTTTATTTTAGAAAAGTTGTTAACGGACTGGGCTCCAGACGAGGCAGCGACGGTCATGAATTTTATATCGCTCTAGTTGATAAAAAAGGGCGATAAAGATTTTTGCATTTAGGAGAAAATCTCATTATAAAGGAGTCACAATAAAATTTTAAATTTGCATCGCGGAAGGAAAGACTTACGTGTTCCATCAAATCTTGTAGCAATCGTGTCCAGAAACGTGTTTTGGGGGGCTAAAAGCCCCCTCCGGGCAGGCATCGGGCCTGGGAATTTTTGCAGTATCGTCCTGAAAATCAAAACTGTGTTATTCCAAGGTTGGCCCCACAGAAGTAAAATTAATATTTCTTCGTCTACCATCTTCCAGCCGACAGTTCTCTGTCTTATCTATTACTCATACGCAAACAATTCACAAGTTTATAAATCTACGATTAAGTTTTCAAAGTTCTTTCTAACTTTTAAGTAAGATAAACAATTCATTAAATCTCCACTAACGACACTTTGAAAATATTTACGACTTTACAGCACCACCACAGTAGTCAAGTCGTCAGACTAAGCATAAAGTACATCCAAACTTTAATATTATTCAACACTCTTAAATCAGTTCTCTAATTGATTAACAACGGGAAATTTTTCTGTGAGAGATTGTAAACCACCTAATTTCGTATGCAGACCCGGCCCTCGACTTCCTTGGCAGTAAATGATTAAATAACTGTATATTTTCAGAGATTTCAATTGAAGGCTATTCATCACTGCCCGATAAAATATTTATTTAAGTTAACAAAAATTCAATAAACAGATTTCTTTAGACATCATAAAGAGTTAATAAAACCTGAGATCTCAATTTCCTGTTCGCGGAATGGAAAAGTTGGGGAAAACGTTGATCAAGTTAATGTTAGACAATCGCTTTGCGTGTAGTCTCCTCTGGGTAGGATTTGAGGGTGGAAATTTATTTAAAAGAACTATAAAGAGGATGAATACGAAATCGATTTAACAGGAAATGTAAAAATGTAGAAAGTGCGCTGCAGGACAAGAATACATTATTTATAATGCATTCTTATCCTGGAGCAGTATGATTTATGTTCAACGAGAGAAAACATGGAGACTCGATCCTACGGTTCAAATATCTTTTTTGTAAACAAACTCGTTGCCAAATACCAATAATTGAAAACGTTTGAAGTAATTAAAGCTTTCGAATCAACAGAAAAGTCCTGGAAATTTTCGAAATTTTTTTGCACTTGCCTATCTCGATTCTAGCGAGAAAAAGTCCCTCGTATGAATCGCTTCGACCATCGCGCACGACGGCACAAGAGCGCCCGTCTTCTTGTAGCATGAAGTAGCGAACAATAAAAAACTAAAAGTTAAGAAAATCTTGGACATTTCACTTTAAGGTCGCGTTCTAACTGAATCTTGCTCCAAAAGGGGATTCTGAATGCGTACAGGTATTTGACAGAGGTTCTAGAAAACGATATTGTAGCGTTCATAGTTATTCTTGGAGAGAACGCAACCTTTATGCGTGACAATGCACGGCCCCACATTGCTCGCATGGTTACCGGTTTTCTCGACGAAGTTCAAATCACGCGATTTGGCTGGCCTGCTCGAAGTCCGGATTTGAATCCCATCGAGCGCGTTTGGGATGAAATAAAGAGACGTTTACACCGAGACATGTGCCGCTCCTAGAAATACCAGAGAGCTTCGCAAAATGTTGTCGGACGAATGGGACAATTGTTGAGACTTAGGTCCCGTTTAGTTAACTAGTCAGCTAATTTGTATTTCTGGACTTTAAGTTGCGCCCCTGTACAGCAGCTTCCATTTCCCAGCATGGTCCTATAATAGCACCATCTGAACCAATAAGTGGGTCGTTTGATGCGGAAAAATACTCTCATTCCCTTTTGCGGCACTCAAAATTGGGGTATCATTACGGTCTGTTACGGAAGCGTATTGGAAATATCCTAACAAAAGCGCTTGGTAAAAGTACCCGCTTAACGGTCACTCCTTTCAGAATTTGGTACCAGATGTGTGAGTGACGACTTCGGGGAGCAGCACGTCCCTGCCTGGAGGTTCTCGAATTAGTACTTAAGGACTAGGGAGGGACGTTGCTGGAGCTTTTTTTGGCTGGTGATTCAATCCGAACAGATCCAGACATTTTCAATCCCGGGAAATACCTTGAAGTCGGGTCTCCAGCAATTTTCGTTTGTGGTAATTAGAATCGATGCACACTTGTTTAGTTTTCTCGCATTTCTCGCTCGGACTAAATTGAATCGTTAATCGTGTCTAGTGGCTCGTTGTCAGTTGGTCCTAACTCTTCTGGTGTACATCGAATCTGATATCAATTTAGATAGCAGGAAAATCAATAAATTGTCGTTATCGTTTAACTTGGTTTTGATTAACTTCGATCAGAGAACAGCGTCCCTGATACTGCGAGTACAAGGTGGTACTTTAAACGTAACCATCCAGTCCACGTCATTTCGAGTCCTACGTGAAGTATCGACAAACAACAATCTCCCGCAGAATGTGATCCAAAACCCGATTCCAAAATATGTCTGATAATCTACAACCTCTTATCGCTTCTAGAGGAGGAAATATTCGGTATTGAAGTCCGTGAAAACATTCACGTTTTAGATAAATTCATGTTCGTTAATTTAATAATTTTTAATACATTTTGCAGCAAGGACGAAAATTCCTTTTCGTTCGTGCAATCACGACAGAATCATCGCATAAAGTTAGTAATTATAGTACAGGTGAAACAAATTTGAATAAATGCAAGCTATTACATTAAATGCAAAATTTCGAGTTGACCCTAATTTTACTCCCGGGAGTGTATCTGTAGTTTGAGTAAATTTAACGTTTTTTCATTCCAGAGGAGTTTTTTCCGTTTTTAGAGGTACTTCGCTCTTTTTGCTCCCGTAAATTACCTGCCATCAGATATCAGTGACATTTTTTGATTTTATTTTTAAATTTTCCCTGCCTTTGCCTCACAAAAATGCGGTCTGCAAGCAAAAAAACAACTCAATAGACGGATAAAATGTCAAGTATTGGAAGTTTTCTCTTGCATAGTTGTTTTTGCCATCTTTTGACGAGAAATTTCGCGTAATAAAAGCCCGAAGTGCGGAGGAAACCGGCGGAACACTCGATGCTAAAGACGAAAGTGTCTCGAGTGTTTCATGTGTGATCTCACTTCTCTCACCTGCAAAATTACTGGAATGAACAAAAATATGGAAAGTCGTGATGTAACTCGAGTTCTTTGTTGAAATTCCTGTATGTCTGTCTCGGGTTAGAAAAAAATATCGTGTAATCAAAACTCAGAATGGTCCGTTTTTCCTTTGTAAAACTATCAAAACCTGCAGCTCCGCCCGCCGATTTCACGAAAGACCGATTTATTGATACTGATAAATAAATGTCATAGTTTCCAATAGTATTTCAGGCAATTTCGGATGACAAATTAAATTCACGAAATTCTGGACACTAAATTAATGCAGGACACATCGAATGGTTTTGGATTTGAACCAATTAGGGGGGTCCCGCACATGATACACCGAATGCCCACAGTTCGAGCAATATAATTAGAAGCAATGGTTGATCGAAATGTTGAAGAAATCAGTCATCAGTAACAAGTCACGCAAAAAATGGATCAGAGATAAACGTGAATTGCGAATACAGTGGATCAAAATGTTGCTAAATGGTCATAGTTGACTTATCCGGTACTTCAAACTCACGGTACTTGTCCGGCGCGTCATTTTAAAGGTCTTTCAACTACCTTTCCAAATATGCTTGATTTTTGAGACACTTTCGAAAAATCATATCCGAACTGTAAACAAGCTTAGGTATCAACTGTACTGTAGAAAAATTGTTCGTTAATGTTTTAAGTTTTCAAAATACTATCCATTATTTTCTAAACGGGAATAAAGTCTCTTTTCAAACTCCGCTCCAACATTTACGAAAACTTCAACTTGAATTTCCTTACACGCAGCGGTAATTCTTTTCTTCAACCCTTCCAAACTCTTAAGATTGGGGTTTATAAATAACAAATTTAAAATGCCTTCAGAGAAATAAATCCAGAGGTGTTAAATAGGGCGATCGCGGTGGCCACTCAGTTGGTCCTATTGTACACAGCACATGTTTTAATACATTTTGCCACGATAAAGACGTAGCACCCTTTAAAGCACTTTGAAATATACGATTAAAAAGATGTTCTAACATTTTCAAAATAATGGACCACTGAAGTGTTTATCCGGGAGTCGAAGCGTTTTTGCTGTCTTTTTGGGTGGTCTGCAGCGATGACTAATTTTTTTAATATTTAGATGAATTATACAGTGCGTTCAATTGAAAACGTACAACTTTAAATATCGTAAAAACGGAAATATCGACGTTACTTGCGTAAACCTAAGTTACCCCTTCCCAACCCGCCCTCTTGAAATTTGAAATGGCACCCCACCAAGTTGCACCTCATATTAAAGGTAATTAAGGGTATAAAATATCGGCGCACTAGGAAACTCGATTTATCAAAGCGTTTTCGAAAACGCTCTGAAAAGGAGAGAAAACTCAATTTAATGTTATTTACAAAATCTACCATGTTAATCGAGATGTTAATGTTTCATTTTGGCATAGCACTTGTACTAAAAGGGGAAAATCTTTGCAAAACGAGCTTCTGTGCGAAAATGATTAATGGAATGTGTCCCATCTGATGAAAAACATTTATTTATTCATTTACTTGTTGAACAAAAAGAAGCGCCAACAAATTTGAGAAGATCGAAAATTGATTGCATATGTTTGAAATGAAGTACTTTTTCCTTGATTTTTCGAAAACGCTGTGACAAATCGAGTTTCTTAATGCACCGACATTCCGCCCTTTTAAGTACCTTTAAACTGAGGTGCAACTCCATGGGGGCGCCATTTCGAATTTCAAGCGGGGGTGGCGGAGTTGCAAGGGATGACCATTAAGTTGAAGTAGGTGACCTCATAAGTGGTCCCCCTCGCCACCTGAAAGGACACTTTACTCAGTGCTCTCATGTATTTCCGTTTTTACGACATTTGGAATGATAAGCTACCAAATGAACACACTGTAGATTATATAAATGCGAAGGGCAATAATCCTGATAAATCTGAACGTTTCGGTTAAAAAAAAAAAAGTCATAACTGTGAGAGCCAACGGCTTATTCTTGGAAGATTTACTTTATAGCAAAATTATACATCTGTGCAGAGTTTGACGTGGCCGTTTATTACTGAAATGGTCGCCAGTTTATTATTTCGACATAATTTTCCAGGTTGAGTTAACATCTTCCGGGAAGAAATAATGACGTCAGTCCGGAGACCCCCATTTTAGTGTGTTTAAAACTTTTATTTAATTATTTCCTTCCTCCCAATGAATAATTGTTAGTATTAGCAATATTCCCAGCTGAAATTGGTATATCGTTCCCAAAATAACATCCTGATAATATTGCAGTTACGATAATAGTTCGGCTGCTATTAGTAAAGAGAAAATTGCTCTTAGTACACATGCATGCTGTTAGCTTTATTTTTGTCGATTATAGCATAACAGATGTTTTAAGTAACTGTGTCCGTTTTTTGCCTAAATGGAGTAAAAATTAGCCTCATATATGCACACAGGGTGTTTTAGAATAGTATGCCATAAATTTAAAGGGCGATTCTATGAGAGATTTTGAGAAAAAAAGTTTGTATAGACGTCGGTCCATTTTCGCGTTCGGTCTGAAATACAGGGTGTTAAAATTTGCTATATTTTTTTAATAAGCCCGGACCTGCATAAAATATTTTTATCAAACTTCATGGGCGTAAGTTACATGTAGAAACATCTCTTTTTGAGAGAAAAACGAATTTTTAAATGCAAGCAGCGACGCCCCCAAGGCTATGACCTTGATTATTTTTTGTGAAAAATAACTTTGATATTTTTCACTTATTTAGAACACCCTGTATAAAACGAAAACAATTTTAGAATGTACCCATAATCGAGTTCTATACAGGGTGTTTCCTAACTACGTGTAAAAAATTTAAAGGCGTGATCCTCGACTGATTTTGAGTCAAAAATGTCTAATAAACATATGTCCGCAAATGCCTTGTTTCCAAGATACAGGGTGTTGAAATGTGACAAGAAAAAGAGATTTTATTTCCAAAATGACTCAATTTGGGTGTTTGAATTTTAGAAAAGACAATTTTTTGGGGGAATCTTTTAATGATTAATTATAAGAATTGCTGAAAATGACCACCATTACTCATAATGCACGCTTCCATCCTTCTTGTTAATGATTGTCCCACTCTCTCGAAAACTCCTGGGGTGTTGCGTATCGTTTCACATTTCAAAAACCATATTGGCCATTTCTTGATTAGTGCAATTGAGCATTTGAAAAATTTTCAAAACTGAGGTATAATCTGATTTTTGGGACACAGAACTAAATTCTTTCACTTTAGAGAGTAAAACACCAAAATAACACTGACTATCTTGTTTATAGTAGTGGAAGTAGCAAAAAAAACTAACAATAAACAAGTTAGTAAATACCACCAAACCTTTAGAAACCTTTTTCAACGTCTTTCAGTCAACACCCTGTATCTTGGAAACGAGGCATTTGCGGACATATGTTTATTAGACATTTTTGATTCAAAATCAGTCGAGGATTACGCCTTTAAATTTTTTACACGTAGTTAGGAAACACCCTGTATAACGCAAAAAAAAGAAGTTCAAAATATTAAATTGTTTAGCCGTAATCTTCCGAGACAGCACTAAATGACCACCCTGTATATATATATATATTTATATATATAGCAAGTTTTAACACCCCGTATTTCCGATAGAAAGCGAAAACGGACCTACGTTCATATAAACTTTTTTTCTCAAAATCTCTCACAGAATCACCCCTTAAATTTATGACACATTATTCTGAAACACCCTCTATGTTATTTTAACCAGATTGCTGCAAAGCAAAATACACGAGCTAATTTACCAAAAAGCTTTCGCGTGTACGCTCATCCAAAGTCTGAAGCTCGGTTGAAGTTCCCGACTTCCAGGTGCCTTTATCTGTTACCCATGTCAGATGCCTGACATGATATCTACAAGAAATCAAACTCAGGGAGTTTAAGCCGTAACAAAGTTGCACGATGCATCAAAATGACTGTATTTTTTCCGCAAAGCATTCATAAAATATTCTGTTTCAGCTCTACAAAATATATAAAACAGTGCTTTATCCGAAGCTTTTGCCTAGAAGCAATTAAAATTTTTCTCTTTACAATTTACGTACACACACATCTGTACGTTTCTAACTCTAACTCTTTTAATTTAACGTAGATTTCTGGGTCAATGGACCGGTACGTAGGAATTCGCTCTTTGACAATGAAAATAGGCTACAGAGCTTAATTGTTAAAGTTAAATGCAATATGAAATGTTCCAGTTTTAGCTCAAGGTCTTAGCAACCTGGAAATTAGCATTTTACGAGTGAAATTATTGACTGTAAACAGTAAGTGATGAGCAAATTTGCTTGAATCAATAAACGCATTTCGAATTGCCTGAATGCCTGAGCCAAGTTCCCTCACTAAATAAGAGGTCGGGGTCAATAGGCTCAACATCTTCATTACAAAGTTTGATTTGATGTATTAAGGTTGGACACAATTTCGTTCGAGGAATTGAACAGTTATTAAAGCTAAATTAATTAGAAAAATAAAACGTTAAATGTCTCGCAATTGTGAAATTCTGAGCGGTTTTAAATGTTCACAAATTCAATGAATATACAAATATAATATAAATAATATACAGGGCATTCCTAGATATAGGCTACGTTCAGAATTAGGCAATTCTTAAGCTTAATTCATGACTAAAAGGTCGTATCAACATAACTCCGCAAACGCTTCGTTGCCTATTTAGAGGTTGATCGAATTTTAGGCATTTTTCAATCTTTATATTCTCGGATTTAAATTTTGGCAGTTCCAAACCAACATTCAAAATTCTTAAAAATAGACGGTTACCTATAGTAATTATCAATTACTATTATACCAAAATTTATTATTGTATGTATATGTACAGGGTGTCCCGGAAAATGCGGGCATGCTTTCGGATATATATACAGGGTGTCAAAGCAACATGACAAGTTCCCATGAAAAAATTTTTACAGACCCTCCCTACCAAGACGTGGGCCCCTAAAAAGCGCAACTGAAAGTCGGTTTTTATTAAATAACTTTTAAAGTACTTGGTGGAATTTGATACTTTTATTTTTTTAATATGATCGATACTAGTTAAGGCCCTTTAAAATAGCGGATTTGAATCTCATTTTACTGATTGAGTTCGCCAGAGGCCGACCAACTTAGACACATTATTGCGCATATTTTTAACACTCTGTATGATCAAGATACAAAGAAAATACTTTTGGAAACCCTCAAGCTTAATCTAAAAAGGTTACTTTTCTATGACATCGATAAAACGAACCGTTTTCGAAAAAGATATCATTTCAATCATAAAAGTTTATTTTTGAGAAATATCGTTTTTGAAGCTGATTGACAATGTTGTCAATTTTGACAAAAAAAAAATATATATATATACTATAGTAAATTTTAATTTAATCTGGTGAATTAATGAAAATCGTTAAAAAAAAATTTTCTCGGTAACCGACGAAAATATGAAAAAACTATAAGAGACTGGGAAGTCTCTAAACAAAATTAAAAAAATTATTTTGTATTTTAAAATGTATCAGCGCCGCAACGCGAAAAAGTTGGGTGAGGGAAAAAGGGCACAACCAATGGAAAAATATTGCATTTTAGATGATTAATAACACCATTTGACGTGCCTAATGATGTAAGCGTAAGCTCTATTTCACATTTTAGCTAAGTATCTCAAAAACTGCAGGAGCTATAAAGAAAAAACTGAAAATTTCTGAAATTTGAACACTCTGTAGATAGACAACAAATTGTTTGCAGAGCTATATATGGACTTTTAGCCATGAAATAAGCTAAAGGATTATTCTTTTCCGTGTGCACAGGATATTTAGGAACGCTCTATATATCACTATCTGCATATGTATATGGAACAAAAATACATAGGCATATAGAAATGTACTATAAAATAAAAATTGATAAAAGAAATAGTGAACTTCGTCCAAACAAGAATTTATGAAATTTTAGTGCAAAAAAATTTAAAGTAATAACGAGTGTTTGCAATATCTAATTAAGCAGAGCAGTTCAAGGTGCTTTAAAAATGAGACACACAACAGTTCTAATGGAAAGATACTTTATTAAGTTTTTTCGTGAACTAAATTGTAACATCTAGTTAAATTAATATTTTTTATAGTTTGATTGTAGTGGAATACAATTCCACATAATTTAATGAAATAATTAATTAAAATAATTTATATTCATTATTTATTGTAACTTATTTTCCATCAAAATAATATTTTTTTAAGGGTAAATTTGTTTGACTCTTCGAATTGCATTTATTCTTTGATTGTCCAGATACTCGTCTTTTTCTAAAATTCTGTGTACTTTTTGATATGCGTAAAGTACTTTCAACCTTGATCCCTTCGGATGGATAATGGATGTTTTTTTTTATATGTTTGTTTATGCATTTTCTTTCAATAAAACAAAAGACGAAATGAACATTAGGCCGGAAATGTACAGGACTGATTTATGGAATTATGTCCCTATACCGGGGTTGCGCAAAAAATTGTGACAAAGCTCCAACCCTATAGCGACTGTTTTTGTAAGAAAATTCAAATAAAATTTTTAAAAATATCTATTTTTGTCCATGAAAATAACTCGGTACAAAATACGCATTTTGCTTCTTCATCCGAATCAGTTTCAAAAAATTCAAGAATATCTTGTTCAAAAATAGGGTTATGGTATCCGCCATTGTTCTTTACATTTGGTTTGTCGCGCGATGCTTTTATCATTTGACTTCTCGAATGCTCTCAGTCTCCCTTTCAATAATTTTTCGTTCTCATTCCATTATATTCCACGTTTATGAATTCCACGCTTATGTAGAGCCACAACGATGTTTTAAGACCATCGCTCGGTGATTAGAAAAAGTTTAGCGATTATTTTGTCACTACCTTTCTATTGCAATTGAAAATATTTTGTAATGTGTCCGATCGGAAAATATTTGGCGATATCTCCAATTGGAAGATACCTTGTGATGTCTCCAGTGGGAGTCCGGAAACTGAAAAGTAGCACCGTTTTCCGGAGAGCATTCAAAACCCCTAGTAAATGACTGAAATGTGTATATAACGTTTTATAGAAGCAGTGTATGATACTAAAAATTACTCAAAACTTTTTCCGCTCATTTCTGTTAAGTGAAATGTAATTTAATATTTTGCATTCGTGACAAAACATGCCTCTACTTTCGTATGCAGAGGACAGGCTTGCACAGCACAGTAATTTAAACAATGGACCGTCACAGACAGAGAGTCGTCACCGACAGGTATTCTATCATTCTTTCCTCCTTTATTCAATAAGTCATTTTATATTGTATAAAGTTTTTGTAAGAAGCATCCATAGCCCTTAGAAGGACATCACAGATTCACAATCGTTCCGTTAGATGAAATATTTATGTTCTACTTATCATAAAAATTGAAACACCTAGAAATAATGCGCTTATATCAGTAAAATTTTGTGAATATATCGACAACATACAAAAATATATGATGTAACTTGCGCGAGATCCTAATTTCAAAAAATCTTC
Organism: Euwallacea fornicatus; assembly: GCF_040115645.1. Lineage (NCBI taxonomy): Eukaryota > Metazoa > Arthropoda > Insecta > Coleoptera > Curculionidae > Euwallacea > Euwallacea fornicatus. The sequence goes on from NC_089553.1 coordinate 3,849,526, forward strand.
AAAATTCGTATAACGTGCATTACCCTCTTGCGAATTTACACCCTCAGAAACTCGCCTGGGCACACTTCCAGGTAAATGGTCAATTTGCTCTTGAGGCAGTGAATCCCAAGCAACTTGAATTGCATTTCGTAACTCCGATGAAGTGTGTCATGGGCTCTCCATTATAGTAATTTCTCTCCCTGCCATGTCCCATACGTGTTCTATGGGGGGAAGATCGGGAGAGCGTGGGGGCCAAGGAAGGCCGTTAAGTTTGCAACTTTATAGATGAGCCATAGTTATAGTGACATGTGGCCGTGCATTGCCTTGCTTGGAAAACTGGTTCCCAATGCGTTGAATATATGTACGGTAGAGCTATTTGTTCTAACACTTCCTGCATATAACGCACGGCGTCATACATACATACGTAAAATTGATCGAGTGTGGTAGTTCATCAACAAAATACGTACGTTAATGTTGGTTTAATTTGATGCAGTAATTTTAGGTGTTGCAATTTTTACGATAAGGCGTATACATTTCTTCATCGTCCCATTTCCCTGAGAAACCCTCGTATACATGCAATTTTCGAAACATTTATCTAACCTTGAATATGTAAATTATTACTACTATATAAATAATATTCCTCTGGAGGGGCACCCTTGGAAATTAAAATTTGTAACGTAAGCTCGGTCGTAATATACAATTCTGGTATATTTTAAAATAACGTAAACAGGTCAGTTCATTCGTTCCTGTAAACTTGAGCTGTAAACCCTCCCCGTTTAAACACGTTGCTGCTGTTCCTCTAAACGACTGCATTGTTCATAATGAACTATGGTTGTTTACTTTTCAGCCCGAGCAAATTCGCGCCTGATATCATTTATTTACGTTGAGTTTTTGTGCCGCAAAATCCTGGTTTCTTTCTAGTTTGGGAAACATCAACATTGCGTTGGTTTGGCAAAAAAAACCTTTCAAATGCCACCCATTGATAGTATTAAACTGGCGTATGATTGTTTAAATATTCGATGTTCGATTTACTTAGAATAGTTTATAGCCATCATCGTTATTTATGCCGCGTGTCTGTTCTTTAACTGAGCGGAGCCTCATGTACAGTTCGTTCTAAACTAAGTGCGCACCGCTGCCAAGGTTTCCATTAGAAAAGATGGAACGTACAGGAAAATAACATTATCATGTTGTATTATAATTTTCCTGAGTATTTCCAAGGCAAGGAGAGGTACCTACTCTTTGCCGGTGTTCAAACTCTAAGCGGCGACATCTCGGGAACACGTAGAGCAATCGCCTTAAAAAATTAATCGCCTCGATGTGCTTTACAACCAAACGCGTACGTCACTGGAGAAAATTGAATAACTAGAAAGTTGAAAATTTTATTTAAAAAAACTAACATTTATGCGTTAAGATTCGCGACATCGCAAATAGCTAGTTTGTGCTGAACTTTTAGGAGAGCCATTAATCAATGCAATTATTTAAATAAATTCCATTAATGTGATAGAAAAGCTTATTTACAGATTAAGCTAAAAAGGAAAAATACGTAAATATTTGTCAAACTAAGCTGAACTAACTAAATGAAAAATATAACTCCATTAAAAAAGGGGCTTCAGTCAATTAAAAAACGAACTGGATTATTCAAGCTCTATCAGTCCTTCGTAGTATCAGACACAAATACCCAAATAAACGTATCTTCCATTCCGACAACATTGTAATTTAGTGTTTTTTAATTCCAGTCGAATATCAAAACAATTCAATCAACGTAGGGCACAGCTAATCTGCTGACTTATTACTAATCTCCTGATTTAGCTCCAAGTGGTTTCTGTTTTCAGGGTTTTGTGAGGTTCTAAAGTACACAAAGTTATTCCAACGTGAAAACGTACAGGGGGTTACATTTAAAGCGACACGCGCGATTATCTCCGAAGCGACATTTGAAATCGAAAAAGGGCTCGAAAAAGCATTGCTCGTTATGAAAAGCGACCTTCGACGCAGTTAAGCAAATTTTTAGTCAAGATGATTTAAAGGATGCTTCAAGGCTGACTTATTTTTTTTTCACAAATTTGTAAGGAAATTAAAGAATTAAGTTTTTTTTGTGTAAAATTCTTCGTTTTCCAGATATCAACAAAAGCTGAATTCACAGATTCTAAAAATTTACCCAAAATCTTAGTAAAAATCATTTTCAAACAATTTTATTTTCAAATTCAATTGAAAACAATAAATTTTCGTTAAAGCAAATAGTAATACGAGTAATAATAAATAATAATGATATTTTGTACAATTAGGTGTAACGCGTTAATAAACTATTATTTTGACGTTGCATGACACTTTGCATGTACAATTTAAAGTCCATATTACTCGAGAACGGGGCTTCATTTCGAAGCCGACAAAAAGCACCTTTTTAACTCAGAAAACCGTGATTTTTCAATTCATACAGTCAAATTGTGAGAAAATTACAAGCAAAAAAGTCAGAGCTCGAAATACCCCAAGCCGGCCCTGTTTAACGCACATCAAAAAAAGATCTTAAAATTTCGTTTGAATTTTCTAATTCACCACAAAAATCTGAGTTAACAGTCAAACTTTCATCACTTCAACCGTTACGACTAGATCGATGGAAAAAAGGGCCCAGCTCCCTTAGGGTCCGTTTGCCGACCAACGTTTACATGAAGCTTTCTGCCTATTTTTTTGTCATACAGTCCAAGTAATTACCTCTAAATTTTGGACACCCTGTATACTGTATGCATAGAGTTTGGTGTGTTAGAGTAATTAATGTGAATGTCACTACTTGGAGAATTCTCATCCTTGGGTATTTCGGACGATTCATAGAAAGCCAAATCACCTAATGAAGAAATTTTTCGTGTGCGCCCTTGAGCTTCCCTCGCAATCACTCTCCGTGTGGTGGATTTCAACAAAGACAATAAATAATAAATTACGACGTCACTATTATCTTGTCATTTTAATAATTCCCGATTATCGTGATGTGTTCAATTACTGCGACCGAAAATTCCACGCTGATAATAATGATAACTACACGATGATAAATGCGGCAAAATTGCTAGAGCACATGTTAGTTACATGATAAAAAGCAACAAAACGGGAAATTTCGCATTCAAAGTGCGATATCAAGGACGTCCAAACTTGTCCAACTCTGACATGAGTTATTGATCGGATTGTTTCCATGTTTATTCGTGATTTCCCTCGGTGTAGTCCAGCAATATAGTTCACTTTTCTGGACTATTGATGACTCTCTGCTGCTGCGAAGACAAAGAAATGGTCCCCGACTGAAAACTTGAACATTTTAATCATCAGCCCCGGATGGCTTTAAGTATTCGATTAAATTGGTATGTGCCAAGACTCACAGGAAGTGGTAGCAATAAAGAGAAAGTTGGACAAGAATTTTGCACGGAAGTAGTTAACAAATGGTGCTCAGCTTCGAAAGTTAAAAGTGATTTCATCTGAATGAGACAATCGATACTGCCCGGTCTAGTTTACGATGTTGCAATGTCGCCGTTGTGAATTTTTAATTTCACTTCCATTTGCATATTCGCACAACATCTTTAATAAAATTAGAAAATCCATACTTCACCTGCTTCACAATTTGAAAAGAGCTTCGCAAATCCTTTAGAGTTAAAGTTCGATCCTACATACTGCTGCGAGGTCTTAAAACAATGTATCGCAACTTCAAAACTTTTTTAATCTATCTTAAGCTGAGGTTGGAACTTTCTCGTTTTATCAGTGACGGACGGAAATGTGTTGAAATAAAAATGTGGGGACACGTAAATGTGGAGATAAAGAATGATGATTTAGATTGCTTCAGCTCTATCGATTATGACACGGGCACTTTATTAAAGAGAAGAGTCTGGTTTCGTTGGAAGGACCCCTGAGGCGCAATGAAACAACGCTCGAGTGTTGTAGAGAAACTAAGGGGCATTAAAGTTAGATACTTTCACCATATTGGAGTCTAGTCTAAAATTGAGCGAAAATCGCCACTTTAACAATTCGATGAAGAAACGTACCGCAGATTATCAAATTAGCTTCGTATCCAATACAGGGTGTCCCACGAATATGGGCTTCTATCCGCACCTTGAAAACTATGACTAGAAAAAAAGTTTCGATTTGGGTGTCGGGCTAAAGTGGAAGTGATCTGCTGGTTACAGGTAATTTCCTGGAAATACCATTTTCAGTTATACCAGAAACGACTGCCAACTCGCTTATTTCAAATGGAACACCCTATATATATATATATTGTATCCAATTACGATTTTGAGGAATATTATGAACATTTTCATGCGTAATGTTCTATACCGAAATTATGCAGTTTTCGAGATATTCAGAATTAAAAAAAAAAATGCAATTGCAGCCATTAGCTTTTTTTTTGTAGTAACTCGCAAATGGCTCAGTATTTTGAGATGAAATTTTGCGTTGGTTCATAGAATGCTTAACTGTCCTTGCATGAGCGAGTTAAGTGACGCTTCCTCATACAGATCGTTCAAGAAACTACCCCAAAATTGCCATTTAAAAACTGTAAAAAACTCTAATTTTTAAAATAGGATATCTCTATTTTTTTTTTTAACAAATATATGGTTAACATGAAAAATAAGTACTATTTTCAATTCAACTGTCCATACCCAAACCTAATTGTTTTCATTTCATACCAAGCAAATAGTTTTCAATGTCCAGTACTTTAAGAATAGCAGCACCAGTACATCATACAAACGAAAATTATCTCAATGTGTTTATTATTTATGGTGGATGTACCAAATTATTGACCCAAACATGTGATACATTTGGTGTACGACGTCCAAAAAAAAACGAAGCCATTGCGCAAACTCCCCAAACGCATAATTGCACAATTTTAAAACTGGCGGATCTGTCAAAAAAACCTAACAGAAGAAACAAGCTTATTGTTGATGACAAAATAAGCGTTTAAAAAGCTTAATACTAGACAATTTTAAGCAATAATGTTGAAATGCATAAACAATCAATATCGGAAAAAAGTCACTTCAATAATTGTAAAATTTAGGTGTAGCACATTATATATGAAAAATGTTCCCAACGTGCCACAGAATCTAAATTTAATATAATATACGGGGTGTTCCATTTAAAATAAGCGAGTTGGCATTCATTTGCGGTGTAATCGGAAATGGTATTTTCCAGAGAATATTTTTAATCGATAGATCATCACCACTTCAGCACGACACCCAAATTGAAACTTTTTTCTAGTCATAGTTTTCAAGACATGAATGGAGGCGCATATTTGTGGGACACCCGGTATATAGAATTTCCCAGAGACATGAATCACTTTGTAAATTATTAAAATTCTATAAGTTCACGGTAAACGACGCTACGGGTCCCTCCTGCCATTTGGCCGTTGTGCCAAGTGACGACAGGAAGTGGATAGGGCACTTTTTATATGAGACACGCTGGTATTTTTTCCCATTTTTGTATTCACTAGATCCTTCCATCATGGTCTACCATGTGGGAAGTTTTTTAAAGGATATAAATTTTTTGTTTAATTTAAGAGATACACATGTGAATTCCCACTGTAATGGATTGATTGTTTAACGGACTCTCATATTTTTGATGTCAACATGTACACTAATGGACAAAGCTAAGGAAACATTCGACACTATTGTTATTTTAATCCTTCCGTTGAACTAATGTAGCTTGATATATAATAATGTAGAGAAGCCAAGTAAAGACGTACTTTACAAATAGCTTCTGTTATAAAGAAAACAGGAAATTACTCTGTAAGAAAATAATTGGACAAAACTAAAAACAACCCTGGAGAAATTAACAATGAACAACAGTGGTGATAAAACAGAATTAACCAAATTATAATGCGTAGCGTACCCTTTATTCTTGATATCCTCTGCAAAACTTCTGGGCAGCGATCCAGGAAGAGTATCTATTTCGGACATATCCACATTTATCCACATGTTTTAAGTGGATTGCTTTAAATCTTCCTTATTTGCGAAAGTTTCTTTCTAAATTTGCGCTTTTAAGTCAATCCACAAATTTTCAATTGGATTCAAGTTTGGGCTGCGTGTTGGCCAAATGGAAACAACGATTTTCGATTGCTTCAGCCAATCGGTAACGATTGTCGATAATGTTTAGGATCGTTGTCATGCCGAAATATCCAATTAATTGGCAGATTGTCGTTACGAACCGATTCCATAATATTTTTCAAAATATTTAAGTATACGAATCTGTTCATTGTTCCTTCAATGAAATAAATTTGACCCATTTTGTAGGACGAACAGCATCCCCATGAAAGAACCGAATCTCCGCCACGTTTTATTGTGTGTAAAGTATACTTGAGGTCATACCGTTTACCAACTGGATGTCATACCCGTGCAATCCCGTCAGATCCAAAAAAGTTTGTATCGATATCGACGATAAATGAGGTTTTTTCCGTAATGTAAATACTTTTGAGCCCAAGTACACCAGGTCTTTCTGTTTTTTGGAACAATCATTAGAGGTTTTGTCGGTCGTCTGCTTACACGCCCTGCTCCATTATTACGCCTTTGCACAGTCTCGTAACTCAAACCTTCGACTCCTAATTCGCGTAGAATCCCCCTTACAGACAATTTCGGTAATGTCCCAGCAATCATTTTTATACACCTGTCCAGGCGTTTGGCCGTTTTTCTTGGGTTGCCTCCACAACATCTGTTGGAAATAACAACGCCTCATGTCCTGTACCTCTTTAATATTTTGGATGCCACGGATTTTTGCGCAAAAAAGTTGTTCGCAATGCCTGTTTGTTTCATTTCGTTCTGAAACGCTTTAACAATTTACGATTGCAGGACTTTAGATAAATATCTTTCGGCAGGCATTCTCGCAATGCTGTGCACTAAATTCGCGTGTGTAATCTGCACAAAATGTAGCTTTTAGCTAATAAAAATCTCCGCAAACTATCGTTTGTTAAATTTTTTCTCAGTATATGTGAAAAATCGGCAAAAAAATGATCGATAAGAACAAAATAAAATCGTACTGCCTACATTAAACGAATACTTCTTTATAAATATGACATGGCACAAGTGAACGTTTCACAGGGTCGAGTTAAATTTGTCTCTGAAATTTTCAAAAATTTCCTTGGTTTCGTCCACTAGTGTACAAGGTTTTCCTTGGGTCTCTTTACGAGAGCTGTCCTTACAACGAATCAGCCATCGAGAAAATGCAGGTTTGCACGCATTTTGCAAGACAATAGAATTTTTACCGCAACAAGACATCGAATTGTCAAACTATCCTCCGGACAGTCCCGACCTAAATCCCGGCGATTTCTTTACCATTCCGAAAATCAAGGACGGACTGCATGGTCAGAGATTCCAGGCGTCTGAAAGGAACTTCACCTTCAAAAACGTCATTTTGATCGTATCAGGAAACGAGTGGAATCACTGCTTCCAGAAATGGTTTCGCACATGGAAAAATGCATTAATCTTCGTGAGAATGTTTCGAAAAACAATTGCCTTTGAAAGCTATCTACTGTTTTATTCGCGTTTTATATCAAAAATTTAAGACAGCCGTCGTATTTAATTAATTTTTTTTAAGGGATTTTAGTGATTTGAGTGGAAATAACTCTCTCATAAAAACTTATAAAAAACAATAAACATATTCAGAATTGTAATGCAATACAAAAGCAATTGTGAAATAAGTTTAATTAAAACTATAGTATTCTCAATTAAATCATTCTCAATTAAATAAAAAGCACAATTCTCCTTTGGTAGATGTGACCTTATTGTACAGAGATGTGGGCGAATGGATCGCGTCCGTTGAGAAATGAAAAGTTAAAGTCACTTTCACCCAAACCCGAAATAACATGATATTCAAAATTATCCACAAACGTTCGTACTATTTCCTCGTAAAAGTGGCCAAAATTTAGAATTTTCGTATAAATAGTATAAACGTTACGGTCTATACCCACTTTCCGCCATCATTCGGTATAACCAGAGAGCGTAAAAATTCCCATATATCAAACATCAATATGTTGAAAATAGATCGAATTATACGTAGAATGTTTCATAGAAATAACTTTAAAATTACGGCAAATAGAAAACCGAAATGAAATACAGGGTGTTTGATTTGATAAAAAAATTTTGGGTTGAAACTTATGATATTAAGTTTTACAAAATCATACAAATTTCCTATTTAATATTTTCTTGATAATCTACTAGAGATTGAGAAAATGGGGTGAAGCATGTTATTTGGGACGTGGTATCTCATCTAAGCTGGTAATAGGATTTCTCCAAGTTATCATTGAAGTTTTATAAATGGAAAAGGTGTCTTTTCCACGATTTTTGCAGATTTAACAATCCAAATTCTCAATCTCCGAAGCTACAGGAAATACAGCGTCGTCGGAATACTGAGTAACTTATTCGTCAACAGAATATCACAATGAGGTAAAGAACTAATATATTTTTTAATTATTTCCTATCGTTATTTAGAAATACATTGTTGTCGGCTCACATTATAAAGGGCTCTTTGTCATCTCTTTTGCAGACATAAACCGATTCGTTATGGTCCTGGTACAAAAGAAACGGATACATTTACAATCCTAGAAGAATAACGCAAGTGTGAGTAAAGCAGATATGCAGGGTGATTCACTGGGAATGGAACATGGCAAAATTCGAGATAGTGCACACTAAAACATGACGATTGAACCCATGCTATTTTATACTAATGTTGCGTGCATCAGAATTCCAGGGTATCAAAGGATGAAATTTTATTTAAAAATTCCTTAATAACTTTTTGTGTTTTCATAGCATAAATACCAAAACCGACACGTTTAAGTTGCTTGTAAAATGTAATAAAAAGTAAGAATTTTGATTTAATTTTTATGTAGTTTCTAGAGGGCGTTGGTTACAACCTACCATCTCGGAAATGTGACCATTTAGTCATATTTCCTTATGAATGCAACTAACGTCAAATTCTTTTCAATATAATGAAAAAGCGCCTATTTTTAGTCAAAAAAAGTATAATTTAATTTCCACATCTCCTTTCGTTTACAAGATTTTCGCCCATGAGCGAATTCAAGTCGTACCATTTCATTTCGACCAAAACGGTGGTAGGTAAGGTTCGCTCACACACCAACACGTTACTTAGCTATTGTTACTTTAGCTTATCAAAGTAATTAGGCCATTTTCGTATCGGTTGCTCTGTTTAAGTAAAAAATTGTAGTTTAAAAATGACAATACGAAACCGTAATGGGTTATCGTTTAGTGAGATCCGTGCTATGATGTATGTTTTTGCTCAAATGGATTTTATCGAAATTTATCTTTCATTTGTTAACGGCCTTTCATTTTCTTTTTAATGACTGAAAAACTCATTTTTTGTTGTTGTTTTTTTGAAATAATTAAAGATTTGAAATGACACTACACGAATTAGTTTATGGGTGAAAATCTCATAAACGAAGACATGTCGGGATTAGACGCGAATACTTTTTTGAATAAATATAGACATTTTTTCATTATACTTAATAGACATAGCTGAACTCATACAAAGAATATGACCTAATATGTATGCCGAAACGATGGGTTGTAACTGGCGCCCTATAGGAGCTACGTAAAAATGAGATAAAAATTCTTGCTAGCCATCTTACAATCCCTAAGTATAACAATTTTGGTCTCGATGCTGTGAAAGTCCAAACAATTAATCAGGAATTTTAAACTGCAATTTCAGCGTGTAACACCCTGTAATTTTGAAACGAGCGATATTGGTATAAGACACGTTGGGTTTAATCGTCATATTTTGGTGTCCCCTATCTCGGGTTTTGCCATGTCCCGTTCCCAATGAATCACCCGGTGTATGTGTGTGCTCTTGAACTAACGATCACTAAATATCGACTTTCAGACATTTCTCTTAACAGATAATTAAGGTGTTTTCTGTAAATTTTAAATGTAATTTTCCATTTTTTAAGTAAAATTATTAGCAATTTAACATAAAATATAATGTAAAAATTCGTGTGTAATGGGTACGTAATGTGGGCTTATTCGCTTCACCCAATTATGGAATCGCTCGCAAGCTCGCTCGACCATAAACTGGGTCGTTTTGTAAAACCTGACGTTACATATTCATTACATACACGTTGAAAAAGAATGACAATATGACGTTGGCATTCTTATTTAGCTATAAAATGGCGTCGCAGCGTTTTACGTCTTACTTTAGGGCAAGTAAAAGTAAGCGTTACAAAATTCGGTTATTTACGGTTTTTTTTATTAATTTACGGTTTGTGGAGTATATAAAGATGTAAATGAAGGACAGATGGCCCCATACATCTGAATTTTATATATCCGAGGGAAGGTGAGGTCGGAAATACCGATGAAGCGCGACCATTATAGGGCCAACCGACTTCGTCACTGCTTCCATCAATGAAAAAAAACTCACCCTGTGTAGAGTAGGCTCGTTCTAGAGTAACGCGTCTTTTAAAGCAATGAGCCGTGTATCCACCTCAGGGATCATGATCGACCATCCATCTAAGGAAGTATGATCCTATCTCAACCCGTCCAACTAAACACTATTTTAGAGACTCGCAATTTTCATAAATGCACCTCCCTAGTTAAAATAAGTGTAGAACTACGGTAGTGCGGTAATAAATTTGCGACTTCAGACACTATTTTAAGAAAATCGTTAAATTACGAATATTATTTTGCCTCGAAATCACATCTGGACGTAGTCGAACAGATGAATGTATTATCTTAAAGGGTCAGTGTTAGCACGATCCCCGAATGATGTGGGTCATCTTGAGATATATCAAAAACTTCTCAATTCGTTTTTCTAATTAACTTTCGTTAGTTGGCAATAAATATAACAAAATTAAAAGTATTTTTGTTTAAGTCGATTTACAGGAATCCCACTTTCAATCACCGCATTCACAGTGGGAACATATTTATTAATTGTTTTATTTACTCAGTGTTAATGCATACTATTAATTCCTGGCTGCAGAAAGAGTTTAATTTATTTACCCGTTTATAAAAGTAATTACCGCATTTTCACAATCCCACAAATCAATACCAATGGTGAAAATTTCCAAGTTATGGGTTCGACCGTAATATTGGCCCACAACAAACACCTGAGGGTGTCGTTACGGTGCACTCGTTTTGACTGAGTTCCGTAGCCAGGCTCCTGAATCCCCATTCCAATTTCGTTTTTATTAAACTTAATAAAATGCCTATCGAAATCGATTCGAGACCTTAAGACCCAGGAAGCTGCTAGTTCTCTTCCCACGATTCAAATCAAGGCGAATTTCTTAAGTAAAAAGATCTATTTTCTGCAAAAAATAATTTGAAATTTTTTGCATTTACATAGAAATTATTTGAATAAAAACTACATCTTGCATTTCTTAAATTTTCAATTTTCGAATGAGGCATGTTTGCGCCAACGGTCACAATTCGACGTCTAGTATCTCTGCCTTTTGGATTCTCCATTATTAACGAGTCACCTTATTCATACATACTAATGTTACTTTAGCTGAAATTATAGACTTAATGTTTCATTAATTTAAAAAAAAAATAAGTTTTTTATTTCTCATACAATAGTTTAAGCCTTAGTATCGTTATGTATTCAGTTCCGTGGAAACTGTGATCGAGATTTATTACATTATAAGGACCACGTAGTTAATTTATAGTATTGTTCGGGTGTTCGGGGTTTCTCTGTTGTGGGCATGTTAAATAACATACAAATTTATGAACTTCATTACTTTACGTACAGTGTAGGCTCAGGTAAAAGGCTTTTCCAATTCCGAAGTTTTTTTAATACTCCAAAAATATAAAAGTCTCACAATCATTTCAATCTCAGTAAAAATCGAAGGTTATTTTGTAAAGCCATGGAGGTGGATCCCTTTTTCCAGTCCTTTGGCAGTAAATTTGAAATAATGATAGAATAACCCACAGTAGGAAATCAGTAACTGCAGGCACGTGATACGTAATGAAATATGATCCTGTTAGGTAATATTATTACGCACAACTGATAGTTGATCCATGCTGACCTTGTTGCGTTTCCAAGAGAATCGCGTCTGTTGTTTCAAATTTTCTGAATAATTTACCCACGTGATTTTTGAAAATTTTTGGAATCCAAATAGGAAATGGTGCCAGAATGAAAAATTTCATAATAAATTTATGATGCAAAGCAGTGGGTCTTGGACAAAACGTTGTGCACACATCGAAAGTGAAACTTTCATCTCGTTTGTAAAACTCAGTGGCGTAGGCTGGTATACATTTATAAAATATGTTCGTAAGAGATCGAAAAAAGAAAATTCGAGTATCTTTCATATAAATTTTAAAAAAAGTAGAATTATTGTTGTAACATCGTTTAGGGCCTCTGCACGATATCTGTATAAAACACATTACGCAGGTTTCCAAAAAATTATACATATTTTTTGAAAGGTCAAGAAAAATTAGTTTCTCGGGCAGCGTTCAGTAACATTTTCACAAATCTAACTGGAAGTAAGGACGATTTTTAATAAACAACATCTTTTCAGTGTTATACGTGATTATTTTAGCTTACTCAGATCGGGTTAGATTTTTCAAGATGCCATCAAGAAGCGCTCTAGAGACGTAAATCTTGCCACTTTTTCAAAATTAAAAAAAAAATTAAAAACCTTGTGAAAAACTTTTGCAAAGTTTCTTGCATGTCCAAATTCAAATAATCTCAAAATACGTTCGAAGATTTTATCTAAAGCTCCTAAGCTCTTAAGAAAGCGCTAATTTGAATTCTTACAATCTCGCGAACATCATTACCGTAAATGTAACAGGTATGCTGTACTTTTTCTTTTTGACGTCCTGCGATAATAAAAACAATGTAATTTGGACTACTCTCCTTCGCTAATTCCGCAAGAAATGGTCTCTTAGATATAATTTATTTTGTTTAAATAGTCCAAAGTGCTTCCCACAAACCTGGTAATGACATAAATAAATGAAAACTCTTGGAAAATACTCAGTAATTTTTTTTAATTGACTGAAAAACGCAAATCCGACAAACATGTTCCGAAATATCAGCCAAAGCCACTAAATAGCATTACAACAACAGTTCTGAACTAACCAAAGGTACCAAATTCAAATAAAACCATACATCCGCCTCTATTTTTCGATCAACATGCGGGCAACAATTTTACAATAAAGCCACCATAATTCCCACAAAAATATATAACAAATTGAGTCTTATACTTAGATCATCGACTATAAATGTTAACAAAAAAATATTGTTGTGAGTTATTGGTCTATTCCCAACTCGAAAGAACAACACCTCTAAAACCAACTTCTCCTCAAATAAAATCCTCTACAAGCAACAGGTTTTAATCCTGAATAAACCAAAATTGCTCACCGGAAGAATCTGATGTTAGAGGTGATTATCCTCTACTGACGCCATTGTCCAATGCATTTTTCACTCATTAGGCACTGTCTATGTTAATGTTAATTCAGTAAATATTAACAAACACTTTTTTTTATTTAAAATTTTTACAGCGAAATTTGGATAATATTCATGTCCATTTTCTACATCCTCAACTGGGGTAAAATAAGTCGAAAAAAAAAACCAAAAATTTATTTGTGAAAAACTTTCGTGAAAAGCGCGCTCGAACAAAATTCCCGCGCGTGTCCCGAAGTAGATCGCACAAGGAAAATTCGAACTGTGAGCTTGGTTTCCCGGGAACATTAATGTTATCCCATAGGAAAATTCTGGACGCTTGCGCGAGATTCCTTCGGCAATAAGAGCAACTAGCTGTTAGATGTGGAATCATGGAACAATGGAAACCATATGTCTTGGTTCGTTTAAGTAGTTAGATGCCTGCCACTCTTGGAAGACTGATGCCATCAATGTGAGCAGACAAACGTTGTTGAAGTTGACGTGATGGTAAAAGCTTAAAATACCTTGAATTCACCCGAGCGATTATGAAATAATGTTTTTTTTATTGTTACCACGAGAATCACCAAAACATAGCGAAAGTGACATACGACCACCGATTCAAATTAGAGGTGCGGGGAGCTCCGTATGTTCAACAATTTTGAATGTTGGGGCAATTCCGGTGTGATCGGATGTGATTCCGAGTTTTTATTTTTAAATTGGACACCCTGTATTTTTCATTTTTACCATTTTACCGACGACAGGAAATTTTTTGTGAAATTAAGTATTTTTTATCGAATAATAATGCGCTTTTGCTGCATTAATTTTTTTATGAATTTCAAAAACTTTTCATATTAAAATTTGTGCTGAAATCTGTGAAAACACGTGGTGTTGCACAATGCTCGTAAATGTTCCATTTAAGAATCGAAAATCGCGGTCGCTTTCGGTCAAAACGGCACCGATCTCAACATTTTTCAGAAAAATTATAGTCCTCAATAAAGTACGATTCGTGAGCTCGGACCACTACCGTCCCGATTTTCTTGATCAGTCAAAAAGCCCGCGAAGACGTAAATTTGATCGATTCGGATAGGGAACGAAGTTGCGGATCCAGATCCTTTTTTACTCATTTATGAATCATGATTTGAATATCCAAAAGAGCGAAGGAATGAGATTCTTAAATTAAAACGCGATTTGTTCCGAAATCACGAGTCGGAGAAACGCAGCTCGGGTTTTGCTCATATTTGTGGCCGGGAATGCTCGTTACTTCGCAGACAGGGAAAACAACGGGCCGGAAAAATATTCCTATATTTAGTATTAATAATGCCCGCAAAAAATATGGAAAATTCTATTTTTGGCACAATCTATACGGTTTTATTAAAGTTAATTAAATTTCGAATTGCAGAAAGAATGGTACTTTGCATCTTGTGAGAAAATCATATTTTTGCCCTCAGCTGCGCATCGTCTATCAGCTTACATCATCGGCCGGGAATGTGCTATTTTTCCTACTAGATACACTATATTTTTTTCTCATTTATCTCTCAATTAAAATGCCAATAGAGAATATTCCGACGTCTTTAATTCCATATATTTTCCATATATTTCCATATATTTAATCGTAAATTATGCAAACAATTTAAAAACTTACAATGCCCACATCTGAGGAACAAAAAGGGATGTCGAAAATTTCTGGAATAAATTTCCACGGTATCGAGGGGGGACCAAAAATATATATTAGTTAATTCGTTATGACTTACCCCTTGGCCTCCAGCCACCTCAACTAAATAATTTTAAACGACAATCCCCTGCTTGTGATATCTCATTGTAAAGCTCTCAAAAAATGCTATTTGGCGATATCCTACAAAACTACAGTCGATCAAGTAGTTTTTCGTTGATTAAGGAAAATTTAATTGAAACATACTACTCATTTAATTTACTCATTAGTAATTCAATAAAGACTGTAATTCATCCATATTAGCTTCCTTCAATCTAATAACTTTTAGACATTTGAAAGCGTTTTTTCATCTAGATATTTTTTCCTGTGGTCTTTATTATTGACCAAGCAAACGAACACTTAAAACGCGTTGTTTATATTTTTAACGTTCCTAATGTTTTCTGCGTACGTTTTGTATCATAAAGCTAAAACGTGAAACTCAATCTGTAAAAACCGAAAAATTAAAACATAAACAACGCATTTTTAGACTTTTCGCTTGTACGGTTGATAATAAAGGCCGCAGAACAAAGTATATAGAACTAAAAAAAGCTTTTAAAATGTCTCATTTTAAGAGCTTTAAGATTGCTGCCAGAAGGCTAATATGAATGATTTTCAGCATTTATTAAATTTTATAGTATATTTAAGTTATACACAAGATATCAGGTATGACGTCGAAAAATTTGGGAGGTAATCCTACACACTAAAAGAATTTTAAAAATTTTATAAACATACTCCAAAATTTTCTTTTCAAGGGGGCTTAAAGGGGGAACTTTGACGACGGTTTTTTCGCAGTATTTCCGAAACGGTTTACACAAAATTACGAAATTCAGTATACCGTAATCGGTTGCAATGGGAAAACTTTTTTGTATCAATAATTGTAGCTTTTAGTCAGGGGCGTCACGTGCAAAAGGTCTGCTACGTAAATGTCACCCTAACTTCTTTGTTTGTGACATTTTTTAATTTTTTTAATCAAATTACTGAATTGCAAATATTTATAAGTAAAAAAGGCCTTCTCATTTAATTTTGTTAGAAGAGAACGTTTTCCAGGACAATCGATTTTTATAAACCAACGCACGATTACATGGACGTCGAAATCTATGAATAAGAAGGAATTGGAGGATGTATGATGAAGACGAACGGAGGTGGTTTTCAACATTTGATGTGGTGGATAAGTGATAAATCTTGAATAATTTTACGTTCGTCATTGATGGCTAATAATTAACGTGTTTGCATTACAAGAATGCCGGTTATGTTTATTAAAATGTATTTTGATGTCCATGGAATGAGCATCGGCTCATAAAACCCTATTTTGCAGAAAAACAGGTTACCCTAAGGAGATGAAATAAGAGGACGTCTGCTGAAAAATATTCTCGATCCAGTAATTCAATTTCACAAATTAAGAAATGTCACCAACAAAAAAGTTAGGGCAACATTTATGTAGGAAAACTCCTGTTTGTGCCACCCCTGACTAAAATATGCCATTATTAACCCAAAACAAAGTTTTCCCGTTCCAACTTATTACAGTATACCGATTTTCATCATTTTACTGCAGATCGTTTCGAAAATATTACGGAAAACCATCTTCAGAGTTCCCTCTTCAAGGGGTTCTGACCTCGTTAAAAAGCAATTTTTGTGATATGTTTATAAGATTATTAAAATTATTTTAATTTTTAAAATCACTTTCCAAAATGCTTCAACGTTAGTTCCTGCTTATGAGAAAACCCTGCGTGTTAAACTACTGAATCAAATGTAACTTTATAGGATACCACGTAAAAGTATTTTTTTAGAGCTTTTAGATAAAATATCACAGGTAGGGGGTTGCCATTTAACGTTATTTCGTTGGAATGCCGGGAAATGAAGGGGTGAGTGAGAACGGATTGACTAACAGATCATTTTGGTTTCCCTTCGTTATTACAGAAATTAGTTCGAGGAATTTTTGATAACTTTTTTTGTTCCCGAGATATAGTAATTGTATGTTTTCAAAAGGTCACTCTGTAGGTAAAAAGTTGCCCACTACATCTCACAATATTAATAAAGCTATTATAACTATAGGCAAAGCAATGCAATAACTGCCAAGAAGATGATTGATGCGGAGTAATAACGGGATCAACTTACCTTTAGACCTCATAACTCCCCTCAGCCACAAGAGATTATTATTGTATCGGCTTTACTTAATAAACTTTTTAGTTAAGCACTAAGCTCTTAAGCCTCAAGCCCAACTTGAATTATCAATTATACGTTAAATGATCGTTTCGGTATTTTATTGCACGCCTATGTCTAATACGTCAATTCAATGCTAAAATTACGCGAAAGCTATGTGGGTAATAAGACTCCTTGCAATAAATTTCCTCAAACCGCAAAAAAAGCTCGGAAAACGCGATTTTTGTTGTTTGAACTTAGAAAGTTGCCGCTAAAAATATGTTTTTGGAAATATTTTATTGATGAAGGTTAGACTCCTGCATTACGCGATTTGTAAATAGAAAGGGAATTATACCACAAAATTGTGTGTAAACAATGTGTGAACCATCGATCAATAAAAGTCTTAAAATAAACAATTTTAATGGGCCAACAGCACTTTACTGATTTTCGAAATGTTAAATATCAGTAAGTGATTTTAATTACCTACTTAAATCGCGATTAATGCACAGTCTCGTTACCAGCTTACCTCAGCCGCATGAACATGTTTCGTCTTTTCCGTGATGAGCCCTTGCCACATATCTGATAAGTTTATTACAGTTATTTGTTTATGGCACAAGCTGGCGAAGGAAAATGTAACATATCTGACTTACTTCACGCTACAACTTGTCTTCACTGCTGGCGCAGAACCAATTATTGAGGTAAAGCTTTACAACGGGCAAAGAAAACAGAGTGTTTGCTTTAATATTCATTACAAACAAAATACGTATCATTATGTTTGTTTTCCATTATAAAAGCATAAATTCGCTGTAAATTAGGTTACCAGCTAAGGCGGCTCCGGGCCGAACGCGTCGCGCTACGCCGCGCTGCTAAAATCTGCTCTGCGCAACGCGGCGCTTTAGATTTGAATGGTAATCCGCGCTGAAACGCGCCAAATTGCGCGGTTCCGCAACAAAAGCGAACGCGATCCGGCCGGCATCGGTGCGTCAAAGAAAAATGTTTGTGCGCGTTTGTTTTCGACGGGGCTGTAAATAGGTACGCTGTCTGTACAGTTTTGAGTTGAGTGACCGCTGATTTTAATTAAAAATATGCACGCACGCCAACAGGAGAGAAGCACCAAATCAATTTTTTCTTTAGGACATTTCGCGCTAGTCAGCGCCACCCTGCGCCGAGCGGTGTAGTTCAGCTTGGTATGTTAAAGCGCGGCGCAGCTCGGCTCGGCGCGTCGCGTTCGACCTGTAGTCGCCTTTGGGCGTTGCTGCTGCACACCTGCACACCCACGCCCATGTTAAGTACAAATTATTTAAGTTAAAAGTAAAAAAAAAATTCGTGTATATATACGAATGAGTTCTTCATCACTGGAGGGATCTCGAAAACAAATAAAGTTACGTAGTCCGTCAAATGAGGAAAGAATTGCAGGTCTAGGGGGGAAATTTAAATGCACTTTTGATTTTTTGAAAAAGTCCATGGCCTCCGGGACATTCGGCATCAATCGAATTTTTGAATCAGCTCAACCTCGCTTGGAAATACAACTCTGTTTACTTGTGTTATCAGTGGGTGTTTAATAAAAAATAGTCTTTACCAACACTCCACGGACTCGTGTGTTGGTTACTTAAAGTTTTCTGAGTACAAAAATGGGTCCTACTAAGCGCCTTCGCGAAATAACAACCCATATTCCAGTTTTTTGGGGATACAAAGGTGTTTCTGTAACCGCGCGGGGATTCTCTGCGCTCAATATGCTCAAATTTTGTGAATTTTCATAACCCGATAAATGAAATCGTGCCTCACCGGTAAAAAATATTAAATCCAGAAGGTCGTTCATGCACCAATTGCAATATCTCAATCTCCTTTCATAATCCGGGGGTTGCAGTTCCTAAAACACTTTCACCTTGTATGGACACAATTCCAGATTTTTTTTAACAATTATATGACAAGTGCTATGCGATGTATCCTGTTGTCCAGAGAGTCTTCTTAAAGATGTGCTGGGGTTGTCATCCACTGCTCGCCTCACATTCTCAACAAATTCTGGGATTTGCTTAGTTGGTCTACCATTTCCTGATTTTTTGTGGCACTTTGCATCCATTCATTTGCCTCTTTTTGAATGAAGTTCACCGCCGCAATTTTAAAAATTTTCGCAGCTTCATCTAATAGTGCCAGAGCCTCTAGAAAAAAATTATCTCTAATCCAGTTCTGTTCAGTTGACTTGTGGCCTATTTGAATTGTAAATAAGAAGGTTTCTCGGACAATTTCACTAATCGTTTTCTCACTTTATTTGATAACAGTTTGAATGGGTGCGAAAAAAAGAAAGTCAGTAATCAAACGCCCTAAACGACGTCTATCATGAGCCTGTTGAAAAATTATACTTTTGGCAGCCTGTAACAACATCGCGGGGACGCTGCTCCTGTGTCCCTACTGCCCCATACTGATGGCTTAAAAAAATCTAAAATGCCGTTTAATTTTCTTTGATAAAACATTTTTAGTTTCGGAAATATCAATTTATTTCATATAAAAATAAAATAATCTAAATTTAATAAAATTGAAAAAAGTATTTATTTTGTCATAGTAACTGTTCGGGTTCACATGATAAATTTTGTGTGTCTCAACTCGACTGTGTATTGGACATCCCGAAAATAACTTCGAACTAAATTAACTGCATTTTCAATTTTATGAAATTCCGGTTTTTCGTTTTTATTTGAAATAAATAGGTATCCCCGAAAATAAAAGTATTTCACAGCACTGATTTCACTATTAATCTTTATTTCTCCTCAGTTATAATTTCCCAAATTTATTCATATAAATAAGGCCAAAACCAAAAATAAATACGTTATAATTCACTAATTTAAGTGAGAATAGTGATTTTTCACTAACTTGATAGGAATAAAATCATCTTCGTCGTGGCATTAGACCGTTTGTGTAATCTTTACCAGAATATTCCCAGTATACTTACATGGATATAATATACTTCAACACACAGGGTATTTTAAAAAACGTGGGCAATATTCCGGAAATTAAAAGTTTTTGTCAAAAGATTGTACATACAAATTACTTACCAAAAACTTACCCTTACGGAAATGCAGCTCTTCAAAATGGGATAGCGAACACGATATTAACCAAGAAATTTTTCTTCCAGTTGATAAAAGTTAATGAATTTTGGGTCACTCCTAACAATACCAAGGTCAATAATAAAAGGTCTAACACTCCTTACTACATCTTTATAGAGACAGAAGGGAGCCTACCCTTAAATTCTTTACCCTTAGAGGTTCAAGGTCTTGAATTTTTTTAACCCTTATGTGGTTTATTAGATTTCCGGCGTACCTAAGGACAAAAACGGGTATTCTTGGTTGTGGTACGTGAATTGAACCGTTTGTCAGAAAAACGCCATTTTGTCCAAGGACGTATTTCACAAAAGTAATGAAATTTTAAGTACATTTTTTGTAGTATCATCTAGATACCAAAATTAATAACATTTCTGTGTTAAAATGGTTAAAAATAAATTTATGACTTTCAAATAAATTCGTAAAATTTCATTATCTGGCAGAAGAGTTATTTAGAAAATACCATTTTCGCTATCAAATTTTGAACAGCGGTATTTCCAAAAGGGTAAATTTTGACAAAAAAATTTATAAGCACAAGTACAATTTTTTGACAAGAGCTTTTCATATCGGAGATATTGCCCACATTTTTAAAAACATCCTGTGTACATTCCAGCTGTCCAAATCCGAGAAGGGACATCAGCGCTCTAGGTCCGAAAGGAGGATCCTGGCCGTCTAAGTCAAAAAAGAAGACCTTGAGCCTCGCAGTTTGACGTTGAGGCCCTGATCATATTTGTTCAACGTATTTCAATATTATGAAACCTTAAAATTTTTTACAAAGCAGAAGTTACACAAATTATATCAGTTCAGTTCGTATACCTACGAACTAAAAGAACTAACAATAAAAGGGCGAAACTCGTTATGCGTATCTTATTTGGAAACTTTTGCCATTCTGTGCCATTCAACCGTCGGATATTGCTACGTGAGTGAAGTTAACGATGTTTTTAGCATTACTGGTTTTAAGGTTTATGGGAGAACTTAAAATGAGAGTTTTACAGGAATAGACTTTTAATAAATGTCATAACTTGATATTTATATCCTGAATTGCAATTGCGAATCAAGCAGGGGCGATGCAAAAATTTGTACATAAGCGATTTCAGATGAACAGAATTAGACATACTCTGTTCACAAATTATCTGTATCCCCTCGGTCTTGAAATCATTTTTCTTCTATCCATCTTCAATTTTGCGCATGTTGAGGTATACGTGGGATTTTGGACGAATAACAGGAATAGATATACTCTATTCACAAATTATCTGTATCTCGTTAACCTTAAAATCTTAATTTTTACGCATGTCGAGGTACATACATATATGTATGTGGGATTTTGGATCAATAATAGAATTAGGTATACCCTGTTCTCCATCCCAAACCTCCATTTCTGTGTTATGCATCTCTATCTGCGGAATGAAGGGTTTTCCATTTTTCTAAGAAATTAGAATAGAACATTTTTCTGAAAAAAACCTTTAGCGGTTTATTATCCGACTCGTAACAGGTTATTAATTGTGGGTAAGATCGTTTTTGACACACAAGCAGCACATTTTTAATAGAAGCGTCTTAAGCACAGAACTGTCCATAGGTGGTGTCATGTGGAACCCTATGGGAAGGAGTTACAAGGGGAAAACTAACATCAAATTCATGAAATATTCCAATGAACAAATACATTGAACCACAGAGAAACTTGTCAGATATTTGAAAATGAACGAAACCGTATCAGACTCGCGGCGAGCGATTGCGAAATTTTCAGATCTACGCTGTGCGATAAGATTACGGGCACGCATAAAAGAAATAATGGAGGACACACAGCTCTTTCAAAAGAAGGAAAAATCATGCTCGCCGAAGGAATAACGGCCCTTTGCGGAATTTTCTTTTGTGGCTCGAAATGATATAAGACTCTTAGTCAAAAAATATTTTGATGGGCATGGACAGACGGTATCAGTTTTTAAAAACGATTTGCCTGAGATCAAGTCGGTTTACTTTTTTGTGAGAAGAAACAAGCTTTTGTGAAGAAAACTATAAAAAAATAACAAAACATGAGAGACCGAAACAGTCACAGTCGATACTGAACACATAACTAATTACTCTCTAAATGGGTCGGAAATTTATATCCACCACTTAGTCCTGAAAAGTATTACGGTTTAGCCCAATACTCTAAATTCATAGTAATTTTTCATTTCCGAAACGGCTTCAGTAAAATGTATCAAATTATTTATGTGCGCCTTATTCGGGATGCCAGATTAAATTTAACAGCAACGTTTCTATGCAGTTACAGGAGAGTTTTATCTAAGATACTGAGCACCTGAGCTGTTTTTTTCTTGACTTGCGATATAAGATCAAAACACATTGCGATTAACAAATCATATGATTTTTAATCACATTAGTTTCAACGTTCAATTGGAAAATTCGTCGCTTCGCCCGGGCTTGGACTGACGTGGCAATAAGCTACTTTACGAGATATGTATATCAACATAGGTACTACGTATAATGTTTAATATTCAACATGATATACGCAGGTTTCAATGTTAAAATTTCGGTGTGTATCGATATAAATAAAAGTACCATGATTTCTTAAACGATTTTCTTTATTTCATAAAAACTATTTAAACTACTACTAGAAACATGTAAAAAGTAGAAATTAGAATAACGTGTAACCTTCAGCAATAGCACGTTAGCAATATTCCAAGTTTCAGGAAAATCGTTACTACAGCAAAACGCAATAGATACTTTCTTCTCCAAATTACTTAATTTAGTGTGGTTTTCACAAGAAAATGATATAGTCATCATTGAGCTAAACGAATCACAAAAAAATCTCACTTAATATATTTCTACTTGCAATTTGCTATGGCTATTTAAAATGCAATCGTGAATTTCATCAATACAAATTAAGATGAGCCTACAACAAAACTACCAATACCTATCTACTGTTGGACTACCACCAAATTGACAGTAATAATAGTGTGCAATCGTTATCCAAGCATCTAATTATTAATTTCCAAATGGAAAATATCAACATCATCTTTCTCATCATGTGGTTCTTGAACAGCTCCATCAAGCACGGTATTATTTTCACGATTTTGAATAGTCTGATCATCTCTCTCCCTGTTGGTTTCGACGTCTGATGCTTCGCTTTCGCTGTAACGTCTTTCATGGGAACGTTTTTTATTTCGTGCCTTACGCTGGTTTTTCTTTTTTTGGCCAAGAATACTAGAATTGGATCTGAAATACAAAAATTAGATGACAAAGCTCAATAAAAGAAACGGGACAGGGATATTTTTAAAACACGGATAAAATGAGACAAAAGAAATGAGTTTGAAAATATCTCATAAAACACGCTAATCGATACTCATGATCAGATGGAAATTTTAGTTTATTTTTTACTTACTTAGATACTCACCTAAACAATTGCTTCACTACTACGTCGTTAAATCTTACAGTCTTCTTTAAACTCGATGATGTTCCATAATCTTCCTTGTCATCTTCAGGAACACAACCAATACTGCCATGGCAATTCTCAAATGATGAGCAAAAAAAATCGTCCAGGCTGGACTCTGAAATACTTCTGCCAAAATTCGCTCTTGATACAGATATTCTTTTCAAAATTCCTTTGCTTTTTCGAGGAGAAAAACTGCTTGATGACAGCTCATCTCCACTAGATTCATATGAAGTTGCCAGGATATCTATGTCTGAGCTTGAGGATTTCAATGGCAAAGATCTGTTTCTAAGGATAAAACTGGGCATCTTTTCAATCTCAATATTTGCTTGCAGTGACTCCTGAGCAGCCTGCACAGCAGGCAGTTTTTTCTGTTTATCTTTAGTGGGCATTATATTGCTAACAAGCACTGCAGGCTCCTCTATTAGCTTCTTCATTAAATCGTTTTCACACATTCCATATAGGAATGACTCTAAAGGTTGATCACTAGCCTTTAGTGAAACTTGAAGTATGACATTGTTATCCCAAGTTTCAATGTTAACATCTTCCTCACTTAGAATGTGATTTTGAGGAAATTTAACATAAAATGCATATAAATTTGAGTAAAAGCTGGAGCTGATATTAGTGAATTTCACTTTAATAAATGAGCTTTCAATGATGACTTTCTTGCAGACAGATTGCTCATCAACATTTTTAACATTAAAAGTAAATGCTACAATATTATCAAAAACATTGCAGGTAAATTCTGGAAGATTGTATAAATCATTTGAGTTGAGAAAATCATCATCACCATTAGATTTAGATTCCTTTGCTTTTGTATCATCACTATCACAAGTCTTTATCACACTGATTAAGCCATCTTCATCAGACTCTAAACCACTAGGGCTGCGAAGGTCACTTTCCAGGCAGCTATCAACTCCACTGTCATCACGTAAGAATTCGAAGGACATTTTCCTTTTCACCGGCAATGTTATCACAAGTTTCTTTAAGTCCTTATCAAACTTGGCAGCACCTCCATTTTCATTAACTTGATATGGCAGGGTTAGATTCAATTTGTACTTAGCAGGCTTTTCACTAAGAAGTTGTACTGTTTTCTCAGTTACATCCAACTGCATATCAATGGATGATTTCAAAAGGGGCAGGTCAACCTCTACAATAAGTTCCTTAGGTATAGCTACATTCAGCTTTGCATTTTTATGCTCTACGAATTCATCAAATTCTAGGTGGCTGCGGTGCTTTATTAAGTATTTTGGGGTAGTGAATATTGGATCTTCGTTATGGTTGACTCTTCTGCTTCTGCATCTCTTAGGGCTTTTTGGCACAGTTCGATGTGAATCAATCTCTGAATAAATTTTATCAAAAAATTCCTGCTCTTCAGGAGTTCTTGCCAATGGCTTGTCACCCACTGGTTTGCGAATAATACTAGCCTGTTTAAGACCTTTGTATGTTAACTTTGGAAATTTAAGATTTTTCTTATCTAGATTCACATCAAAGCTGTTTTCAATGTCTGAGAGTGCTATATCATTGATCATTGAGCGAAAATCTCGGTTTTTACTTGCTAAATGGAGGGTGTTTGGATGAAATAGGGCATCATAGACCTGGCATCGAATACCCTTATTATCGAGTTCTTCACGTGGGGGGGACAATGTGTGCGGTACAGACCAGTGAAGCCCCTTAGAACCATTCTTGACAGTGGGAGTAGAGGTTGGTTTGTTGATATTTTCATTGGAACAAACATTGATAAAAACCTTCTGATCTCCATTCAAGCTTGTTTTAATCACGTAGCCAGGATCTGGGTGTAAAAAGGTGACTTCCTGACCTCTTTCTCGTTCGAGTTGTTTTACTTCCTCTTCGTAGATTTGTCGGTTATTGGGGTCCTGAATTTCCTCGGCGTAGTCGGCCAGTAATTTTCTGAACTCCTCGTTCTTTAATGCCTCTCCCAGTCGGTTTACTTCATCGCGAGACAAATCTAATTCTTTAAGCCGGTTACATGAACTTGCCATTACAAAATTGCACGTAACACTTCACTAAAATGGCTAAAAATAGAGCGAACACTGAACGTATTTACTTCCGAATTCGCGCATAACAATAATAAATAAACTGCGACTAGAAAATTCGTCCGGCCCCTGCTCACGTGGACGAATCAGCCGGTTTGACACATTAAACGTTAAATAGCTAAAAAACAGCTGTTCGTTTAACTCGAACGTTATCGGTCGTCCTTGTTTCTCTCCTTCTCCCACTCATATGAACTATTTGTTATTACCCGGAACTGAACCGAACAAACTTATCGGTCAGTAAAAGGAACAACCCGCAAATCAGCTGATACATTTCAGCGGGAATTTTGAATATTTGAGGACCATTTTCACAATTCGTAAAAATGTTGGCCCAATTACGTTTCAATCATGCGTATTTATTATATAAGAACTGATGATGACAGAGGTTATCAAAAGGTGATGCAACAAGAAAGCCAATTACAGCACAATATCATTATAATGGCAGTTATTGATTAAACAACGGGTATATTTTTGTCCTGCGACCCCAGTCTCAACTACACACATGCAATAAATAAAACGTTGTTACCAGTTGATACAAGCAACTGCAACATATCAGTTATGTGGGATATTGGCAAGGCATTATATGAGGAAATGAAATGGGTATATACTGACGCTGTTATGCGTTTTAAGCATTTGATTAAGTCTTTGCTACGCAGAGTGTTTTTATTTTAACTGTTTAAAAAAAATACAGTTGTGAACCCAAAAAAGGCGTTTTGCTTAACTTTAGGCACCCTATAAAACAAAATTATTGTAGCTGATTAGGCCTCTCGGCAGATAATCCGTTGCGGGTTACAATTAATAATAAATGTTATTATTTTTATTGCGTTCTCATATTCAAATGTATTTGAAGAGGGGTTGCATAGCTCTATAAAAAAGATCATGGGATTGGTATATTTTGCATTAAAAAGAGTTATTTAACTTTCACTGAGCAAATTATACATTCTTACTGTACCAAACCCAATTCACCATATTGTCTTGAAAACAGACTTACACTTAAAGGTAGTACGGCACTGTTGAGATGGGCAAACTTACACTAATTCAAGATTAACATAGAAAATTAATTATATAGTTTCATACAGACTTTTGGATAATGTAGACATGTTCTAAATATACAGGATGTCCCAGAATATGAACAAGTTTTCGCGTCAAACATCAAAATAATAAGACAAGGTTCTATAAAATTATTTAATTGCAATAAGTACGTTAAAACTTCTTCAAGAAAAAGTTATTTTCAGAGACATCCTTTGAGAACATGTATGTTCGTAGGTAGAGGCTATGGGAAAAATATGTAGGAACATGTCATATTATATTGACGTATTCTCCATGAATCCGAGAGATTTCCCACATATTCGGGGATATCCTGGAGAAAAGACGTTTCTTTCTTTTGATTGTGTGAACTACAATTTCACGCACATGAATGGTATGGGTTTTCGATTTTTTCCAGTTTCAAAACAAAACTTCCAAAAATCCTGAATGAAGCATAATCAATAAGTAAATAACTTGCTTATGTTAATAATAATAAATAACCTCGGCTACATCCCAGTTTAGGAATTCCAGCTTTTGTGAGTTACCTTCTGTATATTTTTCTATAGGGTGTCCCAAATTCGATGCTCATCATTTTGATTTTAGAATAGTAAGAGATACAATTCGACTTAAACATAGCTTTAAAAACGCACTTTTTCTGAGACGCCCTCCGTATATTTTTTTGTGTCAATTGTCTCTAATCATCATCATTAGACGTGTAATATCTCCAGCTCTCGGTTGTTTTGTTATTAATGAATCACCCTGTAAACATCTAAAAAATAGTTTTCGAAAAAAACGCTCAAGTAATTGTAAAATACCATGCACTTTCCTTTGATAAGAAAGAAAGATGAAAGTTCTTATTGTACTTGGTAAAATAAGACGTACGCAAGTACTAATAAAGTTTATATGCGCGTGGTATCCGAGCAATATAGGCTTTAAGTAGGTAACCATTTTAATTGTTGTTATATAATCAATATATTCATTCTTAATAGAAAGCGTAATCAAGTAAAAGAATTTTTTGCATTAAAGGCAACATGTGATCAAATGCATTCCGTTAATAGCATATGTAAAGCAAAGTCATTAAAAACCATCAACAATTTCACTACACGAAAAAAGCGTCAGCTAATGAGTAGACCGTTCAACTGAAATCAAAAGTTACATTGCCGACAAGCGAAATTTATAACTTTGCACCTTTCACCTTTTAGTAAACTGCTGAAGAACAGCGTACAGTATGTTCCCTGACGTCTGACCTAGTAACATTATGATGGTTTCGTGCGGCGCCATAAAAACAAACAATCCTCAAAATAATCCGAGTGAAAGAGTAAAATACTTATCAGTACAGAAATCAACATGAACTGGCGAAGAAGAAGACTGAAAGTTCAGTGGTTTCTAACAACTTTGCTGACTATTTTTGTAAGTGCCACCTTCGTGTACAACAATGAATGTGTGATAAAGGAGTGCAAGAAAACTTCGGATGTCAACTACAAACCGCTGAAAAAGTCTCTGTTAAGTGTTAATGGTCATGTAAATAAAGCCTCTTTATCCGAATCCCGACAATGGCATCGGTCCACAGAAGCTCCAAAAAGCACCCATGTTACCAAATCAATGGCGCAGCTGGGAAAAATGGATGAAGTCAACGAACACTTTATGTTTTTCAACTTCGTGCCTAAAAGCGGATCGGAAATTCTGATTTATCTTTTGGAAAAAATACAAGGAATGAACAGTTTTAAACATGTGCGGCTGAAAGGAGGTAGGAAAAAGCAGTTAAATGGGATTCATCAGGTAAACCGAATTATTGCAATAAACACTTAATCGAAATAAAGTTACTTTCATTACGATTATAAAGATTAGTCAAGGAAAACTTTTTTTCCTGAATAATCGAAGGTCACCATCTTCTTCGAAGTTAAATCACTTGACCATGACAGTGTATGGTATATTCATTTAATTTACGCAGGAATCCAGTATATTAAATGAAACCCACGTACAAAAGTCCATTGTTCTGTGTGTACTATCCATTTCACCTCGTCTATGGCACATGCAATTTCACTAATGAATAAAGTCTATTTAAGGTCAATGATGATTCACAATTGCTTAATGGCATTGTTTCAAGTGGTTTAACCCTGGGGCAGTGTCGTCTTGACAATATTTTAATCCTTCTTTCAGGAAGAGTTCGTGGATGAAATCTATGATATAAGAAGGAACCTTGCAGTACCAGTAAGCTTCGATAGGAACGTATATTTTATAAATTTCACTTCATTCGACAAGCAATTGCCTATTTACATCAACCTTATAAGGCACCCAGTTACGAAAGTTTTGTCGAGGTAGGCATGGCTCTGAATAAATAAAATTGTTATAATTTGACTTAAAATTATACTTATTGCACAATAAAATGGCTAATCCGCTTAAACCTTCACTTTAAATAGTAAAAGTATCAAAGTATAGTTTCAGGGTAGCAGAAAAGAAATCCGGAAGGATTCGTGATAATTACTTAAGCTGCATGCAGAAAAAAGGAAAGGAATGCAATCTGAAAAATGATTTCTCTATACCATATTTTTGTGGGCATGATCCCAAATGCAGGTAGTTAAAGCTTTACTATATATGAATACATATCGCGTTGCGCACCAAACGCATTAAAGCTTGATTAATGCAATACTTCAGGTTACCAAATACTGATTGGGCTCTTGGGAGGGCCAAAGAAAACGTAGAAAAATATTATAGGGTAGTGGGCGTTCTGGAGGAACTTAACACCACACTTTCCGTTCTTGAAGACCAAATTCCCCAGTTTTTTAAAGGAACCATGATGACCTACGAACGCAGTTTATTAGGTAAGACTCTTCCAGTTTATACACCAAAACATTCTATTTAATACATCTCTTTTGTACATACTTCATTTAGATATATATAAACGCAAAAAGAACCCCGAAATACCTATAAACTTTAGGAAGAGAGTAGAAAAGAAGCTCAGTAAAGAAATAGAATTTTATTATTGGGTCAGGCAAAGACTATGGTCACAAGCACGAAACGACTATACCCAGGAAAGAGCAACGCTGTAATAAAAATCGATAACGGAGGTAGATTTAAAAATAAAGTCCAATAAACATTGTTTCAAAAAAGCACACCTTTCTTAATCAATTATTGTTAACGATAAACTACTGCAAGCAATGGGAAAGATTTAATAAATTAACAATCGATACTCGCAAAAAAGAAAATCATGTTGATATACAGGTAAACCATGACAAACACGGTTATGGAGAGTGATAATCATTTCTTCTTGGCATCTTTTAAACCTGCGCCAGCGTTAAATTTGAAAAAGATTATGTCGCCATCTTCGACAATGTAGTTCCTCCCTAAAAAAGAAAAAGAAATTAAGACGTAACTTGCATCCTTTTCTAGGGCAATAAGTTGAGATTTTGTATTGGTTGTTATTCACCAAATGTAAAAAAAAACGGTATGTGTGGGGAAAAATTTTAACTTTCAGGTTCTTCAAATCGTCCTTTCTTCTGTCTAATAATTTTTTCACATTGGTTGGATGTCCCGTTAAGACCATATCTACCTTGTTGCCGGTATTTTCCGGCAGATTTGCAAGCGGCTTCAGTGCCCTCTTCTTTGAAATCGTGGAACTTCATCACTTCAGCCATAATGAATCCTTTCTCAAAATCCGTGTGAATTCGACCTGCCGCTTGGGGCGCCTTTGTTCCTTTCTAAAATTATAGATTATTGGAAGTGGACTTACACCCGTAAGATGGGACTTACATACTATCTACCAATTAATCGGAATAAACACCTTAATAAATTGATCACGGGCAAGGTCGATACGCGAAAACTTATGGTAGATTTCGAAAGCTTGTTCCTATAATTCGTCTTCAAAATGTATGCGTGTTGGATTTGTTAAATTACAAATCAATGCACAAAACTAGAATCGAAACAGTAACAGATAAATAATGATTTCGGCACGGTTGACTCACATTGTGTACGCACCAAGCTGATTCAAGTGCATATAAAAAGGGAAATATTTCTTGTAATCTTTCACGACGCTCGTACTGCAGTAGTGATTCTGCCGTTTATAGGTAAAGTCGGTTACTGCATTCTTGTTTTGTTAATCCCAATTTGCGCTAAATATACTCATAATTTCCAACAATGCCTAATTGTTTAATAACTAAAAACACGCTTCTTCGATTACGAATATCTGTTTTTGGTTCTTTAAAAAAACTATTTTTTCAAAAGTACAGCAGTCGTTAAATTTATAACCAACTGATTTGGTGCATTTACAAATACTTAAGTAACATTCATAGACACTTGCACCATTGAAAACGATCAGAAATTATACTCAACCTCGATTTATTTATGAACTATTTCATGCAACTTTTGGCAGTAAACGGAGTTTGAAGGTGAACCTGTGTTAAGTTTATTGGTATCACAACTTTTTAACGGTTTTGATCGATACCTCTGGACGTGTCCAGCAGATTTTCAGTTTTTTCACGTGTCCCCCGAATCTGTAGTAATCGCCATCAAAAAATTATTTTGTTGTTAAAACGTATGCATTTTTTAACGATAAACGTTCGGTCACGGGAGTACAAGGTAGATTGCTATGGAAAGAATAACTTACTGATTAGGAAAGAAGTATAAGTGTAAAATTTACAGGATAGTGGTTTTTCGATTGTCCAGGAAAGTCGCTACCTCTCTGTCGCTATCAACTTTGGTTGGCTAAATATCAACCAAAGTATTGTGAAAGAGGTATATTACAGGTAAATGCGTGCGGAAAAGAGCCATTCAAGCACAGACGGTAGAAAAAAATTATTTACCGTTTTAATTGTATTTCTGCGTACATCGCGTAAAAAATGTTTAGAGGCGATGAATTTTTTTAACCCGCCATTAATCACGTTAAACCGGTAAAAAAAAAATATTCCCGGTATGTATCAACTTTGAAACGTCTGTAGCCCCCAGAAATCGGACCTCAATAAAGGCACGAGGCTTCCCATTTGGTCAGTTTTTTAAATGAAATATCAAAACGACCGCAAGAGGGGCAAAAGGGTCTTAAATTTATCAAACGACCGTTCTTAAAGTATGGATTTTCTCCACGAGCAATAGCTTACGCTCACCTCAAACGTGCTCTCGAACAAAGTCCACTGCCATTTATCAAAACTTTCAAAGCAAAATAACTTCATTTTAATGAAATTAACCGCCTGACAAAATACTCAAATTTATTAAAGCAAATCAGGGAAAATACGACCTCTAAAGTTGTATTCAGGACACTCGTTTAAAACATTCCCCCAATTTTCTTTCAGAACAGCAGACTAACTCGACTCCGCATAATTCAGAAGTTATTCTAATATTCCGAATGTGCTCCGCAAAATAAAAGGCCCCGAAACCTATTGAATTGTCGCAAAAGGCGAGTGAAATAAATTACCCGGGCCCTGAAATTGTCTTCCGAATTTGCATGAAAATAGTTGATGCGCTGAAAAGTGGAGTGCTCAGTGAATGTTCTTCATCGAGTTTCGTTCAGGGTTTCATTTAGTTCTAACAAGCAAATTTCTGTTTTCTTTATTACCTGGATGGTCCATGCTTTTACTTCGTCCGCTCCAGCGGTGAAGAAGTACTCCAGCTGAAGGGCTTTGTATCCTTGAACGATTATTTTATCCAGCGCGCTGAAAGGCATAAGATTAGTACACAAAAAAATAATTGAAATATTTTTATTTTTGCATATAAATCGCAATAACTGATGAACTAGCATTTCGCCTCCGAGAAGACCAAACCTTGGTCTGTTAGAGTTGTTGTTAACTCGCAATTAATCCAATACAGGAAGTGAAAGAATCCCTATCATTTTATTCCGTTTTCGAAGGACGCTCTAGAGAATTTCCACACTCTAAATTCAATAAAATAAAATGTTTGATACAAAAACTATTCCTGAGAGGTGTAAAACAGTCTCTTTCAGTGTCAGTTTATCGAAAACACGGGAAAATTTTAATGAATTGAAGAAAATCTAATGAAAATTCTGTCATACAAGTTTAGAAAAATCAAATTTCTTGATGGGCAAGGTAACGTACAAAAATATTCTTCAAATCTGAAGGCGAATTTTTACAGCTCTGTGACGACTCGAAAGGTAAAATACAGGGTGCTCCATTCCAAGTAGAAATTTCTTAATAAAATTAACCAAAATCTTGCACGTTTTTACCTCTTAAATTTTTTCCGATATTCTTGAAAATCTTGAAATGTACCTTCAATTGAAATTGGTTTTCATCTTCGAGATTTGAAACTTAATTATCGGGATTGCGCTCCTTACTGCCCCCTTGAAATTACGTAATGCTCAGATGACCGTTCAAAGGACTTTCAGTCGAATGAATTTGCTAAAAATGGCCCTAATTTTGGCGGTACCGTCACACACCCAAATTATTCCAATTTATTGACAAACAATTTGAAGTCAATCACGAGAACACTCCCCGTCTGTCGCGTCATTTAATCTCGACTGCCTCCGAAACGCCGTCTAATGACCCAAAAATACATTTTAATGGTCTTCCAAGATACGTTTCTAGGACCGCCCGTTTATGAATTGACCATTTTAATGGCACTCGGTATCATTTTCGTAATTAAACATCAGTGGCGGCGCAGGGGGCCTGAACTAATTTTCCAATTCTCAAGATCTACATTAATATTTTGTGTTCAGTCTTGTAATACTGAGCAAACTACGAACCAGCCTGCGGTTGTACAGATTTGATACACTGTTTTTCTAATTCCTTTCTAAGTAAAATCGATTTAAATAGCCTTTGCGATGTTCTCTTGTTTGTAACTGTTTACTGATTTGGTTTTTCTGCCCACAGTTGATGTTTATTCGAAGGAGTCCTTCGATTATTCTGTTTTCAAATACGAATATCTACCCACTCTTTCCCAGTTTCCCTAAATGTTTAGCGGATTTCCAACAAGAATTGTAGCAGTTCAATCTAATTTTCTCTAGTAATGTTTAAACGCCTTCTACAACGTCCTCAGGCATCTGTTGAGCTGTTCCTACTTTCTATCACACTTGAGAAATGGCTGTATTTGAAACGTGGTTTCTCTCGCACTTTTATTTGCTTGCGCCCGATTTGGAAATTTGAATATCTAGGAGCACTTCACTAACTTCTACAGATACCTGCAGGTCGCATCCAATTACTTTCAGCATTAGCGTTAAAAATGGACCGCTATCGGCAATGGTGTTAAAACGAACGAAAATAATCAATTTTTTAAATTGTTATTCGAAGTGTGACTAGATCATTTATTCAAGAAATGACGCCACTGCCTGTGTAGGTATGATAAAAACTCTTGATTGCTCAGCCAAAGTAGAATCCGACTTTTTGAATCCAAACCACAAAAAAGTTAATGGCAATAATTGCGGAATTCTTAATATGGTTTTTCTGAATGGTCGAGCCCAATGGACTGAAAATCTTATTATTCGAGAACGAAACCCGTCATTAGAGGCAACCTGTACCTGCTCAATGGTACGTGTTTGAAATAACGGATTTGACATCCATTAAAGGGATTTTGTACAAATAAATCCAACTCTTCTCATATTACATGGAACAAGTTGGAGGTTGACTAAAGACGTACCTCGTGGCTCCAACATCTTCTAAAAACTTCTTCCTGAGGATCGGGTCTTCGTATTCGGAGATCAGTTTATGTTCAAATGCGCCGGAAAAGGGTATGATTAATGCACCAGGATCGTTTTTGTCTACCCATTCCTTGATTTTTATCAACCTAGAAACAGCGCTTTCAATATCTGTTAAGAAAAAATGGGTATAAAAGAAATATTTTTAAATCAGAACGCATGCGATCGCTCCTATATAAAGAGAAACTTCCCAAATGTTAATAACAGCTTGTCAACGGGACGTCATCAATTGAACCATTTGCGGTTTGATAACGTCCCGTTAGTCAAGCAAGGGGTTTATAAGAATTTTTTCGACTACAAAAGATCAATCTTCGTCGTACCTGTCCAATTCGATACGCCTGTCACATGTTAAGGAAATGAAATTCACTTCAGCATTGTGAGCCGTATATTGAAATGAGCACGCTATGGGGATTTTCGAGGGGTATTAGTGGTTTTCTTGAAACGGATTTATTGTTTTGATCACGGTTTTAAACGCTCGAGCC
Source organism: Euwallacea fornicatus (assembly GCF_040115645.1). Classification (NCBI taxonomy): domain Eukaryota; kingdom Metazoa; phylum Arthropoda; class Insecta; order Coleoptera; family Curculionidae; genus Euwallacea; species Euwallacea fornicatus. The sequence continues at coordinate 3,884,401 of NC_089553.1, forward strand.
TACTTACCATTTGTTCTTCTTTTTTATATAGTCCTTCTCTGCTAGATTAACTAAGTAGATACAGGGTTTGGACGTCAAGAAGAGGTATTTATTCAGTACTTCGATCTGAAAACATAATTTTCTGTAACAAGTTTGGCGGAAATTCCGATGGATTACGCCTAAAATACACTGTTGAGCAAGATAAACCGAATGGTTTTTTTTTTGTAATTTTTGAGGTCGTGGACGTTCAGCCAAAATCTTGCACGGTCACATCGGGCAACTCAAACTGAGAAAAGCGACTTTTCAAGCGTCGATGGGCAGCTATAGAAAGAGCCGAATTATTTCCCTTTGACCGAGAAATTTATTGGGAATTATGCAAGAGCAAATTTATTTTTATTTTTTTTGGTAAATATTTGTTAAACTCGTAAAAAAATCTAAAAATAATTCGTGCGCTATGAACGTTATTAGAGAAAATTGATGAAAAACTCGTCAACAGTTTAAAAGGGGACCTTCTTGCGACTCGTAGCGAATTTTCAGCCCTAATTTAATTGCATGAACACGCGGGGATGCTTTAGCTTCCTATGACCTTTTATAGAGAGTTCCAGCGGAACACCGAGGCAGAATTGCAATGAAACTTCAGAATTTGCACGTATTGGACAGTGAACATCGAGGTAGAAAGATGACACGAAGTAATTGAACTCTCCCGGCGCATTCACGAATATGAATTTTACGGTGCAAAACTGAATGAAACTGAAATTGCCGGTTTTACAAACATCAAAGGTAGAAATTCTAAACGACTGAAAATATCATCACTACTAAGGATACTATTTTTGTGATGTTTGCGACCTCAAAATCTTTAGAATTCGCCGAATGTTTCCCAACTTATTACTGCTAATTTCTACCAAACGCGGCTTCAAAAAAACGTTTTCATAAAGAAATCTAACAGGAAAAGCATTTGTGCAACTCACACCGTCTCGGTACCAAAGCAAATCCCCCTATTAATAATAACAATGCCCCAAAACACCATGTCGTCGAAGAAAATCACTTTACAACAACGTGCAATTCATCGAGGACCATGCTCGGCACCCAGCGAGAGTGTCAATGTCGACAACCACAGAGATGATCCCCAGGTGGTGATATTATTATGCCACATTAGCATTGTACGTAGTCATGGTACCCTTTGTGCAGCCTTCTCTAAATGGAATCATTCATCGAACAGATAACATCGGGTACGTGTATCGTTTTGTTTAATCAATGTTATTATTTATTGTGTACCTGTACCAGCGGACGCCCACGACTCACACTCGCACTGTCCGCTTTTATTAGCATAATAATGATAAACTGCAAAATAAGGCTTTTTTTGGCGAAATAAGCGATTCCCCCATGCGCACCAATTTGACACCTATTATTACGAAAAAGCAATAAATTCCACAAACATGGTAATTACAATGATTACTTACATCTTTAGCGTCCCAATCAGCGAATCTAATATGTTTTTTTTCATCCATGAGGACAGTCTTGACTTTTAGTAATGCGTCCTGAAATTCAAGAAAAGGAGGTGCCATTCAAAATTCAAATGTTGGTTTGAACTTATTTTTGCGAGAAATATTGACGAACAGTCTAAATCAACATTAAAGGAGAAACACGTTCATTCTTGAACGCTGCTACAGAAAGGTCATGAGACAAAGTCAGTTAATTTCGTCCGGGGGGGTCTGTGATTCTTTCACTATCGGAGATATCGACGTGAACTAAAACTAGTCGTTACGAAAAAACGTCCGTCGAATGTAATTTAAAATACGATCTATTTTCAACCCTACAGGGTGTTTACTTTTAAAATGCTCAGTATCGACATCCCCGAAATGGGAACGAGCATAAGTTAAACTAGGAAAAAGCAATTCATTTTAATGTCCATTAAGAATCCGTTTTCAAAGTAAATTTGTCGTGAGTTCTCAAATACTCCCAAAAAATATCCGTTTGAGAAATTGTTGTTGTACCGCCAAACTATCAAATCCGATTTTGATGACACTTAGGTTACTGACATTCTTGTCATGGCACTTCGCAGGGTATTGACAGGTTCCTGCTATAGATTTCAAAGCAATTTTGTCTGTCGCACTCTCTGACAGTTTAAATCTTTGCCTTGCTACTCGGAAGCATGGCAGGTTTCAAAATACAAAAGACGAAATCAGGAAACGTAAACTTCATAAAATGACCAAACTCGCTGATATAACGATGAAATACATTTTTATTCGGGAAATATTTAGTCCTCAATACACGTATTGTACGTAAAAATGATGGAGATGTTGCAGTCAGCTTTGATACCTCTTTAAAACCACAAAACTCGCCCATTTATGCAGTTGCATCCTTAAAGAGTTTTGGTAAAATACCAAGAAAAACGAATTCGATTTCCATTCGGGAGTTTTTGCAGAAACTTCCTAAAAAAATTTAACCTCCCAAATGTCCATTGCTGGGCGAACTTCATGAATGGAACGGAACAAACAATGAACTCCATATCGCTACAATCCACCTCGCACATCAAACATGTCACATGTCAATAGCTATAAATCGAAACCGACATTGACGAAGTCGGCGCTAAGGCCGTTGTCAATCAATCCGCCCAGTCACGGCACCAACAGAGAGTCGTAATGGACCCTAGGACCACACGTGGCGCATGCGCCGTAATTAGCATACCTAAAATTCGATATTATCTGATCCGATGTCTTTTCGGTTCCAATCTGTTTGAAAAAATCGCAAGTCACTATTTTCATAATTGAATTTGAATTTCTGCTTGGACTATAACTTTCGTGTTGTGTAAAACATAACGCGTAGCCGATGGTCCGTCATTTCTGTCACGTTGTTCTGGTGAGTGATTGATTGAAAAAAAAATATGAATTTGACTTTTCATGTTTCTATTCAACAAAAGATTATGGTTGGAAATTTTACTTACATACTCGGGTTTAAGTTTCTTGTCTCCACCTCTCCCTACTGTCCGCTCAAGTTTCTCCAAATTCTTCGTCAAAACTTCTGTGTCCTTCAGCAGCAATTCCTCGGCGATAATGTCCAAATCTCTAACAGGGTTAACATCTCCCTCTACATGGGTAACATCATCGTCTTCGAAGGCTCCTGGGGCGTGAACGTCAATTAAAAATTCATTTTTAAATCGAGTACACTTACGGCAAAGATGAAATATTGCGTCACACGCACTAATATGGGATAAAAAGGCGTTGCCGAGCCCCTGACCCTCGGAGGCTCCTTTGACCAATCCGGCAATGTCCACAATGTTAAGAAATGCCGGAACTTTACTAAAGACATAAAAATATGCTACAATTCCGGAAGGAATAAAAAAACAAGGTAGCGCCCGCTTCTCACCTTCATTCACGCATCTTTTATTATGAATTTTAGGACCTATTATTATTCTACCGGAAAAAAATCAAAAACCCTTAATCGATAAAGTGGATTAAATCACTAGTATTAACCACCTATAGTGCGTGAACGTCCCCTATTTTGTCTCATGAATTACAACGTGCAATTTGTCCTAAATATCATCAATTTTCTCAGTAGTAAAGGTATATCTAGAAACTTAACGTTTTGCCATTCGTGAGTCGCCACAGGGTGTTTATATGCGTAGGCATGCAATTGTCGGCCTATTTCATAGGACGATTCCCCATGGGTGTTAAATGAATCTTTTAGAGGCTATCATTGAACCCCGCAAACTATTAAACCGCAATTTTGGTACTGTTAGAGGAGTCCGAAAGAATGCACGGGTTCTTTATACGAACCATGTGGTAATTTAATTTTAAGGTGAATTTAAAATTATGTAACGTTGGAAGTTTCTGTGAGACGAGAAAGTTAACAATGTAATCACAAGCTAATGAGGGTGGCCACAGCAATTTAGATGGCGCCGAACGACGGTGGGAACAAAACTCTTTCATGGCACGTGAAGAACAGGTCATTAGGTGACTAAATATTTTATTATGAGCAAATTTAAGCCATTTGATTTTATTAACGGGTTGCCTTGTTGCTTGGGAATGCAGTTGGGTAGATTAGTACCAAAGATGTTTTGTATTTATCCAAATCGCGTAAAAACTCGACAGCGACACTTGATCACCCTTTTTTGCTCCACAGAGTCGCAGCAATGTGTTTTTTTTATAAAACAACTTGAGATAGTGTAGAAGTTTTAATAAAAAAAACTGTTCGGCAGTTATAAATATACAGGGTGTGTCTGAAAGGTGCGGAAAATATTGCTACCACAAATTCCTGAGGCTAGAACAGGATGATCTAACCCAACTTGCCGCAGTCCAAAAGTGGGTGATTTCGGAGATACAGAGTGTCAAAAGCATTTATTGTGTTTCTTTTTGGAAAGTTTCATCATGAAGGAAAAAATCCCACTTACCTTAGCGGCTTGAAGTACTCACAGAGATAATCAAACCTTTCGTCAGGCACTGGAACTCTACCTTAAAAAAAATTTTTAACTCAACATATTTTTCGGGCGACTGAGTATTAACAAGTTCTTTTAATGTGTAAAACATCATTCATTAAAGACCCTTATTAATATACATTTTTTTTTCAATTTATCTTTTAGGGATATTTAATCTCAACCTGAAGTCCAAAATCACTTAGAGTAAATAGAGTGACTATTAAATTTAAAGTTGAAACATTGACCTTCTGTTCGACGAAAAATTGTTGTTACTAACAAGAATGTTCATGAACGATTAAAAATATCTCCCTGTCTCCCTTGATGTTCAATAAGTACGTTTTGTCACTGAATTTAACAACAAATTTTACTCGCCAACGCTGCTTTACCGATTGTAGGTATGTATTCTAGATATATGTATATATTTTTTACATTTCCGATACACCCAAATTTATCAGTGCATTTATTGACTTTTAATTTAATAGTTTGTGAATCGACTTCGATATAAAATAAATAAAAATGTATTCTCTACGTGAATATTACGATAAAAGAAAGAAAAAATAAAGAAACATAAAAATAAAAAAAGAAAAGAAGAAAGAAAAAAATAATAAAGAAACAATAGAAGAAAAAAAGAGAAATAAAAAAAATTAAAAATAAAAGAAAAAAAGAATAGAAACAAAAAGAAAGAAACAAAAGTAAAGAAAGAAAGAAAAAAAGAAGAAAAAGAAAAAAGGAAAAGGAATAAGGGATGATAATCATTTGCGACAAAGCATTTTCGATGCTGCCGATCATATTGGGAATATTTCAAGGATTTTTCGAAGTTTGCAGGAAAATTGGCTCAAACAATGTCAGGTTTGTATACATTCAAATTGTCCACATTTTGAACATTTCATTTAAAAACCCAATAACAATGAAGTTGTGAAGTGAATATGGTGAAAAAATAATGGCATGATGCTACTACATAAGTATATACATAGGTAGGTACTATTAAGGGTTGACAATAATAACTTAAGGGAAGTAGTTTTATCTAACTAATGAAGAATTATTTGAATTTTTAAAAAATTAGTTCCTTATTACTATAACAAAATACATATGTAAATACATAGTTAGCGATCAGAAAGAAAAAATTCGTGCGTAAACACATAGTTTTTGTCGCTGTTTGCCAATTTCTAAAAGAATAATATAATTTTCGATCTGTTTTTCCGGGAAATAGTTGAGGTTAGAACACTTGTTATAATAAACTTTTTTGTTTAAAATTATGTTCTCTATAGTTGGTTAAATTTACGAAAGTTATTTCCCTAACACCCTGTATATCTTCCATGATTTTTTCCACTTCTTTTGAAGGTAAATGTTCGACGTTCACAAACTCAACATTTTCTGGAACATAATGGATGATTTTCGGGGGTTTTATGACGCAGGAAGACATTTTGCAGTAAACTCCGTTCGATTTGTGCGGGCCCAAAAAATGTACCAATATTTAAATTATTTCAAGTCCCGTTTTTGGAAAATATTAAACAAAGAAGAAAAAAAAACATTAAATTTCTAATTCTTTTCACCAGATTAAGAATAAGTAATCCTTAGGGATTTGCGGTATTTCTCAAAAATTATGAAGACGGGCAGCAAATTTAGACCTTTATCTAATAAAAACTTGTGTGCGAGAACTTTGCAAACAATGAAAAAACAACTTATTCACATCCAAATAAATATTAAGGACTAACGTCTGGTGGAACAGACAGCCTTAAGGTTGACGAGACCTTGAAAATGATGGTTGAATTCAATAACTACATTAATGAAGTAATGTCAGACCTTCCTCACCCAACAATTAATTGAATAACCATGCGAATCGTCATTACACACCTTCCTCAACCCACAAGTAATCCAGTTCATGCTTTTATAAAGAGAAGGTTTTGTTAGGCAGTTCACAAAAATATGAAATATTAGGTACCTCATCAGGGTTCATCCATCTTAGATATTAGAAAAAGCACATAAGAAACATAATAAAAGGTGAAAAATGTGTTGGTCTCTGGTTTAACAAATACGTATTAAAATGATCATAATGATAAAAATTTATTACCTATCAGTACACTTTAGTACTTACTTTCATTAGGATCAATAGTGCAGAAAGGAAAATTCTCTGCTGCTGCTGAGCTCTTAGTTAAGACATTGAAGAATGTGGACTTCCCCACATTAGGCACTCCAACAATGCCCACTTTCAAATTGGTCCCAACCCGGCCTATCATAGGCTTCCTCTCAGGTTCTTGCACTTTTTTTGGTGGCATTTTAAATGATCAACGTTAAAGTCGACTTCGAAATACGAAATCTAAAATAATGTAATTGTATTATGCACAACTATGAAGGAAACAAATATAAATTAATTGAGTTTTATTATTTCTCCTTATTTTCAATGACTTTTTTCTTTAGGAATCAATAATTATTTTTCTAAATATAAGCGGATCACTCTCTTAACAGCTTATCGCTCTCCTCATCCCCCCATTCATTAATTACTACTCTTTATAGCATGAAATGACAAGGTCAGTATTGCGGTTTACCCGGCACAATTAGTTGCTACAACTGAAAATATGCCTCTGCTCCAATTTTTCTTTTCCCCTATCTGAAAACTTTCTTAGGAAATACATTTTTTATTCCTTCGATTTAGTCTATTTGACGAAATGGGCCAGGTTGAGAAATAGTAATTGGCTGGAAACTTCATTGTGAGAAAACTCTTTAAAGATAGACTTGAGTTGGATGGGAATAACTTTTATACCCAAAATCTTTTTACCACGTAATTTAATCCAAAAAGTAAGTGATAAAGTGTAAATTCGACCACGAGCAGGGTTAGGCAACATACAGATACCTCTAAATTTCTTATTAGTGCGCTTAGAAATTATAAAGTTCAAAGGACGCCGTGGTTCATATCTGAAGACTCTACTTGAATGCATTAAGCGATGCTAAAGCACCCATTAAATTTATATAAGCTCGTAAAAAATAATACGTTGAAAAAATAACTTGTAAAACGCATCTTTTTGCATTCGATTGCAGGGCCGCTACGCGTCGTTTGGCCAAATGCAATCGCGTGCATGAAAGTATCGTTTTCGTCACCTGTTAGAAAATACACAGAAGGAAAAAAGTCGAGCATATCGAAAATCAGTTTCCAAATTTAAACGTTTATTTACTTTTTGCGATAGATCTAATCTGCATCAGTCTTTCATAGTTTAAAAGGTCATATTATTATGATTTTCCAGAGGTAATCATAAAAATGTAATAAATAATATATACCGGTTTTAACGTACGGATTTTACTTTAAAAAAATATTATTTTTTATTTAAAGGTTTTTAAATAAATAAAAACTCTTAATTGCATTAAAAAACTGGTTTTATTTCAATGTTATTTTTTATTTAAAAATTAAAACCACACATGTTCTAAATAACTGACTTAACCGTCCAAAAAGTAATAAATAAAAAAGCCAAATTTACGCCTACAGAAAATGCGGCACGAGAGCGGTAAAAAAACTAGATTGTAAACAAGAATGAATCATAAGAAAATATATCTCAAGTGAGACGTTTTCATGTTCCTCTCTGTCGTTCTCTCTTCAGTCTAATTAATCTCCCAAAATACATGCTGCGGCCTGCCACGACTTTAGGGTGGTTTTTCAAAACAAGAAAAAATCAGCAGTATGCCTAGGCAACATAAGACATCAGCAAAGTAGAAATGCAGTAAACTCTAGGCACTATCACTGAATATCGCATTTTTTGGAGGTCCAGAACTGATGTGTAATAAATCTATACCATATTTTCATACCAGTTTATCACAGCCATGAAAAATTTTATTAATACATGAACATTTGAAGATTAAGCAATAAAATATATTCCACATTAAATCCAATTCTTAAATTAATTTTAGAAGCTGATAATTAACTTCTATTAAAATCACATCTTTGGTAATTAATGTTATTAAAAATACTATAAATAAACAAGATCTACACCTTACAATAAGTTTGCTACTAGTTATCTATGTGTATATACATCACTCATTTAGAAATCCAATCAGAGAATGTGCACTCAGCTTTCATCTGTCTATTACTATAAAATTTTATCTAAAAATGTTATGTATCCATCACTAAAAGTTAAATATTGACCAACTTTCTTAACAATACAATATGCTAACAGTAATACATGTTTAATAAATTGCTACATGTACAGGAACATGACCCACTTCTTAATTTCATATTACTGATGTACTATGTGAATCAACAAACCAGGATTTACTCTGTTGTGCTTACAACTGGTCCAGTTTTCATCAATACTTACTAGCTTGGCCTTTGTACACAGCTCATCAAGCTTTTTAACTATATTCTTAATCTTTATATAAAACCACCTCATGTTTACCAATGTGTTTGAATAAAGATAGCACTTTTTTTTGAACAAATAGACTAAGTTCAAAAGTAGAGCTTGTAACACTTGCTAAACCTAGCTAACCTTTTTCATTCACTCTTTATCCCACAAAACTGATAAAAAAAGGGCCACCATATATAAAATTCTATATGGGTATTGCCTAATATTATTCATCTAGAGCATATTTCAGGGGCTAGTCTATGGTAAGAGTGAGAGCTTAAAGCTTGAATTCTTCTTGAAGTCGATATTCTTACACATTCAATACTACATATTAAGTTGTGTGCAATTCATTTATTCGTGGTTCAATTTGACATTAGAAATGACTTCCTTAAATTTAATTTGAAGAATGGGGTATATGAATGGGGTAATGAGAGTATAAGTTTAATACTAGGCATGAAGCAAAAAATGAAGCTTTGAATGATGTAACTTAAATAAAAACCTTCACATAATGAGTTTTTCGATAACTGGGAAATGCCTGGCTTACATATAATAATTGGCCAAGTTCAATCTTCCTGTTGTAATATTGAGTAATGAGTGGACAATAGTTGGAGATAGTAATGTGTACGTTAAATCCAAAATTAACTTTAAAAAGAGATTATATATGTACATAATTAATGTAAATAGGGTTCTGAGGACCTTATTGAATGCAGATGGTTGAATGGTTAAGGTGCATCTGGAACCGGGTGTTTTAGATGACACTTTAGTACATACGAGTAGAAGTAGTAATATATTTTCACATTTAACCCATCAAAAAGTAAGTGCAGCAGTCGATATTAATGAAATCTAATCACAGACTTGTTAATTTTGATGTATACTTACTTGAATTTATTTTATTTATATGAGAAAAACTAATTTTCTTTCACCTAAATAAGAAAAATGCACTCAAAAATATGGAAACAACATGGAAACCGAGGTTAGGTTCTTTCCTTGGTGCTCCCTCCAATCAACGCCGTGCATCTTTGACGTTTTGTCAGCATGTGTAGTGGTCGTGGTAGGTGACTCTAGTGTTTGGAAGCAGAAATTCGGGTGCGACAATTACTTAAGATTAAAAGTCAAGAACATAAGAATTGTCACAAAGAACTTTTTCCGCAAATTAGTGAATAATTTTTATTGCTAAATTGTAATAACAATAACTATTCGTATCTATGTAAATGACATGTTCTAACGTTCTTTTTTTTAACAAAGTACTTAATTTTTTAGTGATATTTGTTAGATTTTCGAGATATTGTAATATGAATTGACTATGTTTATAGATCTTAATAAGTCTTAGGTGATGATACACCTCAATAATAATATTTTTTTGGGAGGGAGGAAGGGAAAACCGTATTAAATTTTTTTTTTCGAAGAAATTTTTTTTTTCTTTTTTTAGTTAAATTTATGAGACTTTCAAGACACATTTTAACATGAAGCTCCTGTATTTAGGATATTGTAGGCACAAATAAATCTTAAGTGATTATTCCCTGCAATTGCAGTGATGGCAAATGCTAGAAAAATATTTTCCAATAAACTTCCAACTATGCATCTCTCCATTAGTAGATCATCTTTTTTTCCGATCAATGGGAGAGTATAATCAAATGAAATGATTGCTAGGTGGGCTTTTATGCAAAACGACCATGGTCGCTCCCAGATAGTCGGCTACACCCAGTTTAAACATTTTCCAATGAAAGGGCAGGCGTCCGCGGATATTTTAATGCATTTTATGGATTCGTGCACGACGTTTATCTGTATTATAGTCCTGGTAATCTCCATATAGGATGATGACGGCCATGTTGCGACCAGCAGGCTGCTGGCAGTCCAAATTATAGTTATGAAGTACGAAAGGCATTTGCTGGTTGAGACCCTCCAGCCAATAATTCGATAAATGCTGTAAAATTGTTAGCGATATCCGTCATTTTTGGGTAAAAATATGGAAAATTGCATTTTTTAATGGATGCTCAAGTATGGGAAGTGAGTACAAACACATGTGGTAAGAGATCAACATTTAACACAAACAGATAAGATAGCACTGCCAGTTTAGCCCCAAACACTAGACCGGACCACCCGGTCGATGAGGGAAGAACAAATTTTAGTTTTATAGATGGTATCCTAGAAACAATGGTATATGGGCATTGAAAGCTACAGGGAAATAATAGAGGTATACAGCTAAACTTCCTTGATAGAGGAGCGGCGTATATATTAATATATATATACATATTATAAAGTTTTTTTTTTCCATTCTACAGTGTGTCAAAATAATTATTACAATTCTATAACGTGAATGCCTTATAGGATTAAAAGTACAGGCGTTCAAAAATTGTTTCTAAGAGAGCGCAATATTTGTAGTTAATATATTTTTATCAATGTTGATAACTTCGATATTTTTTCGAATTGTGATACTTTAAGCTCTTTACATCAACAAGGTATTATGCAAAAAAACTCAAATCTCTAACCGTTTTCCAGATATTTTCAATTAAACTTTACACTTTTGAAATCGGCAGGAAAAAGCCTATCTAATAAAATAATAATTTAATTTAAGTACGCGGCTAAACTTGAAGAGGTAATTCTAAGATGAAAGGATTATATAAGCATATGTCCGGTAATGTTCCTTTTCAAGACACAGAGTGTCAAACTTTTTTTTATCACTTAAAGAACCACCACTTAATGTTTAGTTACGTACTTAAATAAAACCATGTATAACTTCGGTGTTCTATCACAAAAATCGAAATTATGTATCAGGGCTCTTTATATAGTTCCGTGAGAACTATCACCCTTTAGATTCTAACAATCATTTGACCCATCTAGTGGGGTTGAGTTAAATGAATTTTCTCGTGTCAAAATTTGGGAGGAATAATTGAAATTTTGACATCAAAAACTATCAATTTTCCTATGAGGGAAAGCTTTTTCTATTAAGTATGAAAAAAAGTTAGCAAATTTACTTTCAAAAATTAAAAAAAAAATGTCTTTTTAACTTTATTAGTCACTTATGAAAAACGCAATTTTGCGTTCTCGGAACTATCATTTGCGCTTTCCATGATTTTCGTATTCGAAGAATTAGAAACTTCTTCCATGTTAACCACTCGAGGTTCAAATATTTTGTTCCATTTTGCAGTATATGTTCATGATGATAATGGAACCAACGATTATTACCATCAAGAGGTGATTATCCATCGTAAGTTCTTGAGATTCAGTACCTATATGAATGAAAATTAAAACATAACCCTTGTCCTTTTAAACAGATTATGTGTAATATCTCAAAAACTATTAAGTATCTTTTCGATACATTGCTAATCGTGTAAAATTGTCGCAAATTGTATTTTTTTTTTGTCGAATTGTTGACTGCTGCTTTACCACTAACTTCCTGGGTTATATACAAACCATACAAAAATATGACACCATCTTCCCGCCTTTTTACTAACTATAAACCTTCGGTGATAGTGACAATGGCACACATACAGCTGGGGGGGCGTAACGGGGACCCGTGCTAGCAAGGACCCTTCCGGCCTATGGCACTCGTCACAATGCCTCATTTTATGCTACTTTCTATCTGTAAATGCGTTATCAAAATATGGTCCAACCTACTCGTTCGATAAAAATCAGAAAGCATTATGCATTAGCCACGCGCCCTTGTTTGCAAAACAGCCCCCCCAAAGAGGGGGTTTAGCTGGGATTTGTTCAAATTTAGTATCCCTGCTGGGCCACTCATCAAATCGACAGATCAATTGGATATAAAATATACAGGGTCTCCTGAAAACCATGCACAAAAGGATTTCATAAACAAAGGTATACAACAAAAGAGTATCACAAATTTTTTAAGTGAAAATTTTTTATACAATTGAATTTGCTAAGTATAGTGCATCCAAGATAAGGATTTTCGGAGTGTTAATCTTGAAAACGATAATAGATCGAGGTTTGGTTAAACAGGAGAAATGTTGCTTATTCAAAAGAGTAATTTGATAATGCACACAGATCTAAATAACAAAAATTGTTCAAATAAATGTCCATTATTTTCTAAGCACAAATAACATCGTCCTAAGTTTGCAGCTAAAACGTCAAGTAATATACTTGGTGTGATAGTTTCAAAAGCTTCAACAACTCACTTTTGAAGCACCAAAAAAAAATCTAAAGGGGTCAAATCTGGAGAACGGATTGGCCAAAAATGTTCCATATATCCATTCTTTTTTTACTTAAAAATATTTTGGATTCAGCAATTTGATTTTAAAAATTAAAAAACGTCACAAAGTTAGGGCAACATTGACTTAGGGGGCCACCTGTATGTGACGCCCCTGATTAAAATTCGCGATTATTAACTGAAAAAAAGTTTTTTTCGCCGAATTTTTTTATAATTTTAGCGCGAAATTATTGCGGAGAAACTATTTTCAGAGTTCGCCCTTCAAGGGTTCTAGTTCCTCGATGAAGCATTTTTTGGGGTACGTTTATGAGATTTAAAAAATTACTTTCCATCATAATATTTCAACGTTATTTTTTGGACACTCCGTATTTTTTAAAAATGACTTCTGGTTATCACCACGGCGGGTATATTGCCGGACAATTTTTTTTTATTTCATGATCTTTTGAGCTGAAAATGACTATTTTCTCACGTGCGAATAGGGAAATTTTCCATTAAAAATCTTTATGGGACATCGGTATATTGAATCAAGTTTTCGGCGGCTTTTTGGTTATTGTCATGGATTGAGGAGCTTTTCTTTTCTCTTCTCCATCGCGATTAAAAGCGAAACGTCGTTAAAGAAGGCGCTTCCTGTCGGCTCCTCCAAGACATCTTTATTGCGATGACTAACGACAAAAGAACCTGACAAAGGTTTGTTCAATGCATTGTAACGTTGTAACCTAATATCGATACATTATAGTTAAATTGTGTCCGTTTCGTCGACACACAGTAGAATTTCCGGAAGTGAGAACTTTTGTGGCAAATCGACCCGTTGGTAAATGTTAACAATTGCGGTTTGTGAGAAGGGCTGCTGTCGGGGGTGCATGTGCTTTTTGTGACATCGTCATTTGAAAAACTCACCGGACCTCAGCACTTAGCCACCATTAATATCAAGGAAATCAATTTTTCTTCCCACTTAATCACTGGTTTTGTTAACTTTTCCTTGAGGAAAAATAGATAATTGGCATAGCGTTCATGGAATGATTATCCCTCTATCAAAATTATGAAACAATTACTTATTTGCCGTAATTTCCAGCTGCGAATACGCTCATAATGTTATATTATTTAACGGCAAATGACGGTTAGATTCGAGCTGCCGATATAATTAAATTCTTATAACTGAGGAATAAATTGCTACTGGAATATGTGTTTTCTTGTGTAACATGCGAGGAATAAAGCTTATTAAAATTCAAAATTCCCTTCAAATTATAACGTATCAGGATCGATGAAGAGCTACTTTTCAAATATTTTATATTAATGTAAAAGTGGAACCATTGGGCTGCAGACGACGGTAATTACATAATAATCATTTAGAATCGGAAACGGTCAATCTTCCGAAGCTTTAAACTGGATTCTGAATATTAATTTGACGATTTTAGGTTTGGTTTCGATGATTCAGGTTATTCAGTGTAATTAAAGAGTACCTTCTAGGTAGGTGCTTAGAGATCGAATTGAAACTGAGGAATTTGAGGAATTTAAATTACCCCAGAAATGTCCTTGACTTCAAACTTCCATGACTGCCCGAACAGAGAGATGGTCAGGGCAAGCTCTGACATGCTGAGGCTCAAAGAATTCAATTTTTTTTAACAGTCTCCCCAACTGCTTACCAGGACTCTCAGCGGCCGAAAGCGATACCGACGATATCTGCATCCAAAATCATCAAAATTTTTGAAATCTCACTGAAACCCAATTAAATTTTGAATTTTGAAGTCTCGCAAAACTGGCTTTATATAAAAGTTTTATCCAGGAGCCGTAGTTGGAGGACCTCTTGTAGCTGACAAGTCACGGGGCCACTGTGATGCCTATTTTCCTGAGGATTTTAACAGATTTTAGAGTACCGTCGTTCTTGAGGCTTGAATAATTCACATTTTTCTAACGGTCCCCCAAAGTGACTTCCATGACTCACGGGGACCGAAAGTGATATCCAAGTTAGTTATATCGAAATCAATTGATTTGAGTAAAAAATTGCATTTCAAAACTAATTTTTCAAGGTTCATTTGAAAACTTTCTACTTTTAGATATTTCTTAAATTTTTATTATTAATAACTCGAAAAATTTCGGTCTCGTCTTATAAAAGCCTTATTGACCAGCCATTGTGGAAAAATCTTCCATAACTTACGAGACCCGGACTTGCATACCCATTTTTATGATTTTGCAAAATGTCTAATGGAACGAGAGCCTCTTGAACTGCAGTGTCAAAACCCATGACAGGTAAAGAACTTGCGAGTTAATTTGCCTAAAAAGTACATCATGCGCACTTTTATATGAAATGCACCATCTACTAATAATACTAATTAGGTCTTGTAATTTTGTCAAAGTAGTTTTATCACAAACTATCAATCGATCAGAGTTTCAGTAAAAAGAAAACAACATTTATTAATTAACAAGTTAACAATGAGTGACATCGCCTCGTACAGCAATGCAACCTTATACGTTTCACTGCACGTTTTGCAACAAATTATGAATGTCCTTCAAGGGTATTTCATCTATGTTACTTCAAGGTGGTGTCGTAGGTCATACCATTTGTGTAGAGACCTCGGTAAATTTCAAAGACGACGACTCATCGTGACCCAAACATGTTCAATAGGTGATAGATCCGGAGAACGTGCAGGCCAAGGTAGCGTTTCCAATTGTATTTTTTCCAGATACCTTCGAACAACGTTCGCAGTATCCGGCTTTGCATTATCCTGTTAAAAAGTGCCATTTACAAAAACAACCATTGGCATTCTTTGGTTTTTACTAAAACTCTGATCATACGATATTCTATTATGAATGATTATTTTGCCAAAATTGCAAGTCTTAATTATTTTCATTACTGGGTGGTGCATTTCATATGAATATTAATACATTTATAATTAATCGGGCGAGCTTTAGAAGCTTACATAAAAAAGTTATTATGTGTATGTTTCCTGTATTGCGCAAGTTAAGGGCTCATTCTCCTACTCGTTTCTGTAAGATTTTGAAAGATACTTTCAAAGTGATGACTTCAAATTGCATATCCTAGTTGGTCAATTTAGGTATGTATGTTTCTTATAGTATCCAAATCAGTCGATATAAGACGAACACATCACTTTTCAAAACCTTCTTTGAATTTTAAAAATGGCGAAAGGGCGCTATTTTTCGACGATTTTTTGAACGCGACATCCTGTACATTATTGTTTCTCTAGATGGGCTTCTCCATTCGGATTCCAAATGTATATTGGCTGATAATGTTATTTCTGTCCATTTTAATCACACATCACTGACATCAGAATGACGAGCCTCATATACAGGTAAAAGGAACATACATAATCAGTTAAAAATAAAAAGATTCGCTCGTACGTCGTATTTTTTTCCACACGATAAAATTAACTTTCGTTCCAAATAAAAAAGTTAAAAAATGTTCACATTTTCGTGTGAAGACGTTCAAAGACCAGTTTCTTGGTTTCCGTACGTGAACTGTGATGCTGGCACCAACTGTAGGAACTGCAGGTTGCGATCCAACGAGGACATATCAAAAAGTTAGGCAGAAGTAACGGAAATCGACAGATGGCAAAACCGTGACTTAACTTTTTATTCAGACCCCTAACCCAAATAACTTTAAAAAATCGTAATACACCCTCAACCAGCCAGGGCGACATTGAACATTTTACCTCTTTATGGAAGCTACTCCACCCCGTGTCACATTCGACAAAGTATCCTTTGTGGCCAAATTACAGACCCGAACCCTGCAATTGGACGCTCCATAGGTCTCAGCATCCGGGCCTCTCAAAGGGTTCACATTGTGAGCACCGGAAGTGCTGGAAAATTGAATTAATACGTAGCAATTACTAAGGATTATTCTTCGTCTTAAGAAGCATTTAGCAGACGGCAGGGGGGCACTTTGACCTACGCGTGTACTATTACCACACCAGGAGATCGCGTGCGCCAATGGACGACAATTATGGCTGGTGTGGCACAGCTGGCTTAAGGGTTTCAACAACAAAAAATTATTTAAAGGTTCGAATAGACATTGTGTTATATTTTGTTCTTTGGTATGGAAGTTCTAAGCAATTGCTTAATGCTCCATTCATCAGTTTCTTCACAATGTGGTCATTTTTTCGTGAATTTTTTTGAGAATCACGTAATTGATAATTACCCGAAGGTACCATCATTGCAGCGTCAATTGCCAAATAGCGCTAAAATGGTCTTTTATTTCCCCCCCATTTCTTCTTCCGTCCCCTGGGCGTTCAAGCATCTGCAACTAACCCAAACTAAATTCACCCATGTAGTAAGTACTTTAAGCTGTCTTTTCGCTGTAGTCGAGGTCCAGTTTTGATTTATAATACCAGAACGTCACCAATGTTCGTCAATGCAAATGACAACAGATAGACCAAAAAAACAAAGAATAGCTACACACGTTGCAAATGTATAGGAATAAAAATTAAATAATTAACAATTATAAAACTAATAATTTTTAACACATCAATAAGTAATGTTTATTTTTTATCAGGTGCAATAATAAAATTTAGATTTATTGGTGCCTCAAAAAATACAGAATGAAACGAAAAATACATATAACTATAAAACGTATTGTTCGCCAATCTGTTAACTCTCAATTTTTTTGAAAACTTTTGGAAGTTTTGAATTTCAAGAAGAGAACCTTTTTTATGCAAAAATGTCCAAATTAAATATTTTTCGTATAAAATCGTTAATAAAATTTACGTATTTTTAAGGACTATCCCTCCATATTACCGCCTCTGGAAAAAACGTGGCAACTTCTTCATAGAGCTTCAGAATGAGCATAAAAATTTATAATAAAATAGAAAAGTTTATCAATTTATCTGAAACAATTCGAAAATATTCATAAAAAACCATCCTCAGAAATCAACCTTTCACTCCCTGTATAACATGAACAAAGCCCCCTTCGATATATCTTTATATGAAGTTTTTATCATATTTTGGAATCTAGCATACGTAGCTGAAGTTGTGGCACTATGTTCAGAGACACGTTGCGTATCACTTTATTCTACGGTTATATTTTTCTTTCTGTTTCATGAATAATTATCAAGTAAAATGTCAAATAATTATGAAATAAAGTATTATTTCATCGTACTGCAGCACACCCAAAGATTCCAGACCTTTCGAAATAACTGGTTGAGCTTCTAAAAAATATTTTTAAAACCCCAATTATAACCCGTTATGCTACTGACTCACGCTATAGTTTTCCATAACTGATCTGCAATTACTGCAAACCTGCAGGGTCTTATTATTAATCAAAACGAAAAATTTTAAAATTAAGCTATAAAGAGTTCGTTGAACACACCCATAACTTGCATGCAATTTACCTCTTCTTGTTCTGTGCAAAATCTCTGGTATTTTTGTCATGATGTAAATTGTGGTACTGTGAAACGCCGACTTCGGCGCCTAAAGAATATATATTTTTTTTAAGTGTAACTAAATGGACAGACATGGGTGAGACCGCCCACAGAGAGGACTGATCCGACGACACACGTCGGCATCATTAGAACTGATGGGAGGTGCTGAGTGCTGACTGACATCCTGTATATTCGAACCAATTTGTTTTTGGGCACTTGAAAATGCCTTAAGGGAAATATCGGATAATTAAAGATCAACTTTAATAGCGGATACGCAACGTTGAATCGATAAGTCAAAACAGTAATCAGTGCATGGGACGGGTTCGCTAAATAATTACCATATACGATTTCTATTACTACCCATTTACATGTTGGGCGCTCGTAAATAAGAATCGGCAAATAAATAACCATATGGGGGGAAAGAACTTCCTTCGAATTAATTGTGGGCATGTAAACCTGTCAATGTGTCATATACGCAAATTCACACGGGCGTAAATCGATTTATTCGTCTACAATGGGTTCAGGGTATTCGCGGGTGTGTGTGGTCTCATTGGCATGGAACTACTTGCTGACTTAAATTATGTATATCCGATTTTGAAGATGATTTAATAACATTAATCTTGCACGAAGAAATTAAGAAGAATAACACGAAATTTGAGAAACAATGAAATTACTACTTTATGAGAGTGGTACTCGGTAAACCAGCTTCTCGACGCAAGAACACTACATAATATCATTGGTTAGATGGAATGGAGATGCTGCTGGTTTTATGAATTAGCTGCTAGAAAGATCTATCGGGTGGTACCTATGAGGGTGCTCGCACTAATTAAAATTTATTAAAAAAAACTGGTATGAGTCTCTTTCGGAAAACACGGACGTATTCCCTAAGCTCTGTCTCAAACTGAGTCCTTTAAGGATGGTCTTACACTTCACTCCTATGCCCGAAGTTTGTGAAAAAACATCCCATGGAAGCAAAATAAAGTCGAAAAAACGGGGTTTCCGTCGAAATCATGGAATGTATCTAATAATATCTTAATAGGAGACAAAGTAACATTTTCTTGACCAAGAATGTACATTAACACGTTATCCAAGGAAACTTATATTCTCGGTTCTAAGTAAGAATCAGAGACCGAGAATATGATTCTCAAACGTCATTTCCACGGGAAGAGTTGTATGGCAATGTTTTGCCGGTTTGTTGCTTGCCCTGATTGTGAACTATAACGAACATTATCGGTCTCACGTATTATGATCGAAACCTGGAACTACCTAGGAAAATGTCTTTTGCAGGCGCATGGCGTAACTGTCACTTCTATGGAAATTTTGGAAAAAATATTATCCCAGAAGAGCATTCAAAGGTGGAAAGAACTGGTAGGTTCACCTTGTAGAAATCTAACGATTATTATCCAGAGGAATCTATACAGGGCGTTTTAAATCCGACCCTCATCATTGAAATTTCGGAAACTGGAGGAGACATGAAGAAGTTTAAATAGGGTCAAAATTGCGTAACTTAGCGTTTGATCAAATTGTGTTTTCAAAATTTGAATTTTCCGACAATTTCCCAAGCTACATAATAAAAAATTAATTGGAAATTTTGCTTATATATTTTTTAGCGTTATTTGACGAAGCAGCTCCAAACCGCGAGCATATTTTCATTGCTAGTTTTTCTCAGCTACACGGTAACGTTTTCAGATTTGCCATCCGGCTATTTTTCCATCGAAAAATCCCATGTGGCGCCCATAAGAAAAAATAAACCTGATGGTGGTAGCCGAAAGGCGAAACGTCAGATAGCAAATTTGGAGACACCACTGTGTAGCTGAAAAAAAGTAGCATTACCGATGTCCTTGTGCTTTTAGGCTTCCTTGTCAAATATCCCTAAAAAATACGAACGTAATCCCTAATTTTTAGGTTTTCTCGGGTATCCTCGGAAGTACTCGGAAAATTCAAATTTCAAAAACGGCATTTGGTCAAACGCCGAATTCCTCAATGTTGTCCCCATTTCCACTTCTCCGCATCTCTTCTGGCTTTCCAGATCCTATTCTCTAGATTTCCAGATGACGGTCAAATTTGAAATGCCCCGTATATATTTATTAATGAATAAATTTATAAAGATATTCTAAAAACTGCTTCGCTCTAAACGGTACTGACCGCCACGTTAATTGAAGGTCCATAAACTCCGTTTTAGCTGAAGCATCGCTTAAATGCATACTTCTGCACACAAAGATGTCAATTCAGTTCTAGTTTAGCGTTAAACGTAGTTTTGCTAAATTTCACGCAAACGGCACTGAATTTGTTCTAACTGACCTATACATTTGTATGTTTTTGGGACGTCCTGTTTACATAACTTAACCACGTATTTGGTCCTCAAAACAGGACCACACAAGTTGTTGTTCTGTTTGGGAAACTATTTTCAATTGTGATTCGAAACGTATCGAGATAAATTACTGAAATTTTGTAAGTTAACATAACTTTTTGGGCTCCACATACAAAGCGCCCTAGAAACATTTGTACAGATGAGCATAGAGCAGTGGCGGATAAGAGAATAGAGCGACTCAGCTAAACATATCCTACAAAAAAGTTGCTTGACTTGACAAGGTACCAAAAGTCCGCCGAATTTTTTATGGCGGCCGATAACTTCAACGTTTCTAAGTCTGATACTCCGATTCTGCAATAAGTGGCTATTTTACAAAAACCCTCGTATATCTAACCGTTTTGGAGATAATTGAAAGAAAATATTTATGCGAATGATGGAGCAACGGAAAGCGGTGAATTATCAATTCCCATAGAAAAAGACGCCGCTTCCATACCATTTTAAGTATGTGCGAAATTTGTTATCAATTATTTTCTGCAATTTGTTATTCCAAAAACAATATCCATTGTGACTTGAATAATACTGTATAGCATTTAATTGTGTCCAATCAAGTAAGGGCATGGTTGCAGTAGTACCCGAGCTGACGTACAGATGGCACCTTTTTTTGTTAAAAGTTTGGCTGTAGTACAAGGACATAACCTCAAAAAGCTTATGTCTAAAGTTTGAGGGGGGTACGTTGACTTGTGTGTTTTCTTTTGGAACCGTTTTTAGTGAACACTGTAAGAGATTTGTGAACATGGTCAGCGACACGTAATTCAATACTTTCATTTGAAAAGTCTTAGTCTATCCAACATCAAAGCGGAGTTAAATTTTACTCGGGGGGAATCTGGTCCTTCGTTAGCAACCGTAAAATATTGGGTGGAGGAGTTTAAACGCCGCACGAGCTGCCAAGAGAAACCCCGCAGTGGTCGGCCCGGTGACATTCCAGATCTGACCACCCCAGATATTGTGGCGGAAATTCACAAAACTGTGCTGGAATATAGAAATTTCAAAAAGCACTTGCAGAGTAATTTGCAGTGTATCGCATTTAGATCGAACAATTTTGAACATGACAAAGCTGTGCGTAAGATGGGTGCCGCGATTACTCACAATTGAACAAAAACAGCGCCGTGAGGCGGTTTCATTGGCGGGTCTGCCAAAGTTTAGCAGCAATAAAACCGAATTTTTAGGTCGATTCATAACAGCGGGTCGAACATGGTTCTGTGATTTCCCACCTAAGACGAAAGAGCAGTCAAAACAATGGACTCGAAGGGGAGGACTGGCTCGGAAGACGGCGAAAACCGTTCCATCTGCAGCAAAGGTGGTAGCGTCAATTTATTTTTTTTTAAGATGCATGTGGGATAATTTTTACTGACTCTCTCCCTAGAGGAAAAACAATAAACAGAGACTATTATGCAAATTTACAGTTGGGCAAAAAAATGGGCAAAAAGCGACCGCATTTGGCGAAATAGAAAGTCCGGTTTCATCGAGACAACGCACCAGTCCAGACTTCTGTCATCACGATCGTCGGATTCAATCAACTTGGGTTCGGACTTTTTCCTGGCCCCTCCTATTTGCCGGATTTGGCCCTCTCGGATTATTTTCCATTCCCGAACTTGAATAAACGGAGAGAAAAGATTTGTTAATAATGAAGAGGTGGAGCCTACGGTTGATGCCTATTTTAAACCTCGATGCTCCTCACTGTAAACGGGGTGTAGAGGCTGTAGAACGTCGCTGGGGAAAGTGTGTCAATCTCAAAGGAGACTATGTTGAGAAATAACGTAACATTTTCCTAAATTTTATGTGTTAAATCGGGCTCTTCTGAAAGTATCTTCGTGCGTACTCTCAGAAACACATGCGATTTGTGAAATGGGAGTTCTATCAAATTTTTGAGGATCGTTGTAGCAAACTCACAGCAACCCAACTATGTAGCCTCGGAATGCATAGAGTTCGTAGACGGAGGGGAGCTTTCGTCGATTCTTGTAGATCGATGCGCCAAAAAAGCTTTTCTTCATCCTTCCTCGTTTCCAATCTGCATGTCAAACTCGCCAGCGAACTTGAGGGCGATAATTTTAGAATTGCGATATTGAATACCACCTTCGGAATCCATATCGTTTTGTTTTTATGTTAAATCCTAATGAGAGTACAAGGCTGAAGGTTCGTGAAATTTTAATAATTAGGCACAAATACATCTTTATTATGAACTAGCTCCTGCCAATTATCGACAATTTATTTATGAGAATCGTAAAGTAAATTATACGGTTGGATTAACGTTACCTAGATGTTCATGTCTAAAGCGTATTTTCTCAAATGTCATGCGACTGAAACTCCGTCATGCCATTGTTTGATTCCATTACGAACTTAGGCCTGTTAAACTTTGCTCCTCGAATAATAGGAGACATCATTGGGTGGGTAATATCGCTTTCATACACGGTGGCTGGTGAAAATGTTTGCAAAGAAAAAATTCGACATTTCCATGAGTTTCCGCAGCAACTTCGAGGCAGGACTGCAGGATTGCGTGCATGCATACGGTGCTGCTGGTCCCCACCTGGGGACTTCACCAATCCCAATCGAGAGGCGGAGTTCGAAGCAGTATAATTATATTGCAGCATTACATATTCATACATGGTTGCGACCATTTTATTTAATATGTGTATCGTTAATTTCTCCTTTCATACACGTATGTATAGACACGCATGTTTAGGTCAATTTAATAAACAAAGTATACATATTTTATCAATCGCCATGAGGCCACGCTGCGTTTTAACCGTGGAATGGAATTATCTCAATAGGGAGATTTGAATTACAATTACCCCCATGGTATGTTATCTTCAATATCGCTAATTTAAACTCCGGAGGCGTTACGGGTAAAAAATATTTGAAGAAGCTGTTGGAGATTAACAGCTCGATTCGACCGGAGCATAACCATGGGAATATCGGTAGCCATAGAGACACGAGATTGGTCAAGTTGCGGAATGTGCACTTCAAAAATGCTCCTTTTCGAGATATGAAGGATTGCGGCAATTCCGAAGGTCTTAAAAAACTGAAATTTTGGCAAAACGTTTTTATTTGATCCGCAACTCATTCAGCAAGATCAATCCGTCATTGCAACTTTTCCTCTTCGACAATGAGGCGAAGTCAAATTAAAATCCGACGTTTCGATTTTCGGCCTCCATCATCACTTTATGTTTTCTCGCGGGAGTTGCCTCGCATTTTCACATTTCCTTACCAGAATGGCAGTCAAGTTTACCGATAAAATGCATTTTTCCAGTGGGGATGAACAAGACATGCCAGAAGTGTAGACAATTAGCTCTACGTTACTTCTTATTTTCTCATAGAAATTTAGCCGAGTTGGGTGCATTTTCTAAGCCTAACGGATGTGTTCACGTGCTGAATGCGAATTGAGTGGAAAGGTTGCAGGAGGCGAGTAAACTGTTAAAACGTCATCAAAAGCAATTAACGGAAATAAATTGGATTCTTTGTCAGATAGAAAATAGTCGGTCGGTTCCAACGAAAGTTACGGCAAAAGACATTAACGTACCTCATCAAACAGCCTTAAAAACGCATTTTCAATATCTCCTATCGCATTCAACTTCAAATAATGGATACTGACGGTGGCCGGCACGTTCAACGGATCTTTTCCCATCGGATTATTGGTGATGGCGAACTATGAGAGACTTCGTTTATAAATCCATTCTCAGCCACATTAACGAGCAGTGAAGAAGATCGTCGCAACTCTAAGGACCAAAATACGCACATAAAAAGATTTTTTCTAAAATTTAAGTTTTTTCCGAATACTGACGAAGGCGATCGGAGCGTTTGAGAATGTAAGACGGCATCACATTCTTAAACTTGAAATTTTGTAACTTTATCCCAATTCCTCATACTTTTCCCATCTGCATGGCTCTTGATTGCTCTGGGCCGTGGGCCGGCCCTTCCCACCAAGTCCTGTAGTTCACGATCGAAGATTTGTTCGAGGTGCACCAAGAAGGACACGGCAGATGGGGCAGCTAAGACATATTCCCGCAGGTCCCACAGACTTGCCGTTGACGTTGCCGATTTCTTTTAGTCCCCTCGAGATGTACGAAACTGTCGAAATCGGATAGGATGGAAAGAAAATTACAATACAGTTTAAACCTTTTAGTTAACATATCGATTTTGCAGTCAGGGGCAGGAGGTGGCTACCAGCAACATCCCTCAGTATGAATCGGCAATACTGTATCGAGAGATTTACGCGAATAGTATCATGCTCACTATTCAGCATTCGATTGAAATCAATTCTGAAAGCATTGCAAATTACTCGATTCTTTGCTAGACCTTAAGAATTGATCGAGATACGAGTTGAGCGAACGAGGCTTCCATTCCACTTGTGTCGTACTGACGATTCCGAAATTCCATTAGGTATATTAATTACACCCACTATATCTGTCAATGTTCCATGGTAAATTCATCATTCGTATCAATACGGCCTGGCAAAAAGCATTTTTATGTACATTTCTGATGATTTATGAACAATACCGACATGCGCAAGTCATCGCAATAAAAGTTCAAATGAATCAGCAAAACATCTCCATTGTCGTTCACCTCCTAGGAAAAAATCAGACACAAGTCGGAGGACCTTTTTACGGTCAGAATAAAAAAGAAGTGTCAATAAAACCTTTTAAACGTCTCATTTCGAGGGTGAGAAACGTCAATTAGCCTGGGTCTCTATTCGAAATCATCCGGACAGAAATATGGGCTCTATCCAGAGGGAACATCACACCGCATTGACTCCGATTCAATGAACATTTAGCACCAACGTTAGCGGCCTATTTGAGAACCAATGAATGGAAAATTTATTCTCAGTCATCAAAGGGCCTATGGGAAAATATTTATTTTCGGGGACGTACATGGACATAAAATTGCGATAATGAGCACTCGTCTACAACTAGTAGGTTTGCAAATATGAGTCGTAATTAGATGGCATTTTTCTTTGAATGCTGATTCGCGCTGGTGATTTCAACCATTACTGGTACAAAATGGCTTACATAATTGACGATTTTTTCCGGAACGTGTCCCTGATGTATATGCTTGAAGCCTGTGTGAACCGAACCTATGTGTATCCTACTTGTTTCTACTTAATTATTAATATTAGGTCTTAATCCTATTATTTGCTGTGCATTGTACAGGAAAAAAAGTAGGTAAATTATATGGTATTTCTGCTAAACCACATGCGGTGTACGCTTATTGTTCTATAATGCCGAATAGGAGCTCGCTGTTCCGTTTAATTTTTCATATCCTCATACAATATTCTTGTGGTATCTCTTTTTACAACTCTAGAAGCATTTAAGTATCAACTGATTACAGTTTTACAATCTTTTATAACATATTTAGTTAATTCATGACTAGAGCATGCAAGAGCTTTTTTCCACTGCTTGCGATGATATGCCCAGAAGTACCCGGCTTGACATATAGATGGCGATTTTGTGTTGTAAATTCGCCTATATTACAAGGACCTAACCTCAAAAAGCTCATTTCGGAAGCTTGCGGGTGCTACGTTGGTTTGTGTTTGTTTTGGAGCCGTTTTTAATGTACGCTTTCACAGATTTTGTGAATCAGTACGAATTAAATATTTTAATTTGAAAGATCTTAATCCATCCAATATTAAAGCGGAGTGGGTGACGGAATATAAACGAGGGCGTACTAGTTGCCACGACGAACTCCGCAGTGGTCGACCCGGTGACACTCCAGATCTGACCACTCTCGATATTGTGGGGAAATTCCACAAAACTGTACTCGAAGATAGGTATTTCAAAAATTACTGTACAGGGTATTCGGATTGGGCGTGTTTTGACGGGAAAATTCCATTTACCCCCATAGACAAACACCAGCATACATGTCAAAAGCTCAATTTATCAGAAAATATTAATGAAGCAAACCGTATTTTGACACTTTTACAGTCCACGGCGTTAGAAGGTATTTTCACATTTCGGCCATTTTAAAAATTCTTCATAGTTTTTTGTTTTGGGTAACATTGAAGTGAAACAAAAACGTTCTTAAGATAATTTTTGATGTGATTGCAGTAGCATGCTTGCTGTAGCAAAAAGCTAAGTGCGCCACTGGAACCACATAGAAAAAGTGCCTTAGGAATGTTTTTGTTTTAGTTCAATATTATCCTAAACAAAAGAATTATGATAAATTTTGAAAATGGCCGAAATTTGAAAAACACCCTCTAGCACCGTGAACTGTAGAGATATCGAAATATGCTTTGTCGCCAATAATATTTTCTCAAAAATCGAGCTTTTGACATAAATACTATTTTTTCCCTATCTAGCTGGGAAATGGGATTCTCCTGTCAAAACACTCTAAATCCGAACACCCTGTACTCTACTTCTATAGTTTATGAATTACACTGGCGTACATTGCCGCTCAGAACCGTTAGAAATTTTCCAACTGAAAGAAAAAGAGTAGTGAACGTTTTTTCCCAGATTTGATTATATTTTTAAACCTTCCTTAGAGCGCCCCTGATCTTCATTCAGTGAGATAATCTCGAAAACAATTAGAGTTCCAAAGTCGGTTAAATCGGGAAAGAATATGCAGTATTAAAGCCACAACATATGTTATTCTCATTTCTATTCCATCGATAAAATACAAATTTGTTTCTGAATTATACTGAGTGGTTCTTGAAAAAAAGACATTGGTTTTAAATTTTCAGTTGTGTTGTGACGTGTGCTTTGTCAAAATAAAATTAAAAACATTCTGAGCGTGCGGTAAATTAGCTTTACAACATGCAAATCGCACTGACATGTGTCAATGTCAAAATTTTTGTACGCACTTGACGTTGACGTTCGTGAGATGAAGCTCTTTACCGTAAGTTCACGCACATGCTCGCATAAGCAATAATAGAAACCAACCGCAATCAGCATGCGATAAAGCGTCACTTCGCGCACTTGTTAGGGAAAAACTTTATTAACAGCGTTTTTTTTTGTGTGTTTTGGATGCGGCATTTAAAGGAAAACTTATACATGGCGTGATGATGTGAATACGACCGCAACCTGTACTTCCGCATTATTCCTTGCAGCTCCAAAGCCTGTAGTACATCCACATGTTTCCATGTTGGTTATCTAAATATATTCGTTGAAACGTCACGGTACTAATGCCGAAACGATCACTTACTGCAACACCGAAACCCTAATGATAATGATCGACTCCGAAAATTAAGAGTTCTAAACCACATCCGAGGTTGAGTGGCCGCGGCTGGTCTACCAGGAACGGCTCATTACTCTAATTTTCATTGTGTAATGTATATGTAGAGTGCGTTTATGGAGCCACGATGGATCCGCCCTAATAACAACTGCCCTGAGCTGCTTCCTCGTTGCGCCAAATGAAATGCATGGAGACTGTCATGCTATGACGGTCATGAATGGCCGCTTGCGGAGCCCTAATTTCACTTATTTGGGAAAACATTTTCTTAAACGATTTAAATAATTCACACCCTCCGACTTGGGACTCTCCGTTATCTTCCATGATTAGGGCCACTTCGAAATACAAACAAATATTTGGTAGTTACGTAATAAACCCGTTTCCCTTCTAAGTGGGTATTGACGACGAATTACCATAAGTTAAGGTCTTCAGCTCATTTGAATAAATGAACAATTGATGGCATAATGATATTCCGGGTGGGTCTGTGACTTATACCTTTGAAAACAAATATGCCGGCAATGCTCTATGCCCATGATCGTTTGGGCAATTGGGTGTTCCTTACCCACCTTCATGTCAACCGATGGGCGTCAGCATGGGTTACGAGTTTTGGGATTATTCACTGTGAGATGTTCAGGTTCTTGTTTTGTTCGCAGGTAGTTTCTCAAATCAACATTTGACGACATTCGTAATAATTTACTCTAATTGCATAATTATTAAGTTTAATTGTTTATTGCAAATTACTGCGGTAAAACGGCTAGTCTGGTGAAGTTGTCGGGGTAAAGCCGTTAACCGGGCACTCGTAAATTGTACAGGGTTCGTCTGTATGCTTTGACAGCGCTCACTACTTTTGTTATATACAAATCTGGAAACTACAGATGCAAAAGTTGTGGGGTTCATCTCAAATTGCCAGAAAATGTTACGTAACACAACCGCTGAATATTACTAGGTCAAAAAAGTAAATTTATAATAGAATACCCTGCATATTTTATAAACTTTGGACAGAACTTTACTTTCTGGTTTTAAAAATGTATAAAACATTGACATTTGGTTTAGGTATTTTCCCGATGTTTGCATGTAAAATTAAAAAATCTGGATTATATTATTTTTCTAAATTGCAATTTTCATAAATAAACAAATGGACCGAGCGTCATTAGTAATTTAGAATTCGCATCAGTAATTTAGGATTACGATTTTTTTCATTCAATCCGTAAAACTGCTTATGCAGAAGGAGGAAAGTTAAAAATAGTGCAATTAAAGTGCAAAAGGATAACAATAATTGTAAGAAACCACGGTTAAATCAAAAAATATTAAAAAATTTTTGAATCAATTCAAAATTATTTGCTCTATTACCCTATTCAGGATCTTGCACTACCTACTAAACATTTTGTATAATTCCGATTTTTAAATGCATATACTGCTAAAACGGCTAAACTAAATATAAATATATCAAATATTTTTTAAATGAAAAGAAAATAAAGGTTTATTCAATTTTTATAAAATGTACAGGGTGTTTCATTATAACTTTACCAGCTTCATGTCCTTTTTTAATTTAGCGATATTCATATGTCGAGTTAGGTAACATTTTATAGAGAAACAGGATAAACGCTACAACTTTTGTATTTGAAGTTTTCATTTTTTTATAATAAAAGAAATGGGCACTGTTTAGGTATACGGACCACCGCTGGGTATATGGGGTCCTAATATGCTTATTTGGGAAATACTAAACGTAAAATTGTATATATATTTGACATCTATGTAATAAACGAAATAAGGAAGTTTCAGCTTTTTCGTGACATTTCCGTGGTATTGGCAACACCGTCAACTTGAAAACTCATTCTCATGAATTCTTAAATAATAAAATCACAATGTAACCAACTTCGGGCGTCCTCGGTAAATTAATGAAGATTTCAGTGATGGATATAGGGTATTTTGGTTATTTAAAAAAGCTAAATTGTCCTCACTTACTTATCGTTGTTTGTACGGTTTATCGAAACGATTATTAGCATTTTACATAAGATTTTTTTTTCCACACTGAGTGTGAAAAGTTCTAAAATTATATTTATTTTTGGAGAGGACAGAGATACAGGGATTCTTTTAAAAACTGTGCAGTTATCTGTTGGTAGAATTTAAATGTTTATTGTTAAATATTCGTCTCTTTTCACTTTTAACTTTCCCTTAAAAACGTCGCAATTATAAATAAAAAAAGGCCCTTTAAGAAAGTAATATTAACAAAAGTTTGAAAATGCATAAGGTCACTTAATTGAGAATATCTGGAAAACTGCTGAATATGCAGGTTTACTTGCAGGATCTCTTTTGATGCAGAATGGTTGAAAGCGTGGGAATTCTTAAAAATATCGAAGTTGTCGGTACTGATGACAAAGTTATGTCGATATTTGCTAGCTCCCTAACGCGCAGGCAGCACCATCTATCGGCATGCGATTCCGTTCGCTAAACTGGCACAAAAAAAAACAAGAAACTTTATGGAAATGTGCTGTAGTTCTTTTTGCGAACCGAAAGTAAAACAATAAAAATATAAAAATATAAAAAATAATAAAAATATAAAAAAATAAAAATATAAAAAAATAAAAATATAAAAAAATAAAAATATAAAAAAATAAAAATATAAAAAAATAAAAATATAAAAAATATAAAAAATTAAAAAAATAAACAAATTCGTTCAAATATATTGTTCAGGTATCTACACGGTACTACAACGAAGCTCTGAAGTTGCGTTGTAGCGTTAACGTATCGAGGCAACAATCAAATAAACATTTGGCAAAAAAATTGCGTAAAGTCAATACCTACCGAGGTCAAGCGAATTAAATCCGACCAGCCTTAATACCTGACAGGTCTAATTAGTGCCAGCCCATTCTTAAGGTGTTATAAATGGTGAAGAGGAAAAAGTTTTATGTTGTTTGGGCAAGGTAGATCGTTAAGCTACACTGTTACGTCGGTTCGGTCGTTAAAAAGAATCGTTTACAGCCGATTGAAAATGAGATTTGCCGAGCGGCACCAGTAACTCTCTTCCTTTGAAATAAGGTAATAAAATTAGCGAAAAGGGCAATTAATATTGGGTAAGACAAAAGGGCCGCTTTTGTTTTCCGTGGCGCCAAAATCTCATCAGGTGTGATTTGTTGCCTTCAGACAATTTTGGCGTTTCACCACTTTGCCGTAAACAGACACTGGAACGTTTTTTTTTTGTATCGGTGAGGATTAACGAAAATAATAAATAATTTAAAATAACAAACATTGCAGACCGCATCATACAGGGACCCTCTAAAAGCTTCCTAATGGCATAATAGCGGATGTCACGGGTCCCGCTGTGACGTACGTTCGGAAGGAAACAACGCGTATACCATTTCATGTGACAAACAATTGTATGGGAGCTGTCAAAGCCAAGAGGGGATGACAAAGAAAAGTTACCCCAGTTGCTGCTGCAAATTATACGCTACTAGGATTTACATCAGGATTACTTCAAATAATGCCTTAATGCCTCATCGTGAGGTGAGGCAGGGCCGGAGGTCGAAACGTCCACAATGTGGGACTCGGATTTTGCAACGCGATAGGTTAATGATTTAGAGCATCGTGGAAAGGAGCACTATGGTACAACCCGCGCGCGATTTGAACAGTACCAGCAGCAACGATTTCTGGCACTCTCCATAACTCGGCGCTGTGGACGAAGTCCTTAGTTCCAATTAAAACAAAATTGAGAAGAAAACAGTTAGATCGAAGTCGAGCCATGGATTTGGCCTCCGCGATCGCCGGATTTTAACATGATCGACTACGTGTCGAATCGGTCAGAGAGCAACAGTATCAATACTTAAATTAATTAGCGATTGCGGCCAAGGAGGAACGGGAGGAAATTCCGTAAGGGGACTTTTTCAGAAATTTGGTGGATGTTCTGCCTAGAAGGGAACCGGAAGTGACGCGAGTACGTGGTGGGCCTACGCTATATTGAAATAAAAGTAATATGAGAATTTATCGTACAACATTTTTTCAAGAGTGAATTTTCAGGTAGTCTTCAGTGCAGGTGCCACGAGTAAATCTCTGTAAACGGAGGAGGTCCTGCTTGGTTTTGGTCATGGTTAGGAACGCCGATTTAGAATTCGCAACAAGTGACGACTCTAGAGCATTTAGTTAGTTCCGGTTCGAATTTCCCATTATATTCATGTATCGCTGGCGTACAGGGTGTCCCAGAGGCGCTGGTACGCGTAAGCGTTGGACGAAAAAAATAGAGCGATTCAATTAAATATGCATCATAAGAAAATTGCCTGTTTTCATTCTACAGGATGTTTCATTTTTTTCCCCGTAAGTTGGTAGTGAATCTCTTAGTTTTTTATTCGCCTGTAAATTGCACGCCAATAGGATTTACATCAGGATTCCCGCAAATATCGCCTTATATTAAGGCCGAGCAGGGCCGGGGGTCAAAACATCCGCGTTTTGCGACTGAAGTTTTGCAAAGCAATAAGTTAATGATTTAGAGCATCGTGGGAAGAATCATCATGCTAAAACCCACGCACGATTCGAGTAGTAGTTGCAGAAACAATTTTTGGTATTCTTCATAACGTGAGGCTACGAGCGAAGCACTTAAGTCCAATTAAGCTAATCAAAGAAATAGGCTCCTGATTTGGCTTTCACGTATTGACACTGTAATTTTCGCAAATTACAAAAATACTTCATTTCATAGGTCTGTTTAGCAGGTACTAATTCCTGGAAATTATCAGTGCACGACTGTTAGGATCGTGATCACGAAGTGCTAAAGGACTTACAGTAGTCCTGTAATTTAATCTCAGAGAGATCTTATTACTGCTTTACCGCCGAACACGAATTTCGAATAGTACCGCCTATCGCTATTCAGTCCTTTTGCGAAACGTACCAAATTTACCCCCAAACACAATGGCAGTAACATGTTTGAATATAACCGTATGTCGAGGCGCTATAGAAATTGAGATTAAACTATATAATTTGGGTAATTTTTAGGAGAGGCACATGTAATTCAAACAAGAGAATATTTTGCTTCGATAATGGCATTTTTCGTTTTGGTGTGTGTTTGAGTACCCGTATCGGCTGTATAACAAGAACGCGGAGGAAGTCAACACGCCCATATTCAGTCTGAAATATGTGGTGTGCGTGCTAGTAGTTCAGACTGGATTGGAGCAGTTGACTGATGGACTGAATTTTTTTGACACTTTTGGTGCTTTTCCAGTCGATGACGCATTAAGCCGTTTCCAGGCTTTCGCAGGGAATGTTGCCCCGTTGGCGGCGCGAAGAACGAGCCGTTTCGAATTTTTGAAAAATTCCGGCTATTTTCGGAAATATTGGAAAAAACCGAAATTTCCTGAAAGTAGTTTTTGTTTTTCCCTCATCTAGTTATTCGAAACGATTGACAGATCGTCCCTGCAGATTTTCCTCTTCTGCAACGTGGCGGTGTCGCATTCGAAATCTGACGTTTTGATTTCCGACAACCATCACTAACTTCGTTTTTCTGTTATAGATTTATTTCAGAATTTTTGAATTCCGCTCTTTTTCCCCGTTACGTTGATGTATGACACGTTAATTGGGGGGTGCAGATTTACAAATGAGGTATTTCATACATCCCTGTAGATAACGATCCGATGGCGAAGGATGTGAGAGTTCCGCCCATCGTACGTGTTCAAAAACCGAAACGTCGGATTTCGAACATGACGTCGCCATGTTGCAAAACGGGCACAGGTGCACCGATGGGGTACAAAACAATTTTGAATTGCCTCGCCGAGCGGAGGAAAAACTAAAAACGTTTTTCGAAAATTTCAGTTTTTTCGAATCCCCCTAAAGTAGCCGGGATTTTTCAAATTTTGATACCGCTCAACGTTGAACTCCAAATCGTTCGACTTTGCGCCAGTGTGGCAGACTTCGTATTTTATGGGCGAACTCCAGACACGGCGCCCTGCATAGGTGATTCCGGGGGCCCCTTTTATTTTCTATATTCGAGAATCCAACCCCAGTTTTATTAAATTAGAGAAACAGGACGTTCGTAACTTGTTAGCGAATAAGCAAATCACTTTAAGAATTTATATCTGATCCTAAACCTTCCAACCGTATTTCCCTTGCATCATAACAAGCGTTTTATTAACCATATTAGCCAAAAATCCATTAGACTACCCCTCCCCGTGCACGGAACAGTAATTTTTTATCCGAAAACTGTCAGGGCGTATTGAATGCGCCTCGGCAATGTTTCTGAAGTTTATTAAATATGAACGCCCCTTTTTATTTAGAAATATTTGCCACGGCTGTGTCAATCCCTTGTACTTTTGTAGGGCATAAGGTCGCCCAATGGCAGCTGTAAGGGCCCAATCCGTTACGGGAGGAATTTACATCCTTCTGATTCGACATGGCCACTTTCGTCGCGTAACCCTCCAACCGGATTGTGATTTTGTGTTCCGAGAAATATTTTGAATCAACTGAAACTGGCTCGAAGAGCAATCAAATTTCAATTATCGAAGATATTAAAAAAATAACTATAATCAGAAACCAAAGGGGAAGCAGGCCTTAATGATACACGACGTCAATTCCGTGTCCCACATTCCGGCTTTTATTTTTAGGCATATTAAGTCAGGAATAATCTCTAATATGTCGAAAGGGCAATCGGAATGTGATATCATTATGACCTAATTGGACTATGTTTCAAATTCATTATAATAATAAGCAGGTACGTGTAATCCAAAAGGACATTCGTAACCTTTGTATGGTTGTTTCCCGTAATTATTCTGTGGATAATCTGAGGCACATTTATACTTTGATTTGAATATAAATTGGGTCATTTCCAATTTCTTATTTCCCAAGCATAAAATTTAAAAATTACTCTATGCGGCAGGTTTTACTTCTCACGACTTTCTTATTTCTTATGTACAGGGTGTTCCATAAACGCACCGACAAACTTTCAGGAGATCTAGGGCTCATAAAAACAAATAGCTCGATCGACTAAAGATACTTAACATTACGAAGCGATTTCGGATCTCCGAAATCGCTACGTTTCCAAGATACGGAGTGTTTAATTTCTTATTTTTTTTAAAATATTTTCCAAATATTTCAAAATCGGTCTGGGATAACGACAAGAAATTGGACACGCTTTATGACCTTATAATGTTCGAAAATAGACGAAATATTTCTACTCATACCAGTGGCGTCCGCGTGGCCAGTTACCGTTTCTACATGTGTAAATGGCTCAGAATTCAATAGAACCGTACTTTGGAAGGAGAGTATATTTTGCGATGAGGCATGCTTCACACATGTTTGTCTTCGTGTCCCCTGCGTCTACTAAAATAAAATAAAATTACATTAAAAAAAAAAAAATCTTACTTGGATATCTATATTGGTTTTTTGGTAGGCATAGAAATGAGAAATTATTTTTTATCTTTAAAACGGTCACTTCACTAGCAAGACACTAAGAAACTTTTTTTTTTTTTTAATTAAGAATCGATGGAAATTTTGAAAAATATATTCATATTAAAAAGTCAAATTAATTAAGCACTCTGTATCTTGGAAACGAAACGATTTCGGATCTAACTTTATTTGATCTCGATATTTGTCTTTATGAGCTCCACATCCGCTGAACGTTTGTCGGTATCTTCATGACATACCCTGTATATTGGTATTTTTTCTTCCATTTCCTTATTACTCGTATCACTTCACATTTTCTCATTCGTTTTTTGCATGCCAGTAAGAGTTATTGCGACAGACCCTCACACAATTATGAGTTAAAATTTACCGAGAATCATTTTCACCCCTTACAAGGGCCTCAGACGAAAACCCTTATTATCGATTAGTGTTGCCAGTGTAAAATATGTTATATTCCAAGGAATTTCATATATGACATTTTTTCTGTGTGCATTTTTCGCTTTGTGGTTTTCCCTTTGCACGCTCTACTTCATGCTAATAACTGTTTTAATCTTGCTTTTGTTTCCATAGTGCTCGATTTGGTCCCGTTTGTTCACTAAGCACAGTTTAAAAAGGTCTGTAATACGTCTATTTTGATTTTGCCTATCTCTTTTGGTCGTTTGCCTATGTCGTTGGTCTGTGTTTAGTTTCATTTGCATCACTTTTTCATTGAGGTATTGAAACGTTAAATTCACGATTTCATTTTTTCCGTCGATCGTCGAAGATCCATAGATAATGGATCACTAAGCGTTACTTAAAACAATATTATTTCCACGTTTTTTTCCTTTAGTGGTGGAGCTACAGTTTGGGTCCGTATCGGTCTCGGACGACCAGTAGAACGGTACATAGAACGGCATGATCAGTTTGTGGCTAAAACAAGCATTAGGTCTGGTCCAACAGGAATGTAGGCAAATCAATTTCGGATGATTAACAATAGTTAGAGATATGCACCGTATACTGATAGGGACTTTTCGTATATCAGTATATATTTCTGGCTATCAGCTTTCATGGTTTATATAAGTTCGAACCACTCGGAAAAAGCATTTTTCTGAGAGAGGACCATAATTCTTGACAATGGTGAAAGCGATATTTGTTGTGATTTTTTTTTAAGTTTATTTAAAAGTTCAAATTCGCTCTAATCGATTGACATCGATACTTCACTTGAGGTCTTGGAGCCAAGCAAGCTCGGTTTGAGGAACTTCAGTTTTGAGGTAGTTTCAAAATTGTAAAAATAATTAGGATTGTAGGTCCATATCTCAGAAAAGGTAATACTATCTCTAAAGCCTTCTATCTCAAGGGGGTAATACAACTCAGTTTATGCGTAGTTGGTGTCACATCGCATCGTCATCTCCATCTGATACTTTTGGAGACCTAAATCTTCTCGATATATGCCCAGAACTCAAAGTTCCCGGCAAACTAGACACTAGGATTTTAACTAGGTTTGGCACCCGAAAATAAAATTCCATCTTCATTTATTATAAATAGGAGGATAAAATATTCATAGTCTACCTAAGAATATTAATATTACACAAGTCGAAAAATCCATCAGTTTCACCGGTGGCCCCATTATTCCCATACACAGGCCCACCGTCCCGCCCTTTTCTGTATCAAATCGCATAATTCCAGAGGCTGGTTAGTAACGCCTCTCGAAAACTAAAAACCGGGAGTTAGTCTCAAAAGCACCAGGACAAAAAAGCCAAATGACAAAGTGGTGCGAACCAACACCTGGCTTATAAACCACTATATTTTATGAGGTCTAATGTATTCTCTTGCTATTCATTCATCCACTGACGTAAAGAGGTGTGTGTGATGATACAGAAACCGTTTAGAGCGTAACCTCCCCATGTCGTCAATTTTTTTCTGGTCCCCATAACCGTTTTCGATCTTGAATTTTCCTGAGATACAGGGTGTTTATTAAGCGCGCGTATAACCTTTAAAGAGCGAATCTTCGACAACCTTTAAGATAAAAAGTTCATGTGAACATGGGTCTGTACCGGCTTAGTTGTTGAGACGCAGAGCTTCGAAAAAACTTTTTGTTTGGCGTTTTGATTATGTTTTTGTTCATTAACATGCCAGTTTGATAGAATTCTAACAGATTCGGACGGAAATTCGAATAATGACTTTATTTTATGTTTAACGTTAGAGGGCGCCACGTACAGTCCTGTTCCTGGGTTTAAATAACCATGACTCATATTACTTGTCGCCAAAAGCAGCCGTTTTGGAAAAATAGGCTGAAAAATGTGTTTTGTTGATTGTGTTATGTAATATTACGAAAGTTAGATTATTTGCAAGACTAAGAGTAACCTACTTTTGCAACTAAGTTGATAACATTTGCAATAATTGCTAAAAACATCTGCCGCCTATTGCAATGCAGGCATCAATTCGCTTTAACGTTGATTGACGAAGTCTAGAATATACCTGGTGTCTAATTAATAATGGTACACGATTGAATTATCGTTTTTCTTAGATTTAGTGCATTTTGAGCTTGAGTTTGCGGTGTCGCTCTTTCTATCCAACGGTTAGGATGATTCTCGTGCGGAATTAGGAATTTGCGAATTTTTATTCTTATCTAATTTTCACTACTTTGATGGTAGTAATTTGTAAAGTGGGAGTTTAATGTAACACATGACGTGAAATAATGTATTTTTCCCGCTTATTTTTCAAATACTCACAGTGATGCAACCCATAACCTTTCAACGCAGCTTTAAGTGACAAATATTAAGAGTCATTGTTATTTGAATCTAGGTGCAACACTGGACGTGGCGCCATCTAACATTAAATAAAAAAGTAAGTAAATATTTGAGTTTCTGATCACCGATACTTCTAGTGTCTAGAGTTTCATCAAACTGACCTGTTATCGAACAACAATATAATGAAAATACCAAAAAAAACATTTTTTTTAAGCTTTGTATCTCAACAACCAAACCCACATGGACCTATGTTCCTATGAACTTTTTATATTAAAATTAGTCTTTCACGTTTGTACAAGCACTTGATAAACACCCTGTACATTTTCACATATTTAAATTGCGTTATTTTGGATTCTCAGTTCTATGGTCAATGACATGCGTATTCATGGATTTCTCTGTCGCTCCATACTGCAAACTTTAGTATCGCAAGGGTTCCAATTAATAATAGTTATTCTCTTATTAGTGCACACAGGAATATTCTCTTTTAGTTGTGATTCTATTCAGGTTGTCTCAGAGTTTACGATCAAAGCCGCAAAGATCGGATTTTTGGTGCTGGGGGGATAAACCTTGATGACATTTCGACATCGTTTTGACGTAACGTCAAAATGACGTAACGTCAAAATAACACGTATTCGTTTACATTTGATATGTCTACGAACGAATGCGAATCTTTTAAAATCTGGAAAACTGTATTTAAAAACTACTACAATAGAAATTTCTGGACAATCCCAGAAATTACCATAAATTTTAAGCGTGACTAAAGAAACGTAACTAAAACCTGAAGTTGAAGACGGCTGCAAGCAACTCAAGCGTCAGTATTGCAGCTGCCTCAGAGACATGTCTCAGTTGCGGTGCGGAACCCCCTTAAGACAATTTAATAATCGCACCCTCCCCTTCAGAACCATCATATCATCATCACCTATTACGTAATCAGTCATCGCCAAATCAGCGATTCCCAAGTCAAACAAAATTAAATCCCCGGGATTTAACTTTGATCCGCCCGAGGCGATCCGGCATCCGCACGCGTCTAAACGACGCCTTCATTCACCCTGAACAGCGTCGGGGTGGAATTTTCAATGCGATT
The DNA here is from genome assembly GCF_040115645.1 of Euwallacea fornicatus. Lineage (NCBI taxonomy): Eukaryota > Metazoa > Arthropoda > Insecta > Coleoptera > Curculionidae > Euwallacea > Euwallacea fornicatus. The sequence goes on from NC_089553.1 coordinate 3,923,381, forward strand.
GCTGCTTTGTAAGACCCGGTATCAAAGCGAAGGTTTCGCATTTATTATACAGGGATTTAAAATTAACCTTTATTGTGTCAGTTCACTTTCGATTGCAAATTACGTCAATTTCAACTTCAGATCACCAGGGCGCCAAGGGGAAATGTTTAGCAACGAGGAATGTGACGTCATCCGACTATAGAGTTTCTTCTGTACGGAGTGCCCCAAACGGGAGGCTCACCATTATGGCATTGGCAACTGCTAGAGTTGCGTCGTTGTCGAATTCCGATTATTTCCTTAAATATAAGGAAAACAATAGAAATTCCGTTATGCATAGGTCGGTACGTGGGAACACGCCTCATTCAGAAGGAGAACTGCAACGTCGGAAAAGTGCTCTTTCGTCAAGAGAGTCAGAGTCACAGTTCGTATATAGATCGTGGGGATTTGAGCGACTTGGGAGTTGCGCAGATGAATGGTACCACACAGGTCGAAATCGAAATTCCTACATTAGATTTTCCGAAGTTATAATAAAGAAAAATATACAAAAACCATGGGGGAGGACGAGATTGGCAGGAGTTGTCCTTCAGAGCTATGCCATTTGTAGTCGAATAGAAATTATCGTAAGATTGCTAGGTATTTGGCTTAAATTTTTTTGCTTGGGTGCACTATGGACAGAAGTTTTTTTTACAAGTTCTTTAAGCTTTTAACTAATCTAATTTTTAATCCCCAGTTTAATCTTCCTCAGATATTATATTTCTAGTTTCAGAATTATCGTATAAAAAATGAGAATTTTTTATTTCAATAGATCCCTCATTTGGTCTCTTTCCTCTTCGTTGTTCTTAATATTCGCATCTTTAATTCCTTAAGTTCCTTAAATTACTAGAGCTGCGTTATATCCTCTTTTCAATTTCAAGAAATTTGGAACTACTTTTACTATATGTTAATGCAATCGCTTATTTTTTTTATTATTTTCTATCCATTTATATCTTTAATTCAATGGTTAATGTTATAAAGCTCGAAATATTTTCGGCCCATGTTCCATCCATGATTCCGAACCGACGCCAAAAATTCGGCTTCATTGGTGCCAAACACTCCCTTGAGACACCCTCCCGGCTCAATTGTGAGCAATTGCGGCACCCATCTTGGGCTTAGCTTTCTCATGTCCATTAATTCGGTCAAAATTCCATGTACGGTACTTTTTGAAATTTCTAGCTTCCAGTACAGTTTTGTGGAATTGCACCACAATATCTGACGTGGTCAGATCTGGAGTGTCATCGGGTCGACCGCTGCGGAGTTCGTCTTGGCCACTTTTACGGTCGCGTTTAAACTCTGCCACCCTCTCCGCTTTGATGTTGGAAGGACTGAGATCTCTCAAATCAAAGAATCGAATCACGCATCGATGACCAATTTCTCTGCGTGTTCGCAAAATCTTTAAAAGTGTTCGTTAAGAACGGCTCCAAAACGAACACCAATCGACGAGGCAACCTCAAACGTTGCGCATAAGCTATTTCAGGTAAGTTCTTGGCAATTCAGACAAATTCGTAACGAAAATTCGCCATGTATACGTCAGATCGGGTACTTTCGGGTCTGTCCTCGTAGTTCCAGGAATTCATTCAGGAGCACATTCCTCAACTATTCTTCGCCAACTTGCGATTCTCCTTCGCTCCACTCAACTGCCAGCTCGCCTTCGCTGATAGTTCTAATTTCAGGATTCCTCTGTCTGCAAAAATTTGAAGTTATTCCCGCTATGTGCCCAAAACAAAAACTTTTTGAGCTGACATCTGGTTGAATCGAGTAATTCCCCGCCTCCAGAAATCTAAAATTGAACGGGTGCCCGTGGGCGTGGAACTCCCCTCTGGAACTCTCTTTGTCGTTCCAAACGGAATAACAGCACACTTTTCATTAATTAAAAACTCGTTGAAGTCTTGGTGGCTTTGACCCGACAATCGAATATATCACCCCTAAAACAAATAAACACCGCAGCTGTCAAGTGTTGCTGCGGCTCAGCTCTAAATATATTGTGCGAAATTATCGGAGGAAGGTGAAACAAATAAGAGGACAGAAAAGGAATTAATTTACGCCCTTGTGAACACGCCTTTATGTTCCTTATCGCATGGATGAACACCGATTTTTGTTGAAATTGGGGTATTGTTTTTCAATTAGGCGATTTGGGAGTTGGCAAAAGAAAAACGGCAGGAAATTTGGCGACTGCGGTGGGGCATTTCGCGCCCGAGAAACTTATTGTCGTGCAACTTAAAGAGGCCACGCTGAGCGCCGCACAATACGCAAATCAAATCCTTTATTTGCTAATTTGCTTTGTTTGTCCCTGTCATCAAGACTTTTATTTTCCGTCACCGAGTTTGTCTCATGCCCTTGGACTATGAATTTTTCTTTTCGGTTCATCCCCAAATAAATGATGTACGCGGCCTCGCCACAGAAACTAAAAAAACTGAACAACTAGTGTTCCCGAAACGTGCTACATCCATTTTTAACTGGTAAGGTAATTAATAGTCACACGAAGCTAATTAGGGGAGAAAATAATTGACAGTGATGACAGAATTCAGGTTTACCATGTAATTAATGGCGTGAAGGGAATTTTTACTAATTTATCGTTATTTGGAACTTTGTACGTGAAAACGGTGTTCTGATGGAAAAAGGAGAGCGATGGTAATTGTACGTGTACAGGGTGTCCACTTCGCAACCCCTCGGAGTCCTATGGGTTTATTTGCGGTTTCGCGAAAAAATTTATTGTGGCGACACGCAGGGCGTTACTTAAGCCCACGTGCTTACTTCAAGGGATGAAACTTTCACTGATTTCATCACAGAAAGTGTCTGCGAATGTATGTTTCTTATGACACAAAATCTCAATTTTGTTTTAACGTTCTACTGATAGAGGGCGCCACGTACGAGGTTCCATCATATTTTAATTGGCCCCAACTTTTATGCGCTGCACTGTAGGCCGCTTTTGTACTAGTAGGCCTATTATCCATTTACTTCTATTGAACACATGTACTCTTGAAAAATATCTGTAGAACTGACCGTTTTGGAGATAAACGGGTTTGGAATTAACATGACTTGGGTAGAATTGATTCAATGACAATTGTTGAAATTATCAGAACTAAGTCAGTACTATCATTGTTGTTGAAAAAAGCCACCTCCGACCTCTATACATGGATCCATTCTTTTCAACGTTGACTGGCAAACGCTCTTGAAGACACCCCATGTACTTCTTAATTCCTTGCAAGAGTCGATTGTTCTACTTCTCAAGCCTTCTTCATTTTCCACCGGAGTCCTGCGCACCAGGGATTTCAATTTACCCCTAAAAAAGTAATCCAGCGGGTTCATGTCGGGTGACCTAGGAAGCCATGGTTCCGGTCCTGCTCTTCCAATCCATCGAATAGGTAACTGTGATTCAGAAACTAGCACCGTTCTTTTGGGACATCCCGTAGATTTGTCCCTAATTTCAATGTTTACCTTTGTTATATGTATTTACCATATTTGATTTTTTTATGAAATTACAAATAATTTCATAGGGCTTCGAGGAGCTGTTAAGTGGACACTCTGTAGAAATCTTATCCGTTTAATTGCTATCCGCAAAGCAATTGCCCTTGAAAATGTAACTTTTCCTGACATGCGCAAAAGAGGATTGAAAATTTGACTTTGACGTTTTTGACGTATTGTTTCAACTTGTTCGAAGAGGAGATAAACAACAGTTTCTAGACAAACGAGATAAACTTATTTGGTGAATTTGTTGAAATTGATTTGAAACTATATTGATAACATCAAAATCAAATCTCGAAGGAAAATGAGATCCAGTTGATGTTAATTGCAAACAATTGTTATTATTCATCGACAAGTTGGTGCAGTTGTTGCTGTCTTCTGATGATATTCGTAACTCATATTATTTGGATAGCAAAACGTTTTTAAGATTAAATTGAACTTTTTATACTTTTATTTTATTTTTGTTTTATATGATTTTCGATGTGATTAATAATAATTGTGACCGATCCAAATTTCGTCTATTTTATTTGAATGATTAGACCCATAAAATCTCAAATATTTCCCTTTTCCTCTCCACCCCTATACTTGCCTGAATGCCAACTCATAAAAAATCTAAATTCGCCATGGAAAGCAGAAATTTTTCCCCGTAGTAATAATAATTCTATGTCATTATTACTAAATATGATCGAATGTTGCCCATATGATTATCAGCTGCAAAGCAGTGGCCCTTGTAAATGCCATGTTTGTCTATTATCCTGACATATGCAAAAGGGAGATGAATTCAAGCAAATATTAAAAGGTAATGCGATATATAGGGGGGCCCAAATATCATCTCGCCCTTAAGGGCCGCCGATCTTCGTCACTTTGGAGCTTTAACAGATATGAAATCGGTTAAACTAGAAATACGGATTAGTTTTGGAGTCGTTGGATGATTTGCTTACCGAACTGTAAAATTGTGACTTACACTACATTAATTATATAAAATATAAAAAAATCTACCTTCATTTTTGATTGAACATCACACATCTTACTGGACAATTCTCTATCTTCGTTAATAAATATGTGAAAAATTAAAAATTATTTGACAATCGCATTAAAGAATTTTTTTTCCTATTTAACTGCCCTAAACGTATATCTTCTAGCTCACCAGTTCGAAAGTAGCGGAAGTATCACATAACATTTAGGACATCCTCTATTCATGGATTATTCAGTAAAGTCGGGTCATAACGACTTGGCACCTACACGTACACCGTGAGTTAGTTTATACTAGCAGGGGGATATTATTTGGAGAGCCAAGACATTTCACTATGTACAACTCATTGCGGCGCACCATTTATTATTTTATAATTTTCGCTTATTTTAAAAAGTTTTATTCAATTTAGAAACTTGTAGGTTTCTTGCATTTTTTCGTATCGGTGATCGTTTCCAAGTTATATGCTAAAGTACATCTTTTCTTGTCGAAAAGGTGAATGTAAATTTTCCCATTCTTCTGTTCCTCCTGCGTAAGTTTGAGTACAAATTATTATTGTTAATCTATTAGGTTAATATACGTACATTTCTCCATGTAAAATATATAAAATAAGTTGAATCTCTTAAACAATCATTAAGCATGCACCCTGACATAAAATACATACTTTTATGAACAATACGGTGCAACGTTCCGTGACACACGGAATGACATTAGACTGGTATTCGCTGAAATATATATTCTACCAACGTATCATTACGGACAAAAGAGCCCCTCGTGTAATCATACACTCCCATTTCTTGCCTCCCGTTTCCTCCTCTATCCGCCCAATGGCGGGGGAAAACCGCCCAGGGTGGGTAAACCTCGTTGCATTATTTAAATATAGATTATTTATTCGGATTAATCTTTTCCTTTAAAAGATTTTACTATACTTGGACAATCTCTCTTCAAGACCATATATCATGACATAAATTTTTGTGAATGGAAAGACGATTTATAGCCGCTCGTAGTAAATCATTTGGTAAGGCCATTCACAAGTTTCGTGGTTTTCTGTCGTGTAGGACCAGCTAACATTCATGTGTATTGAAAAGGAAACCGACAATACGAGTTGCCCTAAAATCAAACAATAAACATGATCCACATAGGAGGTCCATTATTGGCTCCTTTTATATCTTACCTGGGTGACAAATAGCTTGGCTTTCTGCTTTGTATGGGGATACAAGTTTGGTTTGCTCATCTCTTTAGCTTCAATGACATATTGTACGGTGTGTGTGCGAAGGGATGATTAAAGATTTAAGATATTGGATCTTTTGAATCTTCTGAAGAGCTATTGTCGTCATTTCCTTTGATAAATTTTAAAGTGGAATTCACTTCGTGTAAAAGGGAATTATTTTCACAATTAATTAATTCTGATCCCACTTTAGTTAATGGCCGCCTAAAAATCAGATTGTTGCTCCGGAAATGCCACACAAATTATTTTCACATATGCATTACAGACATTTTTTACTTAAGAAAACACCTTACACCTTTCTATTTCGGAGCACAAACAATGGTTAACACGGGCATATATTTGCATACTCAAATACTCACAAGTGCTCGATTTGTGTAACGCCCTGTCATTGTTAACAACAATATTGTGTGATGTGGTTACTCCTTTTAAATCATTAAAATCAACCGTCTTTGCCTTTCTAGCCTGAACATAAGCTTTGATTATTTAAGTCTCCTTCCTCTAGTTAAATAAATACACTCATTTTCATATGAAATACACCACCCAGCAATAACAACAATTAAGCCTTGTAATGTTGGCAAAATAATGCTTCATAATAGCGTAATAAATAGTCAGAGTTTTAGCAAAAAAGGAAGAACCTCAATGATTTTCTTTTCTCATCGACCTTCTAGATGTTTCATTTAATTGGGAATAAATAAAATAATATTTCCACGCATGCGTTAGTTTATTTTGTTGCTAAACTGGCAACAGAAATTAAAAAAAAAATGCTTCCAGTGACACAGCATCGAAATAAAAAAAAAACACTGTCCTGACGCCGGTATTACTATCTTCATGCAGACTTCACAAAATTGTATTGTCCAAGAGGTCAATGCAAGGCCGAATACTGCAAACATTACTCGAAGGTATTTGGAACAAGTACAATTAGAAATGCTGCCTTGGCCTGCGCGATCGCCAGACCTATCACCTATCGAACATCTTCGAGACATGATGATTCGTCGTCTTTGAAATGTACCGAGGACTCCGAACAATTTGAATGACCTACGACATCACCTTGAGATAGCATGGAATGAAATATTCCAGGAAAATATTGATCATTCGTTGCAAAGCATACCGCGTAGAGTACATACTTGTGTTGCTATACCAGGCGATGTCATTTATTATTAATTTTTAAATTAATAAATATTGTTTTTTTTTTATTCAAACTCTAATTATTTCATACTCTGCTATGAATCATTATTTTGTCAAAATTACAAGACTTAATTATTATTATTACTGCGTGGTGTGTTCCGTATGCAAGTGAATGTAATAGAAAATAGTGATCTTTCATTAACTTGTATAGCACTGGGAATTATATTTTTTTGCCGAAAATTCTTCTATTAATTTTTATCGATGCGAAACTAGAATTGGCATTCATTTTGAATATTTGACAACAAATGAGATAGAACCAAATTTCAAGTGGTGTTCTAATTATGTTTTTGAGTGAGCAAGAGTACTACGCTTTCATCACAAAACCATAGTGACGAACTCTTGCAAAAAAGAAAACGTTTCAGGCACTTTCCATATTTTTGCACTTAAACAACTTTCGCATAACAACATTTTTGAAAAGTATGTAGCGTTTTCAATTTGAAAAACGAATGCAAAAATAAAATAAAATAATATACTGGGCATTTAAAATTCGACCTTCACCACTGGGATCTCGGAAACTAGAGGATGTAGGAAGAAGTTTAAATGGGGGTAAAATTGTGCAATTTAGCGATTGAGCAAATGCCGTGTTCAAATTTGAAATCTCCTAGTACCTTCGAAAAAATCCGATTTCCTTTCAGCTATTCTCTATTAGGTACATCTAGCAAGATATGTGGGCATCCGCAGGCCTATTCGACGATTTCATGATTAACTTGGTACTTCTCATGTATCTTTTTCAGGTGTACGGTTAACATCACCCCCTCCCCCCACTTCTTCTTTTAAGTTCCTGTGTTTCTCTGTTAGTATATTTAGTTAGTCTTTTTTGCCACGCTCTGACAGGATATAAGTTAAAATTGGAACACCCTGTCTAAACTCAAATTTTTTTTTGGCTTACCCCTGTTTTTTTTTAAACTGATTTGTGACCAAGAAAATGATCTGATTTTGTCGTTTTCATGGATTTTTTTGTTAGTAAACTGATCAGTAGGCTAATGGTTTAAAGGATATGAAATCAAAGTTGCTTCCAACTGCAAAATGCAACTAATCCAAAGTGCTTCTTCTTACTAAAATATTTTCCTGGAATGTGGATAAGTACGTGCCAACTGGAAAATCCGTGTTGTTTCACTTCAATTATTCGAGGGCCGGAGTTTTTTTCAACTTCAAAAGTACAACGAATGATATCAGTCAAGCTACTTTGGCACTGAAGAGAGTTTTCCAGCGTAGTAAGTTGATATACTGCTGTGAGCATAAATTAAGGTGAATTTTTCATTGAAACTTCGCGGGTACCATGAACTTATGAAATTTTTTTTTGTAGGTTGGTAGCACTGTCTGCGACATTTATGCAAAGTGTCATGTCAGTACATTCAATTTCTACAAAGCGACACCTATTTTTGACAAAAATTGCATTAAATTTTGTTTGCGGAATGAATATTCTGGAGCGGAAACATTGGGGATGTTACAGAAGGCCTTTGGTGATACGGCTATGGCGTAAAAAAATGTATAAGTGGTGCAAAGACTTTGAAGAAGGCCGAGAAGGAGTTCAAGGCGAACAGCGCCCCGGACCACCATCAACATCTATCGATGAAAGCCGCGTCCAGGAAGCTAAAAATTTGGTTCTTCAAAATCGTTCATTGACGATTTAAGACTTTGCTAATATTAGGGGCATTTCATTTGGACAAACCCTAACTATTTCAAAACATGTTTTGTGCCTCAAACACGTCAAATCTCGATTAGTTAAAAAAATACTCAATTTTTTAGGGAGAAAAGCGTTTTGAAATCTGTAAAATAATTATTTCTGACTACTAAGACGTCATGAAACGGATCACTGCGAAAAACCAGATTTGGGTCTATGCATACGACCCGAAAATAATCGACCAATTGAGTGGATATCGTGCAAAAGGGACAAAAAAAACGTAAAAACTGCCCCAAAGTCGCTCAAAAATCAAGGTTACGTTGGCAGTTTGATTCGTTTATCGCAGTGTTGTGAATTATGCGTTCTTTACGCCAGCCCAAACCGTTAACGTGGAATATTATTCGAGGATTATTCGTCATTTGCCAAAAATCCGACCCGTATCCTTCCATAGCCGCCGTATTTGCCTGATTTAACACCGTTGGACCTCGGGCTGTTCGACAAGCGCGAAAGATCGCTCCGGGAACACTGCTCTGATTTGATTGAGGAGATAAAAGCCGAAGCGAAGAAAGTGTTGCAGGCCAACTTGGAAAAAGACTTTCTTGTTTTGAGGGTCGGAAAAAGCGATGGTATAAGTGCATTGAATTGGACGGGAAGTACTTTGGAGGCAGTAGAATTTATTTGAAAGAATAAATAAAGATTTTTCATTTTATAAATAAATTCATTTTATTTTTTAATCACAGTAGGAATATCCGAATTTGTCAAGTTAAGTGGCAAATAGCACGAAATTTTCCTTCAAAAAGTACAAAATCAGAAAGTTTCCTCAAAGTCGCGGTATGCAAAAAAGGGGCAAATCAGGTACCAACCTCGATTGCTCAAATCTTAAATCTAGAGTTTACGAAGTACCCGTGCAACTGTTCAAAGGTGAGAAAAACGTTGTGATAGAGCAAGATCATCGATATGTAGAAAATTAACACGTATTCAACTAGGAAATAAGACCTCTTCACCGGTCCGTCAGCATCACCATGCTAATGGTGTGAAATATCAGTATCAAAAGGCTTCTTGCTTTATTCGCTTGAGATGTCTTTCAGACACAAGTGTAAGCTAATGACTTTTAAAAGGTTTTTGACTGATCAGGGGCTGCTTTAGCGGACTTAATCAACCCATAATTGACTTCTGTTGGCGGCGCGCTTAAATAGAAGCACCGATGATTAAGCAGAATTCGGTTATTGGTTTACTTCATTATGTGAGGGTAGAGCAGACAATGATTATTCTTCCTGGCATCGTCAACTTCAAAAAGATTTTCGGAGTTGATAAAAGCATTTTAGTTTGGCCACGATCGGCCGTATATGTATTATGATGTATCATCGATTTTAATATGCTTTGTGGTAAGTAGTTATCCCTCATTCGCCGTCAATACTTGCTCGTCCTCGTATTAAGCTGAATTAGAGAAAACAAACCATAAATCTTAATTGCCCGAAGAGTGGAGTGTTTCCCCTCACCAGCCTCTCAAATATCGGCGATAATCTGATCTAATAAATTTATTCACTTTAACAGTCAGTGATACGAAATGAAATCATGGCATGCGGTCGGATCGGAATAATAATTCCCACAAAGCGACACGAGCTTCCACAATTCGTTTCCATTAAGGAACAGCGTTCAATTGAGCTGAACTCCAGGGGGGCTCTGATTAAACCTACTTCGGGGAGATGAACAATCGTGAACAGTTTGCGGTCGCTTTTTGTTAATTTTCTCGAGTGCTCTCGTATTTGTTTTGGGGCATTAGAAAGTATAAACGACATAGAAAACTAAAGGAAGGAGAAGAAGGGGGTAATACGCAAGCGAGAGAAGTAGCATCAACAAACAAATAAGTTCTTGGGGGGGCTATCGTTGCTGTCACCGGTCCCATGGGTTAATTGCGTTATGGTGTGAACGTACGGTCATTCTCAAGAACTTTTCCTATTCGGTAACTCGTTTCGAAATGAAACGCGTCTAACACTTTCAAAGCACTTAAGACTTTATCTGAAGAAATTTGAAAACACTTTTACTGTACCAATGAATGCAGGTCGGAGGTGCGCACCAACCAAGATGAGGATAACAGCCATATTCTTACTAAATACTATAGAGCGGTTGTAATACATTCCAAAAGAGTTGTAGTGGTGGGTCTGCCTTCTCTCCTTCTCCTTCCTATCTCCACAGCATCAAAATTTTCCCTAAGCCTTAACTTTTCCGAACCGTTACTGTTGCGCCATGTTGAGGTCACAATTTAGGATCAATATTCGGGTGTATACTGAAATTTGTTTTTTATTTCAGCTGTGGAAGCTTCCCCGGAGGGGATGATGCTCATCATACCCGAGTGCAATACCATACTTCGTCCGCGTCCAAACATCGGTATTTTTCTTAAAGTTAAAGAAAAATCACGCTTTTTTTAAACTATTTCTTTTAACTCTTGACATCAAATTCCAATGCACGAAGAAGCAGTAAATAGCGTTTTCTTCCAGTCTCTTGTCCTCACTTTTGCTCCCTGTGGTTTTTGTCCTGTCTTATTTTTTAATGAAACACGGAGTGAAAGAACCAGATTTTTCTATAATTCTTCAGATTTCGATAGAAAATGCATGTCACGTATGATTCAAGCAGTAATCAATACAAAAATAGAAAACAGCCGGTGGCATACTTACTGCAACGTAATTTGTTTGAGGAAAAATGCCGGTGGATGGAGTTAGAGGCTACGTGTCTCACTAAGAATTCAGTAATAACAGAACATCAAATATCTCTTATACAAGGTGTCTCAGTAACTCCTCTACATATTTCCGTTATGATTGGAGATACTCGAACATGTTTGGTTTGATCAAGGAATTGTGCGGCGGAACTATTGTTTTTACTACTTCCGGTTATACCGGAAGTCAATGTCAACTTCCTTATTTCAAATGGAACATCCTGTATATTTTTAGAGCCAAATATTAAATGATTAAATGATAATTGGGCCTCCCTATTCCTAGGTTTTACGTTTAAATTCCATCTTCGATTTTTGGTTGCCTAGAGCTCAGAAGCAAGCCTTTAGTTGCGATTGCACTCTCTACTGTACATTTTGTTAGAACATCATTTTCGTAAAATGCTAAATTGTCATCTAGTTCAATAGATAGCTTTACGAAATTTTGTTCCCATTCTAATCGTACACGGTAGATTAGACTGGCAGGAAAAGTTGTTATAAATATTGTACGGGGTGTCCGGAGAGCAATGTCAAACTTAAACAATTCAGATTTAGTAATGGAATTTTTGTTGCAATAAATTCTCAAAATTACTTCTATTAAATTGTAAAAATTTGCTTATTCTATTATGGAGAGAGCGTCGCCCATTTCTGAGCACTTGAGGAGTAACGGCAACACCATCTCTCGGATTCTTGGTTTCATGTGGTCTTGTGTTGTAGGTTTCGTCGAATGCACCGTTACCCTAATAAACCCTTATGTAAAAAAAATCGAAGGGAGTAATGTCTGGTGAACGAGGAGGCCGAGGAGCCAAACTTTTACTCCCTATCCATCTGCTGGGAAATCAAATATCTAAAGGATTGCGAGAAGAACGAGCGCAATGTGATGGTACACCATCTTTTTGCACCCACGTAACATATCGTACTGCCAGAGGAATATTTTCCAATAATGTTGGAAGGGTTTTAATTAAGAAATGTGTATACATATTGCTAATAAGCGTTGCATACAAAAATGCGATCCAACTAAATAATCACCGGTTATGTCATACTACATATTTAACGACCAACGATGTTGGAATTGTAGAGTCTGCATTCATCTAGGATTTTCTGCACACCAGTAATGCATATTGTAACGATTCATAGCTCCAATGTTGTTAAATGTAGCTGCGTCCCGAAATAAGAGTTTTAATAGAAATGCGTCATCTTGACTTTATTTTCTTTGAATCCAGTAACCAAAACTCATCCTCTTTATAAAATCGTTTTCACTCAGTTCTCGATTTAAAAAACACTCACTTTCATATATGAAATGTAAAACCCAGTAATAAAAATAGTAAAGTCTTGTAATTTTGGCAAAATAATGCTTCACATTACAGTATCGAATGATCAGAGCTTCAGTAGAAAAGAAGGAACGTCAATTTTTATTTTTCATCACCTTTTTAGATTTTTTTATTCAATTGTTGATAAATTAAAAAAAAACAATGTTTATATGGAAATATCAGTTTATTTTGTTGCTGAACTGCTATTAAGACATCTTAAAATGCCCTCGGATATTGATAGATGGCGAATTATCGGCGTGAAAGGGGGCGGACTTTCTTTTCATGAAATTGCCCGAAAAATGAATCGGAACCGCACAACTATTGCGAGAATATAATTAACAAAACCTTAACACCTGGTGTTATGGTTTGGGGTGCGATATGCTTTGGTCCAAGATCTCGTCTTGTGTTCATTCCCGGCTCCCTAAACGCACATCGTTACGTTAACAATGTCCTGAGGCCAGTATTAGTACCCTTCATGCAGACTTCACCAAATGGCATTTTCCTAGAGGTTAGTGCAAGGCCGAATACTCGGAGGTAACTGGAACAAGCCCAATTGAAAATGCTGCTTTAGCCTCCGTGATCGCCAGACCTATCACCTATCGAACCTCTTTGGGACATGATGACTCGCTGCGTTGTAAATTTACCGAGGTCTCCAAACAATTTGGATGACCTACGACACCATGTCAAGGTAGCATGGAATGAAATACCCAAGGAGGATATTCATCATTTGTTGCAAAGCATGCCGCGAAGCGTATATGGTTGCGTTACTGTACGAGGCGATGTCACTCATTATTAACTTGTTAATTAATAAATGTTGTTTTTTTTACTGAAGCCCCGATCGGTTGATACTCTGTTACGAAGCATTATTTTACCAAAATTACAAGACTCGATTATTGTTATTACCGGGTGGCGCAGTTCATATGAGAGTAAGTGTAATATGATTCAGATGCATTTTATTTTCACTTAACATTCTTGATATTGAAGCTCGACTTATACCACTTTACCTACTTAATTGCCTAGAAGATATCTTAATAGTCAATCTAGAAAATGTCTTTGACCCTTGGAGCCCCAAGTTTCATTCCCTTAACCTTCAGCTACCCCTATGTTTAACACGCTGTCAGAAACCTTTATACAAGACGACTTAGTAATGACTTCCTGCACGGCACAATAGTTAATTTTAATATACTAATTGACAATTGACTGATTAACCGCATACCTATAATAATTTAAAAAGCACATACCTTCATAGATGCCTTTATGGGGGCAATTATGGCAAATTGAAAAATAAGAAAATAAGGGGAATTAACCACTTGGATTGATAAGCCCTAATGAACGAGACATTAGCTCGTTGACTGATATAACGATATTATTCGCTATCTATCACTCAGCTCCTTGACATAGTTAACAGACGTTCGGTAATCTTAGTCTCATGCGTGACAATCAAAGAACACGGAGGTTGAAAGATATTTATACATCACCACAAATATTCCTGCTGACAAATGATGTGACATCGTGGCTCATTTCACCGTTTTTTTCCGATCCATCTGCCGGATGAATTTTCCAACAAGAAGAAGTATTTCGCCAAGAAGTCACTTTATCATACGGCGAATGGGCGGGCGAATGGGACATTTGAGCTCTGTGATCGCTCTTAATGGTCCAGAGTGTTACGTTCACAGAAAATTACATTTTAGAGCTCATAGAGGGCCAACGGAGGGTCAAAAATTGCATGGCGAAGCTGTGGTAACTTACGTTTATTAGAGGAATAAAAAGACCGCTGAGGACTGAATTTAAAGACTTTTTTTTCGTAAAATATTGCCAGTCAAGAATTAGAATTGGAGAAAATTAAATACACAAATTAGTGAGTAACGGAGGTAATATGAGCTTTTACAAACGGCCCTAGATGTTCTTAGGCCACGTAAGCGTAACTATGACATAAACCAACTTCGTTTTAATCCAATTTCATTCTTAGCACCTCATAATTTGTATTAAATATTAATTGAAACACCCTTGCTGAAGGCTCTATTATGAAACAAGGACCCTGTTTGCCTGTGCTTAAAAAGTCCCAGTTTGGTATTAAAAAATTCATAGTCGAAAAGCTTACGTGTCTCTCTAAATCGTTTAAATTTGAAATTAAATTACTTTCTTGCGAACATTAAGTCCCGGACTATATTTGACTAAACTGGTCCATAAGTGTGAAGAATAGCAGCCATTTCTCACGGAGTAATTTAAATCGGTGGCATGCTGAAAGCTCAATTATTTATTTTTAAATCCTCGGGTTTTGACTTGTTAATATGAGCTTTAAGTTCCTATTCTTTTAATGAGGTGACAACTGTAGTTTTTGTCGCATCCTGTTATCTCTATTAAATCAAATATATGTCTTAGATCCGACAAGGTACGCAATATATCACGGTTAGATTTCAGGACGGTTTGCTCCAGAGAAGTTATTTTGGTTCCTTAATTAGCAACTCGTTACTTCCGTTTAAGTTGCGTGTTTTTCGGGCATTTTGATGAACACAGAGGGCCAAAAGTTCCACATAAACTCGTCAACAATTGAACGAAGGATTTTTCATGAAAATCCTGGTACACGTCACACACCGTTTTTAGTTGTGTATTTTTCGACGCATAGGCACGTATACAGAGTTACCCACGCGGTAGGTAATTTTTTTTTCACTTTTTTCTTACAGAACTCCTTGCGTATTATGACGTTTTTGAATTGATTGGGAAATTCTAATCATATTTCATGTAATATTCTCATATCTGAATTCACCAGTTTAAAAAAAAAAATTAAATAATTTGACGAGGCTGATTTTATCGAGGCTTTTGAGTAATTAAATTTTTTTAACTCTTCTATATTGTCAGATTTATTTAAATGCGCCCTGTGTTTTGGATAACCCCATAAAAAAGTCCATAGGGGTGAAAAGCGATTTAGCAAGGCTCTCTTATTGTCACATTGCGCAAATATTTCGATAGCTGTTGAATATGTTTATTATTCCTCAAATATCTCAGAAACTTAAAGATATACATGTGACTCCATAAGAAAAAAAATTAAAAAGTACGTTCACATGTCACGTGGGCAATCTTGTATTGAAGTCGGTCACGTGAAGAAAATGCACAACAAAAACGATACTTAGCATGTTCCGGAATTTTTATAAAATATATTTTTTCAGTTTTTAACGAATTTTCGCGGAAGTTTTAGCCTTCTGTGTATAATTAATTATCCTTAACTATAAAAGACTCGAATTATTTAATCTGAGTAGAAGAGCATTTTATACGGTCCTCTATTGGGTTGATGTTAGCGCTATAATTTTAACCCCAGTTAGTGTTAGGGGATTGCTTAACGACTGTAGCATAAATTACTCGAAGGGTCCCTATACAAGCTTGAAAATGATTTCCTTAATGGAGGGGACAGTATGACAAATTTTATTCAATATTGCTTTTGATGGTAAATAAATAGCCTGAATTATCGTACAAGCCGTATAAGCTTTCGTATATTTAATAACTTCGATAACTCACTGCGGATAAGCTTTCGAATATTTAATGGTTTCGATAACACACGGTAATGAATATAGACGTGTTTTGGGAAATAAACGCACTGCCTGATACGGGGCGGATATAGAAAAATAGCGTCCGGCGTTGGACTTGTGGAGATGTAGGGACGGTGGTCATATTGTAAGGATACAGGGTGTATGGTTCATAGCTTTCTTTGAAGTATTAATATGAGAAGTTCTTCAAATAAATTCAAGTTCGTTCCTAAATATAGTGAGGACGAAAAGCATAGAACAAACAAAATAAAATTTATGCAGATAAAAGAAAAAAATTGCTCCTCCAAATCAACCTTACAAGCGTGTAAATGTTTACGTAAGAAGAGCTCTCGTGACGTAGTTATTGTCGTAGATATGACGTCATACCCCGTTTTTTTAAATTGCTACCCCAATATTTTATATTAACATTTTAAACATTTAGCAATTCTGCATATAGGACGATTTAAATGTAAATAGGTTACATAACAATTTAAAAAATATATATACATTTTTTCTATTATCCACTTCAACAAAGAGAGTAAACTGAGGCGTGAAAAACATAAAGAGGAAAAAAATTAGAGTAAGTGTTCCAATTGCCCACCATTTACTCGCTGGCAATGAACAGGGCTATTTTCAATTTTTTTTTGTAACGTTCATAAACACGTGATGGGTGGGTGATTCGTCTGATGTCTTCCTTTATTCCAATCTTCAAATCTTAAATATCATTTGATCGGTTGGTGTAAACTTTAAATTTCAGGTGGCCTTCCCAAAACGAAATCGAGCGAAGTTAGGTCGGGAGGCCCGGCAGGCTATTCAATCGATCCCCTCTTGCCAGTCGATTTGTTTGGAAAATGAATATTTAAATGATTTCGGACAGGTTGTGAACAATGTGGCAGCGCATTGTCCTAGTGAAACCATAGAGCTTTATCCGGCAGGCGGGGATGATCCACATTTGGTTAAAGCCCAATAATTTCCGGTATTAGATTTTTCTGCAGTAGGTCCAAGTAATCTGCACCATTTAGGGCGCATTCAATAAAAAAAAAATAAACGGCCCTATGACTGAAATACCGACAATCCCTGCCCATAAAATCATGCAACTTGAAAATTGCAGGTTGTTATGGCAGCGCTCCACCATGGTTTTACATAACTCAACGTTTCGGTCAAAATCATCCTCAATAAATTCTTGCACCAAATGAACTTTGTATGGATTTATTCTGCTCTAGAGATTTTAAAACTGAAGAGTGACTTAACCCTTGATGCACTGCGATCTAGCGGCTTGATAAAAACGAATTTTCTTCTACTCTTAATGAAACATCCAATTTTTTTCCTTCTGAAATTTCGGACTACCTGGTTTGGACTGATCTCTTACATGATCCAAGTTTCTGAATTACACTGAATCTTACTGATTGTCGATTTCCTAATGGGCCGCTGAGGGCACTTATTGCTAAACAATTCACAAATTTCTTGTGACCGGGTCTTATCTCCGTAATGGATCATAATTAGGATTTCTATTCTTGGGGTTTCACTTAATAACTTCATTTTAGATTGCAACACAATTAAAATACCACAGTTAACGTCTGTAGAGTCTCAAGCTTGAGATTTATTACGCTGGTACCATAAAATATACTTGTTTACTCTTTATTAGAAATAAAACCGAAATAAAAACGTGCAAATTACCGATATATCTATATGTCTCAGTTGAGTTTTTTTCTTGAAGCGGATAATAATTTTTTTTTCTAAAAAAAAAATTGTTATTTAGCCCCTTTTAAAAGTGTATCGCCGCCTATGCGGAATTGCTAGATCTTTCAAATTTCTTTTCAAATTAAAATTAAAAAAAATTAGAATTGAAATTGAAAAAAAAACAGAGTATGACGTAATATCGACGACATTAATGACGTCATGAGAAATCTTTTTATGTTAGAATTTGCGTATTTGTAAAGTAAGGTTCACGTATCAGAGAAATGTTTTTTCTTTCATCTGTACAAGCTTTAATTAATATATTCCATACTTTACGTCCACTCTATATATTGTATCCGAAGTTCATTCAAGGCTCGAGAGGAACCCATTGCAACCTAATGAATTGACTAATTACGAGGATAACCTTCTCAATACTGAACCGGTGGGGCCTGAAAAAGCGTTATATTTAGTATTTGTCCTGGTGATTAATAGTTTTACTTATCCTTTATAATGTTCTTTAGGGCCAATTACCCCAAACTGTTGCTCGAGCTCGGTTGAGTTGTAGCGAAACTGGTACTTGAATCGTGCTATAGGAATAGCAAAGTTGTTGAACTAAGTTGATGTGTTTTAGCAACGATTTTCTTACAAAGTGGTTTAAGTACCAGTTGTTCAAGTACTAGTACCAGTGCCGAACCAAGCTTGCACTGGACTAAAAAAAATTTGTTTAAGTGTTCACTCTGTTCATAGCTCGTCAGTCTATTGGTAATTTTGGAAAAAAAACGTGAACGAAGGCCATCAGGAGAAGCCAAAAACATCTATTCTCAAATAAGTAGTCAAGAAACAGAAAATACCTGCTTAGAACAGCAGAATCTCTTGCGGGCCCTTCCCTCCTGACAGTAAACACCTCCCCAAAGGATTATTGACTTAAAACCTTTTGTGAGAAAAATGGAACTCTTTTCCAACACGCTGAAGAACCCGAGAAATTCAGGAAAACTATAAGACGAAAAAATAAAGGACCTTGACAGGTTGATATCCTGAACTGTCTGTCCTGGCATAAGCTTGACTATGAAAGTCTTAAGAAGGAGCTTGACGCTGCGGAGGACGCTGTCAATAATGCGAATAGTCCCAAAGAGAAACTAAAAGAGAGGAAAGAACACAAATTGGAAAGAAGAAAGATGAGTGAACAACTTGAGAAAGAACACGGCTTAAGAATAATCAAAAACGAAACGTTTGAAAACTTGACCAGTAAAAAACAAAGAACGGTTCTACTAGAGTGCATGCACATACATAAGACTATGAAAAATCATATTTTGATCTATATAGAGTCTTTTTTAAACTAATAAGTTTTCTCTATAATTATTTTTGCTCATCCTCCAGTTATTTCTCTTTTATTGATTATTTCATACTCGCCGAAGTCAATTTTGGGGTCCTTATGCACCTAGTGCAAGAAAAAAATCAAATGGTCAGGCAACACAACAAGAATATCAATTACTTCATGCATCTGTCTGTCATAAATAAGATGGGTCGCATTTAGCTTCGCTACTGATTTTCCAGTGTTTATGGAAATATTGTTTTCAGAAGGCCCCTACACATGTTTGCCATTCATTTGTGAAACTGTCCGAAACGCTCTTAGGGGGGTCTCGACGGATTCTTTGATCACGTCGTTTCAGGGAAGAACGAAATTTGAGAAACGTGTCGTTTCGACGCTTCTGAACATTCATGTTTTTTGTGCCATTACCGTCTCAATTATGATCCTTCAGATTCATTAATTTGCATATTGACGCGCTCACAAACCCATCTCTGCGTTGAGTTTAACTTTACAGGTTTTCATCCCTAATCAAAGCAAAGCTCCGAGGGTAGTTGCAGAAGTGTCCGACGTAACGATTAAAGGAAAAAAAATGGAAATTATTTCATGATTTCTCAAAATACTTTCCCTTGAAGTTGTTACACTTTTCCCAGCGATTTTCTATATTTCATTTATAGTAAGAAACTTCGAGTGTTTCGAAATGGGCGTCAACCTCGGACTCCACCTCTTCATTACACAGGATATTCCATTTAAAGCTGTGATTGAAGATTGCTCAAACACGATACGTTGTATGAAAAAAAGTTTCAAATAAAACTTGTCCTGTAAAGAGGGGGACACGACATGAAGATGACCAAATTTAGCCAAAACTCCATTTTAAGGTCGTTTCAAGGGCAACTTTTTTTTTCAAAAGGCAGCTCCGTTTTTTTACAGATCCTTGTAGACCTTCAAAAAATTAATATTTTCTATTTAAACTATTTTTTTATTAGACGTTTTCCTGCAGAATTAGTCTTCATTTTTGCCCAATTTTCGAGATAGGCGAAATTATTGCTTTTCTCTCTAGAAAAATTTTGCAATGCATATTCTCATTAAAACTCATAGTAATCTTTCTATCTAATAAAAAAAAAATCTATGATTTTTTTTAAATTTAGCAAATTCATTTAAAATTCTGATTTGAGACACTCATGAAATAATGACCTTCCTACTCTAAACACGCATCACCCCTTATTAAAAAAAGTATTGTTCACTCTGTGCAATATCTCCCCACTTATCAATTGACAGGCATTTTCGATTTTCCTTTCCATGTCGTCTGCAATTGTTGGTATTTCTGCATAAACTTTGTCTTTTAAAAACCCCCAGAAGAAAAAGCTGGTGAGGTCAAATCAGGCGACCTAAGAGGCCAGTTCACTGGACCGCCCTGTGCAATCCATCGATGTGGATATATTTCATCCAGAACCTCACGAGACGTTCTACAAAAATGGACTTGACGGCCGTTATGCTGATATCACATCACCCGTCTAATCGCAAGTGGAACGTTTTCTGCCAATTCTGGAAGATTATTGAGCAAGAAATTGCAGTACATATCTCCATTCAAGTTTCCTTCAATGAAGAAAGGTCCGATTAAGTAGTCGCCAATAATACCGCACCGTACATCCATTGATCGTGGTCTTTGATGTTCAACTTCTCTAAGCCAGGGTGGATTTGGAGCACTCCAAAAATTGCAGATTATGTTGATTCACTGTACCATGGTTTGTGAATGTGAATCCGTCCGAAAACAAACAGTTGAAGAAGAAATTTGCGTTTTGATTTAATTGCTGCCTTGCCCAATTTCAAAAATTGACTGGATTTTCAAAATCAGTTCTATGAAGTTCCTGATGTAAAGAAATGTAGTACGGATGGTACTTATTCACCTTCAAAATTCTTTGGACACTTGTCTTTGATATTTCTGAGGCAGCAGCAATTTGACGACAACTTACATGAGGATCGAAGGCAACAGCTGCAAGAACTGCTATTTGATTGCCTTCATGTGTTGCACTTTGGGAGCGATTGTGTTTTCCTGTTTCTAACGTTTTCGTTTTTTTGAAATTTTTAATGGCCCCGTTAAAAATCGTCCAACAGGGGACTCTTTCATCCGAAAATCAATCGGCATTAAGTTCGACTAACATTTCTTCCAGCCTCTCCACAAATAAAAAAAAAATTATTATTTTTCTTCCAATGTGTAGCGGTTCATTTCAATTATTAAATTTTGAAATGAAAAGGATAATTTTCGACTAATATCACACAAAACAATTAGATTGATTGACGCATGCCCTTCTCTTTACCGGACAAATTTTTTTTGAAACTTTTTTTCATGTAACGTTCCGTTTTTCAGTAATCATCGATCACAGCTTTAAATGGGACACCCTGTGTACACGAGCATATTTCTCAAGTTTGGAAATACAAAATATCCGAGGAGGCCAAATCTGGCCAATAGGGTGGTTCAGCAAAAAGTATGAAACTAAGCTGAGTGATTTTGGCCATTGCGATGATGAAAATGTGGTTGTCTTGACGAAACAAGACTTTTTTGCCAAATGCGGTCGCTTTTTCCTAATTTCTCCGCTTAAACGCTGCAATCAATTTGTATAATATTCCCCGTTTATTATCTTTGCTTTAGGGAGATTGTGAATAAAAATTATACCACATGCTCCCCAGAAAACTGACACCATCCCGTTTCCTGCCCATAAAATGGTTTTCGCCTTCATTGGAGCCGATCTTCCTCTTTGAGTCCATTTTGTTGATTGCTCTTTCGTCTAAGGTGTGATAGACCCATGTTTCATCCTTGGTTATGACTTGACACGAAAACTCTGCTTTATTTCTGCGAAACATTGCCAAACCCTGCCTTAAGCCATTCTCAAGACGCTATTTTTGTCCTTCTAGAGCTCAGTTTTCTCCCATCCAATTGTTTGGTCAAAATGGGATGTAGAATATTTTTTGCAATGCTTATCATGCCTGCTAACTAGCATAATGTTGGCCGGCGGTTTACCTCAACAGTTTTCTGGATTTTCGCCATGATATGTGGAGTGGTCAGATCTGGAGTGGTCCTGAGTCGACCACTGCGAAGTTCTTTTCGGCAGCTTGTACGACCGCGATTAAAATCTACCAGTGTATGCTTTGCAACCGCTAACTAGGGGCCAAATTTTCCCAGAGTCAAAGTATTGAATCGCTCTGTATCGATGACCAATTTTTGCCATTTTCCCAAAATCTCTAAAAGCGTTCGCTAGAAACGAATCTAGAAGAAAATACAAATCAACGCAGAAGTGTTGAATTTCATTCATAAGCTTTTAAGGTCAAATCTCTGTAATATAACCAAATTTTCGACAAAAAAAATCACCATTCATATGTCAGATGGTACACTTTTGGGACCATTGTTGTAGTCTGTACGGTTGATGGGATTGCAATAAACTTAAGAGGGTGGTCATTTAATGAGAGACCATGATTTCACCTGTTCTTTGGTTCTTAAAAGGTTTGGCAGTAAAGAGGGACCAGAGTAAGATAAATATAAGGACAGCCTACTGGTATTAAAATTAAAACAAACAATGAGCTCTTTGGACGTTGTAAAAATTATGACCAAGACTTCCGTCCCGTGTCACCCTTTATTGGGAAGCCAAGCTCATTAATAGCGAAATGAAACCGTACGGAAATAAATCATAACTGAGAAGGTAGTAATGTGGCACTTTGGTTAATTGGCCGACCTTCTGGGAATATCCCTAATAAATTTTTAAGGCAATAACTGCTTTGCCATTTAAACTATTTATTGAAAAAAACTTTTAAGGCTTGAAAATCTATTGGTTTGGGTGACATAAACATAACTCCTTATCATCTTTACGGTGAATTTACCATAAAGAGGTTTTACCTTTTGTGCGAAAATGTATTGTGACTTCTGGCACTTAACGTCGCATTAATGCCTCTCTTCTGGCACATTCATAATGTACCTCCTTAAGGTTTTCCCGATGATGGAATTCTTCGAAAACGAACTTCGTCCAGTAGTTGGGTTGCGGAATTGTTATTAATTCAGAAATAATTAATTTATAAAATTAAGTCACATTCCCGTTCTCGTCAGTTTTGCTGATTTTTTTCAGTTTGGTTAAGAGTGTGCTTTTTGTCTTGCTGATTTCTCAGGTTTTCTCGTTTCTGCTGTACGA
This sequence comes from Euwallacea fornicatus, assembly GCF_040115645.1. NCBI lineage: Eukaryota > Metazoa > Arthropoda > Insecta > Coleoptera > Curculionidae > Euwallacea > Euwallacea fornicatus. Next base: position 3,946,567 of record NC_089553.1, read on the forward strand.
CTTTCACGATTTTAATTTTTACCAATTTAGAGCCTTTCTTGCTTTTGTTATTTTGCGAGCTTTTAACTCAACTTCTTCTTCACCCATAGTAGTTCTCAATTGTGTCTCTCTCCTATCCCGTCCCGTTTTTTCCATTGATCTTCATGGCTTGTTCGAACTTTTATTGCTATTGCTTCTACGAATTTCAAGTTCCGATATTATCCATTGTTGCTATATATTTGTGGCAGTTTGTACCTAACTGCGCTTTAATCAGGTTTTTAGTTAACTTCTTATAAGTTAACATATAAAATTTATCTGACGTTATTATGCAGAAAGCCCCGAAATAACGTCGAAACATTTTGGGAAGTGATTCTAGAGATTAAAATAACAAAAACAATTCTTATAAATATATCCCAAAAATTACATCTTAAAGACACTAGAACCTTTTGCAGGAAGAACTCTGAAGATGATTTTTTTGCAATATTTTCGAAACGGTTTGCGCAAAAACGACGAAATTCGATATACAGTAATAACTCGGAACAGCAGAACTTTTGGTTTATGGCGTTTTTCAGTTTTTCCATATTAAATTATTGAAGTGCAAACGTTGTTAAGTAAAGAAGAGCCGTTTTTCATCTCGCTAGAATAGACCGTTCTCTACAAAACTGAGCCTGTATAAGCCGATGCAGTATTACATGGATATTGAAATCTATGAAAAAAATGATCAGAGGACCCATTGAGAGGAACAGAGGCCATTTTCAACATACGTTGTGAATAAGTCATAAATCTATAATAATATTACTCTTGTTATTGCTGGATAGTGAAGAAATATTTGTATTACCACGGGTACCTACTATGTTTATTAAGTTGCATTTCGATGTCCATGTAATCGTGCATCGGTTCATGAAAACCAATTTTTCTGGAAAACGGTCTATCCTAAGGAGATAAAATGAGGGGGTCTTTTTTACTTAAAAATATTCGCGATTCAGTAATTCGATTTTAAAAATGAAAAAATATTACAAACAAAAAAGTGGGGCAACACTTACGTAGGAGCTCCCTATCTGTGACGCACCTGACTTGAAACTGCAATTATTAACGCAAACAGGAGCGTTCCCATTCCAACTTAGGGCAGTGTATCGAATTTTCAAATTTTAGCGCAAAGTATTTCAAAAATATTGCAAAGAAACCATCTTCAGAGTTCTCCTTTAAGCAGTCGTAGCCCCTCTATGAGACAGTTTTCTGGGTAGACTTATAAGACCTTTTTTTATTATTTCATTCTATAGAATCACCTCCCAAAATATGTCTACGTTATTTCTTGACACTTTGAATAATAACCGACAATCTAAAGACCTCTCGGGCACTTGGGGAAATAAAACAAAGTCGTGAAATATGAAGAATCAAAATTATAATGTTTATTTTATAAGGCGTTCACAAAAAGCTTCATTAGACAAAATTTACAATTACATTCACATGTTTATACATATCTTTGGTGAGAAGAGAAGAGATTTAAACAAAAACATTATTTCTTTACTTCCGCAGATTTGGGGTCTTTTGACTTCATATAAATATGGAGATTACCAAAGCAGTGCGTTCCTTAATGAGACTTTTATAAATCCGTTTGAGTTTTGACTGGCAAAGGTACATCACCGGCGTTTAATAAACATATCGAAATGTATAACTTTATGAATATATTTCTGAAAATCTCTGTCGTGTATCTGTGCTCACAGATAGTCAAAACGAGTCATTTTAAAACAGCGTAACTTGAAATAGATATAGTATGTGGTGACAAAAAAAAAACTAATTTTGCTTCAAATTATCTTATAGATCGCCTTTTAGATATGGTAATTACCGCTTACACAAGCAAAAACAACACCCAATACACGTGGAGGTTTTTCTCTTTCACCATTTCTGGTTTATTTTCTGCAACACCTTTGCATAGTTTTTTAGAAGCTTTCAATATTATTATTTACTCTACTAATTACATTGTTTAAGGTGCAAATGATAAATCCAATCTTACACAGTACGATTTTTTAAAAGAATAATTCAGAGCATTTTCATATTAGCATACAAAACCGTACTGTATAACACACATTAAGGTACAATAAGACGGTATTATGTATCTGCCCTTGGGTCAAGCATAGATAATAATACGCTCTTTCAACTACATTTTTGACCATCTATATACAAAATGTAAATATCTCACAGAAGTTTCATATCACTTGGGGCCACATTAGCGCGGATAGCTGGAGTACAGCAGAGCTGGGCCCCACCGTCCTCAAACCAATCCTGGAGGTTTGACATCCAACCCCGTAACCATATCCAACCCCCCCAGAGGCTGCGACGGGGAGGGCGTCTGGTTCATGGAGGAGGGCGAGTTCACGTTGTTGGTCAAATCGCTTTGACTGTTCTCCTCAGAGTCACTACAAGAGTCCGAACTGCCCTTCTTGCCCCCATTGTGGGTCTTGACGTGTTTGGCCAAATGGTCAGACCGCATGAAGCGTTTATTACACACGGGACACGCGAACCGTTTTTCCCCTGTATGAGTCCTTAAGTGCCTTTGTAATTCGTCAGACCGCGTAAACCTCTTTCCACAAAACAACCAATTGCACACAAAGGGCCGTTCTCCAGTATGCCATCGAAGATGGGCCTTCAAGTGGGAGGTTTTACCATAGACCTTGCCACATCCAGGAATATGACAGCTGTGTATATTTTTCTTGCGCAAGTGAACACCTGCAGGCCCGAGGCGCTCCGCTTCTTGACAATTCGGACAATCGCAAGTTGCCCGTCCTGTGTAACGCCTCTGGGATCTCGGCGATGGAACTTGAGGAGGCAGGCCGCCGGTCCCGCCCGTGGGAGAAGGACTTGAAGCGGCGGCATGCAATCCAAAAGAAGCTCCAACAGTTTGCCCTGGAAGCATGGACTTGTAAGTATCTTGGAGCAAGTGTTGTCCTGATGATAACAGATGGTTCGAGGCCAAAGAGTGTGTTAGACTCGAATAATCCGAAGGATAATTAGCTGCCGCCATCTGAGCGTGCATCCCAGCAGCTCCACTCATATCCAACCAACTTCCCGCTGTGGAGTGAACGTCCCACCAAGTGTTAGCCCCAGTGACGGAGTCACTTTTAATGCCTCCGTGGGTAGCACTGGACATGGTGTTGAAAGGCCAAGTTTCGTAAGGGTGTCTAGAGTAAACGGAACCTAAGGCTGCATGGTGGGCCGTGGCAGCCCCTTCAACCTTTCCAAGTAATGAGCCTTGATGGTGGACATTCTCGGTTACCGAAGGTTGAGCTGTAGCTCCTGGAAAGTATAGATCGCTCCCATACGAAGCCGTTGCCGGACCCGAGGCGCAGGACGTCATCACCGACCTAGAATACGTCGGGTTTGGGCCTGCGGAGGAACGCTGACTAGGTAATGAAGTGGCTGAGGACACCCCAGTACTTCCCGGAGATGGAGCTCCTTGAGGGGACTTCTTCCAGGGATGAAAACCTTTTCCCACAGCTGCGTCCGCTAGGGGAGGAGGAGATTTGCTACTGAGTTTGTTGCATTGGGCTGCCAGCATCGCCAGGGGGGTACCTCTTAGGCTAGGGTGTTCCTGTAACCAAAAACAAGCGGCGTTAACTCAATAATAACGTCAGAAGTTATTATTCAAACTAGTCGTATATAATGCGTTAATTACGGGCAATATTACTGTCCTTTTTCATATGTGAGTCCCTCGAACCGCAGTCGGCGCTTTAATCAACAGTATAATGAAAAGTTGGCGCCTGTGGGTCGCTTTCGAGACACGCACAGCTAAACAAAAAGAATTAAAATCATTCCCAAGTCAGTGGTCGTCATTACGGAAGGACCCCGCTTCGGGCAGTCGTCCGGCTCTTCAACTTCAAAAAATATTAAATTTGTTTACGTCATTGTCGGCCCCACTTTCAACGGGTCTAATTAGTGTGACGTCACGTGAAGGCAGGGAAAATAAATAAAACCTGAATTTGTATTAAAGAAAACTTGCGATCTTTTCATTTTCACACTTTCAGAGGAAATTTAGGAAAGTGTGGATTTAATTTTGGGAACGGTCACGGGATCCACGGAAACATTTCTATTCCAAAATAGTCAGATGAAATTCAGAAAATATCATTTTTTTGCATTTTGTCGCGTTTTAGCAATTTCATTTCTGTATAAGTATCATTCGAATCTATTCATTGAGTCATGTAGAATTTGCAAATCAATCAATTGTATTTGCGAAAAGAACAGTCACATTTCAAAAATCGTCATTTGAATTACAAACGCCACCCGGTGTACTTTTTATGCTTGAAGACGGAATTTTGAGAAAAAAGTCCCTCAAGTCTTATTAAGAATTTCATGGCTTTAATGGTAAATTGAAATTGCAGGTAAATGTCAATTTCATTGTTAGTTTGATGTGAAATATCTTTTTTCTTCAAAGCTTTAATGTGTATCTTATAGCGCACCATGCGTTCGAACGCGGTGATTCACGAGGATCTCAGAAACAATAAGAGATCCCATACTGGTTAAATTAGAAAAAAGTTGTCCAAATCAGAGGTCGATAAAATGGTACTTCAGAATTAGTATAGTTTTGGCTATTCCGGTGAGATTCCTAAGAAGTAAAAAATTTCTCCACCACAAAAACAAAAATAAAGACTCTTGTTTATGAAGAATCAAAATCTGTTACCGGATTTTTCTCATAATCCCAATTATAAGCGATATAGTAGACACTTATTCCCAAATCGCAGAATTAAAAACATCGACTAGATTAAAACAAGCAACTTTTGCATAAGGCCAGTACAGCGGAAACGAAAGTTGGCATTATTTCTGGAATACTCTGTACCAAAACTTGTAGTCTCTGACATTCTATTAAATTACTTTGTTTTTAGGTTCGTTTGATCCGGAGTATTTTCATTCATCTGGCTCGGAGAAAATGTCTGCTGACAAATGTACAGATGAAGAAACAGAAATTTTAGACATTTTTCAGAGAGATCCAAGAATTTTCCTCAAGTAGAAATAGTGAATTCACTACATTAGGTGGCAGAAAATTCATTCTTTTCCGGTTGGACATTAAATCTGCCTAAAGCGCGTGTTCTAAATAGAACACCCTGTATGAGGATAGTCCCAGAAACTCCCGATCTGACATATAGATGGCGCTTTTTTTTTGTAAAAATTTACCTCTATTGCAAGGACCAAATTTTAAAAAAGCTTATGTCTAAGTTTAACGGTGCTACGTTTATTTGTTTTGGCCCATTTTTAACGAACGCTCTTATAAATTTCATGAACATGGGAAAAATTGATCATCAATTAATGATTCAACGTTTTTATCTGAAAGGTCTTAGTCCATCCAACACCAAAGCCGAGTTAGATTCTACTCGGAGGAAATTTGGTCCCACGTTAGCAACTGTTTAAACGCGTTCGTACGAGCTACCGAGAGGAACTACGCAGTGGTCGACCCAATGACAGTCCAGATATAACCACTCCAGACATTGTGGAGAAAATCGACAAAACTGTAGTGAAAGATGGGAATTTCAAAAAGTACTATACATTGCATTTTGAGAGAGCAATTGGATATGAGAAGGTTGCATGCAAGTGAGGTGCTGTGGCTATTCACAATTGAATAAAAACGTCTACATGATAATATGTTAAGGGAGCGTCAGGCAAAATTTCGTAGAAATAAAGTCGAGTTTTCACGTCGGTTCATGATCATGGATGAAACATAAGTTTATCATTTTATACCTGAGAAAAAAGGGCAGTCAAAGCATTTGACCGAGAGGGGAAAATCGACTCCAAGGAAGGCGGAAGTCGTTCCATCTGCGGGAAAAGTGATAGCGCAAGTTTTTTCGGGATACACATGAGATAATTTTTATTGACTATTTGCCTAAAGGAAAAACGATAATTGAAGAATATTTTAAAAATTTATTGCAGCGTTCGTGGAAAGAAATTAGGAAAAACCGATCGCATTTGGCGAAAGTCATTTTTCACCAAGACGACGCGCCAGTCCACACTTCCGTCATCGCGACGGCCAAAATCAATCAAGTTGATTTCAAACTTTTTCCTCATCCACCCTGTTCGCCGGTTTTAGCTCCCTCAGATTATTTTCTATATCCAATAATGAAAAGATCCAAGTCGATGCCTATTTTGAAACATTCGAAGCTTCTTACCATAAACAGGGTATAGAAGCCATAGAATATCGCTGGGAAAAGTGTGTCAATCTTAAAGGAGGATGTGTCGAGAAATAATAGAATATTTTTCTTTTAGTGTTAGGTGGGATACTTATAGGACTATCCTCGTATATTAGCAGAGGGACTGAAGGGCAGTTAAATATCCTTTAACACAATACAAGACGTTCTTATGCCTCCATTGTGATATTTCAGTAATAAAGTCGTTCGGTGTATCGCCTCTAAACTCTGCATGTTTTCGGCGTTTTTGTCGAAGGTGGCTCTGGAACGCCCTGACGACTGTAAACAAACAATTGCGAATCATTTGCAGGTAACTCCGAAGGTTTGTAAAAACGATGTTCGAGGTAGAAATTCCGGATTCAATATAAAAAGTGCAGTGGCTGGGATCGAGATCAGTAGCGTAGCAACAAATTGAGTTTATTTTAATCCATCGGAGGAAGACGCCTCACACACAAACAGGAGTGGAATTGCACGCTATTCTCAGTTACAACTGACTGAGAATGACATTCGTCCCGTACTAAGAGCTCGGAAAGGCATTGAGTGATAATAATAATAATAATAATAATGTAGCTGCAACTGGGAGATTTATTCTTAATTTACAAAAATAACAAAATGACACCCTGTGGAAGGAAAACTGGCAACTCTCGCATGTGGCAAGTTTAGCCAGATCGCTCTAGTCGTATCCCTTAGCAACCTACATCCACTAGTACCAACATTTCTGGGACATCCAGTACTCACATATTATTTGGTATTTTATATCGTTTTTTTTTATACCTGTGAGCTGGATGTTTTCGTTCCGATATTGTTGCTTAGATGAATCACACCAGTTTTAACGCGGCGGCGGCCAAGATGGTCGTACTCTGGAACTTTTACTCGGGATAATCGTGTGTTCCTTTGTTCCAAGGATTCGAAAAAAAAATAAGGACTCCGTAGCTAGTTTCGCTGACATTTAGTGAGTGAAAGTGAAGGTGAGCAAGACTGGTTTTACTTGAAAGGAGCATGACAAATCGCCAGGTTAGTTGTCATTTAACGAGAGAAAGTGCACGTTGCTGATGAGGTTTCACTCGTTTTTTTTTCATTTTCTGTGTCTTGTCCTTTTTTTTTTGCTTTTAATTTCACCTGCACTTAGTAATATGGCAATCTTTCTTTGTTTCGAGAAAGGCATAGCAAATCGTTCGCGCATCTAACGATTCCAAAAAGTAGGTAATCGAAAAAGTGTTCATACACCCAGGCGAACTCCATTTATTTGCAATTTTCGTAACTTAAAAGCAATTTAAATCGCACATATTTAATATATTCGCACAGGTGAGGCATCAATAAACACACGTGTGAAAAATATAGCCAGGGAACCATCTCTTTGTACAAGGAAACTCAAGAAAAATGTCTTTACGCATGCCCAAAAAACTGTTCATCCTCTATGGCAACAAAATTTTTACCACTTTAAATAACAATGAAATTTAGTCATTAATAGTCAGTAGTATGCCCTTTGGCATCGATCATAGCATTTAAAGGACTCTTCATTGATTCAGCCAAATTGTAAGTAATACTTCCAGGTATTTTGAACCATTCGTCTAAAAAATAATGTTGCGAAGTTGATCTTTGCCCGAAGTTTCTCTTCCTATATGTCTTTCCGAACGTTCCCCTAAGTTCTCAATCTGATTCGAGATCAGGGGAATGCGGTGGCGTTTTTGACAAGTGACATGTATTATACACGGTGTTTATTAAGTGCTTGTGCAAACTCTAAGCAGTGAATCTTTGAGTAATTTTAAAATAAAAAGTTCATATGAACATGAGTCCGGATTGGCTTGGTTCTTGAGACACAGGATTTTTTTTTTTCATATTTTGATTATATTTTTTTCCAATAAAACCTCAATTTAACGAAATTATGGATGCTGGCAGTACCGATGAAAAGAAACTGAAATATTTACTTAGTTTATTGTTTAATGTGAGAGGGCACTAAGTACAGTCTTGCACCTGCAGGTTGACAGCTCGAACTCTTAGTATTTGCCCGCTGCGTGTGGCGCCCTCTGACATTAATCAAAAAACTAAGTAAATCTTGAGTTTCTAATCACCGGTGCTCCTAGTAGCTACAATTTCGTCGAATGGACAAGTTATTGAACAAAATATAATCAAAATACCAAACAAAAAAATTTTTTTTTAAAATCCGATATACCAGGAACCAAGCCGCTACGAACCCATGTTCCTACGCACTTTTTGTCTTAAAATTAGTCAAAGATTCGCTCTTTAAAGTTCGTATGAGCACTTAATGAACACCCTGTATATATTTAAAAAAAGGTAAATACCTTGAATGCATCGGAATAAGTTAAATTTTTTTGGCACACATTCCAGGAACTGTTACGCACAACGCATGAAATAATAAGAATCGACGATAATTAGTCTCCAAATTTTTGTAGAGTTTAATGTCAAACACAAACCGAAAAAACCCATGGGAACAAAAACTTTTCCCGACGGTATTTAAATGGAACTTCAATGTCATCGATTAAATGGTTAATTGATGTTAAGTTTCATTTTCTGTCACAAAAATATCACTAGATTATCCTGCGTTTAACTTGAGATACAGATAATATTAAATTAGGGTTAATTTCCTACAAAAAGACTAAAGAAACAGACCATATAATATGGAATATAGGGGCAGCATACAAAAATACAATCTCATTACCACACGACGATTTCATCATACTAACCTCGTCAGTTACTATTAATTTCCAAAAATAAAAAAAGGAATGTCGGAAAATCTACGTACCACCCTTGCGTTTATATCTAATAGATTGTTCCTGGCGGTGATAAAAACATGATTTTTATCGTGATGAAATATCTGATTGTCATCAGGGTTTTCAAGGTAATATGCTCAGTTTAATTGTTTTTCACTGTGAACTTTACCTGAAAATCGATTCTAATTATAAATATTATAAGATTTTATTAGGGGAATAGTTGAATGAAAGAATTCGGACATTTTTTGAAACGTTATAATTAACGAATCGTGGATTGTAGATCATATGTATCTTATGTGAAAAGTGTCTTGAATTGTAACTCAAATCGGACAAATATTCAACGGGTTCCATTTGCAAAAACAAAAGATGTACCCGTAACTTATTTGCGATGCACCCCGTATACAAAAATTATTATGCCTCGCAGAGCTCTAAATGCACCCAACAACTTTCTTACGAATATTTCCTCTCATCTACCGGGGTTGTCAAAATAATATCTGCACCATTGAATCTGGGACACCCTGTAGAAGAAATATTGACAACTTGCCATCAAAGATTGATTCAAATATTGAATTAATACTACAAGCGGCAAGAATGATCTCGTTTTCACGCGTTCAGACTGGTAAACGGACTTCCACGATATACATTTCAGTGGGCGTTTAATTCACTGGTTTACGCACTTTTTCGTTAAAAATAATCTTAAATGTTTATTCATCAAAATGATACAGCAGATGCGAGTTTTTGTGGTCTTCCGCCCTGAAGTGCAGTTTTTCCCAAGTATGAATGTTATTGCGATGCCCTGCACTTGAATGGGTCACACTGTATATGGTAATAATGTATGAACGACCACATGAGACGAAGATAGAATTTAAAAAGTCGGTATTGCGAATAACATCAAAACCCTTAGGGGAGGGCGTATAGAATGATGGAAGGCCAGTATCAATAAGCGCATTTTGCTACTATGCCGAGAGGCGGCCAGGTCGGGGGACCTATTAATAGGGAAGAAACGTCAATTGGGCACTTTTCATCACAGGGATGCCGCACTTGACATTGATTATTTATCTAAATATTCGTTCTCAACAACTTGAAAATGGTTCATTTATTAGTTGGCCAGTTGTACCGCCTCTTTTCATGAACTGGAATTTTGGCTAATTTCGATACGGTAATTGATGGGAGTGCAAAATTATCGATAATGAAGACATAAAATATTTTGAAGCTAATTACAACAGAAAAATATATATTATTAAATATTCCTTAACTAGGTGCGTTAACCAGTTAATTATTGCTTCTTTTTAATTAAAGTACTTTAAACGAGAATGCTAGTTCATGAGCCTGTATTCCATATCTCCTTTCCTCCCTCGTTTTACATAGATATATTTTAACGATATTTCTTCAGCAATTATATACACACATTCCGTGCATTTTTAATACCCTAGATCCGGGCATTTTTCATAAAACATGATTGACAGTTAACATTCACTATTATGCAGGTGTTTAATATCAAATCTTTGCATGCTAATACTTACCACGCAGCATTTATGCAAATGCAGAATTTCTTGAGGGCATTTCAATTATTTTTAACTAAACTTATTAATCTAGACGGTGACTCCATGAAGCCTTTCTCAAAAGGTGATATCTCGTAATAGAATAAAGATATATTTTGCAAAATGTAGAATATAGAGGAATTTATGTTGGAAAACAGTCCGGTTTGCCCATATGATGTTTGCGTGTAAATTTGAGTTTTTTAGTTACTTTCTCATCATTGAGCGATCTTATTCGTTGCTATCGATAATCTTCATACGCGACAAATAAGAGTGTTTTAACGGTTTAGACAGGAAGAGCTTATTAAATCTAAATTTCGTAGACCCTCTACTGCATCTCCACGGTCATTAATTTTATGACTTTCACCGTCACAAAGTATTGAACAATTTCTAGCGACCGAAATGTTAATTTTAAAGAGTTTTCCTTAACAACGTCGCGTGGACTTTGCCGCACAGCAGAATTTCACTGCACACAAAAACAGTTTGTTTTTTTTAATCTCCATGAAATTGTGCAATTTTTCAAAACCGAAATCGTTAAAAAACGAGAAAATGAAGAGCTTATTTCAAATTGCCGTTGTGTGCCCACATGAACCAGTCAAAGGTGAACGGGCGGAAGCGCTTTCTACTAGTAATATCTTTATCATTCTAAGTCGCTGAACCAAAGGTTCACTTAACCACATCCCATATAGAAAAATTGAACCTGAGAAAACCACAAATGGAGCGCCATATGTGTATAAAATTGAACTGTTTACGCCCTCACCAGCTGACATCCTTGTTAACTGCGGGGGGCAAAAGGGGCTGTTTGGTCTGCCAATCAATTCGTCATTATCGTTTGGTACGTTGGAAGATCCGTCATTATTAAAAAGTCATTTTCGGCTGCCCTATTGGCTCTGACCGGTTGTTTCTGTTTGATTTGGGATTGATAATAATGTTTCAATGATGACCTAAATTTTTTGAGTTGTATTTACTTTTCCGTGCTCCGTTCCAAACATGACGGCTTCATTAAAAGGGTTTTTGTCGGGCACCCCGGGGTAGTGAAAGCGCGCAAATTGAAGCTCGTGAAACTGCTCGTTATCCACATATCTGAAACACTATCTTTTTATTAAAGGCCTTATCTAATTAACGTATCATAAATTCAGGGCCACTCGACACTAACTGCAATATTACACTGCTGCTGGCCGAGGTCCTGCAAATGGTAACAGTAGTCAACTATTAAGAGCAGATAATGTAACACCAGTCGCCTAGAGCCTTCTAAATCTAGATCTGAAATTGCGTTATAGAGAACACTTTTACTAAAGCCGATTATTAAAGTGTGCCCTTGCAGGACGGTTTCGTAATGTACTGACAAGAGTACGTGACAAATGAATAAAATTTGTAATTTTTCAAGCTCAAACAAACACTCAGAAATAATTTACGATGTTCACGCTGTGGCTGACAGTTCTGAAATATGAGCTTCCACACAATATTTTTAATCTGCAGTGGCACAGGTACAAGAGTTGTCACAACGGATCAAAGGATTATCTCCGAAAATCCGTGTTCAGCTCTCGACGTGGACAGTTGACAATGGTGTAATCGGCTTAAAGTGACGTTGTTTGTCCAGGGTCTTTTGATAGAAGCATTCTATGAACCTCTAACAATATGTTTTACAACGCGTTTATTTGGTTAACAAAAAGAGAGAAAGAGAGAGAAAAAGAGACACAGAAAAAGAACGAGGGGGTGGAAAGGCAGAAAATAGTGTGGTGCGGTTTTCGCTGTTTTGTTTCAACAGATAAATAATCTTGTTTTCAAAAGATGCGAGGACAGTCCCAGAAATGCCCGACCTAACATTTAAGGAAAAAGTTTTTGGAAAACATTACATTATTCCTCAACAGAGGCTCCTTTGAGGTTGACACATTTTTTCCAACGATGTTCTACGGCTTCTATATCCTGTTTACCGTAAGAAGCTTCGAATCTTTCAAAATAAGGGTTAGCCTCAGACTCCACCTCTTCATTATAGGAAATCCCTTTTCACCGAGCGATATTTTTAAGTTCGGAAATAGGAAATGATCTGAGGGGGCCAAATCTGGCCAAGGAGCTGAGGAAAAAGTTGATTGATTTTAGCTGCCGCGATGACGTAGTCCTGGACTGGCGTAGTGTCTTGATGAAATGAGACTTTCTTTTTTGCCAAATGCGGTCGCTTTTTCCTAATTTCTTCCCTCAAACTTCGCAATAAACTTGTATAATATTCTCCGTTTATTTTTTTGTTTTTTTAACCGAAGCACAGATTTCTCATGATTAAAAATGTGTGATCAAAACGCGATACACTGCAAACCACTGTACAAGTTATTTTTAAAATGTCTATCCTCCTAGTACAGTTTTATGGATTTTGACCACAATACATGGACTGGTTAGATCTGGAGTGTTATGCGGTCGACCACTGCGAAGTTCATCTTCACAGCTCGTACGACCGCGTTTCAACCCTACCATCCACTATTTTACAGTTATTAGTGAAAAACCAGCTTCCCCAGAGTGGAATCTAACTCTGCTTAGAGGTTGGACGGACTAAGACCTTTCAAATGAAAACGTTGAATTACGCATCGATGACCAGTTTTTTTTCATGTTCATAAAATCTCTGTAAACGGCCCCACAACAATAACCCAAATCAACGTGGTACTTTAGACGTAAGCTTTTTAAAGGTTAGGTCTTTGTTATATACGCAAATTTCTAACAAAACAATCGCCATCTATTCATCAGCTCGGGTACTTCTGAGATCATCCTCATGTGTAGTTGCATCATTATCGCTCGCTCTCATTTTCTATCCTGCGATTCATTAAAAAATTCCCAATTAGCTGGGAACAAAAGTCTCGAACCGGAAAAAACTGGACACGGACAGGAAGTTATATGCAAAAATTCCAGGAAAAAACCATTATGTGAATGCGCTTTGTCTCAATAATAATCTTGTTATTTCCCTGCCAACAGGAGCTCTCTTTTTAAACAAATGGAATTAACCATGGCTAAAGCCAGGTGAAAATTTAATGCGGCTCATATAAGGAACAAAATATACTGGATGTGCCAGAAACAGAGTCAAGGGGGTAAAAAACTAAAGCGATTCAGCTGAACCTGTCTTATACAAAGTTTTTTAGTTTATACGCCACTGTACTGTTGATTGTACATTCAATTTGGCTGTCGCAGGTGCATCATAATTTTTAGCGTGGCTCCGAGATCTTCGATACGAGACGCAAACGATTCGCAACTGTTTGAACAATTGGTTGTTTACAGGCATCATGGCGTCCCAAAGCCACCTTTAGTAAAAATACAATAATAATTCAACGTTTAAATGTGTTAAACAAAACAATATTTATTAGCGAAATATGGCGAATTAAGTGTAGGAACGTGACGTCCTGTTTTAAAGGGAGTTTAGCTGTCCATCGGCGCATTTGATAATCTCGAGGACATTCTGTCTAAACCTTTGGGCAGGTTTCGTGCCTTACCGTAAAATAATTTATTGTGAGCCACCCTGTATAATGCAGATCCATTTTTCTTTCGTCGGGTGAATTCGTCGAAGTATCAGAAACAATCGCCAAATTTTTGGCAATACTTACAGTACCCCATACCCCAACACCTACATACACCCAGGTGAATGCCATTTAGTTGCAATTTTCGTAACTTAAAAACAATTTAAATGGTAAAAATTTAGCATACCCGCACAAATATCACGTCATTGCACAGATGCATGAAAAAGATAACCAGAAAACTGTCTCTTTTTGCAAAGAAAATGAAGGAAAATGTTCCGAAATATGCTAAAAAAAAGGTCCATACACTGATATTTCAATTTATTCTTTTAACCTTCACTAGTTCACTTCAACACAAGTTAGAGTGAGGTAAAGGTAAAAATGATAGATGTGAAGCGAAGAATAAAATAAATTAGTGAAGATGTGAAAAGTTCATTATCAAATATCACTAGGAAGTAAGATCTTATCGAAGAACAGCGGAGTGTGTTTAGAGAATTTGTGCTACTATTCAGTACATCATACAGAAATACAAATCAACAGGATCTGGCAATAATTTAAGACCTTTTGGCAGAAAAATGACGCAACCAAACGAAATCTTCGTTCTACATCAGATTAAAAAGAATCCCAATGTAAGTGCACCTTATCTCGCTCCACAATTAAAACAGAGAACTGGACAAAAAATTCGTCCAGAGATCGTTAGATTTCAGTTCAGGAAAATGGGATTCCATGGCGAGGAGACCCCCTAAGGAACCGTGGATAAATGAAGGGAAGAGGAAAAAACGTGTTGCAATCGCTGTTGAACCTACAAAAGAAAGTCCATGAAGTTCTGAAAATAAGTTATTTTCTCTGATGAGAGGGAATATTATTCGTTTGGATCTAATGATGTCAATATGGAGAAAACCGGGGCAAAAAATGCAGAAGCGCAATTTGTAACCAACAGTAAAACAGGGTGGTGGAAACGTGGTGCTTTGGGGCTGTGTAATAGCAAATGGTGTGGGTAATTTAACACTTATTGAAAGAAACTTGGACACGTACGTGTATAAAAATATCCTAGAAACCAATTTACAAAGTAATGCTAATAGATTTGGACTAGAAAAGAATTTTCTACTTTCAAGAGGAAAATCGTCTCAAGCATTCGTCAAAATTAATTCAGAAGTGCTTACTATACAGGGTGTTTATTAAGTACTTGTGCAAGTTTTAAAGAGGTAATGTCTTATTAATTTTAAGCTGAAAAGTTTATATGAACATAGGTCCGTATCGGCTTAGTTCTTGATACACATGTCTTTAACAATAGCCCCCCAGATCAGCAGATTTGAGTCCTTTGGGTTATTTTCTGCGCGGTAACTCGAAGTCACTACTTTACAAAACTTTAGTTTTAAATTGAACAAGATCCAAGAAACCGGATATTTGAATCGTGTGCCATTGTTGATTGGACACCAGGTATGTTCGGAAGTGTTCGTCAATCAACATTAAGGCGGATTGACGCCTGCATTGCAGTAGGCGGCAATCAATTTCAGTAATTATTGTAAATATAATAAACTTATTTGCAAAACTAATTTAATCTTAATCTTGTGAGTGATCTAAGGTTGTCGCATCATAATGCAATGAACAAAAAAACTCTCGGTTCGATTTTCTCCGCTTATTTTTCAAAAAATTTCTGTGATTTACTTTACAAAATTTCAACGCAAGTTTAACTTTAAATCCATTTTTTCCAAAACGGGTGCTTTCAGTGACAAATAATGAGAGTTGTGGTTATTTAAATCCAGGTACAACACTGTACATAGCGCTCTTTAACGTTAAACAAACAAAAAAGGTAAATATTTGAGTTTTTTATTACCGATATCCGCGGCATGGAAAAATTTGTCAAATTGACGTGCTATTGAGCAAAAATATAATCAAAAAAAGAAAAAAAATTAAGGCCCATATCCCAGAAACCAAACTGATACGGTCGTATGTTCATATCAACTTTTTATCTTGAAATAAATCAAAAATTCTCCCTTTAAAGTTTGTACAAGTACTTAATAAATACCCTGTATAGACATGGCGTTCTATAAATCAAGGCGTAAATATTTTAATTGCAGATTTTACTAATAAAATTAGCAAATACCTATTTTGCTGTTTACCCAAAGGCCTATTAAGGCTGCACGTTCATCGAGACCTACATGGTATGAACACCGCCCCCTGTCAACAAGTTAACGAAAAAGAAGAGTTGGATGTTAAATAAAACTTATAACTTATGTTTTTTCTTAATAATTAGCAGGGAATAACACTCGCAAGTTTAGGCACATAATTAACACTCTGTATATTGCCCACGTTTAAGTTTCGGTTCACAAATAAAAGATTTTCGAAAAATGAAAGAAAATATGGTTTAAAAAATTGTTGTTTTGGCCTAAGGCACTCTATACAGGGTGTTACGTAAACACATTGAACAAATCTATGACGGCATTCCTTAGGGCAATATAAGAGGGCAAATTTATGCAATCATATGTCCGAAATACAAGATACTGAATCTATACCTGCGTCGCTAGATCTCTTTTGGTGTTTTTTATTGAAAAATTTAGTTCAGGTTGACATTAAATAGAAAATAATCATGATACGTTACTCTCGAACTAGTAATCTTAATATAAAATTTCCCCCTATTATTCACGGTAAAATTAGGATCCGCTGCATTAAGACTTCAGTGTTCACCACTAGCCGCCTAATGAAAAATGCACAAGGAAATAGTCTCTTGCTCAAAACCCATTTCCAAACTTGTCCTATCGAATTTTCCAAAATGCCTCCTTGAGGGCTCCAAGCGGTCATTTACTTTGGACCGCGTCCGCCTTGGAACGAGCACCTTGAGGCTCTTCATGCATATAGATTTGTTATTTAGCCAGGGGGTTTGGCTCCTTTACAACGGAATCTCATTAAAGACTGTTAGCTTATTTCTCGATTTAGAGCTGAAGAGTGCCAACTGCGCAAAGACTGGTAGCTGCTAACATACTGCATCACTTGCCTTGTTAATGAAGGATACAGGAATAATTAACTTCAAAGCCCGTAGCTTGAAGCACTTGGAAATTAGAGAAGCACAAATTGGGGTCGTATAATAATTAATAGTTTATTGAGCAATTAGACATTTTTTCTTGATAAAATGGCGGCGGTACTTGCGGCAGGTGGTCCTAAGAAATAAGAAATGCAGGCTGTTCCTGTGTATGGATTATTAATTTGCTATCACCAGCAGCCTTCGAGAACACCATATGCTCCAATGTACTAATTATTACCTATACTTATTTATCAATTTTTCAGCAGACATGTTCTTGCCGTCTTTCCATGCGGGCGTGAACTGCGGGGCAGGCTTGCTTTCATCTATGTCGCAATTGATAATTAGTACCTGCGACTTTGCTTCAATTGTGGTTGAAAAATTGTCAAAAGAACCAAAAATGGCGCGAACTAATTTACTACCGGGAGCGAGGAAATTGCCCCGATCCTCGTGGAAAGAACAGCGGTTATTCCCCATATTAGCGAGTAAAACCCACATCTGTTATAGTTCATTAATAGTTTGCTTAATTCGGCGTAAAAATTCGAATTAATTCTTGGCGGCAATTCAGAAACAATTAATACCCACTTATTATTCTTTATAAGCTCTCCTTTATTTTGCCGACATTCCGAAATTATTAATGACCTGCTGAGAACTGGTCAGTGGTTTTATAGTAGTTGTGAATAACGCCAACAACTTGCTATTTATCACAATCTCTTTACTTAAAACATATTTGTATGTGGGCCCAGGGTTTTTGTCGGAGATGTAATGCAAACGAGAAACGCACAGCATCTCAATTCCGTGCACAGGGTGGCCCAACGAAAAAATCCTAGTTGAGAAAAAATCTTCTTTTTCTTTGTTTTTTTTTTGTTTCGCTTAATTAACGCTGCGTTTTCACTTTCATTGCGTTTGGGGCCAGTTTCGCGAATTTCCCACCTATCGATCATTATCGTCGCCCTATCGACGATAATGATTGATTATCGCAGGAGACCAGTAGTATGCTCTTAATGACCCAAACGTAAAGCTACTTTTCGAAATCGTTACCGTTTTCGGGATTAGAAACCAGTTTCATTTACAATGCATGCATCACATGCTCGATCATCCAATAATTTAACTATGAGCAATTTGCAATTGGTTTACGTAATATATCGTTGTTTTGATCCATGAGACAACATGATTGCAAGTAATGTGGGTATATCTGTGAAACGTGCATAAAAAGCGGTTATTTAGTTCTTGGCAATAATTAATTTTATACCTAGAAATAAATTGTTTTTAAGACATCCACATTTACATATTATACTCCTGAGGGCTCTCCTCCGATCATCGACGGTTCTTTTTTACCCGGAGAGCCCTTCCCGGAAGACTTTTCTATTTGAAACCAATTTCTGAGTAACACAATTATGGGCTTTTAACTAATTTTCTGTCAGGTAAACGACTCGTTTCTAATTTTCATGCAAATGCAGCCGAAGAGGGTCCCTGGCTTGACCATAGGAAATAGAAGTCTGATGGCATTGATTTACTTATATTCCCCCAAGCGCCATATACCATAGGTGTAGCATCGAGGGAATGGAAACTGATGAACCTTGATAATGCCGAAATGAGTAATGCCTGGTTACTGCGGATGACTTAAGACGGATTAAAAAACTTTTCCATAAAAATTACCTGGCAAATTTGCCGGTACTCGTGGGTGCCTTTACCATTTTGAACGGATCGTACGCCACTGTGAATTTTTATCCAAAAGAAGCCCACCGAATAATCACGCGGCATCGTTTATTGATTAATGTTTTGAATTATGATCCAAAAGTTCTCACAGCCAGACTCTTTCAGAAGTAATTAACGGAATGACCTTCGTTTACAGTAGTCGGTGGTCCCGTTGCTTCTTTTGTATCTCTTTCTCTCTTATCGCCCTGGGCAGTTTTTGCTTTTTATTATGGACGAGGATAGCGCTTCGGCTTGACCGCTACACGGCCAAGTCAGCGGGACAACAAAAGAAGATGTATTCGGCCACGCCCAGTGGCTACAATGAGATTTGGAGAATAAGTGATATTTATTTGTGGCTTTTGGACTTTAATTGAATAAGCACTAATTAAATTCCTAACAATCTTCCTCGGCTAAAAGTGTCTTTGATTGACAAGTTTGATTTGAATGTTGAATTAATGGTGGACGCATAAAAAGCTGAAACTACATCAGTTATTTTACGAATCGGCACCGAAAGGTCCTGATAAGTTCATTTGAAATTGAAGGAAACGTTTTTCACAAGAATGCTGGAACGTGTCAAATATTGCTTTTATTTCGGCACTTTTTGAGGTAACAGACGTGTAAGTATGGAGTGACCCATGAGGTAGATAAATGTTATTTTTCATTTTTTTCCCCCGGGCTTAACTTGATAATGTGGATTACAACGTTTTTGAGTTCTTTGAGAAGCTCTGAACATATTTATATAATACTTAAATAATAACAATATAAACTGCTACAATCTAATGAATTAAATGTTCGAACTTCGCCTCGTTGAGTGCCCGACAGTGGGCAACCCGCAATTCAAAATCCTCAAGATCATCAAGGTAACATTTGAGGAGGTGTTCGCTGAACTTCTCGATTAATTTTATTTTTCGACCTTATAAATTATTGGGCTTATTAAATTACATCTTACGTCTCAGATAGCCCCACAAAAAAGCCCATAGGGGTGAAATCGGGCAACTTAGCAGGCCAATCTAATTGCCCCTCCGTCCAACCCATCGAAAAAAAAAAAAATAAAAATATTCGTACGTGAAGTGTGTTCGAAATGTCTCAAAAAACTCAAAAACGTAAGAATATACATGGGGCTCACAAAAAGGGAAATTTATCTATTGTACGGGTAACCCTGTACACATCACTTCACATCACAAAATGCACAACTAAAAGCATTATTTGACGTGTTCCAGCATTTGCATGAAAAACATTTCTTTAAATTTTTAACTAACTTATGCGGGACTTTTTATACTCTATGTATACATTGGGGTCAAGGCATGATGACTAACATAGAAATCTCGTAAACATAAATAGATGCACACTTGGTTAAGTGGCAAAGAAGTTACGCTAATAAAAGTGCAGTTTCATGGTGTAAACATGTTTAGAAAATTGGTTTTAAATTCTCGGTAATTTTGAAAAAAACGAAATTTTAGGTTTTTTCCGTTTTTATGGTAAGAAATAAATGAAAACTGGTCCCACTTTCCCACTGAAGTTCTTTATAATATTCTTGGTTCCACTCAATTACATTTTTTTTTGTCAAAAATGATCACCACCTTTTTTTTAATACGGAGCTGGTCAATTTTTCGTCGATTTTAAAATATAACAATTTTTTATTGAAAATTCATCGATGTATCACACACAATAACTTACGCGAAGTTTACATCTCCTGTACGTCACAGCTAAAACTTTAAGTGATATTTTATTATCTGGCGTTTCCTTCAAATCCCCTTTCACGTAAAATGGTGGTAAAAGAAACATTCGCGTGCCAGACATTCCAGCCCACATGTCAGACCCGAAAGGATATCGGTAATGCATAATCCTGTAGGCACGAGTGTTTTTTCTGGACCAGCAAAGCGTATTTCTTCTACGTAAAATTCTACTGTTTGCCGAAATTTTTTGTGTGAAAAATTTTTATCATCTCAACATTTACGTGTGCAGCATTTGCAAAATAATTTTCGCCTTTCCTCATCGCCAGACCGCAGTGCCCGGCAAATTCTAAATTTATAGGGATTTGTGTATTGTCTTTTTGGATAGTATCCAAGAGTCTTATGATTAGCAGGCTGCAGCTATTCTTCAGTGGTTACTTGCTTACACTCAGTGGTTCAGGCTCAGTGGCCTTACCTTGAGGAAGGTGAAACCCAACCACCAAGACATGCTTAAATTTTCAATTATAGTTCCGATGTTAAAGAAGAGTCCAAAGGCAAGTAACATATATAATTGCAAACTGATGATGCTCAAAATCGATTGAGAAAATAGTAAAAAGTATAATTTTTATAAAATAAAATAAAAGTCAATTAAAAAATGAAAATTAAGCGAACGTTAATAATTAATCTATCCAAGACATGGGGCATAAAAACCGACATTTGTAAACAAGTCATGTATATAAACTTAAAAGCGCAATAAATAAATTTTCATTTATTTAAGCTTTTACTCTTGACATTTTAAAGCACGCGACAGGTGACAGTTTCAATTACTAAATTGCTGAATAATAACACACTTTTAAATATTCAACAGCAGTTTGCGAGCACATTAAAAGACCTAGATTGCGCAAAATATGAGTACCTGAAGATTGATATAATTCGTACGTGTGTATGGAATGGTCCAACTGAGAAGAATGAGTACCTACGTGTGTAGTAAACGCGTGGATTGTACCATTGATGGTTTCAACATACGAGGATAGCACCCGAAATACCCGACCTGACATATAGAAGGCGATTTTTTTTCTAAAAATTAGCCCGCATTACAAAGATTTAATCTTAAAAAGCTCATGTCTAGAGTTTGAGGGTGGTACTTTGATTTGTGTTTGTTTTGGAACCATTTCCACTGAACGCTTTTGGAGATTTTGTGAAAATGGAAGAAAAATGATCATCAATACGTGATTCAATACTTTCAGTTGAAAGGTCTTAGTCCATTCAATATCAAAAGGGAGTTACTCTGGGGTAATCTATAGTCCTTCGTTAACAATTGTCAAATATTTGATGGTAGAATTTAAACGCGGCCGTATGAGCTGCCAAGACGAACGCCGCAGCGGTCCGACGACACTCCGGATCTGGCCCCTCCAGAAATTGTGATAAAAATTCACAAAACTGTACTGGGAGATGGGCATTACAAAAAGTTCTGTAGATAGCATTTCGACCGAACAATTGGATATGAGAGAGCTGTGTGCAAGATGGGCGCCGCCATTACTCACAATTGAACATAAACAGTGCCGTAAGGATGTTTTAAGAGAGTGTTAGGCAAAGTTTCGCAGCTACATCTCCGAGTTTTAGGTCGATTTATTACCGTGAATGAAGTATGGGTCCATCATTTCACACCTGAGACGAAACTGCAGTCAAAACAAAGAGGGAATCGGCTCTCAAGAAGGCGAAAACCGTTCCGTGTGCAGGAAAGGCGATGGCGTCGGTTTTTTTCGGATGCATGTGGGAAAATTTCCATTGACTATCTCCTTGAAGGGAAAACGACGAATGGAGAATATTATACAGATTTATTACTGCGTTTGTACGAGGAAATTAGGGAAAAGAGACTGCATTTGGCGAAAAAGAGTCATGTTCATCGAGACAACGCACCAATCCACACTTCCGTCATAGCGATGGCCAAAATCAATCGACTTGGTTTCGAGCTTCTCCCTCGCGCACCCTATTCGCCACATTTGGCCCCCTCAGATTATTTCCTTTTACCAATAACGAAGACGTGGAGTTCGAGGTTGATGCCTATTTCGAAACGTCCGAAGCTTCTTACCATAAACATGGCATAGAAGCCACGGAAGATCGCTGGGGAAAGTGCGACCATCTCAAAGGAGACTGCGTCGAGAACTAATGTAATAATATCCAGAAATTTTTCTCTTCGAGCATCAGGTCGGATACTTCTGGGACCATCCTCGTAGATAGTTGTCGCGTTAAGGTCTTAACACTGTAAAGCATGTTACATAACCAGAAAATTGTTGCAGTTAAAGTGCCAATTTAAAATGACTTCATTTTGATTCTTAGCCATCAGTGTATGTCACTAGAAAAACATTTAAAATTAATGCGATTAACTCCATACTTAACACAGGAAAGTTAACACGTTCCTAATAATCTGAGCGGATCAATTAGCATGTAAATAGAATTTGGTCAATGGTATAACGTGGTAGTTTAATCGATACTTTAGGTAATTGCGCCGAATTGCTCATGTGCGTTTTTTTGCAGAAACAATTAGCTCTCTAATCAATTTTCCGAATTTATTACTGCAGACTTGGCAGCAGTTTGTTTAAATATAATGTAAGTTTTTAACGAAAACACATTCACACGAAAACTGGCGGGGCCCACTTGCCGGGGCTCAACACGGCAGTTGCTGCAGGTAACTGCCGAAATGGTGTGTGAATGAAGCAGAAGCACATGTTTCCGCATAGCTGCAGCTATTTTGAAGCATAAAAATTGTCAACCTCGATCAAAAATATGATTGAATGAGCCGACTGCGAAGTGAAAAACAAGTTTTGCCGAACAGATGTGCAACATGATTTGAATGGGGCATATGTGTAACCTGTGCTAGTGAGGACAAACGAAATGCGATATCTACACATTTCGTTTTATGGGATTTTCCACCGGCATTATCGCTGTCGAAGGCATTTGTAAGGAATTAAGTAAGGAAACAAAACCGTCAGGGGAATTTCCTCGGAACTCGCCATAAAGGGCGTGGCATTTTCAAATAAATTAAAATAAATCGTGCCCGTTTTTCTAATTTTAGTTTCGGTCTGGCACGACAAAATTAAGCGAATGTCGTTAACGGCTTCATTTATGTGAAGACGACAATCTTGTACCCTCGACACTCAACCTAATTTTAATATTTTTTTAATAATAAAACGACCGACAAGGAACGGGCGGAGCTATTTATGTAGAAAAATGACAGGTTGTATTTATTTTATTTTGTACGGTTTTGTTTTTGGCTTGTTGTGCGGCTGGAAATACAAAATTGACGTGTCAGCTCAAAGTTACGTGAAACATTGGGGCGACACGCATTTTAATAGATTACGTTGTTCGGGCTTTTAACACCGATAGAGAGGCATTCGAAATATTTAGATCTGCCTCAGAACCATCACGCAAACCTTATACGAAGAGTGACAGGTGTTTCGGAAAAAGAGCCGTTTACCTGGCGAGTACGAAAACTGACGCTTTGCAGCATCGCACCGGGGGACACGACACGGAAACCCATATCTGCGACAAAGCAGTTCGGTCTCCAACCGCAGAGGGAGCGTTCAAATGCGATAAACGCGGGCAGAAATTAACAATATCAATGGCGAGCATGTTGGGCCGTCGGGAAATTATCCCCCCAGCGCCATCTGCCGTGCCCTTTTTGCCGCATCTCAAACACCTACAGCCAAGAGCAATGAATACGAATGCAAATGGTCATAGGGAAATTTTGAGACGATTACGGTCACGCTTCTGTTAATACTGCCGACTTATTCTAACCGACTCGAAATGAACTCGAAACTAACCTGAGACTGAGATCGACTCGGGATGAACCGAACTGACGAGATCTAATAGGATCGTAACCGGTCTTCGAGGTGCTCGAGTTAATTAAATACACTGAGCTGTAATGACGCACAAAGTCGTAATAAGTTTTAATCTTCTTAAAATTTTGCTACATTCATCTTTGTTACTCGTGGCTATTGACACACTTAGTGCACAAGATCGATTGTTGCGCCCTTGGGAATTAGCGTCTTGGGGACAAAGTCCTGTGGCTTATGCTCAAAGGTTTGCTCAAAATGCAGCAAAAGCAATACGACAGATGGCGCTGCTAGGGTATTTCCCTGCAGGTGCAACATGCATGCCATTGACATTGCGAATCTCTGCCCACGTTTGATTGGCTCGACACGAACCAAACTGAGATCAAATAGTATCGGACCCGACCTCTCAGGTGCTCAAGCCTGATTTGGACTAACGCATAAAGTCGTTATAGGCCTTAATCTTGTCATGTCCTTCCACGTGGATAATTTGGTCTTTTAAAATTATTGTTGTAAGTCCAGTAGTTCATTGATCAATAGCATCAGACATCGCACATACAGGGTGTT
This sequence comes from Euwallacea fornicatus, assembly GCF_040115645.1. NCBI lineage: Eukaryota > Metazoa > Arthropoda > Insecta > Coleoptera > Curculionidae > Euwallacea > Euwallacea fornicatus. The sequence continues at coordinate 3,971,267 of NC_089553.1, forward strand.
CGGAAATGTAGCCAAAAAACATTAATCTTTGAAATGCCGTAGAGGGAAACTGTATTAATTTGCTGTGACTGTACCTTCTATTTGACATTTTTCTGCATATGTAAGCTTCTGGGGACTTAGAGCTTCGCCTCCAGAGAATTAAATGACATTTTTAATCTATCTCGGAAATATGATTTACGAGTTTCAGGATTTTGTTTAAATATTTCGTAACAAGGCAGGCGTGGTTAGCTTTCAAGTGAACGTCCTGTACATTAATTTGACTTTACGAGAACTATTTAAATTCCCATTCTTTTACAAAAATATAGAAGAGGACAGTCGATCACAAAATAATGGAAAGAAACCGAAAAGGAAGTTTTCCTCTAAAAATGGAAAAACGAGTAAATCAGACACAAATTCTTGACGTTGAGTTAAAAATAAAAATAAAATTGTTATTTAACCAATAATATATAAGCAACCAATTTTGTATCCATCTTTAGGGTAACTTCTCTGAGAATTAGTGGTGCAATTCTAATCCGCTTCTCGGCTTTTTGTCGACAATTTACAATTCATATGCATGTCATACATACGTATCAGTGAAAATGTTTTTATTTACCTGAAATAGCTCAAACTACACGTTTTGTTCAGTCGGCCTTTAAAGGCACGACGTGGCGGGACTAGGACTTTGTCATACTACTTCAATGACTAGTTTTGCACAAATTTTCCGTTAGTCCTACCAACATGACATTATCAGAGCCGTTGGCAGCTGTCCAAAACAAGATGTTTTATTTTTAATATGTCAATAATGTCAAATATCTGTCATCTGTCATCCCCACTCGAGATAATGATGCCAAATGTCAAAAGTGTACGTTTGATAACACGAGAACTTTTTTGCGGCTATATTCCTGAGCTTTTTGTGACAATTTGAGGGTCGAAGTTAATATTTTTATATATTCGTCAGCATAAAAGAGCAAATCAGTTAAACATTTATTATAGTAGCATGCCCTATTCCAGGATTTATGACTATTCTGTTTACCTACTCAAAAGAACAACAGACTATTGTGCTATTTTACCTAAATTTTAGGTTTTGTTGACCTCGAGTCGAGTGTCTGTTTTGCTTTGTTAAGTAGATGGTTTTTACCTTTGGATAACTCGTTTTTAAAGAGATTTCTTGTATTGAATCTGTTTGTATCGAAAAGTTCTTACTGTAGATGCCTCCCAAAGGTTTAAAAATTGGTCGTTTGTTGTGGGCTGATGTGTAATCTAAATGAAGCACTGAAAAGTAATTTCAGTTCATCATTTTTTCAATGTCGAATTTGGCATTGGAACAAAAAGACATGCTCCCGATTATAGTCTCTGTATGTAATTTCACGAGCAATCGTTGTCTCCCTTTTTATCTAGAGCCCCAGAAATGCAGGATAAATGTAAAATGCAGTTATATGCTCATAATGCATTCAATTTTTATCTTGCTCATAGGGAGCTCAAATTTTGTATTCTTGTCTAATCATATCGCGACTAAAAGCAAATTGAAGCAGTTCCCATTCGTGATACTACGAAGGAACAGTACTAAATTCAAACTGATCTAAATAATTCACGATGACGTAATAATTTATTGAAATATTTTGGTGTTTTATTGGCAGCAACGAATGTCGTAGATGTGACAATATTGAGGACTGTTAAACTCGTGTGCGTGTTCCGGGATTTGCAAAATCACCGTTATTTCAATTGATAAGAAATTCAAAAATAAAAGTAAATTACATGGATCATTCATATTTTGGAATCATTTGCCAATAGAAGAAATAGAAAATTTACTCGCTGTAATATGAGTTGAATTGAGGGTTCCTATAGACTCATGATAAAAATTTTTCATCTCGCTCATGTAATCAATCAGAAAACTTTTTCCTCAACAGATCTTTCCCCGTTATAATTCGCCGAGTCCTCATGTGGAGCTCATTCCTTCGCGTGCTGATTTATTCAACTATTCTAAATCTATCAGTTTGGCATTCGTTCAAGTAAAATGTGGAGTAATCTGTCGTTTCTCATTACTCTCACACGATCATTCAGCAAACTCTTCCATGCCGTTTCTAGTTAACTACACCTTCTGTGTTTCATATTGCTCTACATGGGGTCTCTGATAGAATCTTGAGTATCTTGTTTCATTGAAAGCTCATTCGTTCTGGCCCTCATTTCTTCAACGTGCTTTCTCCGTGTCAATTACCTACACTATCGCTCATACGTAGAGCAACCAGTTAAAAATTTAAAATAAGCATGTTGCTAGAAAAATTGTTTTTTAAAATTAATAAAATATATTTCTTGTTTGTCCAGATATTGTAAAGGTGCAAATATATTTTCAACGCGTTTCGTCTATGTCCTTTTATCAGACTAATTTGTTTTCCGTAGAGTTCATATGTAGAGCGACCAATTTGTTTATTTATATTATTGTGTTTATCACATCAGGTAAGAGACAAAATTTTAGAAAATTTTGAATGCAGAGAATAGCAATGTAAAATGGCGAAAATTTTAAATTCGAATAAATCAATAATGCGAAGGGTGATTTCTACGTTTAAAAACAGACAGACCTTAGATGAACTTCCGAAGTGGAACAGAAAACGAAAAACTGATAAAGCGATAGACAGAATAATGGAAATGCTGTCCATGCAGAAAAACATGTGAATTGGTCTTATCAAAACTGGAAAAAAGTCGATTTACATTGTTCAAATCAGACGGTATTTTTTGTGTCAGAATATCAATTAATGAATGGTTTAATCCAAAAGGTACTAAATCACCGGTTAAACATGGAGGTGGCGGTGTCATAGTTTGGAGGTTCTGTGGAAGGTTTGGAATGGCCCCATTAGTAAAAATTTATCGTAATATGGTTTGATATATTTATAAAAATATTGTAGACAAAGCACACGCTGCGCTGGGCAAAAGAAAATATGAACCTTCGGTCGACGTTCCAACAAGAGAACGACCGGAATCGTACCTCCAAGTTAATTAAAGAGTGGTTAACCGTATGTAATATTGATGTGATGATCTGGCCGGCTCGAAACCCCGATCTGAACTCCATAGAGAACCTTTGCGACCAAACTGACAGAAGAATTCATGAGAAAGGAATAACAAATATAGCGGGTTTATTCAAAGAAGGTCAGAATATTTTGAACTTAACATCTGAAGATCATATTGAAAAAAATGTTAAAGTCCATGAACAATAACTGTTGAGAGGCAATTAAAAATAAGGGGTACGAAATAATAGCGGGAAGGAAGGGAAAATATAAAAATGTTTTAGTTGCTCTACTTTTGACTCATACGCTTTAGATTTTTTTTTTTATTATTTACAATTTAAAAACGTTTAACAAATATATTTTAGCATTTATACATTTATTTTTAATTAATAATAAACGCAAATAGATAACATTAAATTTTTATTGTTATAGGAAAAAAAACTGAATTTAAAAAGGTGCTCTACATATGAGCGATAGTGTATATCCATTTTTTCTCATCACATCCATTCCCCATACCCGCTCACTCGAAGATAAATGAGACTAATAAGAAACCAGAATTCCGTGTCATTCCCACGACAAACTTCATTTGCGTACTTATTGAAGCAATTTCCCTGATAGGAAAATTACATCATTAACTTTTCAAAGAGACAACATCGTTATAAATAATTTCCTTGTAATTACTCCACCGTTTTAAGTAAGTCAAAGGCAGCTAAACTAGCTATGGCTGTCAGTACCGTATGTTTTTCTTAGAGAACTCCCGTTTATAAATATTCTATGGTTTAAATTACGAAGTAATTGCGTGCAATTTTCTGCCTTTTATATGAATTGAAACTCGTAAGGAGGATCTGGGAAAACTCGCTTTGTAATAGAGGTATTTAATAGCGAACAATCTGGGAAATAAATAGATATTAATATTAGTTAATGCTGGTTTTGTCAGGAAATTTCGTACGGCAAATTTGGAAGAAAATATTTTTGTGCAAAAAAATTTTCAGAGAAACTTCAAAAGAATTCACAAACGGGCCAAACAAATGCCACGAACATCAGAGTAAGACACAAAAAGAGCAAGCTCTGAATATGCTCACTTATGGGATCAAGGGTAACAAAGAGGTATTTAAGGCGATTTGGGATCAATCGTTGCGGCATTTGTTTGGGCAGTACCATGCTGGGACTATCCATCAGGAGTGTAAAGGGCTCCGCATGACGTAAACGCATACCTAACGCGCTGTTATTCTCCTGTGGTTGCAATGGTTTTAAAGCGGCGGGCATAGGGAGAGAATAAAGTTGTAAAGAGGTTGTTAGGTGAAGATTTGAAAATGCTTTAAGTAAAGGATTGGTCGATCGACTGGAACCTCACGCTCGAGGTCTATGCGACGGCAGAATGAAACATCAGAAGTTGGGTGAAAGAAAATTTAAAATTAAAAAAAATTGAGATCATTATCGTTAAACCACGAAAATGCATTATTTGTAATTTCGTGCAATTATTATACTAATTATAATTATGTAATTAATGTCAAATTCTGCGCTAAATTAATTCAGTTAAGTTGTTGCGCATATGTTGGCTTTAAGAGCTCCCATTTCGATCACAGCAAAAGTGCCACGACAAATGAGAGCTTTGAATGCTCCAATATTGATGTATCACTTCGATCTAAGAGATATCAAATGAACCGTGTTCAGTCGTCTTAATAAAAAAAAAAAAGAGTAAAATTTGATCAATCAGTCAACACTGGGTTTAACTGCTTGGTTCACTACTGTCGAGGGTAAAACAACCAATAGAAATTATCTCTTTGGAAACAATTATTGGAAATATTCCTATCTGTATCACGCCTCTGTTCTAACCTCCAAACTCAATAAATAAGAAATTCTTCCAAAATCAGGGTAGAATCTCGTTAGTGCCCGTATGAGAACTAAATACTTACAGCATTCTTGACATTCATTGTCATGGCAGGTATTTGAGCTCCGAAGTAGTGCCCAGCACTAGGCGTGACATCTGTCAACATATCGTCACTGTAATGAAGACACGGCTGCCAACATAAATCATAGACACAATCGCGCGGTATTGTGCCCTCAAAAAACAATCGCAAATCACTATACGGCACACTGCGATGATCGGTACCTCTATTGTGGAGTTCACATAGCTCACTATATTTCTCGGAAGGGAAACAGTTGAAAATCATCGGTTCCCCTTCTGAACGAAACAGTCAGGGGGCGTGACCTGTCTGTAGGACCAATCAGCGGCGTTGCCATTTATAAAGCGACCACGCCTCGAATTTTTATCTGTAATAAGTGGTGCGCATGGTGGATGGCCAGTTACAAATTACGGCGTTCTATAAATGGTGCGGCATCTATTATTTTGTATACAAGCTCTTTATTAAAGAAAGTACTTAAAAAGTAAGTTGGAAGGTGTTATTTTCAGCAACACGGTTATGTACTGTTAATTCAGTCCCAACACTGTTATTTGCTGTGATTTACGCCGTATTTTCAATGTTTAGTGGGTTTTTGATGGACAACTTTTCATATCCGACTCGTTTTAATAGCATTGCGGATTTTATGTACATTTACTATAAATAAATTGCGAATTCAGGCACTTTTATGTTTTACTGCGCCAACGTTGGTTCTTTTATTAACAGTCGAATTATGAACTTTTAAGTTTTCTCTTTACATGAAAATCACTCGGTCGTCAAAGACATGCACATATTTCCGTAATTTTTTTAAAATAATTTCCAGCTTAACACATTCAAATGGAAAATACCTAAGCAAAGCAACTACTACATTAACAGTAGTGACTGGAATAATTCTCTAGCGTTTGCTGACATGTGCAGCCGTCGACTTCATCAGCAATTAGGCTGCAAATTTGAGTAGCTACACTTGAGAATTCTTCAATAATCAAATCCAAATGAGCTACTTTCCTAGCGATTATTTTTACCCACGTGGGGCTTTTCCCAGAGTTTGTGCCTGTCCTTGCAATTTCAGCTTATTCACACATAATATCGCACAGTAAAATTTAAGTAGTAAATTTTATCAGATGTTGCACGAAAAAAGTGCAGAGATCAAATTTTCTGGCTTGTTTTCTCTGAATTGGAGTAAATATCAAGTCTGACTAGCTTTGCTGGAACTAACGAATCTCAGATGAGCTTTATGAATTTACTAATTTTAGACAATGCAAATTCTAAATCAACAGCTTGTCTTGAAAATTTAAACAAATGTCATTTGGCTAATAATCAACGTAAATTGAAGCTCAACGGAAGGCCTGCTTTAGAAATTGTGATTTTTTTCTCATATCACGTCTTCAGAAGCTGCTCCAACCGACTGAGATTGAGTCTCTTATGTGACGTTTCGTCAAACCTTTCTTTTCTTGCACAAGAGACTTTTGGCTAAGAATCAACGTAATTTGAAGCTCAACAGCGTGTTTCCTTTCGAAGCCCTTATTGTTTTTGTACGACCTTTGCTGCTACAATTGCTTGAGATGAACTCTTTCGCAGCGTCTCTATTTCTGATCGATACAATTTAACTCATCCAAACAGTTTAGGACGCGACTCACAACCTAAAATGGTGTCAAATTAAAGGCCAAATTATCGATGTTCCGTCAACTTTAACTGAAATATAAAGCGCTGATAAGCATGCAAATAGAGGCTTGTCATTCACTCGTTGCTTTGGTGCTAAAGCTACCAACACTTCGGTAATTTAGCTCTAAGTGAACATGCCGTGACTTCGGCTAACGCTATTATGATTTTCTAGGCCCAAAGCGTCAGATTTCACGGTATTACCGCTCTACACATTCAGTCTTTATGGACCGAGATAAAGTCATCTGCTGCTTTAATACGGGTACTACTTCAAATACTTTAAGCATTGCGCATGCCTGCCACTTAAAGACGTAGTATCTGGCTTAAGACCCAAGCAGTTTTGTTAAAATTGAAATTGGTCAAAAACTAGGTCAAAAAGGTGAATTCTCTCAAATAAGCACACAGATTACTACTAATAGAATTGAAGCTGAAAGTTCAAAACTTTTTCGTATTTTTTTTTAAACAACCCTCATTCATCCAATAAATTAACGGTCAACTTTACTTTATATGTCAAAAAGTCGACGGTCAGTGTTACTTTCGTGAAGTATGTCCCTAATTTTGTTATTATTGAAATTGATGGTCAAATTCAAAACTATCCAGACGAATTCAACACGGCTTGTGCGTGTTCGAATTGATATTGGACTGATTTCAATGGCTGACATTAAAGTTCTGTAGACCCTCCGATTTCTCTCGATTCTCCGAGTTTCGTCGCGATTAATGGATACTTCAACCTGAATCGTTAAAAAAACCGAATGAAATTTACATATTTCGAATTTCCGACGCCACTGCTCCGGCCTCCCCTATTAGATCGATTCCATACGAACATCCCGAAAAAGCCCATTCATTTCTTTTTTAAATGACGAAAAAACGGAAATTTAGGGCCGATAGTTGCGAGAAAATATACCGATTTCTAATCAGGTTACTAGTCAGTAGCACTTGCGTGCAACCAAACACCGAGGAACAAATACACAAGGTGTCGCTGGAAAACATGGAAAAAAATAGATATCACAAATTCTGCGAAATTTGTAATGATTTGTGACAATTCGAAAATAGACGTAATTTTTCTGTTAAAAAGCTTCGAAGCTGCTCTTAAGCATGTAAAATATTTATCTTCTTAACCCGCCGTGTGGTACTATGGCACATTCAAGGGAGTAGTTTCCTGGTGCAAACAAAGTTGCAAAATTGTCTTTAGTTTTTGAGTTATTTCAAAAAGCAACGGAATTTTTCTGAAATATGGTGCACGCGACTCGTTAGGAAATCTCCTAACATACTTGCGTGATTGTCGCACGCTCTTCTTTCAGCCTATGCGCTATGTTTCACACTCGTGTGTTAAGAACTCTTTTTATTTGTTACGTAATGAACTATTATAAAACCGCAAGAGAAGTAGTCATTGGCATAATCTACAAATAAAAAAAACTATAGCTTCTCCTCTCCAGACTGCCTAGGGTTAATAAAAGCAAAATTATCGCTTTCTGTGTTCATTAAATCAAACAAATCACTATACCCTGTCTATGCCGCTGTAATAACAATAAACTACAAAAGTATAAGTAACTAGCAAGAATACAATTATTAATTAGAACTCTACACGCAGTGTGGTTCAAACTAGTAATGCATGTAATTGAGATCTCGGAAACAGTAAGAGATGCAGAAACGGTTAAAGAGTTCGAGTTTAAAACCTCCTGCAAATTTACACTAATTTCTATTCACCTTAGAGAATTTTTGGTCAGTTTTTGAATGTTCCAAAATTCAAGCTCCCTTATATTGGAGGATGAGAACCAGATTAGATTTTTTTGAAAATTGTACGAACTAACGTTTTCTCCCAACGTTTAGCTTGTTACTTTTTAATATTTTTTGTTGTTTTTTTTTTTAATTATATTTAAAAGATTTTTTAACAATAACTTTTTCCTTCGACCAACTTTAATATCTTGGCTAGGGCCTACAATTTGCTTTACTTGTGCCTAGAGACCGGCGTTGGTAAAGGAGCGTTTCTCGTCCATATTTTGAGGTATGTTGAGAGTTAGTAACAGCACGTTGTAATGCGACGATAGTTTGCGGACGTTTGAGGACTCATGGTGTAATGGGGCATGCGTACTACTGCGCACCTTGTGCGGCTGACTTTTTCGACTCTCCTTGTGGTACTCAGAGCGCGCGTTCTGGACGTCCGAATTCGGATTGAACCACCTGGGACCAACCTGAAACCAGTTCAAAAAGAGGATTTGCCCTCTTACTTGCTCATTAATATTTCTGATAGCGCTCACTTCTGACTCGGAGTCTCCTCCAACAAAATGAACGTTTGTTCAAAAAATACTTTTATCGCTCTCATTACCAAGGAATTCGGCGAACAATTTCAACTGAATCCACCTTTCGATAATAATTTAGTGCATTTTGTACATCGAGCAGATCCATTGACTTTTTGTCGTTTTTACCTGTTCAATTAATAAAATTATCAAAAACTCAAAGCCAACATTAATACTATTATTATCAACTTTGAAAGGACAAAAAGCACAAAATCCGACTGCCCCGTATAAGCTCGTTAATGATAGTACAGCCTAGTTCTTGTAAATAAAAAAGGCACATAATGTGGGAGAATTATCCGCCCATAGATAATGGCACTGATTTAAACAACAGTGTTTAATTAAAGTGGGATTTTATAGTTCCTGTTGTCGGATTAATAATTCCATTTTGTCATTGTGGCCGCATAATTGTACGTAATGAAGTTGTTTTGAAGTGTTGGTACATTGAGCAGGTGGCTAATCCTGGGTTGGGGGCTTTATCTAAACTTTCAGGTCGAATTAGCTGTATAAAGCTCAGTTCTTTATGAAAGCTCTGCGTATTTCCTTCAGATATCCTACGAGCTATTCATAAATTGTGAAAATACTCTCGATTCATTTCTATTTATAGATAACCATTAACGGTAATTAAGAGCTTGTGTTAAACTCTCAGGTCGAATTGACCCTATTAAACTCAACTGCATAGGAATGCAGTACTGCACTGAAATCACACGAGCTATTCATAAATGTCGATCTCCTCCATCCGCTTCTATTTCATACAGGGTGGCTCATTGACAATGTGGCAACTGAAAGCGATGGCGATGGTGCACGTGCAACGGTGACGATTGGTGAAAATATACCCGGTATATGAAAGTGAATTGTTTCATGTACGTAGAGGACCAAAAGACCCGCGTAAGTTCAGTAAACGAAATATTTTTGATCAAAATGATGGAGCACTTCAAAAGTGTTGTGATTAGTTGTGAATTTTTTGACGCAATCGACATGTGTGTAGGGTTACTCGTGAAGTAGATTTGGTTAGTGAGGTGAATTAGCCAAGGGTGGCAATTAAATTGGCCCGCTAGATCGCCCGATCCCACCCTTACGGAGTTTTTTATGGGGTTATCAGAAACATAAGTTGTATTTAAATAAGTTCAAGTGAATAGAGGAGTTAAAAAATAAAATTACACAAGAAGTTCAACGAATACCTCTTCAAATGATAAGAAGTTCTTGAGGAATCTAATTGCCGGTTCCTTTCTGTTGGGAAGTTGACGGGGCACAATATGAACAATTAATGCATTATGTTATAGAAGTTTATATTGTTATTTTGTAAGTATGTGTCAATAGTCTCATTCGTTAATTGTATATTTAGTAGTATTTTTCAAAAACTTCAATTTAGACATGAGTGTGTTACATGAAATTTGCTCGGAATTTTTTAAACAACTTTGAAACGTCGTAGTACGCAGAAAAAAAATGAAAAAGTACAAATATCTATTACATGGGTAATCCTATGTACATTTCTGTCAAGAAATGCACAGCTAAAAATAATATTTGACGCGTTCCAGCATTGTCATAAAAAATATTTCCTTTAATATTTGACGAGCTTGTGGGGGACATTCGATCCTCAATGTGTATACAAGATGATGAAGACTTAAATTTGCATTCATTTTTTTCGCGATAATTCTAAAAATATCCAGATCAAACGATCCAAAATTGATGAAATTATGTTTATTTTAGGTGAAAATTGAGACACGTTTTCCAATTTCCGCGTTAACCGTCTCAATGGTCGCCTATCGCGCCCTCTAGAAGATTCAACTAAATCGTTGATAAATTTTATTTCCTCGTCGCAACAAACCCCGGATAGGAAATTTCGCAACATCAGGGGATTGAAAAATATTAAAGAATATGTGATGTATTTTGTCACCCTTAATTCCTCCTATGATGGAGACCAAACGGACTAGGGCACACTTTTACCAGAACTTTCCATTTTAAAATTGCTTGAAAAATCACCCTGTGAAATATCGCATACTTATTCAATAACGCCTTGTGTATTTTAGAATAATGGAAAAAATCATGAATTTCTATACCTCCTGTATACACCTGAAACGTTCAACTTTCGGACAAGTAACATTTTCTTCAGTTCTCACCATTTGACGTGTCGTACCTCCACGTTTCGGTTGGCCCTTCGTTGGTCAATTACCCTGTAGATGCCGATTAGCGGTAATGAAAAACTTTGTCCAAACTTTCAGGTTAGATTGGCTGTATCGAACTCAACCATATGAGAAAGCTTTAGGCGTTTGCTTCACCTAATTGATGCCTATACGATCAAGCTACCGTTACTCCATTGTCTCCTTGTTTTAGCAAGATCATCGTCGACGAGTGCTCTTTGAAGGATCAAAGAAAAGGCAGCATCAAAGAACTTTATCTGTAGTATCAGACGGGGTCGCAATTATACGCCGGCGCCTGCCTTATTCGGGCACATTATCATCATTATAAAAGTCATCATCATTATCTCCGAAACTACCTAGCTTTCTAGGCAGCCGCTTTCCATCACTAGGGTTTAGTTCGCCACCAAAATGTTATTTTCCGACTACATGGACTTTTTTGCCCATTATCTGATGGATGATGAAGGAATGCGCCTCTTATTACTCTTTTTCAATTAAAAATCAAGTCTAATGGAATCTTTAAGCGTTCACTAGCCTAATCGATAAGTATGTTTGTTTAAACTGTCACCGGTCGCATGATTGGTCGGTTAATTTGCAAGTTGGGGTGACTGGCACTATCTGACGGCATTCGCCCCTCGGCGTAAACCCCGTTTAAAACTCGGCGAATTTCAATTTGGACCCTCAACATACTCAACCAAATTATCCTTCAATTGGGTTTGGGGATTCCATGAAGACATCTCGGGACAGACCGGTTAGCAAATTGAATACGTATGGGGGATGGATATTTGCTTTTACAGGAGTCACGCCTCGTTATAATTTACTTGGTAATTGTTTCGTTTAACGTATTTTGTTTAAAAAGGCGACGCAGTTTTGTTTATATGTTGGATGCGTCCAACGTGAACGCAGCTCTTTTTCCATTCCCTAAGATCGAGACGCCACTGCTTCATGTGAACTTTTCGCAAAAAAAAAGAGGACACATTTTCTCTTTGAGTTGGCTAGAGGTTAGTTTTAACTCCCAATTTGGACGTCCAAAAACTGCGCACTGACTGCCGGAACAGGGACAGGGAAAAAATCAGCCATATTGCCGCGAGGCGTGCGCGTTAGTGCGGTTGTCCGAATACACTAAGAGTCTAAAAACTTGCGTAACACGTATTCTCGTTGAACCACACTGCTATTGACATTTAACGTACATCAAAATACGCTCGAGAAACGCTTCTTAATGAACCCGGGGGCGCTAGATGTTCTTAACGCACGCTGGACGTTAGAGCCATAACCCCATGGACGCATGCAAATTGATTAGATGGTTTAGCACTAAAAAATATTTGTGTCACATTTTAACCACCCTTTAATATATCGCAGCTCACGGTGTATAGAGTTATGCGACTTAATCGGTTGCTTTTATATCATTGTCAAAAAGTTCAGGAACCACTGCCCAAAAGAGAGAGAGAACGACTTTTTGTAACTTCATCGTAGGTCAAAACACCGATTTTTTTTTCACGCATCTCGCCCAGTTTACACGGAGAGGGATTACGAATCTGCATAACAATCATGAATATTCTATTCAACAATAACCCGTCATTACCAAAGGCAGTTTAAAATAAATGTGAGGGCAGGTGTTGTTAAGCGATGTTGGTCCAGCTATTTCACCAAACCGCTCGAACTTATTTATTTCTTATAAGATATTCTTTATAAGTTACCGAAAGATTCGCTTTGCAATAACGCCATGAAATATCGTATGATGGTACTCCTCCGCAATTCGCTATGCCTTCAAATCGATGATTAAGCCGTGCAACTGACTGTCCTTCAATGAAGGCCACCGCGATCACCAGATTTGTGCAAGTGTGACTTATTTCTATGTTCTTGTGCAACGGCCGCCCGTTGAAATTGAGAAAGATCTGCGGAACCGCATCAATAAAACATTACATTCAATTATTGAGCAGAGTAGATCTTAACCGTCGAACGAGGACGGATTTGCGTGTAAGAGATAATGGGAGCTATCTTGAACGGCACTTTACATATCGAGCTCAATAGACTGCAAAGGAGACTGAGAGAGGACTGAGGAGATATAAATTTTTTGCAAGAACTTTTTTTCAACATTTATTTAAAGGTCTTGAATGGCAAATTTAGCAATAAATAAATTGAGAAAACTATCAGTATAGCAATGGAGTTTGCATAATAAACGTAGAAAGGTCTATGGGTTATTAACATTTAGTTATTCGAAAGTCACCAGTTTTACCATGTTTGGTTACAAATAAGCAAATATATCTCCAAAGCGACATCTCGCTGGTATGCCCAACCCTCTCGCGGCGAATATCAATGAAAAAATAAAACAAATGTTTAAACTTTAATGCGACAATGCATACAACGTATTGTCATGTCGAAACGACTGCAATGGCAATATATGAATTATTTAGGAGGGCCTTTGCTCTTTCCTCCCACGTCCATGTGATGACGCGATTCGACGGTTAGATCAAAGAGTCACGTCGCCGACTGAGAGAGCAATTTGTCGACCATGATGCGACCACGTGATGTCTGCACGAAATGCTCATTTAACGGACAGAGGATATAAGTAGGATTTGGAAAATATGGGAATCTCAAGTTGAATATGGACACTGACTGAGATTTCGGAATATGGTCAGGCCATTAGCCACGGGGAAAATTATCGTGCTTTTCATTAAACGCTGAATAATTACCTAGATGAGCGAAACTTGTTCTTGGAGGCCGACTTGTGAATTTGTGCCCAGAGTAGCGATTTCAAGGGTTAAATTCCGGCAGCGGTTCACGCCAACCCCAAAAATCTCCGATTATGCCCTTGAGAGTTAATGTATTGAAATGAATTAATCGGGCGTCTAATCATACCCCCCGCTGCCACGTTACAGTATGGAAGCTCGAGAGTATCGAAACTAACCCTTTCCGGCTGGTTGAGTAGAGTGTGAAAATCATTGATCTCAACTCTGGCCGCCGCAACCGCCAGACTTGAATCAATGTGATTTTTTTTTTTTTTTTTGAGTAACTCCCTGACGGCGTAGGGCACGTAAACAAATAAGCAAATCCTAAAAATTGCTCTCGATCAGTTAATATTTGTCCAAAATAGGGGGACTGCAGGGAGTTTAGTGGTTAAAATTCCGGCTGCATTTCGCTTCTAAACCGAAAGACTAAAAATTTTCAATTATGCGTCTGGCAGTCAACATATTGAAATGAATTAATCAAACATATAATATGATAATTATACCCCGAATGCCACGATCAGAAATTAGTATTATCACGTATACTTTTGTAAGGCACTAATAACGAAAACTAATTGCCTTTAATTTTATGTGCAAATTATACGGTGGAGTCCAGTAACTAGGCGTTATTCACATTCGCAAATGATATTGATGACAGTTTTAATTACGAAAAAACTAAATTATTCGAAGTTATACACGCTTCCTCAATGGCATCCTAACGGTGATTTATAGGAAGTTGTGTTCATCAAGAATTTCAGCGGCAATAAGGAACTAAGGCTCAGCTAGCAATTGAGACGATGCTGCAGAATAAAACCTTTAATCACGAACGTACTTCTTGACCTTATAAAAACTATTACCTAACTGTATAACTATCAGTTTGAGACAGAAATTAGCGGTTGCCATAATGAAATTGCTATTATCGTAGAATAAAAGGACTGAGGAAGTGTACGAAACTGATGCGGACAGGAAAACAATCATTCAAAGATTTTCCTTGAGGAATTGAAATCAAACGATGTCTAAAGGAAAAAAAAACAAAATACAGTTAAATGAATAGACTAATTTATTCATTGAAACGGTAAATACCAACGCCTGCCATTTATTGATAGGATATGGAACAATGAAAAGGCTAGTCAAACAATACCATTGTGCTTTGAACTCATCAATAATAACTTCTATGCCATTTGATCTTATGCCTATTTGCATCAAAATCGATATAGCTATATGTATATTTTACGGGTTTCAAAATCGGCCGTTGAACACTACAGCAAATTTATTCACGTGATCAGACGCTGAACGCCCCTCTCCCCCCCGCCCCCGACCCAGACCACTCAGTGGTTTAATTTAGTCATTTAGTGACCAGCATCGGGGGTTGCATTACTTCCCCTAAATAAGACTTTAACCATCTGTGAGCAATTTCGTGTTTGGTTTTTCGCCGCAAATTTTCGCAGAGGTCACACCACTGAAGTTTCCGAATGCCATATGCCCTGCGGTGCACAAATGGCTTTATTGGTCTCGAATGGGGTGCCATGTTCTAAAACCGTAAAACCATGTTGGTGTGGCACTTTTTCTGCGCTTCAGAGATATCCTGGAGTGGCGTGTAACTTGAACTCGTGTGCAATACATTCCAGGACAAATTCGACTGGTGGTGGTGTTAAACGTTGACATGGGGGATGTTAAAAAAAAGTGTAGAACACGCCTCTGTGGACGAAAAGATTCAATGTGGGTGTAGGTATAACAGTCTTTCTTCTGGAGACTTCTGCCGTGGTACTAAATGCTACGAAGCATTTAAGGGTGATCGAAAATCAACAAAAATGATCGAAAATCATCAAAAATTATCAAAAATCATCGAAAATTATTAAAAATCATCAAAAATTATTAAAAATTTATCGAAAATTATCAAAAACCATTAAAAAATTATCGAAAATTATCGAAAATTATCGAAAATTATCAAAAATTATTTTTAATCTAGGCGTATGTGGTTTCGTTTTGTTCTTTTGTTTATGGTTTTCAATAGCACTTTGTATATTAGCCTCTAAAGGTCTCCAACACTGGCGTTGGGAGATCAATTAGGTCAAAGAAGAGACTGAACTGATTGAATCAAATTACTTTTAATCTTCAAAACCTCCAAAATTGCAGACAATACGACGATTCTATAAACTTGAAATCGAGTTTAATAATTTATAGTGAGCGCCCGAAGCGGGGGCCGCACTTGGAGCAATTTCCATACGAAATCCACCATTCCCTAGTCTTTAAGTCGAGCTTCCACACTTGCGCAACAGTAATTTGATGTCAATTTTTCAATTTTTTGGGAATTTATGAAAATTTATTAGGTACCTAATTACGTTCCAGATTATCGTCATTAAGCGGATATCTATGCAAAGTATCAAAGTAAGTTATGAAAAAGAAGCGTTCGTAATCAATTTGCAACTTGCATAATGAAACGAGTCATTTCGATCGGTGCGATATGAAATTTCAAAGGAATTGCGATGGATTTTGGAAGATAGAATTAAATTTGAAGCGAAGAAGGGCCTATGACAACTCATCATACAGCGTGTGAGGGGGGGGGGAGGAATAAAGACGTGCTTAAACAGGATTCTGCGTTTCAAACTCTGAACCTCCACCTTATTTAATATTTACGTTGGATTAAGGCGGATCATGTTTTATGCAGCGATACAATAATCAAAGTACTGTTACGAGGGCCATAAATCTCTATGAGAAGACACTGCGCGCCTCCGTCAGACTAAACGAAATCGGTGCTTTCTGATCTAGATAGGTCAAGAACTGGAAAAACTACAGAGCAAAAATGGAATATTATCTTCAACTTTCTACACCGTACCCCTGAGACGAAATATTTGCCCTATGTTACTTAAAATCGGCTTCCCCCCAAATTAGCGACACACTATTATGAAACACCCTGTATGTTACCTATGTAATGTACTGAAGTATCTATAGACGGAACTGTAGTCGTATGTGGGTTGGTCACTCTACATCGAAACTTTACTTCGCCATTAGAAGATTCGAAATTTCAACAAAATTAAACCCGACTAAATCCGAGACTTCCAACATCCTGTATTGCAATATCTAAGGACTTTTCGTACACAGCTTACATGTATAGATAGTTATAGCATTTCGACGTAGAGTTGTAATTGACGTAGGTCAGTTTAGTTTTTGGACGTCCTGATCAATAGCGGCTTGGGACACTCATGCTAGAAATTCCGATCGGTGATGATAAACTAGAATATACTTACAGGGTGGTTCACAATTGATGGTAGGTTATAGTTGCACGGAATACGGCTAGTCCAACCATTCTGAAAATTGGTTTTGTTAGGTAAATAGGACTCAGTTTCGACCTATTTCTAATATGTCAGCATTTTATGCATGCGGCAGCAGGCTTACTATCAATAATATGATGCAAAATATATATAACATGTCTGTGAATTGCGGACTCAGAATGTAATGGATGATGGATAGTCGAAAAATAAGTCCAACTCCATGAGCGAACTTATGTTCCCAAATTTTCAGTCTTTTGGGGATACGAGGTATGAAAATAGTTGCTAAAATTACATATGAAAATTGGTGCATCATAGTGTAAAAAGTTGTGAGAACGTTATTCAAACACCCTGTGTAATGCATGACCGGACTTAAAGTAAAAAAGTATTACAAATTTTTGTTGATTTCATTGGACGAAATTAATGTATTCTCTGATCCGAGTGATCTGAAAAAGGTCAAAATTGCAGATGAAAAAAGCTCGATAATTAGGTCTCGATAATTTAAACTGCAATTAGGTACGGGGCTTTTTTCGGGCTACTTTATAAGCTTTCATCTGTCACCATTCTGGAGTTGCTTGCCAAAAGAAAAAAAAAGATTCGTTTTTCCATAAGTTCCGTCTTCGTCGTTTAAATTTCATCACCCTGTACATATAGGTTTTTCCCATCAGTCTATAGGGTAAGTAACCTCCTCGTTTTGTTTTGATTTGAGATGGATTTACATTTGTTGTGTACCCTTAGATTATATGGCTGCGCAAATAAATCGATTCAGATAGAATAGCCCAATTCTACATCCATTGTTTGGCGCAATATCTCAAAATGATGCTCTCCAAGCAGAAAAGAATCAAGGAAGGGTTGGACAGAATTGACGCATATAGCATTGCATTAGAGTAAAAGCGAGTTTATCTTCCTAAGTGAGGCAAATGAAATAAAACAACAAAGTGAAATAGAAAATAAAATATGAAAGGAAACATTTTCGAAAATTTCACAAATTTTTCTATTTCTTCATGGGGACTATGATTCATAATTGAAAGTTGACACTTGAGTATATATCGCTTTTCTGGATTTCGGATAATTTGCAAATTGCCAAACATGTAAAATGGAAAACGTTATATTCTCGGTTCTTTTACCAGTTGTTTAAGAAAATTGTGAAGATGGGAACAAGGCTGGAATGGCGCATAATGGCCCATGGGACACGGCTCGATGGTAATTTTGATGGTTTCCCATTAAAAAAAAAGCATAATTTTTAGGAATATGAGATATGTACACGTCTGCTTAAAACTCTTATTCGCCCACCTTGTGCAAGAAATACAAACTTAAATTTTGAACCGTTCTGTATACGGTACTACCCACGTCTCAATTTCAGAAGGCTAGTGCAACAATCCAAGACTTTGCGGCGGTACCATGCTCGCCAATATGATCGTTTTTTGTACTAAATTTGTCATTATCAAAAAATAATTAGAATTTTAGTTTTTGGTTTTTCATCGGGACTACTGTCTATATCTCACTGATCTATCTAAATATCGAAGAACAGTGTCGTCTTGGTTCATCAAACCGAATAAACAGATCGGATTTTACCGTCTCGGTGCAGCATTGACTGTAATTACCGACAATTACCTAACTGAATAACTAGCGGTTTGTGACAGAAATTGGTGGTTCGAGCTTTATTGAATTACCGGTATTAGCGATCTCTCAGTTGGTTTTCAATTTAGGCCACTACATGTAGGTTGGCTCGGTAATGAATTCTTTACCACTAATTGTTCCATAATTCCAAGATGACCAGCTAAAACGCGAGTGGTACCCCGCGATGCAGATATCGGGGGTCAAATTTCCTCATTACAATAAACATTAACTGGCCTTATGCCGGGAAATGTAAAACAGAGTAGAAAATTTACCTCTAAGAAGTCTGCTCCTGTCGCAGCTTGAGGTGACGTAGCCTGAATTTGATAGGACGAATACGCACAGTTCATCTTCTGAATCCTCGTCGAAAATCACCATTAAAACCGAAAACTACCGGCACCTCACCGTAACAACTGTATATTTGTCTTTTTTCTTTAAATTATTTCTATTTGAATTTACTGATTACAAATTGATCTCGATGGGATCCTCTCGTTGAACCGGAACAGCGTGTGAGTGGCGTACTGCGTATTCGTATTCTATCGACCCCTATGAGACATCGGTTTCGGCGAGCCGCGTGGGGCACCACGCCCCCGCGCTCCGAGGGGCCCCATTGGAGCGATACCGGCTCGAGGACCACCTTTACACAACTCCGAGATAAGATCTCGGTCATAAATTAATGAATGGAGACGATACAATGCGTTTTGTTGCCATTTAATATAAATGTGTACACAAATTTTATTCATGTCCTCGTCGGTTTTGGGGACGGAGATCCTATCGCAGCCAAGCACTAAAGAGAATTAATTTATGATTACGTTAAGGCTCGGTTAATCTATGGATTACCCGCTGGCCAATGTTGACAAATTGGATTACGCCGGGCCATTAGTTCAATGAAGCTTTTTACTTTATAGAGTCGATTTCTGCTATGAATAAGTATAAACAAAAGGATGAATCAAAGCCAGAATTTTTTTAGGAAAGTCGTTTATAAATAGAAAAACAGCTCCTTGAGAGTTTAACTCGACCCGAGGTGACGTTGATGGTTTTCAATGTCTGATAATGAAAAGTATTGTTCTTTACAGGTCCGAAATGGATTTTTCCGGTGCTTAAATGATCTTCCCCGTGAAGACTTTACTATATGTGGTTTTCATGCCCGATCAATTCCACAAACGTCCCTTATTTATTTTATAAGCAAATTGACCGTATGTACGACACAGCCAGTTTCATCCATTAACGTAAAATTAATTCATTTCTTGTTTGATGACGGTGCCCCATCTTTACGTCCCTCCGCCACTGGCGAGGTGTTTTTTGATGATCATCCAGTATAACAGACTTCATATTATACTACAGGGCGCCTCTGAGCGGACCATACAAAATTCTGTCAGAGATTCCTGAGGGAAAATACGCGACGGATTAATCCTATTTAACTCAGTCCACTTCAGTGGACGGTTTTCAAAATGTACAATGTCTAAGTGAATATTAAGAAAAGACAAAAATTATATATTACATCGTAGTGGTACTGTCTCAGCAAGATGTCGCATTAGGGGGTTTTTAAGCGAGAAATCAGTATGCTTTTACTTTTACCATGCACATTGCAGAGGACGCTGCCAACACTACGTGAACTCTCTTTAAAGCAGCATAATTTCTTCATCGTCCGGTATAAAATGTATTTGTGACTCAATTTGTGTTTTCCTACATATTTTACGAGGAAAAACTATCTTGGTACAAATCCCCACGGGCATTCCTTCTTGATACTTTGAAACTCGAAGCTCGCTTCATGTCAGAAACTCTAAAGTCTACCATACTTAATCGTGTAATACAGAAAAATAAATAACACAAAATTGCTATGATCAAGTGAAAACATGAAAATTAAAAAAAAATGATGAGAATTGAAGATTAATTTACTGTTAAATTTTTTTCATTTTAACTGTACGAGTAAGTATGCACTTTACAGTTGTTTTGCACAATATACAGCGAACTTTATGCATCAAATGCTTCAAGAAGGAATGCCCGTAGGGACTTGCGTTAAAATACCTTTGTTTCATAAAACATGTAGGAAAATATGAATTTAATTGTAAATAAATTTTATACCGGGTGGTAAAAAAGTTATATTCCTTCAAAGAGCGTTCACGATGTGCTTCGAACATGTAAACAGATTCTAATTTCCCCTCCCTAACTATCGACATTTTATTCAGCTAATACCATTGCAAACCCAGTGATTAATTGTTTTCTTTTTGTTCATCTTCACTCCGACGTGTCCGGTATTTTCTAAACTGTCCATTTATAGAATAAGGTAAATTCGGTTAAACCGCCACGTTTTCACCTCAGAAATCGATGTCACAATATTGCCCAATCCTTTTAGACACACCCTGTACATTCGCATATATTCTACTGTTGTCGATTGTTCCTAAGCTCAGCTTATGTTCACACTGCGCTTAAGTTTATAATTCGATGGTCATGGGAAAATAAACAAATTGAATTTTTCAAGTTATACAGAGTGTTCGTTAAACATACGGCCGAAATTCAGAATTATTCTCTCAATTGTTCTAAAAATATTTGTCCCATTGATGATTTTTGAGGAGCCTCTTTGTTCCGAAGATACAAGGCGAGAAAAATTTTCGACAATAGTTACGTTTTATTAGTAAATGTTACACGTGAAGCTTCTTAATAGGCCAGGGAATAACCCCAGAATTTTTACCGAATGTTTAACGCACGCCCTGTATAACATATTTCTGTTCGCTAAGAGTGGTCGATAGCATCAACGAAAATGGTACACCTTTGTTGTGGAACTAGAGCTGGCTCGTATACACTTCATAACATGTCATGAAAGTGTCCTATCTGGCTACTGATTTTGATTAAATATTTGTGGCCATTTTGGCGATGAGAAAAATGTGCGAAAAAGTAGAATATTTTCCAAACAACGTTGAATAAAACATATGATTTACCAAAAGATCATAAAACCTTCTAAACCGAGAAAACTTTATTGTCACGAATCGTCTACAACCAGCAATTCTATTTGTCAAAATCGCATGTCCTATATCTGGTTCCAAAGTTCCCAAAAATTGTACAGAACCGTTTTCTTCGTTCTATTCACACGAGGATGGGAAATTAAATCATCGAATTTCAAAAATAACAATTAACAATTACTCTTTAGCGTGTTCCTAAAACCCTCTCTAAAAAAAGGAAACTCAAAAGACCGGAAAATAAGTGTCCGTTTTCGTAACCGCCCCTTCGAGAGTTATTCCCAGAGATCCTCCCGATTAAACAACAAAATCCCATTGATATACCTCGAAAATGCCCTTCTTTACTTTAAGGTTCGCATGAGAGATAATAAAGGGAAGATTTCGATTCGAAATGAATGGAAAATAAGGACCCGGTGGGTGTGTCCCGTAACTCGATCAGTACGCCGGAACTGGGAGTTCCCTGGAGCACGTGTGAGAATCAGACACCTGGGTTTAAATGTAGGAATGTGCTGACAAGCTTGTTACATCGATAAAGCGAAATCGAAAAAAAAAAACAAAAACGCAGTAAATAAAACAAGTTATAGGGTTGAGCCTGCACATTTCTATGTCACCAAGGGATCCTCTATGTCTTCAGTCCATAGCGGAAATTAACCGGTAGCGAAGAATAGAACGCAATATGTTATTAAGGTATGGCCAAGGCGTTTTACTTTGCTTATTGCACTGTAATTTTGCGATATCTCAGCACAAATCCCGAGTTGAAGGCAAGTCGTGAAGTCCTGGCTTGAGGCACACTTCTAACAAACTGCACGTTCTCCAAAGAAAAGCGAAAGAACGAGATTTCTGTACAATATCGGGACACGAAAAGACATTTATCATAATTCCAGACTGAAAAACTTGTAGCTCATATTTTCTTTCGGAATGCTAAGTTAAAAATAATTATTACAAATTACCGTACAGCACACAAGCGGTTTTAAAAACCACCTTCGTCAATGAGATATATCGATTAGATAGCACTGTAATTAAACTGCGGCCAATGGCGATTCTTTTCCATTATTTATCTTCGCCAATATAGTTTAAGAAAATTCTTCGGAGGCCGTGTATTACCAGGAGTGGACTCCTTTATCGCAAAACATTCACGAAGGCCTCTGTGGATGATGAAACTTTGAACGTTCATAAGTTAATCAAAAAATAAGTTTAATGAAAAATTAAATTAAATTTAAAATGCAATTTAATTAAACATTTAATTTAATTAAAAACGTAATTTAATTAAATATTTAATTTAATTTAAAAAATAATTAAATAAAAGTTTAATTCAGTCAAACATTAAATTTAATCAAAAATTAAGATGGCTCTATAAAAATAATTCAGTTTGATCGAGGATTAAGCTTCGAGTGAGTTTTTGCGATTTTGATCATGAGGCCTTAAGTTTATTATTCTGGATTTAATACATTGTGAAATGGTGAGTAAAAATCTGTCTTTCAATTTGTCATGGTCCTCATTTACCAAATACCTGCCTGAAGTGGCCCTATGGCCATGTTAATGGTATGAAATTTATTGTCTCTAGCACCTCGACGTGTCATTTCCTATTGCACGGTAGTGAGCATTTCATTGAGAATTCCAAACTTGTCTCACATTAATTTCGAAAGAATTTTCAAAATATTTAATATGTCGAAGCGTTGTGAAGTTCGTGGATCCTCATCACATTATGGGGGTTGGTTATTAGGGTGCAGTGCTTCGTAAAATGCGAAAAGAAGTTTTTGACCCTCGAACTTCAACGACGTTTCGATGCTGATTGGCATCTTCATTTGATTCATCGATCATCGCTTTTCAGTCGACAATGGCCTCAATTCGGAGCACCTCCCGTCCCCCCCTTGCAGTTCACGCCAATAGTAATGGTAAGTCTCAATTTTACAAATTAATCCTGAGCTTGGTCCGACGGTTCTCTATTTTTGTTTGGCATACATAGATGGAATAGAACAAATTATGTAATTAAAGATATCACGAATGTGAAAAAAGCAGGCTCAAAAACAATGTTTTCTTTGTGCCATAATCACGAGAAGGATGATGAGAGATCATGAGGAGGCTTGCGGTGAGTCTTCTTGCATTTTGCGTTATGGTTTTTGCTTTTTTAATGTTCAGTCCAGGGCTCTTATGCTGTAGTAGCTTAATGAAGATGCCAATCAGCATCGAAATGTCTTGAAAATAAACTTGAAAGGTCAAGGACTCCGCTTCTCAATTCGCCGAGGACCACGCCCCAAAACTCATCCCACTTTATTTCCAAATTTTCGTGTTCTCAAATATATTTTCGAATATAAACGGAAAACTAGTGGTGTTATGCACGAACACCAGGAGTGACGACCACCTCTCGAAATTACACAATTTACATATCAACGAAGAAGTTGACTCCTGATCTCTGATCAATTTGTTCATTTCGACGGAAATTATCTGGCGGGCAAAATTACCAGGAGTTGGAAAAACTAGGCTTTAGAATATAATTGTAGCAGAAAAAAAGAAGTGATTTTTTGAAGACGAAATACATTTTCGTCCACAGGAAGGATCTTTTTTGACCTCTTCTACAGGGTGGTGGAAGGAATATAGGGCCATGTCATACAACTGAGGAGAAGTTTTTGTTGAACGCTTACAAAAATTGACCGCATATGAAAATAAAACTATGAAGAAAAACTGAATTCACGCATAATCTCTTGATGGCACATTTCCTGGTTTTCCGCTTTCTTTCGAAGTACACCAAAATTTTTTTCATTGAAATATGCACAAGTGCAACATGTTATTGAATAATTCGATGTAGTGCTGATTCATTTTACGTATTTTCTCCTCTTAAACGTGCCACGTGAGCGTTCACTCAACATCCTGCATACTTTCGACACTTTCCAACATGACTAAAGGCATATTAACATATTGTAATAATTACTGAATCAATCATATACCTTCATTGAGGTTGCCGAGGGATGGCGACTTTATTGGCAAATAATTATGATCTGGTCTGGATTCCAAAAATGTGTTTTTTCGGTAATATTTGTCTTGCAAGGGGCATGGCAAGAGGGCAACCTACTAAAAATAAGTTTACAATAGGGTTGTCTCCTGTATTAAGCACTATACAGGGGGTTTCCGAAATAGATGTCACAGTTTGAAGAAACAGAACCCATCAAGGGCGACTGCTTTTCTGACATAAGTCTTTTTAAACTCACATTTGTGCAACTTCTGGATGTTTTATCATCGAAAAGGTTTTTACCAATTCAAGATTCAAGCTAGATGCACAACGTGTTGTTTATATTGTTCGCGACTGGTACGTGGCGTTTCGGTTATTGTCAGAGCATTTGTAGGCATCTTTGAAGGTAAGTCAAAAATTTAGCTTGTTTTAATGGTAAATAACGCAACCCCTCAATAACCAGCACACTCCTGCTTGGCTGTGCATGTTTGTTGATTATTCAAAAAAAAAAAAAAAAAAAAAACGACATACACATCAGGAAGCAGGCAAAAAATTCAGTGGGTACCTACATATGCGAAGGGTCCGAAGCGGGACAAAAAAATTTTAAGTGCCGCAAACGGGTAGCGGAACTTTGAATTATGCTTTAAGAAATTGAATTGGAAAACTGTACGTTTCACACAATAAATATACCTAAAGAAGGTTTTGCTTTGTTCGAGCCTTAACATTGATTCAAATTCTAGAACTCATTTCGGGGACGCCCTGTACAATGGCGGCTTTCCCGCGGACACAAATATGAAAGTGAAGGTTGCAGAAAAAAACATACATCTATTCACTTCTGAGATCTGTTTCATTTCCGAGTTTTTATCTCGGTCGTGGCAAATACGAATGAAAGCCCTGAAAATATCCGCCGAACCATCCAGAATACAGCCCTGGAAATAAATGAGATTTACGAAGTGAGGCATAAAGAATGATGAGGCTGCCTTTGTGATTTTCTTGTCAATGTCAGCAAGATATATTGTAGCAAGGGGTTCGAAGGGCCGTATGGGTCGGAAAAATATGATCGGCGATGTTTAGCATCCGTATTAGACAGATAAAATTATAGTTCGCGATAACTTCAGGCATCTTCTACCGAAGTTAATATAGGTTGCCGCAAATTGTAGGAATTAAAGCTATAGCCAGTATTTAAGTACTCAGAATGTCAGTGTGTGGAATTGCTTTGGAGAGGGACCGGGGATCTGCCCAAGACTAAAACTAATTCAAAACATTTCCACGTAAGCCGTTTTGTCGGGCACGGTGTTAACACATTTTTTGAAGAACGAGCTGAATTTGCATATCAACAAACTTAGTAAAACACTGCATCGCTTGATAAAACGGGAACAGATTAATTGGGGTGCAGCCAGATGTTCGCCAATTAATTACCAGGATAGTCGCAGAAGTACCCGACCTGACATGTAGATGGCGATTTTTTTCTTTAAATTTGCGTATATTACAAAGACCTAACCCGAAAAAAGCTCACGTCTAAAGCTTGAGGGTAGCGCGGTGATTTGTATTAGTTTAGAGCGGTTTTAGTGAGCGCTTTTAAAGGTTTTGCGAACGTGGAAAAATTGGTCATCGATGTGTAATTCGATATATTGATTTGAAAGGTCTTACTGCATCCTGCATCGCAACGGGGTCAGATTCTGTCCCGGAGGGCTCTGTTCCTTTGCCAACAACTGCAAAATATTTAGTGGTAGAGTTCAAACGCGGCCAAGACGAACTCCGCAGTGGTCGGCCCGTTGACGCTCCAGATCTGACCTCTCCAGAAATTGTGATGAAAATTCACAAAATTGTACCGCAAACTGGGCAATTAAAAAAGTGTGCTGTACGTCACATTTTTGACCGAATAATTGGATATGAGAAAGCTGTGTGCAAGATGAGTGCCGCTTTTACTCACAATTGAACAAAAGCAACGCCGTGGAGATGTTTCAAAGGAGCGTTTGGCAAAGTTTCGCAGCAATAAAGCCGAGTTTTTGCATCGATTCATAACCGTGGATAAAACTTGGGTCCATCATTTTGCACCTGAAACGGTAGAGCGGTTAAAACGACGGACTCAAAGGGGAGAATCGGATCCAAAGAAGACGAAAACCGTTCCATCTGCAGGAAACGTGATGGCGTCAGTTTTTGGGATGATTTTTGTTGCCCTTCTCCCTAAGGGAAAAGATTAAACGAAGACAAATTTATCGCATCGTTGGAGCACGAAGAAATCAGCAAGAAGCCACCGCATTTGACGAACAACTGTCATGTTTCAATGGGACAACGCGTCGGTCCGCATTCCCGTCATCGCGAAAGCCAAAATCAATCGACTTGGTTTCGGACCTTTTCCCCATCCTCCCTACTCGCCAGACTTAGCCCCTTCAGGTTATTCTCTACTTTCAAACTTTAGAAATCGCTCGGTGGAAAGAGATTTGCCAATAACGACGAGCTGGATCCTATCTGGGAACATTCGAAGCTTCTTCATATGCACAGGGTACAGGAGTCGCAGAACATCGCTGAGACGCGCGTGTCAGTCCCAAGGGAGACTGCGTTGAGAAATAATTTTTTTTTTGTCCATTAAGTGTTACGTCAGGTGTTTTTGGGACTCTCCCCGTGGGTGCCGACGAAATCGCGTAGAAAGAATGAGAACAGGAAACACTGTGTGTTCAAGTTAGCAAAACACTACAAAAAAACGACCAAACTAGCTAGCGTTTAACAGACTAACGAGGTAATTTGGAGTGAAAAATTATGTTGTTGTATTAAATTTACATTTTGTTCAAATCAGCCCCTACATTTTCTATTCAATAAAATCTCGCAGGAAAAAATGCATTCCTCCATAACTTAATAGACCTCAAATGTAACCTTCTAGAGTAAACGATATTTTATTGCCGACTCCTCCCCTTTCAACCCGAACCAACCTCATCAACCATTTTTACTTGTTCTCCAAACGAGAGCGTAATTGGATGTCATTAGAAAAATGAGAAACTAACAAGCCCTTAGTTTTCTTTTGTCATGGAAAATATCCATTTATAACATAATTATCAACTCATTACGAGTGCTATTACTTCTGATATCAATCTACTCTGTGTAATAGTTTTTATCCTTTTTGTTTTTGCTTGTTTTGTTATCATCGTTAAGGAGTTTTGGGTTTTAGCGAATTTCACTTGGAACAAAACGAATCTTTCGCCCTGACAACGGTACCGATTTAAAAGTACGAATGAAAGTGCAAAATTGGTAGGTGCAGGTCTCGCCACCATCGTTCCGCCGCAGTTTCGGTTAGTTCAGGTTAGCCAGCAAGCAGTGGTAATCAGGCAGTCGGCAAGAAAGTGAGTTCGGACGAATCATCTGAAAGCTGTGCAGAGGGAAAGTTTGACCGATGCTACGTCACATTTTTTGTCAAAAGTTGCCCATTCATAAAAAAAATATATTAGCCGGACCAATCGCCTACACGTTATTATTCAAATTAATTATTAAAATTAAACTCGGGCCATCTGCTATAATAGCTAGAGCAACACTTAAATTTCATGCGAGTCAACCCTCGAAAGTTTTAACCAGTTTCCTAACCTTTTTTGTATATAATGTTTTTTTGGGGGCCTAAAAAGATAGGATAAGAAGATGTGCTGCGTTTATACCGGGGCCCCCGCATAAAGAAATTTACTGGCCATAATTATAGGGTAGCGATATTTAATTACAGATAGAGTCCGCGACTGGATGGCAATGGGGCCCAGCTCCGAAATGGCTCTTTGTAATGTGCGCCGCAAATTCGCCCCGTGTGAACCTGAACTGTATTGATGAAAAATTGATTGGATTGCTCTTTTTTCGGAACGCTTCGTGCCTTTATCATCTCTTTATTAACTTGCCAGCAGAATTAATTCCATCGAACGGAAAAAAGAGCCCTTTTCCAGTAATGACATCAATCATAGACCATTTATGTACGTACATTACGATTTCATGTCTCTAATTGCTCATTATTATCACAAAAACAAATAGTAATTACAAAATCGATATTATTTAAAACATCATTTACAGTGTATATTATTATTTTGTGATGACTATAACAATGATTGGAGGGTAATTTTATGTCGTGTTTCCGCATTTTTAAAAACTGCAATTTGCACTAAGAGATCACGAAAGAACAATTACACAGAGTAATGCAGAAAATTATGTTTATTGTCACTTACCTGAGCAAAGGTTCAAGGTGTTGAAATTAGAGTGAACCACGCGAATATGTTAAAACTTTCCACAACAATGCAAGGTGATTTTTGAGCTCGAATGAGGCAGATGAAAGGTGAGGTCACTCCAAGAGAAATACTTCGCGCGGACGTACGTCCGATTTCGTTTATTGAGGGGTTTAGAGCACTTCGATAATCGAGTTCGGCAATGTCGGTCCGGTTGCGTGGCCTCCGCGATCCCCCGACTTAAACCCTTTGGATTTCCATTTACGGGGTCACATGAAACAAATTGCGTACCAAGAGGCAATTAGCACAAGAGAGCAGTTGCGATGATAGAGTGCATGGTGATAGAGTACATATGGCTGCTACTGAGATAAGAAATCGGCTAGATTTGTTGATCCGGGTGAAATATTTATTATTCCGTTGTCGTCGAGCATGTATTCTTGCAGAAGGATATTTTGAATAACTGCCACGGTATTTCAACTCAAAGTTGTCTCATTTGTGCAACTTTTAGTAATAATAGCTGATATGCAGAAAACTTCCTCTGAATCCGTAAATAATTCGAACCAGACGTGCAGAATTTCTTCCTTAAAATGACCCCACCCTTCATCTGCCTCTCTCCATCGGCGAGTTAAAAAATCACCCTGCAGATGATTTTGCCTCGTTAAGAAATTTCCTAATCTTCGAAATCTAAGCATTCTCGCAACATTAAACTGTTCAATCGGCCAGTTCTACGTCAGTTCCATTCAGTCGGATTCCGACATTCGAAATTTTAGGTTCTGCTCTCATCGAGAGCGGCTTTTGGATCGAAAATGCCACTTTTGCCTAAACATTTACCCAAAGCAATTCTCAACATATTTTTGGCTGCAGCACCTGCCTCCAGCGACCGGAGAGATTTTTCGGGACACCCCGTACACTTAGATGTAGCCACCGAATGTTCAGACCTTACTTTCTTCTAAAGGGGCGCTGGACTTCTGACACATTTACTCCCTTGTAAATTATTGATAAACATGTTGTGATGTTGCACGTATTGTTTGTTAAAGGAAATTTGCAATGTCACGACAGAATTCGTTACATTTTGAAAACTGACCAGTGCATTTGAAATACGCAGGTTTTGAATCGATTACTTCTGTGGTATTTTCCTGTGATCGGACCTTATTAATAATGTGAGTTATGGCAACAGTAAAATGTCATCAGAAATTAATAATCGCTTCGTTGTCCGTGTTGTATTTGCCTTTTTATACCCAGAACAATCTTAAATAAAGCTAAAGTGCTCATTCTACCTCATTAAAAAAATTTTTTTTCGGCTACACCAGCTGGAAGAGACCCCTGAGTGTTACATACAGTTTATACAAAAAATATAAATATATTTACAATACAAGTGTTTTTATTAAGTACTTGTGCAAATTTTGAAGACATTAATCTTTCACTGATTTTAAGATAAAAAGCTCACATAAATATGGATCTGTATCGGCTTGATTTTTGACATACAGTGCTTTAAAAAAATTTTTTTAAGTTTTTTCATTAAATTTTTGTTCAATAACATGTACATAATACATAACATATACATAACATAATCTGGCTATTACGATTATCGGTGATGATGATCTCAAATATTTACTTAGTATTTTTGTTTAATGTCAGAGGGCGCCACATATGGTACTGTGTCTGGATTTAAATAACCATAAATCTTAATATTTGTCACTGGAAGCAGCCGTTCTGAAAAAAAAACGGGTTTAAACCTGTACCTACCTTGGAAATTTGCAAGTCAAATCACTGAGAGCCTTTGAAAAATAACCAAAAAAACCTGTCTTTTGTTAATTGTATTGTGATGTGACAAACTCAGATCACTTACAAGACTCAAACTGAACTGCTTTTGAACATTAGTTAATAACATTTACAACAATCGCTGAGAATGACTGCCGCCGACTCCAATGCATGCGTGAATTCGCCTTAACATGGATTAAGGAACTCTCTCGAACATACCTGGTGTCTGATTAATAACGGCACGTGATTCGAATAATCTGGTTTTGAGATCTTGTTCATTTGTTTGAATCGGAATTTTGCAAATCGGCGACTTCAAATTGCCCCACAGAAAATAGTCCGAAGGGTTCGAATCTGGTGATCTGGGAGGATAAGCTCTGCATCTCAGGAATCAAACCGATACGGCCACGCATTCACATAAACGTTTTATCTTGAAATTAGTGTAAGACTCAGGCTTCAGAGGTTGCACAAGAACTTAACAAACACCTTACATATGTAGAGTACACGTATGTGCGATGTATGTGATTTTCTCATTAAGCCCGCACAGCAATAACACAATAACCGGTGAGATGCGGACAATTGCAGAAATACGTGCGATCGGCCTGGACTTACGACACGGTAAAAAATTACGGTAAATACTAAGATCAACAACGATAACGTTCCGTTGATTCATATGGAAAAAAAATGGATTCGCGACCAAACTTCTGATGCGTTCATCAGGTGGTGAACGGGATTTGGGGCGAAGGTAAATAGAAAACGCCGACCTGACTTGAGAGTGCGGTTTTCACTGAATTTAGCTGAAATCGCGAAAAGAATTCGTCGAGCGGGCACAATGTACAGGGCGAACGGGAAAGAGCGAACCTGGACCTGGAAAAACCACCGATACGTATCAGTTCCAGCTCTCGCTGCTTGAACTAAGTACCGCTCTGTTAAATTTGAGCAAGTGACGTCGATTGTTAATGATAAATAATTGTTGAGCGCGGGACCCCGTGCAGCCACTCAAAGATTCGTATCAACGTTGAAAATTTTAATTACACCAAATCTAATGCCCGAAGGCTGATGTAATCGGATCACATCTCGGTTTTTAATCAATTTTATTCTAAAAATTGATAATCCGCAGATTGCAGCACCGCCAAGAATAATAATGAATTCAGAGTTAAAACAAATTAGGACTCGAGACGTGATCGCAATATCTGAAATAATTGCGAACGATTTTTATCTTGTATGCGCACACATCGACCATGTAATTTAATGCCCACCTATTAATTATTTAATTTGCAGCTTTACTGATACGGTAATTAATATCTAGATTATATAATGAATTTTTCCATTATGAATGGAAAGGCGCGCAAATTTGCATTCTATCATTGATTTTGTATCAATTACACGCCGGGTACGGGGTGGCAAGTTAATAATTCTCTCGCGTAAATTTTAAAGCGGACATGCCGACATCTTCCAGAGCCGCAGCAGCGCATCCACCCTAATCGATCACATCCTTGACGATTAGCCTAAATCCTCACAAAAGAGCATCAATTCACGTAGTCAGAAAATGAAAAGTTATCGATTGGTAATCGCAATCAATCACAACTAACAATGTGGTGACAATGCCAAGTGCCATTTCAACCCCTTGCTCGGACTCACAAAAGAAGCACCCCTTTCATGGCGCATTTGGAAACTCTCAGCACGTGGCTGGAGATGGGTCTG
The DNA here is from genome assembly GCF_040115645.1 of Euwallacea fornicatus. Taxonomy (NCBI): domain Eukaryota; kingdom Metazoa; phylum Arthropoda; class Insecta; order Coleoptera; family Curculionidae; genus Euwallacea; species Euwallacea fornicatus. The sequence continues at coordinate 4,003,405 of NC_089553.1, forward strand.
ATATACCAGCTCTCCACGTCACAAACAAGAGATGTATAATGCGTATTAGCCAACTGCTACTTGAAATAATAGAAAACGATTTGAATTCGGTGGGAGGGCGATAATGCTCGAGATTTGGCATTTCGGAGCGTAAAGTAACTAAATTAACATAGGAAAATTCAACGCTTCGCGCGTGTATTGACGTAGGACGTTTCTGTGGGTGCGGCAAGTCGCAAAGTCGAGTCTGAGAATGGGGAAAGCGGGAAGAGGTGCGAAGTCTGCCGAACGAACATTCGCGACCCACAAGATCTGGAGTTAAAAAAAAAAAATTTACAAGTTCAGTCTCTGCCCAACCGAACGGATATGAAACAACCTGAACTTTGATCACGATTAAGCATGCGAAATTGCCCTTAACTTCAATCAACCGCCCTCGTGCATCTCCACCCGTTGGTCAGATCTTCGTCCCAGCTCCGAGTACTTCAAGCAACAAGTTGAATAGAAAAACTTATCGGGTGCGACATTAAATGAACGTACGCGAAGAGATACGAAGCCGCTTAAATTAGGAAGTTTTTAGATCATTTGGAGGTGACTAAGGGGGTCAACCTTCAAATTTGGAAAACCCTCGCCGACCGGGAGAGTTTCCAGAAACCAACCAAATCACGTAAAAACTCTTTTTTATTGAATTTGATTTTTCGGCAACGAATTGATTGTTTTCGGCTTTCAAATTGATGTTTTTTAATGCTGGAGTGGATTTTTAAAATTCCATTTTAATGGTGCAGCACACGCTTCGATCTATTATCGATGGTAATTAAGTGTGTTTCATACAGTTTGTTCACCCCGTACGGCGTTACTTCTCAAAAAATTAAAAAAAGGACCTAGTGGGATTTTTACTTGAGCTTATTTTCTCGCATCAGAGAGCTTGCTGGGGAGTACTGGCACTCTTCCTGGTCAAGGAGCCAAGGTGTGAAAAGGGGCTGGACGCTTCGCGAATCCATGTGCCAGACACCATTGGAATCTCCTAGAGGAGTTTTTCGGTATTAAAAAAAACTTAACGTTGTGATTACCCAGCATTTACGAGCATAGTCCCAGAAGTGCCCGTCCCGACATGAAAATGGCGATTTTTTTTGTTTATCTGACTATGTTACAAAGAGCTAACCTTAAAGCGACCGCATTTGACGAAAAACAAAACCTCGTTTCACCAAGACAACGCACCGGTCCCCACTTCCGTCACCGCGATGACTGAAATCAATCGACTCGATTTCGAACGTTCACCTGACCCACCCTATTTGCCAGATTTAGCCCCCCCGGATTATTTTCCATTCGCAAACTCGAAAAATTGGCTCGGTAGAAGGAGACTTGCCAGCAACGACGAGGTGGAGACCGAGATCGATGCCTAATTTGAAACATTCGGAGCTTCTTCCTATAAAAAAAAAGGGCGCGAACGCCACGGAACGTCGCTGCGAAATGTCGAGAAACAGTGTAACATTTTCCAAAAATTATTTTTCTTCAACTGCCAGATGGGGTACGTCTGGGGCCGTCCTCGTGAGTCGTTGTCATACATTGAAACAAAATTAGGATAACAAATTCGAATTAAAATGGAACCTCCAATCCGGCATGACTCGACGCAAAAAATAGCGCCATTTTAATCCCATTCTCCACATTCAATATCCGATCAGAGCATAAATAATGCACCAATCCACCATCAGTGACGTTAAGAATTTGCAATATAATAGACAATTAATTAATAAATTTACAAATCCAGCTGTGTATCTGACAAGAAGGCGGACATGACCAATAAAATGAAGGCGTTCTGACTGCCGGAAAATAATAATTATCGCGTTTATTAGCCGGCATGGAGGAAAAATTCTTCTTCGCAATACACAGCGTTTACCTTTTTATCATATAAAATTGCAATTACTCATTTTCTCGGCAAATTTATGGCTTGTTAGAACCCAAAACCGATTAAATGTTAAATTGTTATAAATTGCTCTCTTGTTGTTTGATATACCCACTTGCAGGGCCAGGCTGATGTTTATTTTAATTGCCTGCAACGTTGAAATGCACCACATGGAGTAATCTTGAGTTCGATTAATTACGTTTTTGAAGATACGAGATCAAAATTTAAATACACTCGACTGAGAAGTGTTAAAAAAAAAATTAAAAAAAAAAAAAAAAAGGTCGAGAATCGGCTCTAGAGACCTTTCTTCGGCTGCCGTGACACGGCACTGCTCCAGTCGCGCGGCGGTTTTAGTTCAGCGTTCCACTGTGTGGATTTTCCTAATTTTCCGTATGTCGTGCATTGTAATAGTTAAAATTATTGTTGAGCCTTAAGTGAGCCCTCGAAATGCACCGTTTTGCATTCATGCACCCACGTGATGTTGAAACGATAATAAATTTGAGTAATGGAAAGAATGGAAAATGGACAAATGCACTGAATGGCAGATTAAAACAATACAACAACAATACAATAAACGATACAAGATTTAAAGAAAAAAAAAAAAACAAATCAATGGAATGAGTCCAAACTCGAAGTGAAACATTGAGGAACATGCGCAGTTTGATATTCCGGTTCAAACATGTAAATTGAAATGTTTACTGGAAAGCCTTTGTTTCGCGTTGCTGGTGAAGTTAGTACGCTTCAAAGTTCCCGCGTGTTTACGTTACGATTAGTAATAATTAACTCATCAATCACTTTTCATTATCGATAAATAAACAATAAATATAATAAAATAACTATAACAAGTGTTAAAAAATGCCACCATTCGTGCCGATTCGACCTTGGCCCGCCGAAGTGAGCGAATCATGCGCTGTTTGCATATTTTGCCGATTTTGAATGTACTCTACTGCACTCGGCGTTTCTTGCTTTAGTTGATCATGGCTATCAATTTCTGCTGCATGGACCAATTGTTTTAAGCGTCCCCACACAAAATAGTCCAGAGGATTCGAGTAAGGTGATATCGCAGGCCGCAGCACTTGCCCGCGCCGACCAATCTATCTTTTATTTAAAAAAAAAAATACATATTTTGCGTTTTTTTAACCAAAATAACAAACCGTGTCCGTTCCTTAATTTTTGGCCTCAAGTTTTGAACCGCCCTGTATGAATTATGGAATAATGGAAAAAATTGATTAAAAAGATTAAATGCGAGCTGCGAAACCCCTCGTATTGGTTACTGGCGGAAAAACATTTTTTTGAAAAATGACAGAGCTTTAGTGGGTTAGATTTTTTACTGGCATTGAGTCATCTTGCTTAAGGGAATAATCATTAAATCAGTAGGCAGATGAAATCATCAATCGTCACATGAAAAAATAGATATCAGGCCCGAAAACGTATCGTATCTTGTTATGCCCCCGGCACCAGCACAAAACCACTTACTGTATTGTCGGAATCCTTCTGCCAGTCGAAAAGAACAAGAGAGTACACTACATGTCTTCGTTAGAAGTGAGATCAACCTTTCCATATTCACTATTATTCAATATTCTAGTGAATCTTCCATGATGAGGCTTACGTTTACCAATAAATGAGTGATAGCTCTTTTCCTCCTTTTCGTTGATTTTGTGGAGTTTTCTGTATTCACATTTCGTATGTCCCTAAATTAATTTTTTTCCTAAAACTACCGATTTTGACAAGTTTAAAAATTCGGGGTACGCGTCGACTGTCTATAAAAAAATTGGGAAAATTATAATTTCCACGTCCGTCGTCTTTAGCAGGTCTTCTAAGGAAAAGTCGTTTTTTCTTAGAGGAGGTCTAGGTAACGTCAAAAGTTCACGGATATTCGGCCCCACCGAATGGCCCACGAAGTTCCTTTTTTAGTTTTCCCACATTTTTCGCTCTCGACTTCCTTGTTGGTGCAAACAATCAATTCCGCCTAAAAGCCCCATAACACGGTTTAATCAAATGGAACAGATTTGGTGTAATAAGGGGTGAACCGGGGTTACGCATCGGCTCGAAATAAAGTTTGCGTGTTACTTGGGCATTTCGTTAGCCAAAATAACGATCTTTGATTAAAATACATTATCAAAAAACGTGAACAAACTGAAAATCATCACCAAATTCACGACACGCACACCGCCAACACCGGAGTAGGCGGTTTCAAGGGGCATTATATTTTCATTATTAGATTGAAAGAGCAAAGTCCCTGTTCTATTCTCGTTTTCCGCAAACAAAACTAAAATACTACAATAAACCAAAAAATCCAATTCAATTAATTTTACCACGTGGTTAATCGCTGATGATGAGGCGATGTGGGTATATACTGTGCAGACCGGAGCTCCAGACAAAATTCATATATCATAAACATCGCGCACGATTCTTTTTCTTTGATAATTGTAGGCTTGGAAATGATGAGGGAATTCTCGTGAAGTTCATTAACAAAATTACAGAGAAACGGTACGCATTCGCACTAAAGAATACATAATAAATTTGCCTCGCCCATATACGTATAGACGTAGACACATGTGCCAAACGTGATTAAATGGCGTATATTAATTAAAATTTTGCAAATGCTGTTTTATTGATTTGCGTGGAAATTCACGTGACATTCCCCAATGCAGGAATGCAGGAAAACTGTCCCAAAACACACTTCGGACAGGCCTAATTGGGACTGTCTGTCCAATTAAAATTAAGAATTCTTATCAAGTTGAGCGTAGCTTAATGGCCTTGGCATAATGAGTGTCAGGGGTGACAACCAGGTGTTACGGGGGTTACGCCTTCCCCGAATCCATGGCAACGCAGAGGCGGGGGTGTGACCGATGTCACCTCGTAAGCGACACGGTCCTCTATCATATTTACCAGTTCTTGTGTCAAGTTCATTAATTCTGACGTGCACACGCGTCACAACATGTGTGTATTTTCGTGCATCGATCCCCAAAAAACATTATATTAATGAGCTGTTCCGCTGTATGTTCCTGTCCGTGCCAATGGACCTTAAATTGCCTCACACTCTGAACTAGTGCCTGGAAAATTGATGTAATTTTGACTCAGGGATAAATAATTCCGCGTTCTATGTAAAATCCATTATTTACCATTATTATGTAAACGATGGTAAAGTGCCTGAAAGCAACCATATTATTTTAATTACCTCTATTTTGCAACGTTGCATGTGCGAACGCAATTATTTCGATGTCATGTAAGTACGTAAAAATACGAAAGGATACTGCTTATCGAGTCTATTAAATGAATATAACCAGGAAATGGGTAACTTGGATGGGTAATTATGTTTACGAAGAGTTTGGTCTAGCGAATGATCAGGTAACGGGAAAATTTGAAGTCCCAATGGGAATCGATCCGACAAGACCCGGTGGAGAGAATGAATGGAAATCAATCAGGATGAACTGAAAACGGGCCAGAATCGCATGAAAGAGAGCAGTCAAACGGCCTTGTAAAACAGCTAAAAACGAACAGGTGAAAATTGAAAAATAACTCTAACGCTGGGCGGGGAATAAAAAAATTATGTGCTCCATTAAGGAACAATAGAAATGAAAGGAAGACCAACGAGGAGGAGACTGACAGGGAAAAGAAATCTTCGATGTTGAGCAACACTCTTGCTTATCAACGATTTCATGACCATGAAACTGCTGCTGGCTTGCTTTGCAGGAGTGACACCACGCCAACCATTACCACCCCTGATGCTTCGCAATAGTTTCATTCTAAGATTATCCCACTTTATCCCTCCACGTTCTCCTGAGAATGAAACCGTTACAGCTCTACAACTCATGTCCACCTCTCGAAACCTCTTTCTGGAAATCCATGAACGCCACTGCCATTTTGAACACCGTCAGCTCACCTCCACTTAATTCTATGAGGAAAAGTGTGCTCAGATGAAATTTTTCAATTATTTTTTTTTAATTCGTAAATTCCCAATGAGCGTTTACGGGTCCCAGAATAAGCAGCGATTGGAGGAACATCAATCAATGACCAATCTTCATTGGTCAATGATGAATTAATTGCTAGAATTTCTTTGTTGCAGTTGGAAAAGTTTCCGTCGCCTGGAAAGTAATGGATTGATTCGTTCCAGGCGGTCAGTTGAAGCAACGTGCCACTCATAGTTGATGTCTTATCTCAAGAGTTGCAATTGATACCGAGGGCCTTTTCTTCACCAAGAAGTATCTCATGCATCTATGAAAAATGCTACAACTTTTGATAGCTCCCTTAATTCGATGTATTCTAATCAGACCGATCGCCAACACGATACAATAATCGGACACCAATACTGACAAGAATTTGACGATCATACAGGGTGTTTCGGAACTATAGGATCAATCTTCCAGGGATTATTTATTACAACAACGAAACATCTGACTATAAGAACGCGTGTCCGCAAATGCCTCCTTAAGGCGCTACGGCCTTATGATGCGTTAAGACAACTATGTACAAAACTTTTTATAGAGTTTTAATACGTTCCGTTTTAATTTATTTGTACAAAATAACATTAAAGTAATTGCTCAAAATGTCGTCCTCGAATTTCATTACACCTGTTTAAACGACGTATGTGGTTTCTGCGGACTTGACCCAAAATTTGATAATCGTCGTGAACGACTTCAAATGACGCCGTGATTCGTTCGATCAGGTCTTGTTCCGTTTTCACTGGCGTTTCATCACCCAGAGACTTTGCATGTCCACACAGAAAAAAAATAAAAAGTGTCAGATCGGGTGACCGGGGGGGCCACGCAACTGGACCACCCCTGCCGATCCGATGTTGTCGGAACTGACGATTTAAATGCCGATGGGCTTGAGCAGAAAGGTGTGCAGGCGCACCATCATGTTGCAACCACATTTGCTGTCGAACGTTTTATGTTGACGTTCCGGAGAAGTTCCGGCTCGAAAATAAATGAAATAACTCGACAAAGCGCATTTTTGCGCATAACTCTCTTAATGCATCATAAGGCCGTAGCCCCTTCGGGAGACGTTTGCGGACACGGGTGCTTATATTCAAATGTCTTCTATTGTTTCACCGAACAGTCCCTAGAAGCTTGATCCCGTAGCTCTGGAACATCCTGTATCTAGAGGATCTTAAATTTCAAGTTCCAAAGTCGCTGGATGAAATTTTTACAGGAAGGAGGGTAGAAGAATCTGAAGCAACAGAATTCATGGGAAGGCCTTATTCTTTACAGGGTGGAACAGACTTCCCGATCTAATGTGTTGATTTCGAGAAATCAGATTTTGTGGAAAATTGAACATGAGCTTGAATTATTGCAAAATACTGATAGTTTGATATTGATGTTGAAAGAGGAGAGGCCGTCCCTGATTGAAAAGCATTCTTGGCTGGTAACTTGTTTACTTTGGCAGCATTAGAACTGCTCCGCTTGACTGAAAATAAAATGAAAATTGTGGTCGACGGTCGAGTTACATGAAAAAGAATAATTCGATTCATGATCGAAAAGCAAGCTACGAAATTCTAGGTTATTTGCTCAATCTCTATGAGTCCCCTTATTGAAAAGGTGCCAATAAATCCCAAAGACAGAATATCTCAGGAATCGTACGTGCCATTTGCGGGGGAAGCTTAAAAGCCTCAGCTTTACAGCCAACATACGACTTCAATTCCTGGAGGGTTGAAGGAATGGGGAACTGGGGATCCCTTGTCGGGCAGTCGCGATGCGGCCTCTGATTTATTCTCCCCGACACGCCCCCTCTAGGGGTCTTATTTAAGGGTTCATAGTCCGATTAGTCGTGCGTCTTGTCCTCTGTAAGTAAATGCGTCATGACGAAAATGAAAAAGGAAACACTAGAGAGGCAACAAGAAAGAAGGCTGTCGATAACGGGGAAATTCGGCCCGCGTGGACATGGCTTCGCCATGATGGCTAAATTACTATGATCAGGCCTACTTCTTTGATTGTCAGTACCGTCAATCCATCCATCATCTTCTATAATAGTTTTCCGATAAACGGCCTCAAACTGCTTACAGATCTTAGGAAATTATCGTTATTAGTGGTCAATATTGAATGAAAAGTTCTAACTGTTAGCGGAGCCGTTAACTTTCGTAACACTAACGAGTTTTAGTGCAAAACAGTCCACGATAAAAATCGATTAGTAGAGATTTAAATCGGGACCGACGTTGCCAAGTGCATTATATACTAAAACCGACAAAAAGACATAAAGATTGCCAATGCAACAGTAAAATAGCATCATATATCTTTTTTCTTGCAGTCGTTTTATTCTCAGCGAAGTTTACGCGGCCTCCTACACTGGCCAATTAAAAAATCGCTGCACGCCAAGTCTGGTCGTCCAGCTGCCCAACCGGTAACCGCCGTTTGATCACAAGAGATAACTCTTTGATTCATTTTGTGCATTGTACGATGAAAACCAATACGGTTTTGCCAGGGACATTTCTTTTTCGACTAGACTCAGCTCTGCTACGCTAATGGACTTATTAATAATTTTAACTAGACTAAAACCTGAACTCCATTGTTTACCGTCACTCTTTCATATTGTCTTATCTTGATTTTTGCACGTCTTTGCCTATCTTTACCAGCAATCGGTGCTATTTAAGTAATTACTAAGACTGAGGCTTTTCATGGACAATAGTTTCCTGACAGGTAGACTGACGACAAGTAAACTAACTGAAAAGCATTTAATACCGCCCGAAGAACGGTATTCTGGGTGGTATTATGATTAAGTTAAGAATGGGTTGCGCACTTTGTTGTGGTGGGTTATTAATAACATAATGATAGATGGGTGAGTGGGATTGTTTTGTGGGGAAATCTTAGGAAATTGTATTTTATTAAGTAAATCAGTGAATGTAAGCGTTTATTAGGTAATGCGTATAAGAATGAGGTTTGTTGATGAGGCAGTATGCTTCAGCGAAGTCGGTAAGTATAGGGCGTAAGTAAAGCGGTGTATCGGAACAGGAAAAAATGGTAAAAACTCAAACGTTCTGTGCGAGTCACTTGATGCTACAATACAGTTTTAACGCACAGCCGAACAACACTCACAAAATAGTGACAGATTCAAGTTTTCAACTTTTAATTCTCCTTTACCTAGACCCTGCACGCTGGACCTCTGGACGGGGGCAACGACAAGTCTTCGCGCGTTCCCTAGAACGAGAACGAAGTGAGCCTTAAAGCTCCGGAAGAAACAACGAAACCGAATTTGTTACGAAATTACCGAATTTTACGTGAAAGCTTTCGCATCGAATGTACTGGTAAAACTTCCCTAGATAAAAGTCGCGTTTATTTAAATCGGGCGATCGCGGAGGCCAGTGTTGGTCGCAGGTATTTCCACGACTTATTTATCCATCGATTTAGCAATTGTTGGTGTGTAAATCCACATTGAAATGCAGAGGCGCACTATCGTGCATGAACCACATTTTGCGGCGTAATTTAAGAGAAACATGTAAGTGGGGCCAGTTCGAGCGGTCTGGCCAAATAACTGGACCAACCAAATATCGCCCAACCATCCATGCCCACGTATTTACTTCGAAGCCTCCCCAGCAGTGATGGTTTGTTGTGGCAGTGTGAATTTCGATCCGAACATTCACAAGTGCCGTGCAGATTTGCAATCCTTCTCCGTGCAAGGACGTTCAAAAATCGACTGGCTTCGAGGTCCTCAGCTCGCACCTGTTCTTTGTCCATTGCGCTGCGAGTCGCCCTGTGTGATATCCGTTTCGAGTGCCGGCATGCTAAACAACTGTTAGTAAATGAAAAAGTTTTTTAGATCATAGAGATTATCACCCAAAACAGGTACCTGTATCACATAAAAATGGGAGAACTAAATTGCGACGTGGCGCCATCGAACCGGAAATGACCTACGCCTCAACGATATTAGACAAAAATTATCCGATCCGCCCCGAATGACCATTTTCACAGGTCAGAAGTCGTAAAAAAGAAAACAGCCTTTGTGTGGTCATCACGAACGAAACTAACACTAAGTAGTGAGGTGCATTAATGCACCGTGAAGTTAAAAAGACGTTTTCTTAGTTAGACAACGTGTGAAATCGATTTGAAGCAGGTAAATCAGAAGCCGGGGCGCCACGCCGACGGCTAAATGCGCCCGGCCCGCCCCTGGCCCACTTAATTACAAACGGAGGATATTAGTGGCGGATTTGAATATTTTCTGGATGGATCCAAGGCGTAGGTTCTCAAGCCTTTGTTTTTTGCCGAACCCATTAATAAAAATTAAATTAGAAAAGCGGACGAGCTTGCTTTGACTTCATTATCTGCTTAGTCGGTTGCCAGAAAGGGTTTCCTACCATCAACGGAAACATGATATTCAAATTGTTAGACTATCAACAAAAGGTAGCCCATGCAGACGGTTTTTCTTTTAATAACACAGGCAAAGGGACCACACGGCATCAAAATTGACAAAATTCAGATGTAGGTGCTGAGACTTGGCACCGCACTGTTGCCAGTGGCTTCTACAGAATCTGTCAATGGGGATAATGGGTTTAACTGTTACCAGTATGATTGAAATTTAGAAATCTAACCCACTAGGAAGTTCATAGTTTCATGTACCAAGTGAGAATTTGAGACAAGAGCGCAGCGAGCTCCCCCAGTGCGTCACGAGTTTCACAAAACAGCATTTTCTAATAAGTTCCATACGAGGTTTTTCCTTCTTTTGCTGTACGATGAAGAAAACACAAGAAATCGGTCTAAATTCACTCACATGGCGAAATATGTTTCGTCATCATGGTAACATGCTCGATCCCGGTCCCTAGTGCCGTGTGTTAACCGGGTGATGACATGAAGCTAGCTGCCGCCATTACGTAACTAGTCACGAAAATGCGTTTAACGACCCGTTTCCATCACAAAAGCTTTAATTTTATTTGTGAAATTAGAAAAAATAATTTTCTTAATCGGAAAAAAGTTAGTTTTTGACAGCTATCTACCTGTACATTCACTTCTCAATTATGATAATTCGGTTTATATGATATCAACATCAACTTGTTTTCGCTTGATCCTTCGTTAAAATCTCGGAACAAAAACGTCCTCACTAGTATTAATCACAGAAGCTGATACCTAACAAAAACTAATTTACGACTAACCAACACTTAACTGCGGCTGATAAATATCTTAAATACCGCGGAACGCCGTAATAATTATAGAAAAGATTTTCCTATGAATATGCATCGCAAAACTTAAAAAGAAAATGCATCAATTTCGACTATCTCGAAAATGGGACAAAAATCAAGGACAACTTTGCAGAAAAACGTCCAAGAAAAAAATTGTTTATTTATTAAGTTTAACGTTTATTTATTAAACATTAAATAATTGTTGTTCATTTTTTGGAGATCTACGAGGATCTGTAAAAAATACACGGGGTTGCCATTTGGAAAAAAAGCTGCCCTTGAAATGAGCTTAAAATGGCGTTTTGACCGAAAGTGACTATCTTCATGACACGTCCCTCTCTTCGCTGCACAGCTTTCATTTGGAACTCTTTTTCATACAACGTACCGTTTTTGAGTAACATTCGATCACAGCTTTGAACGGGACACCCTGTATAGAAAATAAAATGACATAAAAATGATAAAAGGAGAAGAAATTTAACATACTAAAGTTCTTCGTTTTTCTTATTATTTTTGTAATACGGTAATGATCAAGGACAGCCTAAGAGGGCGAGAAGAAGTAGAGGAGGTTTCCGTTCAATAACGTCCTCTCGAGTCGTTGCGAAGTCTCGTGGAACCAAGGTGCCCATATCGACTTCGAATGCACCCCAGCCAGTTTTCAACAACATTTTCCATGTACGTTCCTATTTGGTTTTCCACGACTCTGATTCGAACGCAGGCGCCGAACGAGGACATCATCAACACTGAATTCTTAAGCACCTAAAATAACTTGTCCGAACATGTAAACGCCAGCCCAGGAAAATATATAAACGTCAAGACCTATAAAATTTTCATCCCCCATTGACACTCGGGAATTCTTATCTCGAAATCTCTGGGAGTTCGGATATACGTCGTTTCGATGGACGAGTGGTGACCATCCGGAACAGCTTAACGACTTCTGCAGCTTCAGTCAATCAAATATGACCATTGACAGCAGCCTGCGTCCGAGAAGTGGATAATGAAAGGGCGTGGCAGCTCCGGGGATTAGTTATATATATATATATATATATATATATATCTCGGGTGGCTTAAGGAAAGACAAACAGGAACACGTTTTGAAGGGCACTAGAAATACTATAATCCATAGAGCTCGATCGCCTAATTTACTGTTTTTCGCTCGCTTTGCGGTCCAATTTCGTAAAAATTTGCATGTAAATGCTTGTGGACGTAATAGTCAAAAAATAGGCCGCAAAATGTGACCACTTTCGATTTTCACCCGATATTCGTCGAGGGGTAAAATCGCCCCCCAAGTTGTTCTGGAAATTTATTAGGACGTTGCGTTTCTCGGGGTGTTTATATTCTTCCTTATTCCTGACGCAGGGGTCAAGTAGGTGGACGCGTTTGGAGAAGATAAATGGGGGCCCATGATTTTTTGTGATTTCGGGATACAGTCGTTGAAGGAGGTTATGAATATTTTATTGCCTCGATTCTCCATCTGCATACCAACATCCGAGCTGAGGAAACAACGACTAAGATCCGCATACGTGTACACACTATGAATTGTAATTAGATGATTTACGAGGTGGTATATTCAGATTTCCCCGTTCCAGTAATAAAATTGCTGATTTCCCAAATAGCCGCACTCTTTACGTGAAGCCAAGGTGTTTGTGTCGGAAAACCAGGTATTAAACTGTCCAAATTAATTACTAAGCCGAAATTGTCGTTTTACGGCAAACTACCTCGATCTAAGAAAGGAAGCGAAATATTGACCATAATGGGTCCGGTCTAGAGAACGAGCGTTATTAAAAACTGACTTGTCGGCCGTTTTGTTCAATTCTAGGAAAATGCTCGTACACGCAAACTAAATTACATCAAAATCTGTCAAGTCGACGAACCACGGAGAAATAATCTGATGTTAGTATACAGGGCGTTTGGAGTCATGTGACTTCATATTTAAGGGGCGATTAATCGCCTAAAACGAAAGGCATCACGGCTGCGACGCCGCAAGGAAACATTGGAAAACGGTATTGAAAGGAAATTGTTGTTGCGGCAAGAGCACCTATAGCGATGCGCCAATAATGGTTCGTAAAATCCAATTAAAAAAAATAAAAAAAAAAAAACAAAAAAAAAGCCCTTGGGAATGCCCCAATAGAGCGTCAAAAGGGCACGGCGAAGGGAGTTGCCTTCTAGGGCAAAAGTCGACGTATTTTGATGATTTTTTTGTAACGCATGATGATCAAACGGTGCTCAGCATCGGTCGCAGCTTGTCCGGTAAATAATTTGTGGATGCCAAAAGAACGAAAAACGTTAAAATAAACTGTTCGAAGAATCACATCACTCGCATTCTGTAATTTTTATTTTAATATTTTAACTTCAATCAATTCCCCATGACTGATTAATCCACGTTTAAAAATAAAGTCGCAGCCAAATCGACCTGTGTGAAATTCGCGAGTGTCCAGCCCTACCGTTTTAATCCCATGGAAAATTTGTTTTTTTTTTTTTTAATTTTTTTTCGCAACGACCTCCCCCCGTAAAAGTTCAATTTTAATCAGTTTTATTAGCAGAATCGATATGGTACAATTGAGTCATCGTCCGTTTCCTCTGGTTAATTCCAATAAAATATTGTAGCCAATACCAACAGTGGTGGGTCGAACCAAAACACAATGGAACATGATTAATGTTTATGCCTCTTTCATAAGCATTTAATTCAAATTAGACGCGCTCATCTCAAGCTTGAGCGTTAGATTGTGCGATGTTTGTGAGCCTAAACAAACGTCATCGACATATCGCACGAGAAATTGTTTAAAATTAAAAAAAAAAAAAATTATTTAAACAATTTAAAACTGAACCGAATGTGACCTCTCACGTAGTTTTTACCATTTTTCTTCCTGTTCTTTCATCCTTGAATACGAAATCACCTGTTTTATCTGCACTTCTGCCAGGTAGTGTAAATAAATGTTAATCATTATTATTATCTCTCAGTTAAAATGCCGTCAAAATACTCGGGACGGGCAAATTAAGGCATGATGAGTTATGAATTGTAAATCAACCAAAAATTACCCGAAGACCGCAAGGTTTATTTCGAATTCCATGTCCGTTAAAATATTTGCATAAATGGTTAAAATTGGTGTAAAACTGTTATGTAATTTTCAAGCAGTTCCAAGCATGGAACCGGAGTGCATATGGCCCCAAAAATAAGTGGTATGTTGCCTGTAGTTGCACCCCCTACGTAACGGGTATGGTTTTGATTAATTAAAATATAGACGTGAGTTATTTATCACGAAAATGGTTATGAGCGATCCAAAATCTGAAAATATTTTTAAGAACATTTCAGGATGTGTTTCCGCCACCAATTTTCGTTTCATTCGAGAATGTTTTCGAGTAAAGTCGATCAATACTTTCGAAGGAAATTAGTAAATTTTCCAATTTTGAAATAATTTCCCATTTCTGTACAAGGACATTTTCTAGCCCACCGACGAGATGAGGCAGATGAAAGGTAATGCCATCTCGAGAAAAAACCACACACATGTCCGAATTATTCTAGGATTTAGAGGGCTTCAATAATTGAATAGGCAACGTGAGTCCGGTTGCACGGTCCCCGCGCTCTCTCGACTTAAACCCTTTGGATTTCCATTTATGGGGTCATATGAAACAAATTGCGTACCAAGAGACAATTGACACAAGAGAGCGGTTGTTAGATGAACTATGCTGACGTAAGAAATCGTCCAGATTTGTTCGTTCGCGTGATAAATTCATTACTTCCTCGTTGTCGAGCATGTATTCCTGCAGAAGGACATTTTAAGCCACTGCTATGATACTTTTATTATTAATTGTTTCATTTGCGTAATTTTTAGTAATAACAAGTAATATGCGGAACATTATGAAATCCTCGAAATCCTCAAATAATTGAAATGGAACATATGTCTATATGAAGTTTTTTTCCTAAAGTGACTTCACCTTCCCTCGGCCTCAGTATATCGATCTGCTAAAAATCACCTTGTATATCCGAGGGGCTTCAAAACACTTAAGCGCAATACATGAAACCTAAGCGTCTAATAATGACTGGTCCGGGATTCGTTAGGACTATTCTGGTGAAGTCTCCGAACATCTTTAAAGATGTTTCTGGACGTGCCATAGGCCATCTTCTCCGTGATTACGTCATGACGGTCAAAGTCTCCTCAAGACGCACACGCCAGGGATGACAATTAACATTAAAGTCATCCGCCTATTTAATTCCAGGATAGGGGTCATAGCCCCTCAATAGGTGGCTAGACACTTGTGATTCCTTGTTTACTCGTTTCTGTTGGCAAAAATGAATATTATTAACTGAAAAACGCAGTGCGCACGGGGTTGGTTCTTGGGTGGTTTGTATAATGAAAAACTAACCTGAACCCAATTGCCATTAAAGTATTTGCCAGGACTATAAACGATTAGGGGTTAATTTGTTTTTAACTTAAAGTAAACGCTGGTTTCCATAGAAACGTTGAAATACGACAGTAGAGTTGGCCCGATTCTTTGTTCCTATGGTAACTAGCTTGGTGTTAAAGTTAACAGCACCACATTAATAATTTGCTTCCAAACTCTATATATCTGAGAAATGCTCTACACAGGGTGCCTCTAACTATCGTGGACGAGTGGAGTAGATCTCCCGGCTTAGATAGCCTAGAGATTTTCCTATGGGAGCATGTAAAATCTTAAGTGTACACAACACTAGTGAATACCGTTGATAAGTTACGATATAGAATATCGTGATAGATTGATTTGAAATCGTACGACACGTTCCGGGGGTATGCAAAAGAGCACGAGTATCAGTGAGAAGGGCGAAAGTAGGGCGTAGAGGTTAGAGGTGGTCTTCTTCAACTGTTGCTCTAACATAGTTTCCCTGTTATCATTATTAATATTTAGGTTGTTATTTGGAGTCTTCTCGGGCCTAATGTCTAACATGTAGTTCGAAATAAACTTTCAAAATTCTAAAAAATGCTGACTTACCTGTAATAAATAAGTGCTTACCCATGATAATTTTTTATTTCACCTGGCAAATTACAGAAAATCCTTCTTTACTTTTTTTTGTCTCGATAATCGACGCAGATAAGACACTACAGGAGACTAAAAAGTTCCTAAACAAAATAAAAAAGTCATTTTGCGTTTTAGAATCTACCAGCGGCGTACGGCAAAAAAGTTCAGGGGGTGGAAAGGGGCGGGTGACCTCTGAAAAGAGATCACCCTGTGGGTTGTCAAAACCATTTGATATGTTCAATAGCGTAAATCCTACAGAGTAAAGTGTATTCCAAATTTTAGCGAACTATCTCAAAAACTGCAGGAGCCATAAGGGAAAATTGAAAATTTGCTCAAATTTGAACACGCTGTGGATCGATGAAGAAGCGTTTGCGCGCCAATGTTTATTTGTGAACTTTTAGTCACGAAATAACCCAACGAATTACCCTCTTCCGTATGTGGACGACATTCAGGAACGCCCTGTGTGTGCGGGCACATCGAAGTTCAATGCATCCCTGCTAAAACTTCGAAATTTTGATCATTTTACTGTCGCTTGAACAGCGATTGATCCGGAATCTGCCGCATAAGGCGCCTGCATCTATTTCGGTAGAATTAGGAACGAATTTTGCAACGGACGTGTTAAATTTGGCAACCCTGCTAATCCAAAAGAATTAATTTCGATTCTACTCGTATGGCAAACGTCGACTAAATCCAAGTTTGAGGACACACGAAGACGCGTTTTAATGGGTGCCGTGCCCATCAAAATTTCATGGTTGCCAGCGGGACAGTTTGGACTTCGCGGTTGAAAGGAGTTGCCGAACACGTTCGATCCGAAATCGCTCTCGAGGTGTTGTCCCATGGCTGTATCGGCGCTTCGCGATTCTCCAATATTCGGTTAAACTTCAGCTGAGGGCAAAAAAATGGAAAGAAAGGAAAAACGAACGATGGAAAATAAAGGAATGCCTAATTCCGTCGAATTATTAAGATACTGCCAGCCACCAATTCCACAGTTATTCTCAATGTTAATTCAATGGCCAATTAATGGTAGCAGGATAAATTGCTTGGAAGCAGCCCGGCTGTCTATGCTAATTTTCAAATGAGCAATGGTACCGCCAGCGGGGTCGAGAGCAAGGGGTTAATTAATTATGTTTTGTGCAGTGGAGGACGCTCAGGAGCCCCTCTTAATGAATATTCACAGATTATCGATTCCAAAAGACCGCGCAGTTTAATAAAGCACTCTCGGGTTCAAAGTTGCCCCATTTTCCGAAACAAAGTCGAGATATTCAGCAGGCGCAAAAGGTAGAACCGATACATCCACCCTGCACGAGAACGGGATGGGAATTAATCGCGTTATGCCGGGGAATCACTAGAATTACCGCCGGGACACCGCATTAAAGTGTTGAAAATGCTGCGGCCGTGATGAATATAGATCGATCTCTTTCGGAAAATGGCGATTTCAATCAAACGTCAACTTTATGAAAAACGTGAATTCCATGGACAATTAAAGCTACCGCTCCGAACTTGCTCGATATCGGCAATTACCTTGAATATCTTCGGATTCCTATTAAATCTGCCTCTGCTGTGCAAAGCAGGTACGAGTAGCAAATGATAGGTTACAAGCTCGGAAGTTAAAATGTTACTAGCATAAATAATTCCATCTAACTGTAGTGGCAATCAGAATGTGTAAATTATTCCGCCGCAACGCGATGTGTGTATGTAATTTTCGATATCTCGTTGTGCCTTGTGCTCGATCACGCCACGGAATCTCGTTATGTGATCAATTCCTGGCTCGATTACTCGTCTTAGAGGTACATCGGGCAATTACAAATAATGCGTCTATCAAAACTGCGACTTTAGGTTAAAGACCAAGCCAAATTGGAGTCCATATTTGAAAAAAATCAAAATGGCGGCGGTTTCGAAAACCCGTTGACGCGGCGACGCGTCAAAATCGAAAGCACCCGTCAAATAGCAATGTCGATGACGTTCTAACGGTGGATGCTCGTGAGACGTAAGTGCGACGGCCATCTTGACGGCAAACGAGCTGAACCGCGCTACGCCCGCTATTTGACCTCCGTTAACGATCCGCAATTAATAACATCGCAATTTGAATTTTTCCGCTGTATTCTCTAAATACTTTAATGGCCGTTTCGGGACCACGGGATCAAACTTTTAGGAATTGTTCAGGGCAACAATGGAAGACGTCTGAGTATAATAACCCGTGTCCGCAAATGTCTCCTTAGGGCGCTACGGCCTTATGATGCTTTAAGATAATTTTGTACAGAAATATTTCTATCGAGTTTTAGTACGTTTCATTTTAATTCACGTCTACGAAATAACGCTACGGCAATCGTTCAAAGTATCATACTTGAACTGTCGTACTGAACAATAATTGAACTTCGCTGCACCTGTTTAAACGATGTAGTTCGGATGTGGAGGGTTTTGACAGGAAAATCCCATTTCCCGGCCAGATAGGGAGAAACTCGCGTACAAGTCCAGAGCTCGATTTTTGGAAAAATATTAATGACGAAAACCGTTTTTCGATACCTTTACAGTTTACAGCGCTAGAGGGCGTTTTTCAAGTTTCGGCCATTTCCAAAATTCCTCATGTCTCGTTTGCTCAGGATAACATTGAACTGAAACAAAAACGTCCCTCAGGAACTTCCTCGGTCCGATTCCAGTGGCGTACTTAATTTTTTACTGTAGCCTACCGGTTTGTCCCAAACCGACAACACTTTTTTAGTTCAAATGAAAGTCGCAATCGGCAATGCCTTCAAAAAAATGTCCACTTAATATCATTTTCAACTATCATCAACTGATGATCCGAACACCGCATGTGAAATCCAAATACATTTTGAACGAGCGAATTAAATCACAAATCTTTGCACGTAACTGCCCTAAAGAGTCATCAGGCTGTAGGGCCTTGGGGAGACATTTCCGGATGTGGGTTCTTATGCTCAAGTGTCTTTTATTGTTGCACGCAACAATTCTTGGGACTTCGATCCCATAACATCGAAACATACTATATATAAAAGGAATCCACGTTTTTTTTGATAAAATTCAAGTTTTAGGAGAAATTATCGGCCATAAACGCTGAACTAAACTACTGAAAGCATAAAATTACTGGCAATATTCAGTAGAAGTAGAAGTTGCACGTGTCCAAATTACCAAGCAAAACTGTCCTTGTTTAAAGGCATTCGAAGAAATATTTTAGTTGGTATCAGCCCGAGAAAAAATTCTGAGCTTTACTGCAGGAAAGACGACGAAGCTTGATGGGTGTGCCCTAACCTGGAATTGCCACCCTTTGTACATAGTTGTGGATAAAATCTCTCTCGTGCGTATCTCATCTGTTGCTTCTAATTCTTTTCCGCTTCTTCATTCAAAATTCCATGCTTAGAGGCATTAGGGGAAGAGAAATGCCTTGGCAGACATTTCTTAGTAAAATAACTCACTTCCGCGCTCTTTCTCCAACTCACTCTCCTCTTCCAGATCAGTTTCTTGTTGAGAACTGCATGGAAATCTGCCCGTCGCAATCATAAACGTGTTTTTCAAGTTCAGTGTTTAATTTGAAAAAAAAATGGTGCTTTTTCCTTTCTTCGCTATACCGATGGGTGTCTATATCTTTTACATAAGGCATCTAAACGAACTTGTTCTTAATCACAAAAAACTGGCCCGACCAACGACTAACAGCTATACCAGCAAACCAGAGTTATCAACGACAGCTGTCCCAACCGAGTTGATTGCTTGTTTCCCTTTTTAGCCTCATTATAAACTAAAATTACCTCGAAAATAACCGATAACCCATCTTCCTTAAACAGTCTTCATATAGGCACTACGTAGTTATAATGGCACTTATAATAATCTTCCACTGTGAACGGGTTTCTGAAATGTTGGTCAAAACCATTAGGTGTCGATAATGTAAATTAAATTTTGTTTAAATCTTTTTCTCCGTGGAGAACTGCTCCTGCAAATTCCCCAAATAGAAAATCCCTTAACCCCCGACGGAAAATTAGAGGTAAATTAGCATACGGCACCTCTTCCAGCCGACTGGACGGGTTCAAAGTGACCCGATTAGAGCTGAATAATCATGATGTGACGCCATGCCCTGTCAATAGGGTAATTGACCCGCAGGAGGGTATCAAAGGTGCGCCCTTGGGTCAAATTAAGCCTCGACGTCGGTCGGGGGTGTAATTATAGGCTGCCCGAGAAAATTGCTCAAAAATATGGTGATGTGCCTGACTTTCGGAGATTTCGTGGGTCATCGACGGGTGTAAAGAGAAGCAACGTTGTTAGGTTGTCTGTTACCTTTTCGGCAAGAAAAAATATTCTCTTTGCTTTTAGTTGCGAGAGAGGCGAGAGTTCCCCCCCCCCCCCCTCTCTCTCTCTCTCTCTCTCTCCCTCAGTTTGAAGCAGCATTCCAGCAATTCATGATGTAATTTGAAAATGACCGTTTAATGAAATCTTTTGATTTCGCGAATCCGTGAGGGAATTAGCTCTCTCGACAAGCTCTATGGGGTTCTTATATCTTTCAGTTTTAGATACTTCGATATCTATTTGCGGGATTAAGAAATTTTCTAGGTGACAGTGCTTCGAACTGCATTATTAGTTCTCGCGATACGGACGACACTTCACCTGCCTCTGCCATTTCTTAAAAAGTTAGTCACTGATACCTAGAAATTTCGAGAACGAATTCAACTAAAAAAAATACATCTAACCAGTTAAGCCTCTTTCAAGCTCCACAACGCGATGCGATCGGTAATTTATTTTCGAAATTTGCCAATAATTGATTAGCGACAATTGGCCAGCAGGTTTTGAAAAATCGGACTCTTCCCTTGAGCCCGTTCCCGATTCAATTCGCAGGAACAGTTTTCGAGATATTGAGCACTATGCTCAATCTACATATTAAAAAAAAAACGAAAACATGCATGCAATATTCGGAATTTGCCCTGCTACTGCCTGAATATCGCGTGTCTCTTCCCAACTACATATTTAATCTCGAAAATGTTCCACGATAATAATTATTAAAATAACAAACTTTGGTTTGGTCAAGGACTCTTTTTTTTGTCAACCCATTCTCGGGGTCCAGACGACCTTCAGTGGGAGCAAACGTGGATTCCATGCAAACCTTGATGCATTGGACCAAAAGACCCGCATAAATTCATCAAAAATCGAAGGGACTATTTTTCATGAAAACGCAGAAACACGTCATGCGTACTGTTTTTAGTTGTGCAATTTTTGACGTAATGGATAAGTATACAGGGTTACCCGTGTGGTAAATTGGATTAGGGAGATGGATTTGCCGAAGGTGGCAATTAAAGTAATCGCCCGACTTCACTCCTACGGACTTCTTATGGAATTATCTGAATCTTGAGGTGTATTCAAACGCAGGATAATTAAAAAATAAAATTATGCAAGGAACTCGACAAATACCTCTTCAAATGATGGGAAAAGTTCTTGAGGAATTTGAAGGGCGTTTTGCCCACGGGGCACAGTTCGAACTTTAACACATTAGATTATATGAGTTTATATTATCATTTTTTTTAAGTATCAATAGTTCTAACGTTATTTCTGTTTTTTGTAACATTTTCCAAAAACTGTTTCTAGACACGAGTGCGATACACGAAACATGTTCCGAATTTCTCAAAGAACTCTAAAGCGCGATGATATACAATAAATGCGGTTTCATAAGAGAAAAGTAGATTTGTCTGCTGCAAGGCTCACCCTGTATACACGTCTGGAAGGTCAAAAAATGCTGTGTTTCACACAATATTTGACGTGTTACAGCACTCTTATGAAAAATATTTCATTCAATTTTAACGAATTCATGCAAGAGTTTTGGCCCTCTATGTGTATACAGGGTATAGAATAAATTTTGAAAATTCCTTCAGAATTAAATGGAACGGAACATTGATCAACTCTGTGAAAACTGTATAAGAAATTATGGTCGGATGTAATTATTCTAAACAAATTACCAAGCTGTTTGATATTTCTACCTTGATATGTTATCCTGCCCGAGGATCTGTAGTTAAGAACAAATAAATAACTGCACACGAGTGTATTAAATTTTTTCTCTCTTTGCGGTTTTGCCCCTGATCACTCTTAATGGCCAAATTGTTAATGTGCTGTTAGCATTAAGCTAGTTTCCATAGGAATCGGAAATCTGACCCAATCTCTATTGCAACGTTCCTACGGAGATTGGTCGCAGTTAAAGCTGTTAGCAGCAACAATCGATTCAACATTACTAAGTTCTATTTAATTAAAAGTAGATAGTTTTTTTTATTAAAAAAAAAAAAAATGGTGACACAACTACGTTTGCATTAAATTAATAAATGTTTGAAAATTTCCCCCCTTCGGGCTCTAAAGCACGCAAATTTGCGGGCAAAAACCACCAACACGTTACAGTATGACGTGCCGATAATTATAATTAACACTTATGTTACGTACCAACACCCCACTTGACTCTCCAATCGAACATCATACTCTTTCTAAGGGAACATAAACTCAGGGCTATTGAATTCAAAGCTTCTCAAGATTCAAAGTTAAATGCAAGCTCGTGGTCAATTCTGTCCATTTCGGCCGCATTTAAGTGTTGATTCAGCAAAAGCCGCTTTTGCAGGAGAAGCAAAAGATAATGATGGTAAGTGCTTCGGTTACATCAGTCAAAATGCGAAAAGAAGGCGAGGGCTCGCTCCATCGTAAGATCGTCGGTCATTTATTCTTTTTTTCGCAGACCCTGGCAATTCACGAAGGCGGTTTCGGGTTGACTCAGGAGGAAATGTTGCTAAATTGGGTGTTTCATTGAGATGTTTAACTAATAAAATTTCCAAGGAATGTAATGATATCATGGGAAAAATGGATAGGAGGAACGATGCACCGGTCGGTAAGCCTTTAGGTGATCGTTCATCGGAGGAAAACCGCACGTCAGACGACGATCGCTCGGTACCTACTTGTTTAATTAAAAAATATATAAATTATTTAATTTATTATTAGCCGGTTGAAATTCGGCAGAATCATTTATGGTTATTGTTTTTATTTATGCGCCACCGATTTTTTGAAAAGTTTCATGTTTTTTTCGCATTTATGCACAGCCATAGCCGTCCGGATCACCAGATTTAAGTTCGTTCGATTTTTTTCCTTTGGGAGCACGTGAAGCGCTTCGTCGATGGAACTCCGGTGAAAACACTGAAAAAGAACTAATCCTACGAATAGGGAATTTACGCAATCAGATAAGATATACCTCAACGCGTTGAGCAATCAACGTTGTGACTAGCTAATGCTTCTATTGAAATTGAAGGACATTTTCAGCGACTATTGTAAGTTTCGTGTTGCTCATTGTTAAAGGTGTTTTCACTAGAAGTAATGGCCCTCCACATATACTGTATCTTGAAAAGGAAGCGTTACCAAACCGATAAGCTTTCAGACCTACAATCACTCAACGAATCACCCCTTGAAATATGCCAGCGAACTTGAATAACACCCTGTGTGTGCGATATTCTATACAAAAAGGAAAATTTGGTCAATTCTTCACAAATGCACCTTTGGTTCTTCTTCGGGCATCGAACATTGATATTCCACAAAGTCAGCAACGACACAAATGTATTCAACGGTTCGGTTATTCTGCTATTCTGAGTATTCCCCCCCTCCTTCCCCCTCCCCCCCCCCCCTCCACCCCAAACTTTTCTACGCTGCGAGAGTATTTTCTGCTGATTCCAGAGTGAATGTATAGTTCAGAAGTCGCATTCTTCACGGTGTCCGTGATGTCTTGTTGATTTTGCCCTTTTAAAATGTTTATCTTTCACCTTCATTCATGTTCCAGTTTTATCGATAAGACGGATACATTCTGATAATAGATCACGCTGATTCTGACAATGCCGAACGAGAAAATTCTCATTCGTGCACATTTTCGTCTTATCTAGAAAATACCGCTCCCCAATCTGACTTGTCTTTTCAACCGACGAGCTTTAAGTGAATAAATCGGAACGCAGTAACTATCTGTTTCTAGTAAATTATGTCGGATTCCTATTGCAACTGCAGACAAGCTGGAACAATAAATTCGAAAAATTAATAATAAAGCAATTTATTAATCTTACTGGAAAATTATGATTTACACGAATATGTAATACGCTTACACGGATGGAGGTCTTCCTTCAATTAATTATGATCGCCTATTACGTTTATTACTTTACGAGCATGAAAAGGCGTTTCTTGGTAATATAGTATTTTCTGTAGCCGCATGGTAATTCTAACTTTTATGTATGTTTATTTTGTTATAATAATCATTAAGCGTACAGTGAATTATATTCCATATCGTGAACAACGTTTTAGGAGAATAGAAAATTTAATCTTCCCGCAAAATTAAATTCCTCACTAGATAATAAACAGGTGTTTAACTCCCCAACAATTCCACGAAGTCGTATTAGCTAATTTTCATGGACTTCCAACAGACCTCAGGCCTGAGCACCGCGCGGGGTCCGGCTACCGCAGCGATACTCCATTATCCATTACCCCACTCCACATTCGATCATATTTATAGGGTTAGTGAAATATATGATGTCAATGAAGCCTTGAAAGCCCTTCCATTCAATGTGTTGCAGTGTCCCCTACACTCATCTGGACCGGACTATGATTTGTGGTTAACTAAATTTAGAAGTCTGGATTCGGGTGATGGATTTATTGTTGTGATGACGTATTTGGGGGAATTTATTAAAGCGATACGCGAAATTAGCTAAGAAGATAGAAAAGGGATAAAGACGGATTGTTGATCAATAAGTCTTCCCATCGTATATAGGTAGGCGTCAGTAATTGAGTAAAGCACGCATTCGGGACGCGGTGCTTCCGCAACCAGCAATACAATAACAATTATTTGTTAGACAACCCTTGTAAGTTGGAATTTGTTCATCGCGAGAAACCGCTGAGGCCATCGTTTTTTCGAAAAACTTATAGATTTTCTGGAAGATTTCTCATTTAAATAAAACATGTTTAACGACGGGTGTTCATTCTTAAGCACAAAACCGTGCTTGTCCTGGAACTCCAGATGCCCTGTGGAATGCTGGTGGATCCGAACAGAATCGTTCATCTGAGAGGAGAAAGATTAAAATTTTGATCTTCTTGAGGTCTGGAGATCGGAAAAAACCCACGAAGATCATATTTAACGAGACATATCCCGACCGATTTTTTGACAGCGATGTTGTTTGTCAAACGAATAAAAAATTTTAACAAGTTGGAAGTGTAAAAGCTGCTCCAAAATGAGAAAGATCTGGAACAGCAACCGGTGGTGATGAAGCACTAGATCGTTCTTCTATCCATCGATGATAATCTCATACAGTCCACCAGCAAGCTTGCCAATGAATTTGATGCATCTGCAGAATCAGCTGCATCTGCAAATTTTACCCACTTAAAATATCCCCTATGCAAGAGTCGATGCCGGAAGATTTTGGTCGCAGCACGGAATTCTGTGAACTGACGCAAGAAAAGAGCGTTCGGGGCAACCTTTTCCAGAATTTTATTTTCGGAAGAAGCAACGTTCCGCTTAAACGGATCTGCCATGAACGCAATCGTCGCTATTGGTCTACAGACTGATCCTCATTGGATGCAGACTCTGCATACGCGACATCCGCGAAAACCCAACGCACGGATGGATATAATTAGCCACCGTTCATCGATCCATTTTTCATGGAGGGGAACTCAAATAACGCATCGTACTTGCACTTATGGCAAAACGAAACACCTCCATTAATCACCGCAATTTTTCCTAAAGAAAATGGGGAACGAGAGGCCGATAATATTTGGTTTCAACAAGATGGTGCACCATCGCATTACGCTACGGCCGGTGGAGAGTATCTTGATAAGGTTTTTCCTAGGAGATGGATCGGTGGAAGAGGCGTGATAGAACGGCCGTTACGGTTTAACAGATCTTACGTCTCTCGACTTTTTCGTCGATGGAATCTCAAACGGTTCCGTTTACAAAAACATACCATCAAGCCTAGCTGATTTCCATCTTCAAGTTCAAATAGAATTTGAATTAATAACGGAAGCAAAACTGAATAATTACGTAGAGGAATTCGAGAAAGGACTGAGTCATTATTATTGGAGCCCAATTTGAGCATTTATTGTAGGAATTCCAACTTTGTTTGATGTATTAGTGAGTTACTTTGTTTCGAACGCAATAATTTTTTTTTAAAAGAAAACTGTAGTTCCACTTTTGGTTCTGAGGATGCTGTCGTATCCCTCATTGAATCCCCTCTTATTTAATGTTCCACTACAGCCACCTTTCCATTTGGAAACGAAAAGGTAGCAGGGGCAGCCGGATAGGGGTGACAAATAGTGCATGAAGTGCCTTTTTTTTTTTAACAAAAATTATACGCATTTAGGCGTTTTTTTTCTGAATATCAGATTCATGAATGTCGTAAACGTGTTGCGAAACTACTCGCAAGCGCCGCATCTGACGCACAAGCTGCACCGTGGGGATCGGACGCTCTCTATCATCTCTGTTTAAAATCGCATAAAGATGCGGAATAATCATTGGCCCGCGGGGCAAACATTTCCCTTATACCCGATAAAATCCACAACATGAAATCAT
The DNA here is from genome assembly GCF_040115645.1 of Euwallacea fornicatus. Classification (NCBI taxonomy): domain Eukaryota; kingdom Metazoa; phylum Arthropoda; class Insecta; order Coleoptera; family Curculionidae; genus Euwallacea; species Euwallacea fornicatus. Next base: position 4,029,931 of record NC_089553.1, read on the forward strand.
CTTAACATTTATATGGTAAAAATCGGCAGAATAAGTAAAACGGTCCATAAAGTGCCCTTTCGCAGAGATTTCCCATCCGGTTTCAGTCTGACAAAGTGTTCCAGACCATTTCCCGCACATTAAACGGGATTTGTGCTGACCCGGAAATTGATCTCTGAATACTAAAAATTATTGCTAAAAAGAGAGGAACGAACTTGTTTTGGGGGGAATTTTGTAAATTCGTTTGATGATTGGTTAGGGGGGGGGGGGGTATTTCGGCTGTAAAATCAAACTCCTTTACGGGGCATTATGGAACAAAACACGCGCCTTTACCCTCTCCCAAAACATCACTCTTATTTTGTGTAATTCAATTTTCACGGTTATTTTTACGCCCATTACCATGTTCGATATTATTTCAACACGAAATACTTTTACGCCATTATACTCGTGCGGCCTTCTTTTGAAACAACGTTATTATTAATTATATTTATCCCTTTCATTTGTCATTTTTCTACCAGAAACCTCTATTTTTTGGGGTAATAAATTACCTTAGCCGGACACCTGGACGTGCATTAACACTCACCCGAAAAATATAAATGGGTAGTAAACAACCACTATTTAAAACCGTATTAAGGTATGGCATAGAAAGGGGGATATCCATGGTGGAGGGCATTGGAAACAGTGCCGGCGGGCTAGAGAACAACTGACAGATCTTTCTGTGAAATTATCGGGTTAATAAAAATAGTATGTAATTAAAGAGGCGTTTGATATGTTAAAAGCAGCGTTTTGATTTACAAGAGCCACCAACAAAGTTGACCTGCTACTTAAGGGTTAAGGAGCTCCACTCTCGGTTGCTCCAAATAAACGGAACAAAGAGAACTTCTCCGAAGGAGTTTAATGGCAGATCTCATTTCGGAAAGCGCCCCTGCAAGAGTTCCACTAAGACAACTCGGCGATGCGACCAAGCACCCCTGCCGAGGCCCTATGACCTCGAAGTATGTTAGCGAAGGAATTTACAAATTTTCCTTATAAAACTTAATAGCCTTCGATAAAGTCGGAGCTTAATAACTAAAAAGCTCACTGCACACCTTAAAAATTCCCCGAAATTGATTTATCAAACCATTTATCTTATTACGCCCAACATAAGCCTCAACTTATCAAAACCTAATTGAAAATATACTTAACTGCCCGCTTAATCGCGACTACATCGTTTTCTAATCTTGGTTCAAGGTAAAGTTAATTATCGATAATAATCAAAAAAAGCAATCGACTAGCAAAGAAGCTTTTAGCGAGCTTTCAAGGGAATTATATGGATAGTTTGATGCGTTCGCAATAAGTAATTCCGATAGAAGACGGGACTAAGAGTAAGGAAGAAATGAGCAAAAATATCAGACGAAATCATTTTAAATTTATTCAGGGAAAAATAAACGAGTCATTAATGGCCGCTCGCACCAAGCAACTTTTAAGCATGCCTGCTTAAAGTTAAGGGACCTTTAAATCAAAAATAATATGGAAATTTGTGTCTTAAGAGTAACTCAACTTTAAGTACCTATACTTAAGAATTGCTTAGAGCAAACAGCCATAAATAAAATAAAAATGTTTTATGTGGATTTGCTAAATGCCTATTTACGTATTCGCTGAAACGCTTAGAAAGAAGTTCAGACGGAGGGCCCGATGGAGATTGAACAGAAACATCATTGATGATTTGTTGAACAATCGATATGGCCATTTAGCGATCTCGCATCGGCAATTCTATATCGAAAGAGGTGGATGTAGTCAATTTTCAAATTCGGGTCCAAAAATACATAAATTTTTGAAAATTTTAAATGTACAGAGGTTAATTAAGTTGAGGAGGAAAGCGAACTCTCATTAAAATCTTTTATTAATAGTTTTCACATTTTATTTAGTTTCTAGAATATGCATAGTGAACGTATCGAAAAAATGACGAAGTTTCCACATCTTTCAGAGTCATTATGTCCCGTTCATGTTGCTAACTTCATTACATGTTGGGACAGGTCATATTAACAATCTCTATTATCACCCTCATTTCCTATTTTGATCTCGTGGCCATTTCAATTGATTATTTGCTATGTTGCTCACAAAGTTCAGATATCCTTTTATTGGCTCTGTCCTCCAAAGTACCCCCATTAGAGCGTTTTCGGAGCTCAAATTCTCTACCTCCCGGCAAGAAACTAACGCCTGATTAGATTCATCAAATCGAAAATAGGAGACAGCTCGACTACGAATTAAAGTGGGCCTCTGTGCGTCGAGTTTGGAGATCCAGAGCAGAGTTAAAACCAACAACTTGGCGAAGAACAACAAAGACCTTTTGCTTAGACAAAGTGTCTCTTACGTCCTTGCTAGAAAAATAATTGTTTGTGAGTACGAGAAGATGTTTTCTTTCAACCCGAAGGTGTTTCTCCTCCTAATGAAAGCTGAGAAACGTTCTGGAAAACAGACGTAATCGATGCTAGATTTTCCGTCGGAAATGCCTCCGAATTCGACTGAAAACGAAACTGCTGAGTGGCAACTTTCAATAAGATTCTACGTGGTTAGCTTCCTTGACAGTTTCTGAGATATCGAAAAACAAAGAAGTATAGGTATTTCTCGAACATTCTCCAAATCTACCCTCGTTTCAGGACAGATAGGAATGAGTATTGATTAAATTCAAAACATAACTTAGATAAGGAAAATAAACATTAATGGACATTGTTTACTCGCACACGTGTGACGATATCGTTTTTTTTACAGTGTTTAGTTGCAAATTGTAGGAGATTTAAATGTATCATCGAAACTCCATAGAATTACACGGATTAATTAATTGATAAATTTTGAGCCCCAGAAAAATTTCTTTTTTAGCTTAAAGATGTCTTAATTTTAAAACACACCTCGTCGATCTCTCACTGAGATTTCTCGCAAAATTGCAATCTCGAGGATTGCACACATATTGAAGTAAAAATCCCAGCCAATGGCAATAGGTCAGCAACAGAAACTTCGACATACTTTACACAGAATTATCAAAATAACCGGTCTTATGATCAGGATCAATTAAGACATAATTATTCCCCTCCAACTCCGCACATATCGCCCCCGCTCAAGCTTACGGAAGAAAAAAAACAAGAGATTTTCAGTGTGCATGTTCATGTTGCACCGCTGCAGTGTTCAATGAAACATACAATGCACCCGTGCAAATGTGCTCCCTGAATGCACAAATAGCATATCGCTTTTGCACAAAAGCATAATATTATTTGGCATTAAGGGTGCAAAGTGCCATATAGTTGCTGAATGAAAAATGCGACAATATTTTACATTCGAATTATATATATATGATTTTCCGGTACATGTCATTGAAATAAGTATAGAGTTTTCGTCAATCGGTGTAAGTATACAGGGTGCTTTTTTCGAGCACGAGCCATAGTTATTGCAATGCAACGAGTTGCGCTTTTTTTTAACAGGTATTACCTATGAAGGTGGTTTATTTGGTATTTTCCAATATGCATTGAAATGTGGTCCAATTGAATGGAAAAATATTTTTTTGCCAAAAATCGTTTAATTTTGGGATTTCGAAAACGACAAAACCTTCCGCTCGAAGCAAATTTGCAAGTTTCCATTTTGTAGTCTTATTTTGCATTGCACCCACTTTTCCGTAAGAGCTAAAAATTGGACACTTACTGCCCCTTGTGTCCTGATAGAAATCGTATTTAATGAAAAAATCCATTGAAACTTGAAACCATGCCACCAACGTGCCTGCTACGCGATTCTGGGCAACGTGAAGAAATATGAATTTTATCGAACGTCTACATGTGTAAACAATCATGTATTTTTGCCATTTGAAAATGACGCGAAATACATTGCCTCGAAATCCCTTTGGCTCATGCAGGAAAACCGGTACATTAAAGGCTTTCATTACCTACTACCTTGGCTTTCGCTGCCAAATTGGTTTTGCAAAACAGGCATCTGTAATATGTTTCTCGCATAATTTTTTATTCATACATTTATCAGGTCTTTTCCTTGAACGATTTAATGAAAAATTCGATCTTCGATCCAGACTATTGCGGCCAGAATCGCCGACTCATCGCTTGGTTCACTTTCATTGGAAATATCCCCCTTCCCCCTCGAAAGATACAACCAACTCAAGTAGACACGTTCGCCTGGTTCAAAGCGACATGGAATTGACTGAATTGGATACAAATAAATGAAACCATCAAATATTCAGGAAACGACCGTTGCAGGAACACAACCAGCCGTGGGAATCGTTGCTAACGCTGAGGAAACGCTAAATTTCAAGTTCGAACCTTCAGCGAGCAAGCAAAATTCCTCGTAAAAAACGTTATTTTACGATCTCTTTTAGACGCACGAAAATGTGTTTTACGCGTGACTCGAAAAAAAATTGTGGAAAAACATCCGAACGAGATCGCGCGCTGATCCATCGCTTGAGCGGTGCTGATATGGAGGAGGAGTGTATGATACAGGTCGCGATGCATATCAAGCTAACCAAAACAAATCTGAGCCAAGCTCACGTTGGTTTCTTATGAGCAAAATCAATTGAACTTACTGCTAGTAATTCGGGCGATCCCCGTCCCTTCTCCCTCTCCTGTCGATCCATTTGACCACAGCTTCCCTCAAGCTCGTTATAGCAAATCCTTCTCTAGAACTCGAACACTGTACACAGTGACGTCAGAACCAAAAACACCACACTCGCGTTGACAGCGCCATCGACGGGCGACCCGGTTATTAAATTTACTGATTACTGATTCAACTTGTCCTCGCTTGCAGAGCGCCAAAAAAACGTTCAAGTTATAACAATTGCGGAAAAACTGGCATACATTCGTGGGTTTTGATTGAAACTGACTTAAATCGAACTAGCTTTTTCCTGGCCTGCGTACCCCACCGCACGTACATAACATTACACTATAATTTGACTTTTTTGTCTTATTTTCTTTCGCCGCCCTACTCTGCAGGGCGGCCATGCATCCGTAAAACCCGCCCATTTAATAGCACCCTCAATTATGTAGATCGTGGCGCTATCTAGTGGAACCACGTGCAGTAAGTTAACTGGCTAATGGCGCGATAGGGAGCAGCACAAATCAAGCTCAGTTAAAGTCGCGTTTATTGCTTCTGCTCCTGCTGCTAATAATGGGAGTATTACGGTTTCCTTGCGAATTTTAAATACAAATTTTGTTTATCGAAACAATAACTTTTATTTACAACTGTACAATCAATAAAAAATGGTTATAATTTACATTTATTACAGCATTTATTAAAAGCACATAATAACTATCTTACACAACAATAAAGTGCTAGCGGTTGGACCCTGTCATTACGTTTGTATGATTTGTTATTGATAACTAACATTAAGCTAAAATGAAATAAAAATTTGGAAAATGCAATTTCACAAATGAAATTAATCGCATTATTAAGTTTTAAAAAAATTAATTATTAATATTAAAATTAAACTTTGATATTAATCCTTTCAATAGAAGTAATTTAAAGTAAAACCAGTCTCAACATTTCTTTAGTATAGGTACATTACATTACATTACATTAGCACAGTTAGCAAGTACTAATATTGTCCTGGAAGGCTGCAGCACTTATGCAGGATAATTTTTTAGCCTTTCTTGACCAATTATATCCAACGTAACAATACATTTCTAAATTTTTGAAAAAATACTTAACATTACAGACCGTACGCGAGATCCGGGTAAAAATTTTGATGCGTCGTTTGCGCATGCGATAACAATTGCGAATTATTGTACTGATGATTATGATGATGCATTATAGACCCGCTACTGCTATCTATGATACTAGGCGATGACGTTATAGACTGAGAAAACCTTAAACCTGCTGACGAGGGGTAACACGAGGCTGGGCCATTAGCTTCGGGCTGGTTGATCACGTTTTGAGGCTGGCTCAATATCGCTTCCCTTGGTTTGGGCGAGGCAGAGGGAGAATGCTCTATCTTTTCTTTACTCTCCCCATCCTCCGGCTTCTTACCGGTTTTGTGCGTCTTCACGTGTTTCGCCAAATGGTCGCTCCTCATGAACCTCTTTGAACACGTTGGGCAGGCAAACCTCTTCTCCCCTGTGTGAGTCCTCAGGTGTCTTTGAAGCTCATCCGATCTGGTGAACCTTTTACCGCAAAACAGCCAGTTGCAGACAAACGGCCTCTCCCCGGTGTGCCACCGAAGGTGAGCTTGCAAATGAGACGTCTTCCCATAAACCTTATCACAACCGGGAAAATGGCAGATATGCAGTTTCTTGGATGAGGGCTTCTTCAGCCCATTCTCCTCGTTGATACAATTCGGGCATTGACACTTGATGCAACGCCGCGCTTTGCCAGAATATGACGGAAAATCTATGTCTGTTTTCATCATTTTCATACTACTGAACGGGTGAATGTAGTTTCCTTGACTCCATGGAGAGTATTGTTGGTGGTGGTGGGGCTGGTAGCTACTGGTAGCCAAGTCAGTCGACGGCGGAGAATGCTGGAACCAGTAGTTGTTGCAGCTGTATGTGTTCTGGTAGTGAGGGGAGTAATCCAGGGGAGATCGGGCAGCCTCGATCGAGACTTGGGCTGCGTATCCATCGCTGCTGCAAGAGGTTGTACTGGCTGGGGACAGCTGAGTATGTGGAGTGTACGTGGGAGGGTACATGCGATTGCAAGAAGCAGCTAAAAGATTCAGTGGGGACATCTGAAAACAAAAAGAAAGAGTTTTGAAACGATTTTTTATTTAGGCACTTTTAAACAAGTTAATTTTCCAAGTTCTTCTTTCCATGTTTATTGATATGTTATTTTTCTTAGAGAAAAAATAAGCTTTTAGTGAAGTTCATACGAAAATTTTCACAAAATGCAATTTTAAATAAAATAGAACTGGTACACGAGGTATCCGCCTGCAAGAAAGCACAAAATGATCCAGAAAAGTTCATTATTTTCAATTCGAATAAAAAACAGCATTAAACCTAACCTCTTTGGGAGGGAAGCTCTAGGCCCAAAGACATAAATTCTTTCAAAGAATAAACTAAGCAGGTCTTAGTATGGATCAATGAGTATTAGTTGAGAAGGTAAATTTAATTCCAGTCTCTGGGGCCTACGGTTTCTCTTCAAGAGAGATCGGTTCAGTGCCATTATTCATCCCCCAAAAAAATAATTGACCTCAAGTGTTCAAATGGGTACCTTGTATAGATCTCAACATCGAGAGTACTAGGAAAACTAGAACGATCCCTGAAAAAATGTACTTTTTCTTACACGTATTTCGACATTCAGAAGGTCTGAATACCTTCTGTTATTAATAAAGACCAACTTGTGAGAAAACGATCCGTAACGATCTGCATCTACAGCATGTATAAATATTTTGGTAAAACTTCAATCTAAACAACTAAACTTGAAATTGATGTTTCGACTAGATATGAAACAGCTCTTCGTGCGTACTCAGACTGACTGTATGTATATACAATGATCCTCTGGGAATTGCATCGTTCTATTATGGAAGAGTCATAAATAGTGAATTCTACGAAAAATTTACATCCCCTCTCGACATTTGTAATCTGAATTATTGCCAAAATGAAAAATGATTTTAGAAATGTTGCCCTCCTCAACTTTCATATTGTGTTAGTGTCCGGAAGACCGTCCTGTAGAGATTATCAGTCCCCGGAGAACCACCTTGCAGGAACCCTTTCATGCCAATAAATAAAAAGTCGATTTGGGTATACACCGATTTCATGAGCCACCCCGTACAGTTCCGAATAATTGCCGAAAAGTAGACTTAGGAAAGAATTATAAATTTTGCATAAGCCAAACGTTTTCTTACTCAATTAAGTTTCTGAAATATTGGGAGGGTCCGGAACTGTTTTTTTTCCAACCAAAAGCATTAAACTGAGGCTATAAAAGAACATAGAGAGGCCTTATGGGAAAAGCTGCACTGTTAAAAGCTTAAATACAATTTATTCCTGAAAGTTTTGATTTATGTCTTCTCTCGACCGCATTTCGTCCCTTTCAAATGAAAAAACGTTTGAAGCACAAATGTGGCGGCCAAAACACGAAGTGGGGGAACTAATAAAGATAACGAAGCGAAATCTTTCAAAAAGTTCACAAAATGGTTTCATAAACAGTACTTAAAGCACTCTAAAAATTTCATGTCCAAAAGTCTCCTTCAAGTGAGAAATTATTGGAGCTATATGGGGCTACAAGATATGTGACAGAAATCTGGAAAAAACTGCACCCAATGGAAGCCCTCCACTTCTTTCGACCATAAGTTGCACGTTTTTAATTTGACATTATTTTTAATTTTCTAGTTTGGCTGAGGTGACGTCAGGAAATCTGAAAAAATTGCACACCCAGTGGATCAAAAGCCAAATTGGAGACACAAAATAATGTAAGTTTTTATATATTTTATATTGTTTAAGTTATTGCAGTAAAAAAAAATTATCTTCATCTGTCCGTAACACACGTCTGATTGAAATGTCGGAATTAACGAAGTATTTTGAAATCAGACACTCGAAATGAAGACAAAAGCAAGAAATTAAGACAACAATTAGTTCGTGCACATGAGATAATTTAAAAACGAATTCTGAGCCCAAAGGGATCTGATGCGATTAGATTGCATACAGTTTCTCCCATGTGGGCAGTGGGTCAGAACAAGACACTGTCTTCAATGGCTCGCGCCTGGTAACAGCTACAACTTGTGAGAAGGAACCAAATTTGGACGAAAATCCAAACTTTTTCCTAATTCTGCTCGCTTATTCATTGATCACCAATGAATACCGGAAAGTCGGGGACGCGACCTCAGACCGACGAACAGTTCGACATAAACTTTGAAGGTCTGATCAAACCGTTTGAAAAAAATCTGTAGAATCATCAAAGAGGAAAACTGGAAAATCACTTGTTTCAACTTAGTTGTTGGAATTTAGCAAAAACGTTCGCAAGTCTCAAAATTTTTTTGTGTTAGCCGGAGAAATTCTAAAGAATTCTTCATTTGGGCGCAATTTGGGAACTTGAATTTGCGATTGAAAATTCAAATTACACTTTGGCTGATTTAGCACCACAAAACGATCGTCGATGGCTGTCACGCTTTTTTTGGCGGACGCCGCTCAAAACCAAAAACGAATGCGACGACAAACGAAAACCAAAACCAAAAATTCGGAGAACTGAAGACGCACTGACGTGAAGAATTACTGTGAATCAGCATCATCAAAACCTGATCTGAGAAGATGAATGCGCTTAATAAACCCGTACAAAATAATGAAAGGGTGAACGACGGATATGATCATGTTCGCGAACTACTATCATTACTGGCACGCACCTGATGCGATTGCGCCGCGCCTCCACCGTTGCCAGGAAACACTACTTGAGGGGCCATCATAGTTCTTCGTCTTAGTCACTTAACTTTATCTATATCTTTCTACCACTGAACGCACACTGTTCGGTAATAACTGAGATTTAACGTCTGTGACCGAGTCTTAACGCGAGATGATCGCCTCAAGGGGGCGTGGCTGCGCGTGATGCTGCGCGGCTTACCCCCGGCTGGCCCAGGGGTTGGAAAGACAACCCCTGGGCCCTGATAGAGGCCGCGAACAAGATGAGATTTTGACTGTAAGTTGTAATTAAGTAGGATTTCTGTTTATCATTTGGGTCGTTTCGGTTTGAGAGTGGCTTGTGTTAAGGCCTTTTCCGTAACAATGTTCTTTCGATGAGGCCAATAAAGACAGGATTTTTTTTTTATGGTTTGGTGAGAGCTACGATGGTAGGATTATCTCAAAGGATGTTTGGGCGTTAAAGGAATTTTGCATATCCTATAGGGGCTTATAATTATTGATAATTACTTATAGCTTAAAGTAAGGCACGCTTCAGCATAATCATATATCACATTTAAGTAGGTGCAGGTACGCAAACTCTCCAAACGCCACGAGGAGTATCATTATCTTGAATATGTTCTATGGGTTAGAGGCGGATTGCTCGTGTTTTATTTTACTTTTTAGGAATAATACCGGTAGGAATTGTTGCAACGCAGGAATTCCTGAGCATTCTCAGATCAAACTGACTAAGAATAACATTTACCCCTCACTGAGGACTAGAGCGAACGACACTTTAAATGTTTCGGTGACAAATCGGGCGCCCTCTTCAGAACTTCGGAAATTGCTGTGTCCATTATCCGAACTCAGTCGCATGGATCTCAGACTCGTAAAAAATACGAGATCGATTAAATTGGGGTGAAAAACCGAAATTTTCGAAAAAAGGTTTTTATTTTCCCCTCGGATTTTTCGTGGAAGCAATTCAAAATGATTGACATTTCATTATTGCAAATTTTACGCCTCTACAAGGTGGTGATTTCGTATTCGAAATACGCCGTTTCGATTACGGAAAAACCGCCATCAATTTTGTTTTTTCGCCTGGGTACCATCTGGGATTTCCACATTCTCGAATCCCGGGTTTTTTTTTTTTATCTGATTACGTCGATGGACCACGTGTTAACGTTTAGTCTTGCAGTTTGACGAAAATATCAAAAATTTCATTTTTGCAAAAAGTCATAAATTCTGTGTTAATCTTAAAACGTCCCATCTTCTTGGTTTGGTCTTGAAATGTGTGACGATCTCTCTTAGCAGCTTCGTAATATTGGCGAGGGCAGATTTATAAATGATGTCTTTCATAACTCCCTATAAAAAATAATCTAATGGCGCAAAGTCTGGCGAGCGTGCCGGCCCACATAGGTTTGCATTGTTCAAAGTGACTCGATAAGGAAAATGTTTACGTCTGAACACGTCGCCAACTTGTGTCAAAAGGGAAGTTTTCCTGTATTAAAGGGCGGGCGCTTTTACGCAGTACACTCTTTACAAAAATTTGATTGTGCTAATTCAACGAGTTTATTTATATATTCAATTATCTCCAAAACTCGCGGATGAGGAAACACCAGAAAACCTGACAGACGCTGAAAAGCAAAAAAATGCCTTTGATATTACTAATCACAATGTAACAAAGGTGGGCTTATTGGTCACGTGCTGGTTACTTTACTGAGAAATACAAGATTTACAAGATTCCTAACAAAGCAATTTTCTCTTACCTCCCACCACCAATATATACCACCCATCTTCTTTTACCATCAGCACCAAGAATACGGAGGCTTAAAGAGCGTCATAAAAACGATCATCTACGAGGCTTCTTACCGCCCCCCACGTGCTTACAGCATTTTTCGAAACCGCACGGTAGTAATTCGAAAATCAAAGGCCAAATCCTGTAATAAAAGTGTTGCCTGAAAGACGTTTCGAATATTTCACGCCTTCGAATACACAAAGTATCGGTACTGTTCCAGAACAATCACCATATCGTATTTTTGTCCACGTTTATGGGCTATGGTGAGATCAGTGGCGGCGCTCGCACCTTAAACATAAAACACGTGCAAAAAAAAATAAATAAAAACGAAGCCCCCTGGGGTAAAAATGCCTATTTTCTGTCCGTCTCGTTTCAAACCAATCGGGTCAGAGTCGACGGAAATCTTTACAGGTTTGTGGAAAAACTGCCAAGAAACGTTACGCTTGGCAAATTCCGACGACACACGCCAATGACAACCTTTTTATTGTCTAAAACCCGCATTGTTCAGTGGCGGTCTTCATCGGCTCTGTGTCTGTTGAAATTTATGGCAAAAGAATCGGTCAGCAAACATTTGATTTACAACCAGGGTCGCTTTTTGACACGGAAATGATGGGCCTCTAAACTCCGCTGATGATCTGTGCCTTGTCGGAATCCCTTTTTGTTTCCAAATGTATTTAATTACATAAGGGTCCTTAATGACCCTCCAGGCGCATCAGCTTTCATGTATGCTGTAGGCCATTTTACTCCCCAGATAAATCATATCTCTTCAAAATAATGTCCATATGTCCCTAGTGATGTCTTTTTTGTTTTACACGTGCAACAAAATCTCTTCTGCGGCACCCATATACAGGTTTCCCATCCTAATCACTTTCTACAGGGTCACGCAGTAATTAGAAGTTCCTTTTTTTGGGTTTATTTAGTTGGGCGAAGGCAGATAGTTTTAATTATAGGTTGCGGATATTGTTTTAGAAATTGTATGATATATTACGAGGAAGATTCATCTTGTGAAAATGGTCTTAAGCACCGAGCCTGAACACCTATATTTAGTTCGTATTAAAACTTTTTAGCCCTGCGTTTCGGAGGTAACAATTAATTTTCGGTTTAATTAAGATTATGTTATGAGAATCATGTCAAAAGATAAGAGCTTTAATCCTTTTCTTTGGTTTCTTTATTTTATTTGCTGACTAGGTGCTCAAATGTGCTGGAAAAGGCACCATTTTGAGCTACTCGCCGTAAATGTACTTCCTGCGCAGGTTTTACGCATATATTTACGTTAGAAAAGTACCCGAAGTAACACTTAAGTAAAGAAAAAAAAATTAGAAAATAATCTCTCCTCACCAAGCCATTTATTCATATTTGGAAACAGAAAACAGCCCGAGCAGGGGCTAGTGCACCGATAAAACTTCAACACGCTGTACATACTTAACGATGCTGCCAAGTATCGTTAAGTTTTTTATTGTTTACAAGACCTTTCAACCTAAAAAATATGGTGGGAATCCTGAAATCTGTTAAGGCACTTTCGAGTCGCTCTGTATATTCCCGGCGGCCTACACCCAATGTTGACCAAGTTGGAGATTTCTAAAGGGGAAGTTTCAAGTTTAGCCAAAATGAACGGAAGCTGATATCGACATTTGATTTTTATGATAAATGTGATAAATTTATGATAAAAATGAAAATCCGAATATACTGGATGTGAAGATTTGAATGGTCGATTGGGATTGTTTTGATCGATTGAAAGAAATTCATCTGCAGGGAGCTCTACGTGCTACTGTGCGTGATAATGACGTATTTTAATCTATCTCGAATGAGTTTTTCATTACTTTGTTTCATTCATTTTCACTTGAATCTTCTTCATATTTTTGGAAAAAACCTAAGGGCAGTTTTATCGACCTCTGGAAAACTGTTTATCGTCGCCAATAATCATAACGTCCTTTCCGTAAGTGTATGCAGCATTGTTGGAGATTAGAGCGAACGTTCCAGCCAATTAACAGATTTGGGACCTTTAAAGGAACTCCCTTTTGCCCAACCACGTATCAGAAATCCGATCTTCCTTGAGGTTGAAGACATCACAATCGCCAGGATCTAACAATCGCATTAGTTCAAATTCACCAGCAACTTATGCCGCACCGTTTGTTCTCGTGCCATTCGCAACTATCAGCCTTTGAGCGCCCATGCAAGTGCAATAGAAAATGTTAATGTCAACGTCAAACATGTTGTACTTGCAGGAAAATATCCCTCCAGCGCCATCTGCCATGTCCTTTTTGCTGCATCGCGTTCAACGTCGCGAGTGCACCGTGCAGGGCTTAGTGCACAAGACCGGCCTGGTCGTGAGAAAAATGGTGATGCAGCAAAAAGATTGCGTTAAGTCCTGCCGCACACCCGCTGATGTGCTCGAGATGGCGTAAAAGGGACACGGTAGATGGCGCTGAAACAATACTTTCCTGCAGGCCTGACATACTTAACGGTGATCTGCCGTTGTATCCAATCTCGCAACGAGTTCGTTAATAGCTAAACTTTTACCCTCTTCATTACTGTCAACGTCGACTTGCATTGTTCCCAATGTTTATGTTTCGATTTAGCCAACTGCCTACTGAGAATTTTGCAGTCTACTGTCAATCATCAATTAACCCACAGTATAGTAGCTAATCCATTTAGGATTTGTGAAGGTTTGCCTTTTTTTCTGGGATGGTCCAGTCATTGTCTGCCTTATCACCTTACAGTAGAACATCTGAGAAAATAAAAGCACATAAACATACATTCTTTGTGTTCTTCCAATAACCGAAAAATGAAGATACGAAGCCATGGCAAGATATATATATATATATATATTTTTTTTTTTTATTGAGCAAGAAACACTGATTAGAAGAAAGAAAAACGCAAAAATGAAAGCGTGACATAAAATAGTCAGTAAGCCCAGAAATATCTAAAAATATCTAAAAAACTTTAGACGTTAGGAGACAAGTTTTCCAAATTTAACACCCTGTATCTTAGCAACGGGCATTTTGGAGTCCCGTCACGTTAATATTATGAATTATATGTTGCATTTTTTAATGTAGGATATACGCTATTAAATTATTGCTCGCTACTTTTGGAACACCTTGTACAGCAGACGTCCAGCGGATACAAAAATCCCGAAAATCGAGGGTTCAGCTTCGAATCATTTTTCATTGCTTATTGTTTTATTAATCTTTGTAGAAATAAAATCACAGGGTGTCCCAAAAATGAACAAACAAATTTTAAAAGATGGCGGACGACATCAATACAAACTTTTTTCTCAGATAAACATACACCGCAAATGAGCCACTTGAGTAGAAAAGGGGCGATATGGTTTTAGTCATTGCAATCATTTTTTGTTCACGTTAGACGATGTTTTATCGATAAATAAACAACGATGCGGTAATTGTTCAAAATGTTGACCATTTGCTTCAATATAAAGGTCACACTGTCGGTTCATCGACACGCGGGCCCTATCGCATATTCCGGGAATGGGTTCTAGATGCGCGAATCTGGGCATTGTGCTTGTTAAGAAACCTTTCTCATTAAGAATAGATGTTTCGTAGACTAGAGATTTGAGATGATTCGAGAGGAAAAAATCCGGTGGGTTTAGATCGGGAGAACGCGGAGGTCAGGTTACAGAACATCTTTCTCCAATCCATCGATGCGTAACGGTAAGTTGTTAGAATGAAAAATTAACAATTTTTTATCAGTTTTGAGGGCGTACGTTTGATAAAGAGGAAAAATTTGCATCGATGTTCCCCACCACTCCTCAAAGCTTGTCGGTAGAATTTTAAGACACCGTGTATACTAATTATGTGACGTGATCAGTAGGGCACATTGCGGTAACAAATGATCCGGCTATCGCTCTCCTTTACCATTTGCTGCTTCTTTCAAGTACCTGCAGGGAAGACCGTCTACAAATGAGGCCTGTGCGTACATCAATCAAATTCCAACCCTGAAAATCGACACTTCGTTACAATCTCGAATTTTTTAAAGCGACAAATAAAACTCGGTCATTAAACACGAAAAAAAAAACATCCTCATTGAATAACTTTTCAAGTGAATAGAATCGACAGTCATAAACGGGGTTTAATCGGTTTATTTCAATAATGGGTACGACCCCCGCATAAAAGGGACTTTTGTTAAGGTATATCGGGTGTCAAGTACGTTCCCATGGTTGTAAAAGGGCTCTTTTGCGAAACTAGGTATCAGAGTTACAAATTTCATCCAAAGAATAGGAGACTGATTTGTGTGATGCTCCTTTGAAGTTCGAAGGCACCTGATTCGGCAGGTTCCGATCAGTGACCGTCAAAATGCTCCAACGCGGAGGGTAATACTAATTTAAGGGCAAATTTGACTAATTCGTGCGTGGTGTAGCGTTCGAAGAAAGTCAAATTAGACTTGAGCACTCACCCAGGGGTTCACAGATTAAATCTATTCGCTTCTTTGTAAGTAAAATATTAGGGGTTCGCAAGGGAGTTATTCGAACCAAGGCTGGATGTTAGTAAGCTAAGGGCCAAATTATTAAGGTGCTGATAACTTTACCTTCAAGTTTCAGGTAGAAAGCGAGAGTCTGGCCAATATCCCAGTGTTATCTGAAAGTTCCTACGGAACATAGCTTTCGGCTAAAGTTGACAGCGAAATTTGAGCCTCAAGAAGGTCCGTTACGGATTACACTAGATCAAGCAAATCGACCAGCAAAAAGTACAATACCAGAGGATTCTAAAGAGCGAACTATACTGATATTCGTAGATACTTGGCTGCAACCCCTTCACCCTTTTCTTCGCATGCTTCACTGTACCTAATGAACAAAACCGAAACAGTAATTTTATGGCTATTTCAGTTTTGTGTGTGAAACGTTTCTTCACTTGATGCCTGCCCGAACTTGGCCTGTTGGAGCCGCAATCCCCTGCTAGAAAAGCATTTTCTATATTTACTATTGGCAAACATCTAATTTCAGTTGGGTTATGAAACAGTTTGAAATGCGCTGATTTGACATGGCCCTAAGATTGACACTTCGCAACAATGAGGACCGTTCGTAAAGTGTCCCCTGCCGGGGGACCCGATTTGTCTCGGTCTGTCCCAAGACGAGACACCGGATGGTGACAGTGTATGCACTTGCTCGTACTCTTGAACTCTTAGGGCTCTGTAATTGGGCACGTATAATTCATGAAGAACTTTTTGCGTTTGGTTTTTCAGGAGAATGAAGCAAAACAAAAGTGAATTCAATTTAAAATTAAAGTGTCCATTGAAAAATTTCTACGGCGGCATCATTTAAAAAATTTGATTGGATTAGGTCGGGCCTGTTTACAGGCCGCTCTGACACTTAGCTTTTGTCGGTCTAGTTAAACGGCGGGGGGGCGCCGGCCCATGCTCGCTGTGATTATTACCGGCCGCTGCCCCTTTGTTTTCAGCCGAAATATATTGGTTTTCTAAATCGGTTTCTGGCAAAGTGACAGGTTGACGAAATTTCATTTGTTAAAGGATCCGAAATGCGGCCTCAGAAGTTAACAATGCGTCCTGCGCCCAAAAAGGTTCAGAGTTAGGTCACACTAGTAGTTAGGTACCATATTTTATTGTAAAAAGTGCTGACGAAAGGGGGATTAAGAGATTTCATCTTGCGCGCATCAGGTTTTTTAATAAATCCTAATTTATGGGCAAAATACTCCAGGAAAAGGGTCAATTTTGTGAAATTTCAAGGATTACAAACTGATTACTTCCAGGAGATGGATAGAACAAAAATTGAAATTAAAATTAAAAATAACAAAAAACCAAAAAAAAAGAAGAATATCGAGATATAATCAATTCATGGACAGGATGTAATTTGGCTTGAGCAGATTTTTCCACTTGCCCGAGAGCTGCTTCCAAACGGCAATATTCAAAGTACCATTTAGCACTCGACATTATTTCATATAAAGTTAAATTTTTTTATATTAAAAGAGCGTGTAAAACGCCTTTTATCTCTATATAAATGTCAATTTATTATAATATAACGTTTACGTGCAATATCGACGCTAAATTCTTTGAGTGTAGCATTACCGCAATTCATTCTAAAAGAATCTATGGGTAGATGTTCCTTATCGTTGCACCGTTTTCCTTAACTGGAGCTTAAGAATTTTCTATTGTCGTGATAAATGATGATAAATCAACAAAACTCACGCCCATGAACAACTGACGCACCACGACTGGAGCGCCGCAGATATCGCAAAGTGCGATTTTACCGAAGAATAAAGGCGAGTGAAAATTTTTCTAACTAAAATAGAGAGAAAACTGATAAAAGTATGTCCTATAACGTGAGAAAAACTGCGTCTGACATGAAAAGCTTAAAAACCGACATGTTTTCCTCTTTGCTTTATGCTTTAGCCTTCTTGCTCAAAAATTCAAAGAAACAATCTTCAAAGAGCTAAATATCAAAAGTACAATAGCCCACGTCCCGGCGTGAGCTATCGTACGCCGCCTCCTTGTCATGAAACGTGGGAATCCGGCAATAGCTAATTGGGGAAGAACTATTACGACTACAATTGAAACTCATCGTATTTGGGTGAGATAATATAGTCATTTTAACAGAGATTACAATAATTGAATTATGCTTCTTAAAAGACTATTCCACTAAGTGAGTTTACACGGCCGAACATGTTAACGAAATGCGTTAATTTGGTGCTTTTCGATTCCCGTTTATTATTGCCATATTAACTCACTTCCCCTTAATATTAAAACGTTATCATCTTAGTTGAGTTTTATTTCAACTAGGACTAAAAAGCCTTATTAAGGTACTTGTTTAAATATAGTTACGGGGCAGCTTCAAAAGCGTTAAGTTGTCTATTGTAAACTGTTAAAGAAAAAGGAATCAAAATATTGTTTGGAGAAAAATTAAAAACTTCTTTATTGAAGTTGATAATTTACCGTATGATACAATAGTACTCAGTATCTACTCTAGGTGGGTACTATAGATAGGTACAGGGTGTCTGAAATTAAGTGGTTTTACAGGATGGGAATCTTACTTATTATATTTTTTGTTATCGAAGTTACAGAAGTACGGTTTTCTCAAATCTTACGTTCGATTTTTTTTTTATTTGGAAGCTGACAGTGACAGAAGAATCGCCACCATCTTGATTTCGAACATACAGGGTGTTTTAAAACCTACATTATAGGAGCTCTTCCGTGTTTGATCTATCCAACCAGACATTGAGAAAGTAAAAACGGTTTCTAATACAATTTTTTTTCATAGAATACAGTAATTTCACTTTGAAATTGCGAGTTTTTTTTAATAGAACAAAAAAATTGTGTTATAAAGTTTGTCCCCCCTCTCCGAACAACCTGTATATCCTAGGAGTTGCAGATAAGAGGTAAAATTATTGATTTCCAGACACTCTAACAAGCAACAGTATTGCGGCGAAATCAAAGAAAAACCTTTTATACACGGCGTTTGCTAAACATACGACAGAGACTAAAAAGAAAATTCCTTAGGTGGAAATAAATGAAGTTCCCTGAGAAATGTGATAACTTCAACGATTTTTGTAATATTTTAGAAGTTTCAATTCCGCTGCATATTTTAATTTTTTACGAAGCATTTTAACGCAGTGCAGACGCACGGAAGACATTGAAATTTAATTTTAGACCGAAAAAGGAAATTTTGGCACGAAAAAAATTAATGCGCAAAAATTTCCTGTTTTTGATTGCTGCTTGACATTAATTACGAACATTTAAAAAAAAAACTGTCATATTATTTTGCTGTAAAATTCCAACTGACCCGTACAATACGACGCCCCTGTAGTTTCTGGATCAATGAACAAACAGCAGTACAGTAATGTAGCTCATAACGCTACTGCGTAGTCATGACCGTTAGGTTTTTCGAAAAACTTTCTGACGCTTACCTATATGTCGAATTTGTTATGAAAAAATTTAATGCCTAAACAGGATAAGTGCTACTTTATTGCCTAGGCATTAAAACTGCAACATTATAGCCTTTTTTTTTATCATTAAATGATAATTTTTTTGTTAATCGGCGAATATTATTGAACGGACACGTACTAAATGCTGTCGTCCTCGATGCAGAAGTTTGCGTAGCGAACGAAGCAGTATCGCAATTATCTTGAGGGGAAAAAGGCTGATTATATGCATGTGCAGTACTAAGTATACTTCGGCCATTGCTGCGAATCCACACTTTCCTTTAAATCCTCTTTAAATAACTTGTTGAATATAATTTATTTAAATAAACTAATGTCATCGAACGTGAATGATAAGCTCATTATCCATTATCGATAGCGTTTATTGCACTGCAAATATTAAGACATTGATATTGTCTAGAAGAAAATGTAAAATTAGTATATTCCTATAAAGTCGTCGGCGAAGAATTTTAACACTTTGTGCCGGACATGTAGGAACGCCCGGTATAATGTTGCAACATCTTATACTAATTGTCTAAATGCAGATAATTTCGGTACAGATTTTTAACATGTCTAAGATATGGTGGTAATCAGTCTGATTCGCTTGATCTGCAATTTTGAACAAGATACTGAACGGTTCAAAAAGCAGTTAGTGTATAGTTGGTGTAACTTAGAGCTGGTAAAATTTGAACACTGATTGATCATCACCATGAGATGTATCTACGTATAGTTAAAATTATTATCATTATGATACAGTAAACTCGTGAGTTTCTAATCCACCAACACGTGAATTTGGCACAGCTTAGCACTATAATATAGCTAGTTTAGGCGTGAATTTTAACGAAATATTCCTTCTTATAGTAACATTAAAATTTTATTTAGTCTTATGAAATACTGCAATATTGTGGTGTTTAAAACTGTTAAGTCGGTATTTTCCTACTGGGAAAACTAACTGAACAAAGAATTATACACTAAGTACTTTGCTTATAATTGATTTTGAGACCTCGCAGAAGAAGCTAGGAAGAACTGTTATACAGAAACCATACTCTTTTCAAACTTTCGCTCATTTTGTTGTTATTGTTACTCCGTTAGCAACATCCCGAGTAAAGAATTTAAAATTTTATTATTTATTTTTTATTTTTTTTAAGTTTCCAATTTTGAAACATTTATTAGTTAAAATGCGAAATATCGACAACACATTATGCTCAATGACAATATTAAATGACTTTTTTCTGTTTTGTAAGTTAAATTTTTCGTGCAATAATGAACTTTCCCACGAGCGTCCGGAAAGCGGCTTTTACCGCCCAATGAAAGCCCGATTGCCTGCAAACAATTTTGCCACCGGCGAACGTCATTTTACTTCACACGCGAGAATAATCCATTAAAATACAAGCACTCGTTCATTGCCAACTCATCGCTTTGCTCCTCGGCTTGGAAAGTCGGAGTTGTGCGCCGACGAAACTTGCGCATTAAGACACCGCGCGGCTCTAAAGCGTCTTACCCCCTCCCTTTACTTTTTAATAAATTAGAATTTTAAACAAGAAATTTAAAAGCGGCATTAAATGGAGCAAAAAATACTGCCTTTTGGTGTCTGTGTATTTTTCGAAATGTTGCTTACGTAATCAGTAGGGCAAAAGGGTCATTTTTTTTTTAATTTGAAACATGGGTGAAGTGACACCTTAAATTAAAGGTTACTTCATAATTATAATTAATGGTGTAATGCAATTTCAAAACGGTCGATTGGTTCTTGCGAAAAAGTTCTATAAACAGACAAGAAGTCGTAAAAACGCAATACAAATCTGTCTTCGATTATTTTTCTGAAACGTTAGTAACTGTGTCGCCATCTATATCGGCAAGAGACGGTCTGTGTTGTCCTGTGGTCATTTGCATTTTACCCCATTGGGTTACCCTGTGCAAGTTCGCCTGACGCCAAGGACGAGCGGGCTCTTAGGACCGCAAGATAAAACCGCCCTTAATCATCGAAAATACACCATTCTTCCTCATAATTTTCCGTCATCGGTTGTAAATCTTATCATTGTCAATTAAGTCTTTCGTATAATAAAAATGGCTTTTAGTGCAATAAAACGTCGAATTACAGGAGCTTACAGTTCCCTTAAGCCAGAAATCGCATGTAACGCAGAAATTCGTTGACAGGTTACATTTTGTCAGGAGCAAAATGGCGCCCATGTTAAACACTTCATTTAATTAATTTCCTGTCGACGAACCAGTTTTTTTTAATCGTTTTTGCATTACGAAACTGAATTTGAAGTGAATTTTTTGCACATTTTTTTCTATTTAAACGTGTTTTTGTGAAAAACTAATCGATCGACCTTAAACCGCACTACACCGTCAAACGTAGAACTTAAAGTCACCCTGTACAAAGAAGCGGAAAATAGAATTGAAGATTTACTTGCGGAGTCTCAAGGAATAAGCGCCGAACTCCGTTTTAATGCTGAACAATTAAATTTTTCCGCTTTTCAAAATGCCGGATGTGAGACCATATTGAGTTTCTTCCACGACTACACTTTTTCCTCGATATTTCAAGGATTTACTCTTCCTGACAAAGGTTCGGTAAGAAGCTTTTTTCCTATCCAGTGAACGCTCAAAACGACACAATCATAAAAAGCGTAGAATCCGTCTAAATAAATTACCTAACTAAAGACACTAGTGGATACTAAAGAGAATGAGATAGATCCTAAATCAAAAAGCTCTGGGGTCCAGCCATTTTTGCTAAAAAGCTGGTGCAGGCCTCAACACTTGATTTCGCACCTTCTCATGAACTCTAAAACGGAATACTAAATGAATTATCCTTTCAAATTCAATACAGAAAAAAGCCCTGAAAAAACCACACATAAATTCCTAATCTTGAAATGAAATAATTATGTTTATAACATTTGACTCTTCGTTAGATGTGCAAATGAGTTGAAAAAAATTAATTCAGGCTTTTGTTATTGAGTATAACGCGTCTGAGGTATCGTTCAATTTTTTTGAGTTAATATGTAAACTGCATGAAAACTGAACTGGTGCACCTTCATCAACTCATGTTCATAAATAATCTTAAACTATAAAGGTTACCTAAACGTTAGATGAATGATTTGGATGATTATTACTAACAGTTTTAACCACCTTATACGAATATTTAATTATTAGTAATCTAACTTAGAAAGTAACCATTATTCGACTTTCTTTAGTCCCTAGTTTATAGATCAAGGTATAGTTGAATCGAGATTGATAAGACATGAGTGGTGTTATTTTGAACTCAATCACGAGCAGTTTATTCACACTGAGCGAAAAAATCCGAAGAGGAAACAAAGTTCCCGCATGGAATTTTAGTGTTGGTCCTGTGTTTACAAAGGAAATTTAAAATGTGATTTCAGGTTTTACATTTAACATTTAAAATTGTACATTTAGCATTTAAGAAATTTAGGCGTCGACACTGAAACTGTATTCCGTCCTTACGTACTAGTTTCTAGAAAAAACTACGATGGATTTACCACTTGGCATATTTCTTGATTTCTCCGCAGAACGTGAACTTTAAAGGGGGATTCACTTACAGTGACAGCCGTAAAATTAAGAACGCCTAATTGTCACAAAATTGAGGGGATTATGAATCAGGTCCGATATAAGAACGTTCTAGAGATTGCGGTGCCGCAGTATGCCGAACAGAACTTGCCCGTTATTTGGAAATTTCGGCAAGACAACGATCCGAGGCGTACGGCAGCCAGCGTTCGTGCTTGGTTCGGCCAGAAATGTGTGCCTCTTCTAAAATGGCCTTCCCGCAGTCCGGATCTTAACCCGATTGACAATTTCTGGAACGACGCAAGAAGGCTTTAAGACAACAAAGCATCAAGAATATTTCAGATTCGTTCGACGCCGTTAAGCGAGTGTCGTACTTTGTACCTAAAGAACTTTGTCAGACACTGATTGAGATTATGCCAAATGGTTGTTTGAAAGTAGAAAAGAACGAAGGCTACCTGATTCCTTATTGGTTACTGTAAGCTTGGTTGTTGGTTTTTCAACGTTGCTATTTGTTTAAATATATCGTTCTTAATTAAATGTCCGAGGAGTCTGTCGGCGTTTTCATGGAAAAGTTTTTTATTTTTTTAATTTGATTACGGCAATTTTTCAAAAATTTGCATTATCAACTTCCCTTGTAATTTAATGAAAGTCGTTAAGAAAAATGTGTTAAATTTTAAAGTCTACTTCCAATTTATATTTTTATTAATATTTTATTTTCTGAATTATATTTTCTGTTTGTTTTCACTATATCGTTCTTAATTCTAAGGTCGATAGTGTACTTCGATTTTGCAGATTGTGAAAGAAAAATAAGATGCGAGTTTTGAACTGAAAGGGACAAGGCACAGTTATCAGCTACAACATTTTTCGACGTTTTAGGAGGAAATTGATAAACGTTGCTATGCCTAAAGCAGAGTTCCTCAAATTCTAAATTTTAAATGATGGGTGCCAAGGTGGTAATTTTTAGCCCTCCGCGAGGATTAAAGTTAGCGTCATATCAACTAAGACCGCATTCATCAAACATAAATTTAAATTTGTATCAATTTTTCGTTGGTCATCTACAATATTTTGAAATTGTTAAATTGTCACGAGCAATACCACTGGGATTGTTATTTAGTTCACTCCTCAGACTTATTTTAATTGACATATAAAACCGTACTTACAAGTGTAATTCGAGAAAATACTTCCTAAGGGAAAACGCTAAGATAATAGGTCAACTTACGTCCTAAAGCGAAGTAAAATTTAAGTATTTTTGAAAAATCCTAATAGGAGGAAACATTTTTCGTAAAGTGAGGTCACTCAATACCATCCTCATTTCATTTTAGCTCTTAAGATTATGCTTGGAATCGGTCAGACGATATACTAGACGAGGTACTTTTTGGTAACACGACTAATGTGGGGTTCATATATCACAAGCAGAACATGCTAGGAAGGGTATGTAGCTCTTACATCGAAAGCCAATATTATTCATATACGACGTACAAATCGAACTTAAGTCCAATTTACTAACTCCCTGTTAATATTAATTGCTAAATCACGGCGATAACAGGGAGTTACACTAGGAGGAAAATAGTTAAAGTAATTTAAGCAAAATCTCAAAAATTGTAAAGTACAAAAATCTACTGAGGTTTAACAATCGTTGTACGAAAATTTCAGAAAGGGGGGTGAGAAATATTTTATTTTGTCATTTCCAGTGTTCCAACGGTTGTCACGGGACAAAGATCCCTGTCGTCCATGTCCGAGACCACTTGAGCCTTTTCCTTCAACATAGAGTCGTACTGTCCATTCCTGTGAGTCTGTTCGGGTCCTTTCAAGGCGTGTTCCTTTATAAAGGCTTGAACGTCCTGTTGATTTACTTTCGACATTTCAAAGCGATGGCCCCATGTTGCCAATGCCAAAGGCTAAAGAACAAAAATATCGAACATTTAGCCAATGATTACCATTACTGCAATAATGCAGATAAATGTTTAATATTATAAGCGAGTACCCTCAATATATACTCCAAGTACTGTCAATACTCACTCTAGTGGGTGTCAACAAGTTGTATGGCGTTATCACATGCCTATAGATGCAACTTTTCACTATTCTCCTCAGAAAGGTAATTTCATTGAGATTGGCACAAGGGTGATACAACATGACGACGGCACCATGCTCCAAGTTATGCAGCCATCGTTGCTTTGGCAGGAAGTTGTACTCGCCATAAACGGCCCAGAGTGGTCGGTGAGTACCGCTGAACAATTGGGTTATTTTCAAGAATTTCGATAAGCAAAAATACTTACAATGTCGGAATTATCTCGTCGTATTCGATAGATTCGTTCATGCATTTGTGTTGAGCCTGCCAGAAATTAAATTGTTAATGTTGGAAAAAAGCGGAGAGATGCGAGGGGGTGACCAAAGAGTTCCAAGACTTTTCGAATTACGGGGCAACGTCGCAACGAAGCGCAGCGCAGCTGGCAGCGTTGCTTAGCGTCATTCAGGTCAAACGCTACTGTTTTCTCGATGTTCAATTTTTTTCGCTTTCGCGAAGCTCCAGCTGATTTTGTAGAATAATTTTTTCGTATTTGGCGATTTTTCGATATTTTTTGCAAAACGAATTTCAGCGAAGAGCGACTTGTCTGCGTTAAGGTCTGTGCTGAACTGGGTAAAACCTTTACGGAAACTTTTCAAATGTTCCAAGAAGAGTTTGGAAATGAATGTGTGAGTCGATCGCGGTGTCATGAGTGATTCGGGAAATCCAAAGATGGACGGACGTCCTCAGCAGACAATTCACATGCAGGACGGCTATCATCGCATTTGCCTGATCAAGGGCACGTTGAAAGAGTGAAGAGTCTCGCGGTGTCGAAGCGTCGTCTAACCGTTTGTGAGATGGCCGAGGAATGCAAAATTTCATTTGGTTCATGCCAAGAAATTTTAATCAATAAACTGAACATGCACCGTGTATCTCCAAAATGTGTTCCGAAGCTCTTGGCCGAAGAGCAAAAACAACGCTGAGTTCGAGTTTGTTACGAATTTCTTGAAACGAGAAAATGATGAAAATTTTTTGAAGCACGTCATCACTAAGGACGAAACTTGGGTTTATGCCTCCTATGTGGAGACAAAGGTCCAATCGTCTCCATGGAAGTCAAAAACCCCTCCGACGTCCAACAAAGCACAGCAAGTGAAATGGAAAATCAAAGCGATGCTCAATGGTTTTTTTCCGGTTGAAAGGGTGTGGTGTACTACCACTCCTTTCCACGAGGTGAAACAATTAACCGTTTTCGTTATCTTCAAACGCTACGAAGTTTGCGTGAGGCTGCGCGAAGAAGGAGACCGGTACTGTGGCGAAGTAGAAATTCGGTACTGCACCATGACCACGCATCAGTTCAATCTGCGTAACTCATTCGTGATTGTTGCACAAAAAACGACGTGACCGTCATCCCCCAGCCGCCCTACTCAGACCAGGCCCCTGTAAACTTTTTCTTGTCTCTCGAACTCAAGGGACCGTTGAACGGGCAGCGATTTGACTCGGTTGGAATCTTTCAAGAAAAATCGTCAGAAGAGCTAAACAACATTCCGCAAGAACAGTTTTCAGGACACTTCCATCAGCGGAAACGTCATTGGGACATGTGTGTACATGACAAGGAGAGTACTTTGAAGGACGTAGTGTTGAATATTTTCTAATATCGTTAAAGAAAGTTTTTAATCGTTGGTCGTAAGACTTTTTGATCACCCCTCGTATTACGGAATATCATGGCTTACACTGTATTGCTGAGGAATGTGTTCGGTACTCTGTATAGAATGAACGTTCACTTGGGGCAAATATAGAGTTCTGTTATCGAAACAGGTGTAGTTTTCGACGTTGTAGTTCCAGTCTATTTGAAGGTTTGTCTGAAAGAACAGAAGTCTATGTTATCATCTTAAGCAAGAGTCTGAATTAAAAAAAAAGCGGATTTTCCCATTTTATCAAATTAATGTTGAAAATAATTCTGTTTCGTTCAGTTTCTGTTTTACAACAATGAGGTTTTTCTTGGGAATCATCTTCAATGTCGCAAGTTTGAATAAGCAATTTTATTTCATAACAATTCTTAGTAATCTTCAACAAATATTTCTTTTAGTCAAAACAAACGTTTGAACCAATATTTGCCTTGATGCAGATGAAACGCATACAGGGCGGCCCAACGAAAACTCTACAGTTCGGTTTTCAATTCAGTGGTATACGCCTGCTTTGCAACGCGTCCAATTCGATGTACGTCCTGTTCGGACGAAACAAATTTCACTCTACAATATACTGCTACAATATTTACATTGAAAATGTGTAAAAATGCTCAGACCTGTCAATTTTTTATTCGAGAGGGACGATTTTGCGACACGTCAACTTCAATGTCTCAACGGGGGTGGCAGTTACCCCCAACATTCGTAATGAGAAGAGGTTGCCGAATGATGTTTCATTTTAAAGGGAGGTGTATCCTAATTATAACTTCCAGGCTTGAAGCCACTGCCCTCATCCAGGCACTACAAAAAAGCTTCAAGTTGATAGCGAGAGGCGAGTTTTACCATTTATACGTTTCTTTATTTGTAATTTTTTTCTTAAAAAAAAGAGGTTAAGTGAAAAGAAATTTTCACATTACTTTCCTGATTAATTTATTAAATGCTAGAAATAACTGCCATTCACTTCCGTACAATATAATAAATGTTGTTCAAAGCGCTGTCTTACATTACGTACCAGTTCTGGCTTAATTTGGTAGCATTCATGAGATATATGATTAGAATGAAACTCACCTCCTCCAAAACGATTCAGTGCCATCACTTTTAAAGGTCTCCTTACCCTCATTTTGGGCTCTGCAACGCTAATTGTGATAAATTCCTCACAGCGTTTGAGAAGGTGTCACATTAACGGGCATAATGCAGCGACCTCAATCTTGGAGGTTATAACCAGGGCGCAACTACTTTTAAAATGAGGTATCATTCGACACCCCTTTCTATTAAAAATTTTGGGGGTAACTGTCACCCCCTGTTCACGGGTTAAAAAGTTGAAAATGCAATAAAAAATTGTTCTGCTTAAAACAAAAATCGATGGGTCCGAGCGTTTTTACATATTTTCATTTCAAGTGCTGAAAATCGAAGTGCAAAGTTTTCGTAGCGCCACCCTGTATGTATGAACATAACCACCTACAAATCATAATAAATTGTTTGTGGTAGTTAGAAAATCAACAATAAATCATGAGCTACGTTAATCGGACCTCTAACCTTGCCATCGTCACAGCTGCTGTCGACAACGCCCATGGCAATTCCATGATGAGCGTCGTACAAGTTTTTGGTGTTGTTGATTATTGGATTCGGATCTTGTTCACCAGGAGTATGAGGGAACCATTTCCTGCTGGGCCATGGTTGATCGTAACGTTGGGCTGAAATGGACAATATTTATCGAAAAAGATGCACGTGCGAAGTTATTGTTGGAGGTGCACAGTCGGGTGCCTACCTCACCATTGCCCAACAATTAATTTGAAGAAATTGGAAATTAACACATATATGCATATAAATGAAAAAAGTAATACACAAAATTAACGTACAGTAATTAAAATTATTAAAAAAATGGACGCGAATTTGTTGTTTTTAAAAATGCGCTGTATTATTTCATTACTTGTTAATCTAAACTCCTTAAGTGTCCCTATAGGCAAAGATAATATCTCCTTCCCATCTGAAAACGAGAGATCAATAGAAGAAAAATTAAGATTTCGTGGTCACCAAGATCCATTTAATTCGTAAATAGAATATATAAAAAATCAATCCAATAAAACTATCGGTTTTCTTAGCTTTTGTGTTAAGAATCACCTTCTAAAAGCCAATTAGGCCAAATCAGACTAGGGTTTATCGGGTTAATTCAAGTTAGATACTTGGGACGTTTACGGTAAAACGTTGAAAGTGACATTTTGCTTTAAGGAGGCGCACAAAAATATAGTTGAATCAATGAATCTTTGCATGCGCGTCATTAACACACTGTCATTAATGATCGAACAATGAAGTGAAGAGCTATTTCAGTTGCGCTCACGAAGAATCTATTAATTAGGAACAATTTATTAGCTAAGACAATTGTTGCCATCTTGTGCATGCTTGTTTAAATCTGACCGATGGGCAGTTCAATGTAATAATTAGCTCATTCTACCACTAATGTTCACCAAATTTATGCACGGAATGTAGATTCATCTTAATTATCTTCTTGTACACCGGTCAGCAAAAATCGTTCCTTTGAAACTTTTACAGGGATGTAATTGGCTCATGTTCTGATTGATTTTCCAAAAACGTGTGCAGGGTTAGCCATGCAACCCGTTTGTAAGATAACTGTTGACCCATCACTATCATAGCCCAATGAAATTTGGTTTCAGGCCGGAATCAACCAATTAAAATGTTTTCAAAATGGCGACACTCCCGGTAAAATCGAGAGTGGCTACCAATTTCGTTGTTTTAAGAAAAAACCCCTTTGCCATTTTTGGATTCTGTCGAGGGGAAGGACTGTAGAAGGCTTTTTATCAAACGGAAATATGTTGGACGTTGATTATTGGGTCCTCTTTGAGTCCCAGGTCGCGGATTCCAAAATTCGCAGCAATTAGGGCACAATACCGACCTCCGGGGGATCCTGAAGGTGTCAAAATTGGAAAATTTTCCGATATGACGCGGGAGCGTTAAATTTTAGACATAAGACATTTTACATTAACTGGCCTTAAAATTTAACGAGAAATTGGAAAATGACAAAAAAACATTACGGTTTCTGTTTAAAATGACAAAGTCGGTGACCGCTTCCGGTGTCACCGGAAGTGAAGCCATTTCGCAAATATTTTGCTCAGGCTCAAAATGGTCGATTCTAACCTGAAATCAAACTTCACTGAACCGCAAGTGCAGGGAGTAATAGAAATTTTCGAACGAACAGGCCGCGTGTAGCACGAGTTGAGATTTCCAGCAATTATAATGCATGCCGAGAATTTCCGTCGGGTCAGCAGGATCCTGGGCATTCCTTGTGAGTCAGCAAAAATTTGGTGATAAAAAAGCAGCGTTTAAAAAATGAGGTCACACAATGAATTTAGCAGTTCGTTCACCTTCACTTCCTTACCTTTGGCCAAGACAATCGTAATGCACAAAACCACGATATTTTTCAACATAATGAACAGCGGCGCCACGACAAAAATCGAAAGGAAGATGATAACAGCGAACTGAAGGAACGAAAATTTACGGTTACAGCGACATGTCGAGAAAATGGTGATATTTATAGGGAATTTGTGTTTACATTTAAATTTACAATTATCACCCTTATCTCAGACACAGTCCACCGAATTCTACCGGATCTGATACCAAGAACAAAAACAGCTGTTTGTTGCCTCTTGACTCTACACTCACAGAACTCATGTTTTGTTTATGTAAGGAAATATCGACACAGGCTAACATACAGTACAATTATCAGTTGCGCATTTGCGAGGCGGCAATCATAAGGTCCACCTACATTGATGTTTTACTGTAAATTTCCCAGGATTACATGAATAGAGTATATTCCCGGTACTACAAATTACAGAACTCGTCTCAATTCATTCATCTAAGTACAATCAATATCTGTTAGAAGGAAGTACTTTCCTACAGATGTCGCTTTGCAACGCGAGAAACCTACTATAGCAACGGTTAATTCGATCAACAGCTCGAATTCTGATCCATCCATGTACAGGTCTATGGATTTTCGATTATTGTAGAGGGCACAGGATAGGTAGGGATTAAAGTAGAGTTTAATGGAATTTTTTGTTGCGAATTGGAAATGCGGAGATTTCTCCAAGACTCACAGACGAGATTAGCAGCTATCCTGGAAAATTAATTGAATTACCTATGATACTCGAGGAAAATAGTTGAATTACTAATGAATTACTGTAATTCAATTATGCGAGCACTAATTAAATTACCGGCATAATTGGCTTACTCTTAAAAGTAGATTAGCTACTTTCGAGTTATTTAATTACTCCCCGAAGTAATGCCTTGGGGCGGTTCCGGGGGGAACACCGGCGAAGAGGGGACAGGGCGTTTAGTCGGTCAGCGTGCCCTGGATTGGGACGTTGACCCGAGACAAAGGGGGCAAGTAAGATCGCCGAGTGCCAAGCCCCCAATGCCTGCTTGCAGATTTCCCTCAACCTCTATATGTATATAAAAAAATTATTTAATTAGCGGGAAATAATAATCAGTAGAGAGGACACTGAACCATATGCAGTGACTCACAGATTCGTTCACAGTTGCATACAGGTTGTTCGATAATTTACTTAACGAAAAAATTGTAAGAAATCAAATAAACTTATTTTTTATAGTTTTATTTAGCTTTTGGCACAAAATAATAACATCGAAAAGATCAAATTGACTCTTCAGCACGAGTTATTAAGTACATTCGAAGCGTAATTGGCCGAATATCTTCTTAGTGTTCCCCACGGGTGCTCTATTGGATTCAAATCAGGTAATTGTGGGGGCCGTTCTATGGCATTAAATCCGCCATCAACTGGCAGCTGCTTGCCGAGTCTGGCAGTATGTTTGGGCTCATTGTCATGCCGAAGACGTCGGATTTCTTTCAATTTTCTACGGATCTCAGCGAACTGCGTTCGAAAATGTTGGCGTAATCCTCAGCAGTCGTCCGTCCTGAAATTCTACGGAGCACTCCAGTACCGCTTGATGTTGTGCAGCCCCAAATCACTACGTCCTCGGCGGCGCATTTTAAATTTGACAGGACCGTTCGGGTGCCTAGGGGTTCTTTCTTTCGGTTCCAAACTCAAATTTTGGATTCGGCAAACCATATCAAGATCGTCCCCCATTTCTCTACGAAGTTTTTATGTATTTTTGCAAATGTCAAGGGAGGAAGCTTGTGGCGTTCGGTCGACAATGGTTCCTTTACTTTTCCTGTCGCTCTCGATCCGGCCTCATGCGAGCATCTCTGTGTGGTTTCGGCACTGACATCATGCAGCCTACGTTGAATTTGGACAGCACTATCGATCTCTCCCGATTGAATAGAGCGAATGACACAACGTTTTCGACCTTTTGACCTCGATTTTTTCAGGACCACTCCTATTTTATTTCAATGCCACAATCGGAAATTCCGGAATATTTTTAAAATTTTGTTATTACGTCACTAGGGCGCCCGCGTCTCTTTGGATTTCGCGGCAAGAATGCCCCTCTTGCGGAGGTTTGATTGTTTGGTGTTTCAAAACTTTTGACAACAGATTCGTGCTGCAATGAAAAGAATAGGGCGCAACCCTAAGGAAGAGGAAAATTTGAGATTTTTTTTTTTTGCGAAATTTTACATTCCAGCGACCCGAGTCACGGAAGTGTTCGCAGGAAGACTCGTAACGAACCGGTTCGGTTCAAAGACGCAAAGTTAAATAGGAATCGTTATGGTGAATATTTGGTTGCTCACACTTCGGCGAGATCAGTCCCAATCTTACCGGAGGTTAATAAATGTCCGATTTACAACCTAGGCAGATTAGAAAATTGTTACCCCGTGTGAACAAATGCGCGAATCGCTGTAATCGGCTTTTTACTTAATTTGACGTCAGAGCGGCACTCCAGTTTCTCTTTTCTGTTACTTTTTGCTCGAATCAAAACGGTGTGCGGATCACGCCCACGTCAAACTCCCGTGATCGGGCGCATCACAGTTAAACGTGATCTGCGTGAGCGATCAAGGAACCGGAAATTTCGGCGAGAGTGCGGAAATAATACGCCACTTAATGGAAGATAAATATTTATAATGAAACTCCCAATTCATTTAGTATGTATAATGGATCCATAGGTTTAAAATGAAATTATTATATTTCTTAATTACAGTAAATACACAGGTCGGAATTGTGACGCCGGACGAAGAACACAATTTCTATCACTATAAGGTCAAATACCTATATCTCTATAGAAAAAATAAATAGGTACATTTGGTATATATTTATTGTCTAATTACCAATTTACATTAAAAAGCGATTCGTTATAACTGATCTTGTGGACACACTAAGACGCACTAGGACTTTAGTTGGTTGCCAGGAACACCGATTTTGCTGGTTGAAGCAAGTCAAAAGTGATTAAAACACCTAGCGCACTCACAAGATGACAAAAACACCTAGTGTATTTACAACTCGCGCAGGTGATTTAAGGTTCCAACGCCACAAAACCGACCAGAAAAAATCTTTCGTGCTCTCAGACTCACATTATTATGTCAAAAATAGAATTAAACACTTGATGGGTTCTTGTGGCTACGCTGGTTCCGAGAGCACGAATCGCAGATAGGAATATAGTGCTTTACTGACAAGTATAGTAAGTTTAGGAGGAGACGAACACAGAAGAAGCTACGAACACTATACTACCGGATCACAACACACGAGTGAGGGCTTTTATACCTTCAACGCAAGCTCTATGATGTGGTTTGCCAATAAGTCTTTAAAATTAACAATAATAGAGATATGTTATGTTGCCATAACGATATTTACTGTATATATTTCGCCTTATAAAGCTCGTTTTCCTTTATCCACAGGAACAATTTTAATGGCGCAGCTGGAGCGACACGAATTAATCCTTTAAAATAGTGGCAGTAATAGGAATTCGAAAAACATATTAAATATTTATTATAATTCCTTAATAATCATTCATTACAATAATCGTTTTGATGGTTATAATTGCTGGTGTTCAAAGCTGTCAACAGCATGTCATGTAACAACATTCTTCCCTAATGAATTATAAAACTTAAGTAAGTCATCTATGCCTAAGGAAATGGTTATTTTTGTGCTGTTTTAGTTGATAGGACACATGTCTGTCATGACTCAATCTCCTCTTAGCCAATACGTCATAGGAAAGGAGGGTCGTTAAGGAAACCTCAAGCACGCCTTGAACTATCAGAGGCACGCTCAGGATCAAATCATCTGCTAGTCAAATGTTTGACGCACCCCGTATATTTGGCCATTTTTTAATTCTACGTTTGAATTTTAGGGCCTCGCTCGGACCTGGATAACTGGGTGGAAACGTTGGTCGTCACTTGATCCTTTTTGGATTGTGAGGCGTCGGGTTGCTCTCCTTGTGGTTACGTTAATGGAAAAAATCGACAAACGTGTACTGGTTTGGAACGAATCGGTTATGGAGCGTAAAATATAATAAAACCTTTTTTAAGGCAAACGCTCTCGCCTTTTCGTGCTTTACAATGATCACTAAATGTACGGCACTAATGCCTGCACGGCGGTAACGCCGTCAGGTGCCACTTTTCCATTATCAGCTAATTTCTATGTTGACACGTCTACTTTAACTCGATTGACTGTTTTGAGAAGAAACACTATCGGCCGACTCACTGAAGAAAAGGCACAACCGGTCGACAACGTCTGCATTGATTGCGTCCAGACTTTCGCGATGGTCAATAATAATTCCGGTGATATGATCGAGTTGGACATTCCCCGCCCCATGGGCCGAATTTTGGAGGTCGGCGCTTCGAAAATTGTTTAATTTCGGCTGACCCACCTAAACAAATTAAACATAGAATCTGAGGATGGCCACTTCGGTACATTCAATTTAAATTAAAAGAGTTTGTTGGCCTATTCTGCGACGCACAGCTTCGCGCAGCTATTGACCGTTTTCATATATGAAAACGATCCTTTAGATACAACAAACAATTTGTTAGCATATATTGTAGCAATAACACATTATTTCATATTCTTCAACTAGTAATAGCACTGGAAAAACCACATGAATAAGTCACAAAAGACCAACTTTGAGTAACATCCTACAGAGAGGAGCTATCTTCTTATTACACACCTATTGCTGTTATATATTTACATCATGATGAACAGTCCTAAAATTATTGTGATATATTGTGAATTAACGACTCAACGGAATACTCGGGAATCATCGATTAATCGGAAAATAATCGGAATTAAACTTTGGGACGTCGAAAGTTATCAAAAAGTGAGAGGAATAAAAATCGGTTGCCAAAAGCCCTTGAGAAACACTAATAATGAGATAAACTACTCAAAGTGCGTTAAAATAACTTGAGAAGACATTCGCGTGTTACTTTTAAACCTTCAAATCTGAGGGCTTCCGAAAGTTTATACAGGGTGTCGCACCATGTTAAACAGCCGTAGGTACAAAGCCGGTTACATTAGGAAAAAATTGCCTTCACGAAGTAAATTTGGGAAACATTTCTTCTAATTTTCTTGGGCCAGTCACAACACATATGGAGAGATTTAGCACCCGCGATTACATGGTCCAATGAAATATGGCAATTTAGAACGTTTTACGGCGGTTTTACGGTTTACCGGTCCGCTAAAAAGGGCCAAAACAGGGTTTTCTAACCGATCTCTGCGAGTAGGAAACTGTTTCCTAATTTAAGCGATCTTGTAACCATAGCGCCTCGGACATTTGGTACACTCTGTCTAATCTGTGTCACCTGGAGGACGAGTAGAAAGGTTTAAATGCGTTCTATACGGTCAAAGCGGAATACCGATTCTCTCTTTTGTTCCGATCGGGGATTCACACATTCGAGTCCGCGTGAAATCGCAAACCATTCTCGGCTAAAACTAACTGAGAACAGCGACCACCCTTCGCTAAGGGCCTGGCTGAGAACCCTTGTTAACGATTTGACGACAGTCCGTCGTCATCTTCAGAACCTACGAAAAAATTAATAGAGAATCGAAAACGAACAGAACGAAAATTGAAATGAACGAAAGTTGAATTTGTGGAACACGTGAGCCGCTCTAAAAATTTGCGCTTTCAATCGACCGTCAAAGGGGCCGCGACGCGAAGATGCTTAAAAATGCTTTTCCAAGGCTTCAGCATCTCTCAACTGCGAAGTCCAAGATCAGCGTAGCGATTGAGAAGAAAAAGTTTGAAACTCTCACAAACCTCACCTATTCACCTTCCGTACATTTCGGTTGACCGTTAACTTTTACTGAGGCTCTGAGGACGCACTAACATGAGACCTGTTCTCGTCCGAGCTTTTCCCCATACTCCGCTAGCTTAAAACTATGAGAACCGTTAAATACTACGAAAAAGCCACTAAAAATCACGATGCAGGTTCCTTTTCCCACTTTCAATAAGGAATGCCAGTCTGCTTTGGTCATAATCCACAAGGTTCGCTCGTTATTCACATGTTATTATCCTCCTCAATAGGCACTCTAAAAAAAAAAACTGAAAAAGACGTTTTTGGTACTTGGAGGCGTTATCTTGGTTTTTATCTTAGCGCGGACTGGTGAATTTCAATAAGGAGGTGGTTTGCTGAGATCGATTTTAAGCACTGTATAGAGTACGTAGTACGTGGTGTCGGTTGTCGCGGTCCCAAACACAACTTTTAAGGGCTTCAGCGTTAACGAAAATGAAATGACACTTGCGCATGTCTTAATCTAAACATTTCCAACTTTTAATGCCTAGTTAACTATAGAATATCAATTTGGTTTTATTTTCATAAAATTTCTTACTACGTTAAATCTCACTTTTGCATCAGCGTTCGACGCAAATTTAACTTACAAAAATTACTTTTTCTGTTGACCAATTGACACTTATGTTGATTTCTCAGTTAAAATTATAATTACTCTTTAGCCTACATTCCGCTGCGAAGATGTAAGAATTTTTTCAAAACGTCTCTCGTTCGCCCATCAAATTCTTGCGGCGTTTGTTAAAGAGGAAGGAGCTACGTCGGAGGAACAGTTCGTTGTCGGTAACGTGCACGCACAATCGCCGATGAAATCTGCGTTTTTTTTAAACAAATTCTTACAATAATCGCGGAATTATTACCTTATCTCCTCTGACTTCTAAATAATTATGTTAGTGCAAAATTTAAATTCTAGCTACGTATTTCGCAGACCTTATATAATGACGAAAGACTTGATATTCTTACTTTAGAGATCTTCGAAAGCCTAGTTAATACGAGACGAACAACTAAAACAGTGCCTACGTTTGGACTTACACAGGTTTAGGAAGACAGATGTTATTAAATCCAAAAAGAAGGTAATTTCTTAGTCTGCCTGTGATAACAACTAAAGGCTTTTGAGTGGAAATGTCATTTTTAGCACCGGTAAATTGCTTGCGAAATTCAATTACCTCTATTTTCCCAATAACTTTCCCCTCATACGCTGGCCAGCTGATGAAATTATGTACACTTTGTTAGTTTCGGTGGACTTCCTGAAAGCTAATAGAATCTAGAAATGTTGCTGCCATTTCGCCTAAATACTCTTGCAGCAGGTACCGATGGAGATAGTAAAAATTTAGGCCTCGAATAGCTACTGATTGTGCACATGTTATGTGGAGATACACTCTTCCAGAACTGGATTGTTTTTGACAAAATCTACGTGACTACACAGTACTCCCTACCGAAAACAATGCCCTAATACCATAATCGAAAATGTTAACCCTTAGTTCGGAAGTTCTATTTTTAAACAATTTATACATACTGTAACGTTACACCTAATATTAGACGAAGTTAATATAAATATAAACAATTTTCGTACAGAGAAACCGCTGTGTAAATAAACACTAAATTTACAAAACACTACGTTTCTGTACAGTAATTAACATAATTTTGTAGCAGAGCGTAAGGATTTTACATTGGAACTGCAAATTAAACCCTCGTTCTTATCCGCTACCAAACTACCCTACAAATCAGGAAACAAGAAGTATTAAATTTAAATATCACACCGTTGTTTCAGCAAAAACACAACTGAAAATTGAACATTATTGCTAGAACATTTTCCCAAAAATTCCTAGTTTGTTACATTACTTCTAAACTTGTAACTGTTATTTGGAAGCTAGATCTACTAAAAAAAAGTCTGACGAAAAGCGATGGTATATCTCCTTTTCGGCAACCATTGTTGAGTATTTCTGAAACATAAAGCCGTTTTAGTATCTCATTTTGGGCCAAACCTAAACGACATGCGGTAAAGTGTAACTGTAACGTCTGTCTAAGAGTCTTAAGTGCTACACAAGATGCAGAACTGTAAGTGCAATCTGAGCTGCCCTATTGGCCGGTGTTCCTTTTTCATGTAACAAAATTACTTTTCAATGTTGCACGTGAGCATCCTGTTCCAGTTCGCTGTATAGTGAAAATGATGTTGGACTTATAGTATTTGTACAGCTTAGAGATTTGTGTTGGGTACACTCAGGGCACACACGACAAATACAATACTTACTATTAGCGTTTAGACCAGTCCCAAATAGCCTCCGATGGTACACGTTACTATAATGGCCAAAATGGCCAGACATATCATGATCATTATTTTCTTCTGCAATGTTTTAAAACAGACGTTAATAAACATTTTGCTACAATGACGTAATTTGAAGAGGTAGGTGAATTACATCATGTGCCAATTGTCACTTTTCAAATAAACCCTAAATCCTTCAAAGAGTTTTCTAAAATTTCCGAAGCTTTATTTCGTTATAATAAGATAATCTATTCATAAAAGCGTCAAAATTGATATCAATTCTTGCAAAAAAAACCCGTCATTAAACCGGTATACATGGTGTCCCAGAAAAACATTAACAGAAAGATACCTACTACAACCTCCTCAGGAGAAATTAGGTCGATTAGACTCGATTCACCTACACAGGGTTGTTCACCCGAGTAGTTCCTTGAAGGTTTACTAGAATCGAAAAGTGACACTAATTTTAAAATTCGGCGTCAAAGCAGCTTCGAAGTTTACTATTTTTTGAAAATATTTTCACCTTCCTGGAGCTTCCGGTTTGACCGGAAATAGCTGCCCATTTCAAATGGGGCCTTCAGGATGTTATTTTACATTTAGATTCCATGTAACATTTAAGACACGTTTTCCGTATAATTTCCTAAACTTGGTCCTCGCTGTTTTTGACATATTTGACCTCGGAAAAAAAATCTGCCTCCCTAATGGCCAGTTTTAAAATTGCACATCTCCCGAGTGCTTAAGGACGTACTCCTCATATTTTGCAGAGTATCAATACATAGTCGTAAGTTTGCACTTACGCCATTTATACGGCTTAGTATCATACAGAACGTCCAAAAGTCAGTTCCAAACGTTTGCATTTTTAAAGTTGCAAAAGTCAAGAATTTTTCAAAACGGGACACTCCGCAACTTTAAGCAGTGTCAAATCGAAGAGTGTAATTCTCAGTCGAACCGGTTCAGGGTTACCTACATGGATTCCTAATAAAATAATATGCCGAGGGCCCCATTTGAAATTAGCAAGTTGACAGCTATTTCCGGTCAAACCGGAAGTGACAGGAAGTTAGAGATATTTCTTAAAAAGTGCACGTTGAAGTTGACTTAACTTCAAATTTTAAACTTCGTATCACTTTCAGATCCTAGCAAGGTAGTGAACAGGTTGGGTTAATAACGCTGGAGGTAAAGTTTTTGAGATGAAGAGTTTTGAGATACGTACAGCAAATCAAAATGGTGCAGGAGACAAGGTCAAAATTCATACCTATAGTATTCTGTAGAAGAATAATGCAGGACTAATTCGAAGTAAAAAAATTATGACACATTTTGACGCATTTCTTGAATTTAAATGCAGGGGGCTGAATTAACCTTATACAGGGTGTAAGAAGTGCCATTAGGTTTAATTAAAAAAAAGACGTAATACTCTCAACTGCATTGACTAAAAAGGGCATTTTTTTAGAAATTGAATAATTTTAATCAGCATTTTAGAGTTCGTCTTTTATTCGAAACAGAATATTTCATTAGTCGATTGAAAAATCAATAAGAACCGTTTGCCCATTTGCGTATCTGTGACAAACGACAGAATGCATAGTTGTGTCTCGATCGATATGCGTTCGCATTTAAAGAACTAGATCAGTTTTTTGACCAATTTGGACCCCAGCCCAAAGCATT
This sequence comes from Euwallacea fornicatus, assembly GCF_040115645.1. Lineage (NCBI taxonomy): Eukaryota > Metazoa > Arthropoda > Insecta > Coleoptera > Curculionidae > Euwallacea > Euwallacea fornicatus. Next base: position 4,069,196 of record NC_089553.1, read on the forward strand.
ATTTTTCCCCTTAAACCGGAGAGATTATATTTTTTCAAACTTTTGAAGAACTTCTTCGAGTCACTTTCTAGACATTTTTATCGAGCTTGACACAATTTTTTGATCGAAGACTGTAAGATGAGCTTTTCGAGAATAGACGCATGGGGATTACATTTTACGCATGAAGCTTACGAGTATTTAAATTCTGTTAAATTCCTTCAATGTGCGATCGAAATCGATGCTCACTTATGGAATCCAGAGATCCGCAAGAGCTATAATCTCAGTGAACTCAATAAAGTGTATTTCTGAGAATTAAAAAAAAAAAAAAATCAGGATTTTCCGGATAATAAAATTGATAAAAATACAAATAGTGAGTGTATCATAGTTTTTAACGCACCGCAAACTTTTTCTCTGCAAAAACACTTATCGGTCGATGACAAACCGTTGGAACATCCTGTGACTACATTTTTAACTTTCCAGTTTCAAAGTTCAATTAGTTGAACTCTGAAGTTGAACTAACCTACTTTCTCCTGAGGAATTTGTAGTATATACAGGAATGTAATGTTGCAGTCGAATGTCTAGTTTTCAAATCTTTACTCGAATGCGAGCTCTTGGAGCGAACTTCTATGTATAGACCTTCTCAATTATGCTATCGAGACGGCGCAAAACTCTGTTCAAACTTGGCAAAAAGAGGTATTCAACATAGGCAAAAAGTAAAATGAAAATTAATTCGCGTTGTAAAAAGTAGTAATTTATGCGACCGGTTAGAAAATGCATAATTTTATGGAACAAGTGGGAATTTTGTGGGACAAGCGAAGCGCGGCCTCGTACATGATACAGACTACATAAAATAGCATTTTCTATATAGTTCGGTATACGTGGATTTTTCTAATTTTACTGCATGGGGAAGAATTTACAATTGGCATAAGCTTCGACGTGATCAATCTGCGCCCTATAGCTTCAGACCATTATTGCTGCTCCTATTAGACGACCGGTAAAATCGGTACCATGTGGTAAGCGTTACCCCCAATGTAACAATGGTAAATCGAGTTCTTTTAGTTTTTTTTTTGCATAAGAGCTGGGTTTGTTAAGGAAAACACGGAGCAGCGTTGGGCGTCGTTTTATTTCACAAAAATAGATATAATTTTTGAATAAAAACGAACTTTTCTTACCCTCCCCTTTCAACTGCGATAGTCAAAGTTGTGCAATTAATACCTTTATTTGGGGAAATTTTACACGTGCACCACTGCCTTTTCTCTAAATTTCAGAAACCGTCAAACTGAGAGCCTGGCCTTTGTAGGTATAACGGTGGTGTGCCAACCTTCCAAGTTCAGCAGTTTCAACGATTTTTTCAAAATAGAAACGTATTTCGTTTCAAAAACCGAAATTCGAATAGGTGATTGTAGAAGGCAAGGATTTCCTCGAAGCAATAATTACTTCTTTTATGCAACCTACCAAAACTTACCCACAGTGCTTCTTCATACGGAAGAACCACAAATAAAGCCCGCCATCTCGGTAGCATATTACACGTCACATTACAATAGAGAAATAGAAAATAGTTTTAACGGAGTGGGTAATAAATTTTCTTTCACTTAATTGAATATAATAACACTCAGTTAGCTGAAAGAGGTCTTTTGGAGAATTAGGAATTGTCATTCAAAAACTCTCCACACCAGACTAAGGAATCTTAAGAGAGATATCAAAGTACTAACTAAAAGCACTATTTTTTAAACAGCTCTAGAAAGCGTATATCTTTCAAAATGTAGAAACTAAACTACGAATTCTAATAATCATTGGCAAACAAAGTAAAGTCAATGTTTGTGACTTAAAAATATCAATATTGGCCCAGTGGACAAAATACCACTCAACGCTCTTCTAAATAACTATAAAAATTGCCGGACAAACAACGTTTAAACTAGAAAGCAGCGACAGAAAAAACTACTTGGAAATTGAAATCTTAATAGAACTGGAAACGGTGGAAATCTGCAGGAATACTCACTATCCAAAAAATTTGGCATAAATACTGGCAGAGGCAATCACAATCAGTACCGACACGCACACCAAGATCATGATTTTCTTCTATAAATTCGAGGTAAAAATACATTTAGTCATAGGAAATACTGAGATGTGTAAGATATAAAAGTGGTGCAAAAGAATAGATTATCGCTAGTGCAAAAATTTATTTATTACTTAAGAAAACTGAAGAGTACTACCGACTACGTAGGTTTAAAAGAGGGTAGGCATGGAAAGGTCACTAAAATACAATTAACAAAAAAATCATTAATTGCGAAAGAAAAATTTAATAATATATAATAAATAGGACATTTCTTATAAATATAGGTGCAAACAATACTAAGGACTAACAGAAATTGTATAAGGGTTCATTAGGGAGGGCTTGTTTCCCCCTTTAAGTAATACGTAAGATTTCTCCCCACATCTACGCCGACGATTTCACACAGTCCATTGTCTATACCACCCGCTGTAAAGGCGGAAGGAAACAAAAAAAAAATAAAAAATCAATACAAGCATTATACGGGGTGTCCCGCAAAAGTGTGTGAAAAAATGCGCTGACTATAGATACTTTGAGCGTAAATGAACCTGAAAGAGCCAAATTGGATTTCTGTTTCTCAACGCATTAACGCATGCAGGGTGTTAAAATTCAATTTTCTATTTTTCCTAGTTGGTGGTACAGCTCAGGAGTAGCTCACAATGTATATATTTTTTAAATAGAAAGTCGCAACGATAACGGCAATTTTTTCTTTGTAAATTGTTAACGAGTGACGAACATCGTATTTTCTGTCAGTGAAAAGACGTAAACAAATTCGTAGCAGAGTTTGATGACGTTTGCGATTTACAGAATATGATTTTCGGCACGTAGAACGCTCCTTTTTCTACGACCATGCGTGATGCAAACGGTAATTAAATTACGAAACGAATTATATTTTTTTCAAAAACTTCACTTGGTAATACGTTATTCTATTAAAATTCGTACGAAGTATAAACAAATTTTATCCATTTGTTTATTCATATTTCTTTGTATTACATTTTGAATCAAACTCAGTATAAAATCCGGAGGGAGGTCACATTGTAAAGGGGAAGCAGCACTGCTGCCCTCCCCGTGAGAGACCGCCACTGCTACAACTTTCGAGATGTTCAATCGAGGCTTGGAGAGTGTGCAATTCACTGAAGCCCGTACAATTAGATTTCTCAATTGTTAACCTAGATCAATTTCCAAATCAAAGTTTTCTCGTGGTACGTCAATGGACATTATGGAACTTTTTTCCCCTCTTGCGTTTTTCCGGTACGTGCCGCGATTTCCAGTTATTTGCAAAAGTGTCCAGGAACGCGGATCGTTTTCCGTCTAGGAAATACATACGTTTGACGCGATTCAATTTAGTTTTCCAGATACATAATAAATCTGGTAAAAACTGGAGTGGATTTTTGCAGCAAATCATGTACTAGATTATGCAAAAGTATCCAGAAAAGCAAAAGCATTGCTGGAAATTTCTGCAAGTAACTGGAAAATGGGGGCGGACGCGGGGAAAAGGTAAGAGACGAAATGATAAAAAAAAATGTCTGCCATTGACTTACCGCGACAAAGGTTTGATGCGGAAAAAGGGGGGGACAGAAACAAATCCTACAGATTTGGGCAAGTAATTAAGACTTCTACTTAAGTGAGCTCCAACGAACTCCACAGTTCGACGCAATATCTCATTACTCTCACTACAACGAAGGAAACATAGTTAAAATTGAACCTTTAACACCGTGCACGTATACATCAGGGGGTTTTGAAAGGTGCGAATTCAATTTGCTTCCTTTCCTGGGACACCCGGTGTAGGATAGATAGGCAAGTGAAGGGCGAGTTAAATTTTAAAGATCTCACACACGTCAATTGCTCAGTTGAGAAAGAGTTCTCGGGGGAAACCTTCATATAATTCAATATCTATATGCGAACTAAACGTACCTGAAACATTATCCATCATCATTTATACAAAAATAATACAACAATAATAAAATTAAAAAAAAAAAAATCCTTTGGTATTGTTGGAAATTAAATGCACCTGCTTCCTTCAGGAATATGTTACGTACGCAAATCGTTACATCTACGTTTTTTCCCCGTGAAAACAGTAGTTTAAGTGTGTTCATACTAGTTTCTACGAAGTAGAGTACTTACGACATTCACTACGTACTTAAATAATACTAAATTGACTGTGCTTGAATCACATTGCATTTTATGTCAATAAATCATCCACATCAGGCCGTAAACTACTGTCTTCAACATCGAATTTCTTTTACATTAAATCTTTCTATATTCTAAACATGAACAACTAGATAACGTTCATAGATTATGAGTATTGCAAGTAACGCTTTACGCAGCTAATTACGAGATGCAAAATGTTCTATCACTTTATTTCTCTTGTTTAAATAAATCACAGTTAAAAATAACGTGTAGAAGAAGAGTTCTGTTACACTATAACGAAATTTACACACGCAGGTAGGCTTATACATACTATGGTACGATACTGCTTTAGCATAAAGACAACTGTTATTTCTAAGCGTTAAGTGGCAGCTGATATAAGAAGTTCTTTTGTTATGTCGCACCTTATATGACCAGAAGAAAGAGATTTATATTAGGGCTTTATTGCTTTTGCTTAACGGTAAAATGCCTATAATAAATGAAAATAATCTCGTATACGCATCAGATACTTGCACAAAATTCAACACAAAGAAATGTAGAGCGACTCAAAAATAATTCTTTTCATTATTTTCCAATTAAAATCCTCTCTACGTTGATCAACACCAGGGCCGCACGCACTGGAGACTCTAGAACATTTCAAATGCATGGAAATGCTTGGAAAACAGGGGGTGTGTTAGTTGGTGCGTTAGTAGCGAGTCCGTGTCACATGTCATAAATCTAATAATCTTGTGCTAGAGTGATAGAGGTACGAACTTCAAAAATGTTATCTTACTCAAGTAACCAATAGTATTCTAATCTAAATCGTGCCATCGCTCAATTATACGTTCTGTTGTGTGGATATGAGGAAATATTGTTATTGATGATATCGACTGGAGAATACTCCAGGGCGCTGTTAAAAGTGGCAGTGATAGAGCATAATACTTTCATATCGATAGAGAATTGGCGTTCGTCGAAAATTTTAATTTAGAATTTTCTGAGCCCACTGCAACGCTTAAATGTTACCCTTTCTAATTAGAACTAGCAAATCTAAAAATTGCACGATACAAGCTGAAAACTCTACAGGGCGATCGTTTTTCTAGTTTAAACGTGGGGATCGGATTACCACCTATTTGAAGTGCTTCGACGTCCACTAAATTGGGGTCTAATTGCATAATTTACGTAACATTAAAATGCCTTTTCGACATATGACAAATTCGGCCTAGTTCCGGAAATAACAATATTTTTCTTAAAAGCTTTTCCCCCAGTATTTCCTTGAAAACATAATCGAAATTAATCGACACCTTATAAAAGTAATTTTTCCATGATATATGACAGTTGGTGATTTTAAAGCTTCGACCTGGTAACATTCGTTTGGGCCAATACAATCCCGACCGGTACCTTAAGCGCGCGTTTTCGGGCTTAAATAACACGTTATCCGAGCCTGATGTGATTATAAAAAAAACTCGTTATTTCGAAGCGTCTTGAAAGCAACAATTTCGAAGACCAATAATTATAAATGTTGAAGTACTCCATTTTCACCTCATACGAATTCCCCAATGAGAAGTCTGTTCGTAAAGTCAAAATTGTAAGAAAATGGTGTAAGTGGACTCTATCTTGAGAAATCTTCTGATGAATCAAGTTGTAAATTGGGGAGTACTAAGCTCAAAATCCAAAATTTTCACATTTTCATCTGCTTAATAAAGACCCTAATGAGTTGAAATGTTGCGGCTCTCTACGTGAGCAGAAGATTTGGATGAAATTTTTGGAAATCACTGGTCTAATTGCTTAGAACGACCGCTGAAAGTATCAGATGAATAATAAATTAATAAACTCTGGAATAGAAAGCTCAAACCCCCAGATCCTTCCGAGCCTCCTAAATAATGGGAATATTGGAATAACAATTAATGAACAAAAATGTATTCTTAGCCAAAAATGTTTTTTCCTTTTAAATGACATATTCAGTCAGTTCAAGATGTTTTTTAGGTTTCCACGAAAAATCTGCATCGAATAACGGCAGGACGTTTAATATCTAACCAGAACGGTCTTTATTGACGATACAGGAGACTACTAGTAGAGCTTGCAATTGGCTTCATTTGGCAAAATTTTTGAGTTAAAACGTAGACTGTGAAGAACATGAGGGAAACGCGATCTATCACGACTAAATTCTCATAGTTACTTACATGTGTGTGTGTGTGTGTGTGTGTGTGTGTGTGTTGGATTGACAAACAAAACTTTGCTCAGAAACTCGTTTGTGTTGAATACTAAAACAATCGACAACTTATTTATTACTTTATCCAAAACTCTGGATCGCTCATCATTCCGTATTATCGTTTAACACTGAAACGCCCCATGGTGGTGTAAAATAATGCCTTGAAGCATTCACGGGCGACAATTAGTTTCCCAAATCTTATGAGAGATTCATTGGTTGATAAATTATGATCCCCGAAGCAACGAAAATATTTCGACGAAATGCGGTCAAAGGAAATTCAATTTTCTACAACAAATTGTTCAAATTTTGAATATTTGGATTTTGAACTCGTTGTTGTAAGTCGGGTTGGCGGTTTATGAAGTTTTTGATCGAATCCGATAACAGGTGTGATCACGCCGAGCCGGGATGCAGAATCGTCCGCAGTGGTGAGCAGATAACTCACGTTCTGCAAAATTTTATGAAACTACGTCTAAAAAATCGTTAGAAAAAATTGAATAGAAAATGTTTATTGGCCATTCGGAGCCAGTTAGCATCGACTTGTGGTGATTTTCAAGCATCTCCAAGCCATTGAAATTTTACTCCATTTTCTCAAATTTTAACCGATAAAAATTAAAAGCCTCGACGTAACTATTACTTAAATTGTAACACAAACCATCTACACTCTGGAAGATGTTTGGAAGAATCAGAACCATCGACAAAACGAGAATTCGGCATTTTTAAGGAACACATTCTCTACACCCCTGATTCCTCAGAACAAATCACAAAACATATGAAACAGTACTTACAAAAGTTTTCATACATAAATTCTACAATCTCATTACGTATATACACAATAATTATACTTGAATTAAAATGGCTTACAGATTAGCTACAGATTATTGGTTTGAAACGTATTTTTGATAAGAAGTAGAACACGCATCTAAAAAAGCAAGTTTCCTTATTAAATAGGTTCTAGCCTCGATTCATTTTAAGTATCAGCTATTTCAATTTACAGACTTCGCAGAATTTATTTAACAGATAAGAACACTATTATTATTAATTTGGTTGGATTATTCCCTATTAAACATGGATTGCACCGAAACCTTTAGGGATTCTGTAATCCTGTAAGGAAAGCCGATCGATAGGTATTTACATTAATACTACTAAGGTCTTTCCCTACAATCTAAGGGATCCCTAAACGAATCTGCGCCTACGGCCACAAAATCCGCATTGGGAAAATGCGGACGCTGATAAATTTGAATTAAGACTACGTCCTAAACATAAAATTATTATTTGTCCAAAAATTTACATGTTGTATTGCGATCTCCCTTATGAATCCTAGAGCGTTGTCGCCAAAATGACTATAAGTACTACGAGAAGTATTATTAGGCAAATGATAATGAAGATCTTTTTCTGAAAAACAAGAATGATAATAAGTATGGGAAACATGAGGGTGGGGACTTCGAGGTGAGGCCAATTAAGTTCGATGTTCGTTCCACCGGGAATGTGTGATTGAACGGTACCTGCGGCGCAACGCTTTTCCGTACAAAGAAAAATCACCTGGCAAAGGTGGAGGTGTCAGTTTTGAGTATAAAAATTAAGTATAAATAGATCAGATAAAAGAATATTTTTAAAAAAATGTTAACACTCCATGTGTCAGTGAGATTACAAGTAAGTTCTTTCTTTTTTGATACAATTTCAGTTTCCAGACTTTATCCTGGATTTACATGAAAGCTCACGTATTCGGCATAGTATAACACAAGACATCACCGTCTTCTTATACAATGCTATGCCGGACACCTTCTCTCAAACCAATTAAAATGTTTTTTTGATGTACCGTTTAGCGATACTTCAGACTTCGGCACAACGTTTCCTTTGAAGATCTATTGCTGGACACCTCGTGTCAAGCACACAAAAAATTTTCGTCATCAATGTACCATTTAATGACACATTTTTGACTCGAACGTGACCTACATTGTGAATTTCGGTTGCTGGGACCTTGCGTCGAGCCGATCCCAATTCCCGCCCGTCGGAAGTACCATTCAGCGACACTTTTACTTTAGACGAAACGTTTACATTGAATTTCCATTGCTGGGAGCCTTGTGTTATCAATTTTTTCGTGTCTCAAGTATTCATGAAATATAGTTCACCAAAATAAGCTAATGAATACATCGCAAAGTTGACATTCTAATCCTTAATCAAACCCTTTGAGCTAACGAAAACTTACATTAAAATACACAAGACGTTAAAACTTATCTTGCCATAATCGTCGAGAACTTAATCGGCCAAACTTTCAAATCAAATAATTAAAATAAAAAAACAAATACAAATTAAAACACATTCAAAATTGAAAATGATATATGATTACATCCAAAAAGAAAACGACAAGTCCACACTGAATCGTATAACGCAACATCATTTCCAATTTTCCAGGACTGAATTTCCAATCCGTCAAAGAAAAATGACAGGTCTGCCTGAATTCTTGATTGTTTAAAGTTTGAAAAAAGATGGATATTTAGTCCTAATGTAGATCTAACATAACAGAAAATGGTGATGGCTTCAAGCTACAATGCGTTATGCAAAGGTAAGTACAACTGGTTGGTGACTTAACATGCAACATTCCTTTTGCTTCTAAATCACAACATTAAATAATATTTGCAACAATACCAACCACACAACCAGTTGTCAAATACCAGGGAAGTGTGAAATAAGAGAAAAAGGAAAACGAATAAAATAAGGAAACAGGGTTTAGTAATACAGATTGCTGGATATACATTTATAACTTAGAGAAATTGCATTATACACTATTATTAGGTAAGTACAAAATAATAAGAAAAATCATGTTTCAATTACATTAAATAAATAATAAATAACAAATATTCTCTCGCTTTGTTGACAGTTATTTTCACTACGATTAAAGATATATATAAATATGTAGGGTGTCCCATAAAAAAACCACCTTGTATCAGATGCTAAAAACTTTTCCATTTCTATACTCGAAAAAAGTTAATAGCTATTAGTTTTTCAAACTAACTTATCAATTAATTAGCTTTTCATCCAACTTTATATTTCTGTCACGTGTGCAAAAAGCATGTTAACGAGCTTAATAAATCGCAACTTTTTATAATTCATATTTAATGGCAAAATTTAAAGGAATCGTAACTCTTACCGCTTCGAAACTTCCAAAATTGTAATAGTTCGTCTTAGCATTTCCGTGTTCCCGTTTGTCGTTTGCTGTTGATGCAATATCTCGGTTTCACGTCATGATTTTATACATACATTGCTATCTTGCTCGATTATCCCCAGAGCAGCAACCACAAACGAACGATGAGAACAACAATATTTCTACACTCTGAAGACATCATTAATTTTATCCTAGGGATTATATCCAGCAATCCACAAAAACAATCTCTTACCTTCCTGGCTTTACTTTGATATTCTTGCGCGCTCTTCAGTTGCTCGTGCCCTTCCGCTACGTGATTCTGCGTGGTCGACACGTGATACTCTATCCGATCCACTAATTCACCCTGCTCGAGAAGTGCCAAAGGGAGGTCGAAAAGGAAAACAGGATTCGCGGAAAGCAAGGAGCCACAACCGAACCACCACCGAAAGAATGTTAATGCACACACACCGACAGTGATCAAATACAACAACACCGATAAACATGTAAGTGACAAAGGGCACACAAGTAGTTAGTAAAACACAGTTAATATGGTCAGTACATTTAGAAGGGGTGCAAACAAAGCCCAAATAGAACCAATCACAGAATGTGGGAGTATAAGGAGACGAGGACGAAAGGAAGCAAAAAAAAAATAAACAAAACAAATTAAAAAGCTAATTTTTACATTTTACAGTGGGCACCTAAAACTATACGGAAATTGGCGCGTCCACAGTGGCCCGAATTGCCAATAATTCCAAGTGGAAATAAAACGAACTAAACGCGAATGGCAATTTTGACCAATGCTTACGCGCCTTAAGGTTCGACTCACCCGTCGGGCGCGACTCTGATACCGCAGAGCCTTTTTGGTATCTTGAGTGGCCGTTTGGACATAGTCCACGGCATGTTCCACATGGAACTCAATACGATCAATCATTTCCCCCTGTTAGATCAAGAAAGTAGTAAGAGAGAAGTGGTTAGTTACAGTCTAAAGTTACTTTTACGTAAAATGAATGTCATCGAGATGTTCGCGTTTATACTTTCTAATCAGAGAAGTAATGACATTTACTTTACACAAGTATTAGTACATATTGTATTCGGTGTTATTTAAGACTTGAAACATGCTTTTTGTGAAACGAATTGTAAGTAGAAGGTTCGCAGTTAATTTGGAGATATTTTAAAATAGGTCCCAAACATTGTCAATATTTCAGGGTAGCGCAAAAGTGGAATATAGTACTTTTATCACTTTTACCCCTAATTTTGTGCTCATTTTTCGCACCATTGGAAAAAGCGTATGTAAAAGGTACAGGGAATAAGAGACCTGCTCTACTCATCTTATACAGATTAATTAGTCTTTCTGAGGTAGCACCGGGAATTTCGAAAAATTTAAAGCAACGTTTTTCATAAAAAAAAAAACAGGAAGAATACTTTTCATTTTTCCAGGTTGTAGCGTATGTTGAAAGCAATCTGCGTAATCTAATGACCTCCACGTCGGATGTGACTGCAAGGTACATATGTATGTATCTATATTCTACTAGCTGTCACTTTCTTATTAATATAGGAATATATGCAGTTAATGTGATTTTGTGCCTTTAAACGCAACTCTCAGAACGTCTAAAACTAAGTTTTCATGGTACCAACCATCGACCAAACCATTGATGCTCTGAATATTTTTATATTGACAATCTCCTAATAGTTGTTGTTTCAAACTGACGGCAGATGTTAGAGGACCGCGGTTTTGCAAGTAACCTGGCAACGTCACAGTTTAATGCAAAATCGATAGCTTTACTATAGGGCGGATTTCACGAGGATCTACATAAGCCAAAAATTCTCTTTTGCGCAAAATTGGATTCATACATAATCAAAAACCTTTTTAAATGAAAGATCTCTTGTTCCCTTCCACGTTTCATCCATTTTTTTTTTTTAAGTAATACGAGATAAAAAATATATATACTTGAAATATACTTTAACACACTATTGCGCCACGCTGTGTATTCGTATACAAGGTACCACAAATTCTTGCCTAAGTATGGGAATCTCGCAAAACGGCCAGACACACGAATTCGATAAAATTGAGGAAATGTGAGAGGAGGAATGCGAAGACATAATGGATTTTTAGAAGTCGGAAATTTCTGAACACATTCGAGGATATCTGCGAACACAGGATAAATATCTAAAAACTGCGCCTTGTAAAGCGATGAACAACTGACATTAAAACACTTTTTTACGTGGGATCAAAATGTTAAATTTTTCTAAGCGTTCAACCTACAAAAGTTATAACTCGAATTATCACTTTTTCCTTTGTGCGGTTGCTACATACACAACGTGTCGCATTTAATACGATGACACCGTCATATTTTCGCTATTTGAAGGAATACAGATATGAATTTTTTTCACTTTGAACAGGTCGATGAGTCACATTTTTTAAGTGATTCATCTCACATCTGAACCGTAAACTCATGCTACCATAAATTCGCAACCAAAATTCTCGATATTTTGCTTTACTTTTAGAGATATTAAAGAAAATTATTAGAAAAAGTTGTTCAGAATATTATTTTAACTCTATACACTAAGTTTCATGAAAAATTTCTCTTTTTTATTATTTCATCCTTTTAGTTAGTTTTAGTTAATTTTAACAACACTGCCATTTTCATTGGAAGGCGCCTACAACGGCTGCTATTTCCATGAGTAATGGGAGCACCTTCGGGATATCTCAAATTAAATTTTCCAGCAACTTTTTTGTTACTACGAGCATGATAACCAAACAACCGGATTATTCCGATTTTTTCATGATGATCAGTCAGATGAGTCACTTAAAAAATATGACTCAGCAACCTGTTGGACGTGGAAAAATTCACATCTGCATTCCTTCAAATAGGGAAAATATGGAAGCTTCTCTCTCTTAAATGGCACACACTATATGAAATTATTTGCAATAAGTGTTAGTGGTTCCTCTCACATTCAAAGCTCGCCTTCAAAATTTTTCCGCACTTTGAATAGGAGGAAGATGGTAAATTAAAGGGCTTTATTCGTCTTATTGACTATCCTTATGCGACACAAGCAATACGAGGTGAATGATTAAAAATAAAACAAGAAACAGTACGTTTCATAAATCGGTATGTACCAGCCCATCTAGTAAAATAGCAATATACGTGGTGTTCGATTACAAGAATAAAAATTTCATCGTTTTTTACCTTATGTCGAATTATTCTTCATGTACTATTCCTTATGTCGTACGATTAGTAATACAGAAAGTGGCTAATTTCATTTTTTTTTAATAAATACAGGGCGACTCAAATGAGGAGGATGAGTAATTCTACTTGGAACGCCCTGTATTGCGAAGATTTTTTAAGATACTTATAAGAAAGTTTTGGTTTACCGGCAAATTTACAATTTCACCAATTTTAATAGATAAAATTAATTTGTTCAAGTTTCAACGTTCTATCTACGGGTTTTAAGGTTATGCTCGATTTTCTAAGTTAAACCACGCCTATGTACCCCAATTCGGCACTATTCGTTTCTGTTGCTGTTCTTAAAATACTTAGGTAAGAATTTCTGTGGTATCGGGGTGAAAACCTTGCCAACATTAGTTGTGAGTTATGACAAATAATTAAATTGCATAGTTATACTACCATTACAAGATAAAAATAGGACAAATCAACAAACGATTAGTGGGAAAATAGTATTAGAACACTTTGGCGATCCGCCCACTCTGGATATTGTTATTTGTGACAAAACAGTCAACATCGGGCGAATTTCAAATAATTACCAGCGAAAAGACTGCTCCAAGTTGGGGTTCTGGTGATTTTTAACGGCTTTTTCCCACAACATACTGTATCTGTTACCACATGGAGCAGACTTTTATTGCCGAATTAGAACGCGAGCAGGGTTCGAAACGCTAAAATATCGTTTTGAGGGAAAGTCGACTCTTTATGCAGGGAGAACTACTATATAAAATCATGAATTAAATAGCAAAATTAGTTTTTCGGGGAAAAATTTTAAATTTGAAATGTTTAGCATTTATCACAACGTTATTACTGTACTTTACCGAAGTTTTATTACTTAAATGTTTATTTTTCTAATTTTATTACTTTATATTTATTGAGTTTACTTCTGCACGCCTGCTAAATATTCCAAATTTACGCATAAAATCATGGCTATTTGCGCAAATATGTTTATTCATTCAAAACAATATTTCCAGAAAAGTGCCCAATATCTCTTGATTGATGACTCGTTGGGATACGAACGATCGACAACGAAATGTTGCATTAAACGGTACAATCGGATATTTATTTCCAAATTGCGATGACAAAACTTGGAAAAAAATGGTTTGAAGTATTTCATAGGCATTGACTACCAAAGAATAGACACGCTATTCGATGAGTTATTTTACCAATCGCATGCGCGCAAGCACGTAACGATACGTATTTAAAGAGAAATTAATCGTGAATAAAATAAAATTTTCTTCCAAATTAGCACCTTAATCGTGACGTTATTGTCATTAAATTGCACATATATTTTAGTGAATTAACGCAAAAACGAGAAAGAAACACAGATCTGCACTGGAAAAAATAATGTTGAACGAGCATTCGAAAAACGAAACGACTCGTTTAACAAGTCAATTTATTTTCAGGAAACAGATAAAAACTGCATTAAGGAAGTGTTCTTAGTTCTTGAAAATAACGAATAACGAAGCTGTAAAAAGAAATAAATACGAATTCTAATTTTAAAACTTTTTTCCGGACACTTCTGGAAGCAATCTGGCATTTTTAACTCCTTTTTAACTACTTATTAACCATTTAAACTCGCAACTTCGCTGCAGTTCAACCAATTCGTTATTTCGTGTTATTTCAAAAATTGCAATTGTAATCCATCGAATTTGTAACACTTTGAATATTACACAAACCAGGCTGAGATACTTGGAAAAATTGGTGGTGGGGTAGGAGGCAAGAGGAGTTCATTACTTTAGAGATTAAACGAGAAGGAAAATATTATTATTATTATTATCATTAAACACTAGGTATTTCTTTCAGAAGTGAAAAATATGTGCAAATTCCAGTTAAGCTCGGAGATAAAAATGAAAACGCTCGGCCTCAGCGACCCCAATGAATTGACATTACTTTAACGTGTCACAAATTTTTCGTTATTTCAAAAAAACTGCGCAAGTAGCCATAAAATTGCAAATTATCCGCATTCTGCAAAACCCGTATAAATCCCTTTTTTAATTACAGCATTATTGCAGAATATCAACGAAACACGATGCATTCATCAATAAGGCCCAATTCCAGATTATAATTAAAAGAGAATATTTCAACGTTAAATATGTAAAATGCCTTAATGAAATCGTTAAAAAAAAATTGAATCTTTTAAATAATGACCCTTATCAAAAAATACATTATAACCTTTGAGACCTATCTGCTTTGGAAATTTCGCAGGGCTCAAAGCTCCAAAAGGAAGGCAACCAATTACCTGATTCTCCACTAACATGGCCATGTCCATGAACATGTCATGCAGTTCCCTAATCGAATTTTCTAATTTGATAATATCGGCATGACGAGCCTCTATGTCTGCTAAAGTCTGCTTGGCTTGTTGCGTTTCCATTATGATCTAATAATGCACGTAAAAAAGAACTTTAAATTGAAGTTAACCTACTTTCAGCGAATTTGAATACTTACACCTTGCGTAAACACAGCTGAATTGTCTTGTTCTAACATTTCCTCTAGTTCCTCGTTTGTTGTTGTTCTTCCGGCTAAAGATAACAATGTAATTTGTCATGACCAGCAGCTTTACATAGCGAAAATATTATGACAAGCAGACTGTGAGTCGCAGGAAAATGAACCAATGATAAATGCTCTTGATTCACGCAAGCAAACCAAAAACTTACTGATTTCCAACTGTCTCATTATCCTTGCTTTACACCTTTCCCTGTAATCGGTCTGAGTCCTATTGTACTCGGTCATCACCTCCACGAACTTTCTGGATAGCGTGGATTGTTGGATTTTTCGTATCCTGAGATCTGCCGAGTTCTTGTTGGTTGTTTCCTCATTGTCTATCCCCTGCTCTATAACTATATTGAAAAAAATTATTAACATGGATAATAGGTTATAACGGAGATTAGATTTTTTTGGTCGGGCAATGCATTAAAGCAGTTCGATTCATCTTCTAGGCAAAGAAAATGTGACAGACGGAAAAGATTGATGGACCGGCAACAAACATGTAGCCTCAAAGCTATGCCACCTTTTTTACACCGGACTTGTATACTTAGTCAACAGAAATTGGTATAAAAAGGTTGGAACAAAGCTCCGGCTTTCACAATTTCAATATCTCCACTCAACGAAACTTATTTTTCCCATAAGGAAATCAGGGCAACTACTGCGCCCGCTTGGGAATTTAATTATTAAAAGCGGTAATACATTGGGAAACGGCTTCTCTAGAATTCTAGAAATGTCACAACGTCCCTCAAGAGCTCTTAATTGCTTAAATTCGCTCTGTAATAGCTAGTAACCTCACCGAGTTATTGCTGATGAAGAAAAGTAAAGAAGTAAGTCTGATCTGGATAAAGTCGCATATTTTGTCTTCGTTCCTGAAAAAGTTGTTGACTTCACCCGTTCAATACGACTGCGCGAATAACTTCTACAGATGTTAAAAAATGCCAACTGCCTGTGGCTTCTGCCTCTTCATCTATTTGATTTTACCCATTCGCGTTCTATTTTCCATTCCATTGCCTAGGCGTAAAACATACAGGACGTCCCAAAAAGAAACTCAATACGCTAACCCATTTTTCAAACATACAGGTACACAACGTAGCAAATTCGATTGGCATTTCTCAAAACTGTAAGATATACAGGGCGTTAAAGTTCGGTTTTCTTCTTTTGCCTTATTCTATTTCCATCGAAGTGTACATTGATGGATTTCCCAATTATTCGCTTAAATCCGCAGGGTGTTTTTGCCTGGGGCAAGGCCCCCTTTTTGCAACCATGTCGAGTTTCCAGATACATGATCAATTACGATGGCTTCTCTTGATCCCGCTAGATTATTAAATGTAATTTTTTCATAATTTGTTGCGTGTCTAGAAATGCAAGTAGGAACACACGAAGCAAATACACTTCTTAAGGAAAAAATCGTGTGTGTTCCTAGATGCTCTTGCAAATAACTGGGAAAGAGTGGCAAATACAAGAAAGACGCAAGAGGGAAAAAAGTTGGCCATCTGAAATGAGAATTTAAATATGGACAAAATCAATGTCCGGTTACGAGGAAATTCGCAATTCCCACTTCGATGCCGAAATTGCGTCAAATATCCATCGTCTCTTTTAGTAAGATATGTGGAGGAGGTGGTGCCAGCATTGAACGTTCAGTCCCGAAGAAATTGGATACTTTGATTTCGACAAAGTAATTTGCCTCAGATATCTATCCTTTTTTTTTTGACTAGGATATATGGTAGGATGGTTCCCTACCTCCGAGTCCGTTTCCCAGGGGATTCGATGGATAAACTACGTTAGATCCTCTCTTTCACTAAGAATTGTGAGGGCTGCTCTCCCAGAGTCCCGAGGCTAGAGCTTTCGAATTTGATGGATAAATTCCCCAAAAATCAATCCTCTCCTTTTTCAGGATGGGTGGGAGGAATACTGCAGCCCTTAGACTCCATTTCCGAGGAGAATCGAGTTTCGATTATCGATGGGTGGATCGCGTCAAACATCTATCTTTTCTCAATAGGATTCAAACTATATAAAATTTTGAAACGGTCACATTTGTCGATATATGGAAAATGGGGATTATATAAACCCAATTTAATAGAGTATTAATTTTTGCTTTATTATACTCATAAATTTTATGAATAGGCATTTTAAGGCCATAAAAACAGTGACATTTACACATTAACATATGTATATGTATGAAGAAATTGAACAAAATTCTCTGAATATTCAATAACTATAACGCCCGTTTTTCCATTTTATACGTCAAACAATGGAACATTTAAAAATAATTAACATCACTTTAAAGAATTAAAAACGAAAGAATTTGAGACTTTCAACGTTGTGTTTATTTTCGTCTTAAAGCTTTTGGTCTCTCTCTCTCCACCAACTGCAAATAAATCCCGAGTAAAAACTTACGGTATTGCTCTTGAGCTTCCTCTACGTCCTTAAAAACCACTAAAGGAGAAAACCCATTTAAAGCTCCAATATCATGATTGTAAATGAGGGCCGACAAAAAGCTCAGATCTTAATCCCGGCTATTAATTACCTTCAACTCGCTCAAGCGCGTGCAATGGGAGACAAGTCACAACATGTGCATTTTGAGTTAAGTTGTTTTTTTTTTTTGAGTCACGAACCACATGAGAATTGTTCAAGATCGTATCGCCTTTTGGGATGTCGAAACATAAACTCCGGCGACAAAGTTAAGTAACACAAGTTAGTCGCCCATTTTGCGACTTATTCCCTGTTGTTCGCGCTTCAGCGAATTATTCGCACATTTCTGAAGCCAGAGCTCAGTGTCAATCATACAGAGTGTCCCCGAAATTCCCGAACCAAAAATATAAGACGTTCCGAGCGAACTTATTTATATCCAATGGGGCTTTGTTTTTTCGCTACAGGGCCGGCTCTCAAATATTCGGTTGCTTTTTGAAAATAATAGCGCGTGGTTTGTAAATAAAATGTGTGTTTTTGTTTCCTACAAAGTTTCCCCCTGCACAGATTATTTTCATTTTTTCTCTGCCGTAAACCGAGTTTATTTTGATGCTTTGCAATAAATTATTATTGTGAAAACAATGTTAAAAAAATTGTATTTTGCGTTTCGTACGCAACAACAAAACAAATATTCCGTACATCTGACATACCGATTGTGTCTGCAACGGTTGTTGTTCGTCGCTGTTGAGTTTATTGTAAATTGAATCATTTTTGGTTTTTTAAAATAAAAATTATTCTATTTCTAAGAAGGCGGACATGTTCGTATGTGAATTCCGTCAGGGAAATGGAAGTATGGGTCTATCCTACCAAATATCTAAATCGCAGAATTTCGAACCATCAAACTTTCGCCAGTATTGAGAGCCAACTTACGGAAACGGGCAGTTTTGCTCGGACACACCAACACCGAAAATTTAGAAGAATGAAACATGGTGCGGTCCCAGTTGGTTGGTGAAATTCCCATGGAAGTAGAAGGTGCCTAAGACACTAATAATTCCCAATATAAAAATAACTGGTAAGAAAGCCTTCCGGAGGACCCTTGAGAGGTAAAATTATGCTTATATGTTTATGGCAAATATCGAAAAAGCTGCCTGTATAAGTCTGAAACGTGGTATTAGTAAAAATTACAAATCGTAAACAATTTGATGAAGGAAAAATGTTTCCCTCCATCAAATCGCTGCATGATGCTTCTCGCTGTTGCTTTTCAGATCACAATGATGATGCAACTTTTCGAGAGCCTCATAAATGAAAAACAAAATATGTTAGAGAAAAGGTCTTATTAAAATTAAAAAAAATAATAATTAAAAAGTGGGTTGATTTATATTTAGCCCGTTTCCGAATGATCCTATTAAGCAGCGAATAGAAAAAAAAATTATAATATGTATTAACAATGGGGTTTATCTCTAATGTACAAGAGAGGTGTAATTTTTTTGCCAATTTCCAAACTCGGAACGCCGATATCTCGGAAACGTGAGAGGTAATTTTCTTGAAAAATATCTCAAATCTATTGTCCCGATGCGCCTCGCAACTCCACGAAACTGCTTTAAAAAGTGCACTTTCGATATACAACTTAAGTGGTTCCCTACAAGACCCATATGTTAATGGAAATTACCGTTTTTGTTTGACGAAGGACCAGATTTTTCTGCAGAAGCCCGACACGGCATTTGGCTATAAGCTCGCATAAATATCGTTCTGCCCTTGGGCCGGTTACGTTTTCAACAGATCGAGACGAAATGTTCAAGTTGATAACGGCTTTATCTTTATCACACGCCTATGCATATTAATTACGACCATGACGTATTTAACACTGTGTGAAACTTTGAATAACTATCGTCATCGGGAAATGTCAAACTTCGTTTTCGATGAAGTTCTCTCAACAAAGGGAAATAATTTTTTTCATTTCGTCGGGGCACGTTTGCATAATGAAGTTGCCGTCT
Source organism: Euwallacea fornicatus (assembly GCF_040115645.1). NCBI lineage: Eukaryota > Metazoa > Arthropoda > Insecta > Coleoptera > Curculionidae > Euwallacea > Euwallacea fornicatus. The sequence goes on from NC_089553.1 coordinate 4,088,814, forward strand.
GGAATTTGCAACTTTTCCCCCCATTTTACTAAATCTGGAAAAATCGCATGTTACTTTTTATCGTGTGTCGTTTCCACGACCGATTAGCTGTAGCTGCACAAAAGGCAGATTATAATGCTTTTGTACGTTTTCGTACCAATGTCACTTCGTTGCTGATTAAGTCTGATGCCAGTGAGACGATGAACAAGATGCTCGCAATGCACGCTGCGCTGATACTCAGAATATTCGGGTTTTCGTTTGTTCCATACAGTCATGAGGTACGTGGTTGGAATATCCATGAGTTAGTGAGTGAAAGTGGACGCCGTTTGACTGTCACTTTGCGAGTGAAAGGGGATATTGTTAACGTAATTCTGGCTCTCGCTTTTGGTGCTCGGGGGTATGTTCTGATTGTTGTTTCTTGCGATTTACAGTTAGGTTTTTAGCAGGTTAATGGGCACGAAACAATTAGAATTTTAGTTGAAGTCGAAATGATTTGCCAACTTGGCTCTTCCGAAAGGCACTTATTAGAGCCACGTTTGAACGCAACCGAAAAATAATATCGCTACTTGAGCTCTCTCCAATATTTTTAGAACTTTTTTTACGAATTAATACTGTTTTTTTGTCGTTCACGTCTCAACTGTGTACGCCTCTGCCCCAAGTCGGAATCAATTGAAAACCATAACTGTTTTGACATATTTTTTCCATGAATTAATATCGTTTTGTTTTATTTTTATGGAATTATTGGACCCGTTGTAATGCCAAGTGGGTTCAATGGGAATAACGTTTTCTTGCCGAACACTTTATCCGATTCATCAAAGGATCTTCCATCGGCGTGCGCAACCCACATTCCACGACGAAATGTGGCTTATGCACGACGGGGCACCACCCCACTTTAGTGTAAACGTTCGTGGATTTTTAATTAAAACATCCTAAGAGATGGATCCGAAGAAGCAAGGATGCACCCATAAATTGGCCGGCAGCATCGCCCGATTTAGGGCTTCTAGACTTTTTCCTGCCGGTGGGAGCTCTTAAATTAAAACCGTATGCTTCCCCTGTCGTCGCGGAAGCTGAGCTACCGCAAACAATTTTCAACGCTGCAGATTGTTTTTAAAATAAGCTCAACACGACGCTCAACGATAAATTGTTTAAAACGAATTTATTTATGTATTCAAGAAAACAGTCGACATTTCGAACATTTGTTATAAGAGATAAACTAAATTGGTAGTTACTTGGAATTACAACTTTTTGCATGTTTTCGCTCCGACCAAATACCAATGATGAGTTGCAAGGTATCGTAAATAATGCTTTTTGTAGAGAAACTGTATAATTAGCGGGAATTTTACGAGAGACAAAGAAGTTCCAAAACGAGATCGGCTCGCGGCAGAGACAAAATAAAAGTCACTTATACAGGGGGCAACCAAACTATCCGCTTTTATTTACGAACCACGCGCCATTTTGAATATTTTAACGCATTGAAAAAATAACCCACTCACATTAAAACACGTCAATTTACGTAGCAAATCTCAGCTCTAATATTAGTGACCATCGATAAGAGCTTTTATGAATTACTTCGAAGAAACGACATTACCTTGAAAACTTGGGCGCCCTGTAGCTGTAAAACGAAACCACATTAGACATACAGTAGGTAAGTTTGCTTGGAACGCCTTATTTTTGGTTTAGAAATTTTCGGTCAACCCTTGTACAGTTAATTTAGGGACACCCTGTATATTTGAGAATCCTGACTTGGGATAAATTTTAGGTCGACGAAGACCGTGACGCGGAAAGTAAGCTATAGTGCAGTATACAAAGTTTGGATGAGAAAAGACAAAGATTTAAGCCAAGTTATAGTACCTAAAGGCTGATTTTTGATAGAGTCGCATAGAAAAACATTGTTTTTAACACGGCATGTAGTAACCATAGATTTCCAGGGGTTTTCAATCTCACGTTTCTCTCAAGAAAGCGCTAAAATTACATTTCTCACTAATCAGCTTTTCGAGGCTTTGCAGGTCTTGCGTATTTTTCGCTTAACTTCTGCGGCATTAATGAAAAACGCTTTACTTGTGAACTTTTTCAATATTTGAATCTTCTGAACCGAATATCTTCGTTCTCGCATTCGGAAGTATGAAAAAATTGAAACAAATCATTCAAATCCATGGCAAACAACGAATGCCCGTGCACTAATACTAGTTAATATGTATTTTTCGCTCTATATAGAGTAAAATACAGTTACCCCTTCTGCACATTAAAGACGCTTTTGTAAGGGTGGGAAAACCATTTACACACAAATGGATCGAAAGTTTTTGTTTACATCTTAGTTTCCATGGCGGAAACGAGACTTTACGACCGGCGGACTTTTTTTATTTTTACGGCTCGTCGCTCTCGGTAACGGAGCGTAAAGTAAAAATACCGCTTGTTAATTTTTAACTGCCTTTAATCAACTATCTAGGCATAATATTCTGTTGGTACATAAAATATTAAAGAAATATCATTTGTGCGGAAAATGTTGTGCATACCAGACCGTGTGCCGATAGAAGGATTACACCCTTGATCAAATAAAGCACTGAACCCAAGCTTCGGCCGTGGGCGTAATATTCTTCGTTTAGCCCTTTACACGCAAATAGCCATTGCAGGACCGACACCGTACGTTCTAACAGATCGAATAATTACACGCAAACCAAGAATACGCTCATCGCTAATGACGTCCACGTCATTAGAGGGCAGATGACCGTTTAATTATGTTAAATTTAAGATTCAGTCAACTGCGTAATTTATTTTTTGCCTGCCCTGTATATCTCTGGACCGACTAGGAATGTGGAGGAAAAATTGAATCGTTGGCATATTTTAACAAATTTTAAAAGAACGAAAAAGCTTTATCGTTTTGAATTTATTGCGAGTCACAGATTCTCACTATAAAGCAATTTTTATGATGTCGCCCTGTAACTCTGCATGAAAGTTAAAAACTGAAAATCAGAAAAATGCAACATCGTGGAATTATTCATCGCCCATTGGCGAGTCAAATTTGGTCTTTGCGGCCCCAGATCAGACGTTCCTCCATCTGCGCTTATACGTCGGTTTGTGGTCGATTGAATTGCAGTCTTTGATATATTGCGTTACAGAGGACAGTAGAAAGACGGGCGTGGTAAAGACATGCTTACCAACAATTTGTAATAATACAGGTTCAATATTACGTTACACCTGGGCGTTCACATAAACCGTCACGAAATTCTATTCACTCAAACATATTATTGAACCCAGAGCACGAGGTACTAAGGAGGTACCACGGAAAAAAAAAACGACAAGTGTGACGCAACACTTTGCACAGCTAAGCCCTTTGAATAGAGGGTCGCCAAATAACAAAACGTTGCGTCACAATAGAGGGGTGGAAAACGTGCCACGTTAGCCTTATTAACCACTTAACCATACACCTCCTGAACCAGAAAATTTATTCCCTCAATAGGGCCTTTCATGTACAATTTTACACCCTCAGCATTTTATTTATCTCTGTAATACACGTAATAATATACCTACCCTTTAACTTGGCACGAACTTTGTTGGCAGTTTTTTTTATATCGCTCATAAGGTCTTCAAGTTCCTGCTTCGTCTCTGAAAGAAAGAAAAAAGTGTCTTTTAGTACTTCGTTTTGTCTGCGCAAATTAAATAAAAACAAAACTTTGCGATGCCGAAGCTTATTACATAATATCGATTCCATAAAAAGGACATTTCTCAAGAGAAAATTTCTCATTAGTCACCATGACGAATTTGGTCGGGGTCAATAGTTTATTTAGAAAAAATTCTGCCGTCTTCGGAGGTCGTATTGGGCCCACTCGATATTCTCACGACATGTTTCATTAAAGAGTGAAGAGCTGCGAATAAGAAATCCGTGGAAAAGTAATAAAAGTTGTCCAAAGACACGATGTTATCGTATATTGAAGTTCACCAGGATAAATTTGTTTTCTTTTCGATTACTTGGGTGAGGGGCTAGGGATTGAATAATGGATTTTCCACATAGACGAAGAAACTTTAAAATTCTGAGTGGCAGTTTAACGGTTCAACTCGAACGGGCATCAATTTGTCACTATGTCTGGATAAATTCCAATATTGTCTAACAAAAATTGAAACCTACTCGAATATGCTAAGCATCTCCAATGGGTCAGCATTCCAGCAAAGAACCAGGAGACCATCAATCATCTTTTATTCTGCATGCCGACGAGGCTACATTCAATATTCTAACGATTCAGCGGAAGACGTCTTTATTCTATGCGGGGCATTCCATTACGATCACTTTTTCGCTTATTAGTATGAACACGTGACGCAATATCCATATTCAAGTGGAATGTGTATCATATGCTTCAGAGTTATGAATAAGGACGTAATTATCGGTTGTATGTGTATGCATGGTAATTTTAGCTGACAAATAATACGCGTTTAGTGCCCCAAACTATTATGTTCACGTGATGCGGCATTCATATTCAAATGGAACGTGAGTCATATCTTACAGAATTGTGAGTAGCAAAGGTGCAATTAATATTCGTATGTGTGAGTATGATCTAAGGCGATTTGAGACATTCTGGGGCAAATTGGGTCGGTTGATGTTCATTTAACTCCATGAACGGAATTAAGGAAGGGACACGCCAGTTTGAGATAGCAGATGCGTACTAATCCCCTCTAATAGATAAACTACACCCCCTCAAGATTTTTGCTTTAACGGCGATGTGGGCGATTTGCCCGATGGCGTCATGGCGTCAGCGTGTCATCTCATTGTTTTATAAACGTGTGGGATGGGAAACAAACAGTTTGATTATTTTTGGTTTTAATAACATTATATCTCCGTAAAAGGAACTTACACGCCGAGTTACGTCATGGCAAACCTTTTAAGGGCGGGTATATTTATTTTTTTAAGGAGTCACGTTTTTTTATCGTGCTTATCTAATAAGGTACACGAATTGCAATTCATAATGCATCCAATGTGCGCAATTTTCGTGCTTCCCTGCTTCTTACCTTTTCTAGATAATTACATTAAGCCCGTTTAGCGGAAGCATGCGAGATATCCAAATTTGTCCTATTTCTACCAGTGTCAATCTGTGCAGTACCCCCAAGGACCACCCAGTATACGAGGTGATGAAAGAGTCATTGTCCGCCGGTTAGGATCTCCGAACGGGTGACAGTTAGAAGGGCGTTTAAGTTAGAGCAAAGTCGTTTATTTTAATGGTCTAAACCGGACGTACTTGTCAGGTTCCTGAAATATCTCGAAAACAGTAAGAAAAATAATTATTCCGCGAAAATTATCAATTTTATTTTAATTAAACTTGGGACGTTGGCATTCCTTAAAATAGCGGTTTGCGTGACACTGACTGATACGCTCTATAGACTCATGTTCAGCTGAGATATCGAATTGTAAAAATTACGGTCGAACATGTTGGAAATGTACATATACTGAATGGGCAAATATCTGCCAAACATTACGAATATCAGGCAAATGTGTAAAATGGAATTGTCAAATTCGTGCAAATGCTTTGAAAATGTGTCAAATACTTGTCAAATAAGGAGCAAATATTCCAAATGACTGACAGATTTTTCGATTGAGAATTTTTCACATATCAAATGTCGGTGAACACGTATTTGGCGAGCGGCTACTCGCCGAGCAACACTCACTTAAACCAACCGCGTTAACGGTTCGCATTAACGACGACATTAAGTAAATTGCAAAAAGTTTAAATTAAATTCACCTTTTTTGCAGTATCATCGTGAGTTATAGAACTAAAATTATTCCTCGGCCATTGCTGCTTCAAAAAAAAAAAAAAGCTGATTATGCAAGCCCTACCTTTTTGCTCTCGACATACCTGCTGATATTTGATAATTTTTCTCTCTTAACACATTGTTGACCACAATGAATTAACGAACTGAGAATTATGTATGCAACTACTTGCAATCAACCCAGAAACAGCGTTCGGTAAATTTTTAATGGAACGTGACTATAATTTATATCTCTTGCACCCCCTAAAACTCTGCGTTCTACTTTCGAGAACCCCTAAATATTTAATTGATCGCCCCCTTGTCGTGTGAATATTTTACAACAAAGTGTTAATTAAGGGCATTGACTTATTTCGCCCTGGTTGCGACGACAGAAGTTAATATTCCATATATGGTTTTTGGCTAGACGAGGCAAATGTTCGGAAAATACTCTGACCGAAATGGCTGCAATACTTTTCCATTTCTGCCTGCTATGTAATGGATAAAGGCTTATCGATCTGACCTAGAGCTGGATTTCTCCCGGCTCTCGGCGAATAAGCATTTGTTAAGGGCTTATCAGTTCCAATGATGTCGGAATTTTCCGACATTTCGTATGAACAACAGGCAAAGTAGCAAAATACATTGTCAGAATATATCTCTGTCCTGATTTATGATGTGCGCAGGAAACTCCTGTCCACCGCAGATATGATTTAAATAGCAAACTTCATTAACCGTAATAACTTTAGTAATAGCAAATATGTAAAACGATAATTTGTTAAAAAGGCTTTCCGCATAACATTATGCAGAGTTCTATGCGCGTAATACATGGGCCTGTGACCGATAGAATTTTCAGTATTTTCATTAATTTTAATTTATAGGTCATGGATAGGCAAATAATAATTTATTTATAAAATTACACTCAATTGTTGGGGTAAATTGAACGATAGATGAAACTGTATTATATCCCGGAAATTCTTGTGAAATTACCTACCGTGTACTATGTATAAATTGCGTCCTACACAAATTGGCACTTTCCATGGAAAATGAGAGTTATTGCGATTACATCGATACGTCGTTGACATACCATTTACATTCCTTTTGCGGGTTGGAAAAGTGGGCACAATAAATCAAAATCTAAGTAAAAAATCTTAGTCACGCATATTTTTTAACAAAGAAAATATCATTCAATCTGGTGCCTAACGTCATAACTCACGCACTGTACAGGATATTTCAGGTTTTAATAATCAAATTTAATCACGTATTCCACATCCAAAAATAACCGTACCTTGCTACATAAATTATACACCGAAATTGCTTTGGTGCGGAAATACAAGGTGTAGAAATTTCGTTGAAAAGAGCAAAATCGTAATTTTTTTCAACATCCTACGAGACTTTGTGGGTGTTGATAGCTAAGGAAACGGTAAATTTCGTCATTAAATAGTGAATTAGGACAAACATTGATAACACCATCAACAATATCACTATTCGACATGGCTCTCGCATGAGCCGATCAAAACGATCCCTTCGCCAACACACAACTTACTTCGACTACTCACAAAATGCGCAACACACTGATGTGCTGAGACTTTTCTGACATGGAGTAACAGGCTTCTTGTATTTTCATTATCGAAACCTCGTCCGAGTTGCTAGATCGAGGGCACGTTTTAACTTTCAATTAGCCCCGAACGTAAAAATCAGGGGGAGCAAACTCTGGGCTGCGCGGAGCCCATGTCGCACCGTTCAATCCATCTCCCCGGATAATTTTAATTAACCTCTTAGCGTCACCCGCACATCTCTGCGACTTGGACGTCCATATCTAATTAAAACCATTCTCGTTGTCTTTCTAATAAACAAACATTTTGCAGACGAGGGTCAAGCTCCAATTAAAAAAAACGTAGAAAGCTCTCTCCCCTTCATTTATTTTGAATAAAGTGGGGTTTAAATAAACAGTGTCCTATTAATCCTCACCAAACAATAACCGAAAACTCATGTTGATAATGGAAACGGCGAGTTGCAAATGAATTGCGAATGGAACTTTATGTTTGTGAAAAGGGATGTGATATATAATGATCATCCGTCCGACGGGAGTGTTGTACGGACCATATGTGTGAATATGCGTGTATGAGGAATACCATTTCTGCCTGTTACCTTATGCACTGTGTTCGCAAGGTCTTCCTCGAAGACTGTGACAGTCTTCTTCAAGATTTTTCATTTCTAGCAAGATCTAAAATGCCACGCTAGTATTTTTTTTAAATCGTGTTTAACGCTGCCATTGAATCGAAATAATAATAATGATTTGTTGAAAAGTTAACGGGTGGAGGGGATCCAGAACCGCGGAGTAGATCAAAAGTTTCAAACGCGGCCAGCAAAAAGCAACAAAGCTCACATCGGTATCTTCTTCGTGGGTAAACACCGTAAAATGTTTTTTCAAAGAACACTTTTTATCGAAACTCATTAAAGTACAATTGAGCCCTACATGCAAACTAGATTTATGACCTGTACCTGTAATCTGTGAACAGAGAACACCATTCACTTTATTGTACTTCATGTATCCATAAAATTAAACGGCAGTTTCTTCAACCTCACAAGAAATACATATTACATGGTTTTTTTGCCCTAATTGGCATTACTTTGGGGACGTTTTTTCTGAATTTGTATGAGCAACCGACAATAAAGCAGAACTATTTATGGTGCTAATTTAATTGTCAATCAATGACAAGGCATACGTACGCCCTTTTTGCTAATTAAATAGGAGTCTCGTTGGCCGCAAGATAAAATTACATAATTTTTTTTTTATTTTAAAAGGTTTCTCTTTGGAGAGCTTTTTCGCTACCTGTCTGCGTAATCATCAATAAAAAAAGAATTATTTATTATTGTTATTTAGTTTTAGGACGATAACAAAGCACACTCGCCATTTGTTTTTTTTTTCTACTAAATAATTAGTCATGTCCCGATCCGCCCCTTTTCCGAAATTCGGTCCGGTCAATTTCATTAAAGTTTCACTCGATCTGGCGGCGGCGTACGTATAATAAGGTCTTTGTTGACCCTCATTTCACGACATAGTTTGCGCTTAAGCTCAGGGGAGTTAATGATGAAAAGAAGTAGTTCATACAAGAAAAATTACGTTTTCCTTTTTGCGGCAATCGTTGATGATGGCTCAAAACAAGCGGGAAGTTGGTAAGAAGTGACGTGGAAGTTGCTTTGTCGTTCCAAACAAACCTCGGAATTTTGTCGCTTGTGCTGTCCAAGTGGTACCTTTCACAATCAAAGGAAAATGTTGATGGCGATACTTGTCTGGCGGCAACTGAAGACTGATGGAATTTTGAAAGCTGAGATAACCCGAAAAATCAGGCGCAAAACGAAGTCTGATATAGTATTGAGTGGATGTTCGTTTTTTCACTCTCTTGTCCGCCGCCTATGTGTTTTCGTACGCACCTGACTTCGCAATCCGGACAGTCGAAGTACTGGCAGCTGAGGGTAGCCGAGGGCATTTAAAATTAGAAGAGCACGTTGTTTTTGTATATTCGAATTTTTGACGAATAAGCGAGATTTTCACTTTCAGCACTTGGCTTCTCCTAAAAAATCCTAAAATATTCCATGCTCTTTCACCTAGCAAATTAAAATCTTTGTTACGCGGAATTGGCCATTTTTGGCAAAAAGGCAATAGCGACATTAAAAACCAAGAACAAATAAAAGATGAATACTTCTTAAACCACTGAGATTGAGCTGTGCAAGTATCTCCCGTTCGTTGTAGAACTCCCTGTATTCATCATAATTTTGTTGGCGCACTGTGTAGAGTTCAGAGTTTTGTTGGGAATGAGGATAAGCACTCCATTAAATCTGCTCACTTTGCATACATTTATAAGATTACGTTACAGTTTTACGTGCGAAGTAAAAATTACCCATCCGCCCGTAAGTATTCGGAACTGTTGGGTTTAGAATGTGCCTTTTGACAAAGGGCTGTAATACGATATAACTTGATACGAACACCGTCAAAGTGCGAATCTAATCTAAAACGCCCATCTTTGAGGCGAAACGTCAATCAGGCAGAAAAATATATCAGTGACGGTATCCACTGATTCGTAGGTAATAATAAACCGTGGGAGGGAAACCGTACAAGGGAAAGCAGCTAAATCACAAATTTATACATTTCAAAGAAAACTTCTACTAGGTACTTTCCCACCTACCAAAATCTAAAGATTGGCCGAAGGTGGATTTCCTTGGTATCTTCACTAAATAGTGAATCAACTACGGTCAAGAAATGTTGAAAACTCACCAATACTGGGCGTGCGTGTTTACAACGTCTTCTGAATACAATACAGGGTGACATTTTAAAAACCTGCAACGGCTATAACTCGGGAATGAAAATAAATTTGAAAAATTCCCCGAAACCGTTCCTATAATAAGTAGAGGGACCAATATTATGTACTTACTAACCTACCCACGTCTACTCGCTAACCCCCAGCCACCCTAACGTTGTATTTTTAAATGGCAACCCTCCACTTGTAATACCTCGTTTGAAAGCTCTTCAAAAATACTTTACGATTGTATTAACTAACGTCACATTTGCTCAAGCAGTTATAGAATTATTAACTAAAAAATAATAGAATATAAATGCTCAGAATCGTATTGAAGCGCAGACTAACATTCTAACTAATACTTGCATCGTTTATTTAGAAGTTTTGAAGAATTTAGAACTGTTTATATATTTTTTTATTATAGTCTTGTGCCCAGCAAAGTTAGCACACTCTTTTTTATACAGAATTCTGCTTTTAAACGTTCATTTATTTTATTTCCTTTTGGTAGTGAGATCAATCAAGAAGGTTTTAAACTAATATCCTTTAATGATCTTTGAAACTTTGATCATCAGTGTCATTAAAGCGTTCGTTTCGTTTCATTTTTCCCCGCAACGGCGTACAGTATTGCCGCCGAATGTGCAGAAATGACACGCATTTACGATTCGGAGAATCGTTGTTTCCTCATTGCAGCTGCCGCGTTTCGTGACGGATATGACGGCAGAAATGTGAGCCGTGAGTACGTGCGACAACTCGTCACTAAAGCTCAAGAAACAGGTTCTGTTAAGCTAATAAGAAAAAGCACGAACCAAGAGTCCTTAACGGAACAGCTCAAGTGGAAGTTCTCGGTCAGTTTGGGGCGAACCCCTACTTTATCGATAAGTCACGCTGCTAAGGCAACGGGAGTTTCACGCGAGACAATTAGGAGGGCATTAAAATTGAATAAGTTTCATCGTTGTAAAATGCAAATCGTTCAAGAACTTTGTGACGATGATCCGGACAGGAGAACTGAATTTTGTGAATTAATGACTCAGAGAATTGTTGCTGAACCTCGACTTGCGAAAAACATTTGTTTTAGTGATTAATGTTCTCTTTACTTAAATGGACATGTTAATAAGCAAAGCTATCGTTATTGCAGTGAGCGGAATCCACACATATTTAGAAAAGGTCGAACAGAGATCCTGAAAAGCTCAATGTTTAGGGCTGGTATATTGGGTTTACAGAGGGAAACTTAAACGGTGCGGTTTATGTCTATATGATTGAAAATACCGTTTAACCGTTGATTGTTCGCGAATTAGAAAACCACGCTGCCACACAAGGAAATATGTCTTCAAACGAGGATTTGCTACATTTTCAACGCGACGCAGACCGTCCTCGTTATGTGGCTCCAGTTGGGCAATGGTTGGATAACCATTATTCGAACGAGTGGATTGGTAGACGAGGAGCTGTGAGAGCGGCCACCAAGGTCTCCGCACTTAACGCCACGTGATTTTTTCTATGGGGATCTCTAAAATCTGACGTCTTTAAAACTCTCCCTCACTCAATCGAGGAACTTCGAGAAAGACTTATTCAAGCATGCCGGGCTATATCGAGGGGAACTTTGGCTAACGTTCGTCAAGAATTTGAAAACAGGCTCTATTATTGTCCGGAAAGTAACGGAAGCCATTTTGAACCCTTAATTAAATAAGAGGTAAATGCAAACATTCTATTCCTTTTTTATTTAATCAATCGATAACAGCTCGAACAAAGGTGATGTTAGTTAATGCGATCGTAAAGCAGTTCTAAAGAGCTCTAAAATGAGGTATTACAAGTGGTGGTGGCCATTTAAAATTACAAAGTTGAGGTGGCCGAGAGTTAGGAGGTAGACGCGGGTGCGTCAGTAAGCGCACAGTTCTGGTCCCCGCTACTTATTATGAAAACGGTTTCGAGGAATTTTTCAAATCGTTTTCCTTTCCTGAGCCGATAAGCATTGCAAGTTTTTAAAATGTCACCCCGCACGTACGATATTTCATCTTAAACCGGCTCCGCACGTATGACGAATGAAGTAAAGGTCATATTTCCCATAAACCCCAAAAAACAAGAATCCTTAAACCACCTTTTAACGATCCTCTATTAAATCCGAAGGTAATCGAAAAAGTATCTCTTAAGCCGAAATGGTTCTTTTCATCTTTTGGCCAATAGCCAACCGACGTTATTGCGACGCTCCGCGGCGATTCCTGATACGAGCCGAGCCACCCTAATTTCATTAGGGCCCATTACGGACGGGGATGCTTAACTCTCCGTCAAATTACATTAAGCTCAAAATAAATGATTCTGGTCGCGTAACTAAACGACAACGGTATATTTTCGAGCTGGGCTACCTTAAACCGTAAATATTATAATTAGCCGTGGATCAGGGTAATGGCTATGCAAATTGTTTCTACCTACGTGCTATTTTAACCCCAGTTCGTACAGTTTTTGCTTAAAAAGACTCATTAATATTGCCTCTGTTTGTTATAACTTAAATTATATTCACGAGACTCCATAACCGAGTAAACATTTGAGGAAGTTTTGACCCAATTTCGGTTTCTGGAAGCCCTGGACTGGTGGCTTATGACAAAGTTATACTTACGTAAACAGTAACGAAAGCTTATAATACTTGTATTAATGACTGTAAGTGCACAGCTTACCATATCTCGTTTAAATATTATGCCAAGTTATCTCACTAAGATACGAACTAATATTTCGCAAGATAAACGAAAATGCGAACTTTTCTAAACGTAGATCTCGGGAGCCCTTGTTGCCCATGGAAAGAACTCCATGTGTGTTTGGTAATAAGTTTGATTAGGATTAACACGCCGAAGAGTTCCGGAGGTTGGCCGCCCTGCCTGACCGAGCCTCTTCACCGGCTGATCATAAGGAACGTGTTAAGAAGATGGCGAATATGTGCTCAATCCTTTTTCGCTTCGGCTGCATCATGGAAAGCAAAAAATATATCAACCTTAACATTAACTTCATCTATTTACTCCGACCGAATTCGCACTTCATTCGGAGACTGAAAGAGCTAATGTCAAAAATTGAAGCCTTCAATATGTGGGAGATACCTCGATCGCGTGTCAAAGCACGGGCGTCAGACGGGGACTGTCATGAACGTCAGCGGGTCACGTCAAACCAGTCAAAACGTCTTTGAAATAATTCATTAATGAAAAATCATACGTACACTAATGAAGGTCGTTAATCACGGAGTCCGTATCCGTTAAAAAAGCGTATTAATTTTCAATCCACGGAAAAAAGTTCAACCGAGCATTTTTATTCCTATTCCTTCGGGCGGAAAAGGGCATTTTGGCCCCTACCCCGATTTTAGAACCCCTCGTAATGTCTCTCTAATTACGATCGGGGTTTAATTAACTTTTATGGAAATTTACTTAGAATTTTAACAGTTTCACTAAATTAATAACGAATCACGCATCGCCGGTCAATACGTCCATGTTCAATGGGACGACGAACATTGGGAAAGATAGAAAACTGTGGGACAAAAACGCTTCAAATCGTTTCATATTAAGCCGTCGATTTATCGATTTCACATTAGCTACGTATTTACTGATATCGGTTATGCTTACTCCAACTTCATTACTCAAACAACGAAATTTCATTCAGCTTAACTCGGCGAAAAATATCGATTGACCTTTTCAGTCGCGGAAAATGACAAATGAAATAAATACCTTAAAATGAAAATAAATAAATTTTAGGAAGAAGTGTATAAATATAAAATACAAAACGTGCGCAGCTCGGGGTATTGTTATAAAAGCTCTTGCGTGTATTTAATTATGGAAAAAATCTAATATGCTTCCACTAGTAGAATTTCCTTACTCTTTACGTAGCGTCGTCCTGGAAACAACTTGTTTGTTACTTAATCAATCGATTAGAGAAACTGGTCCCAAGTGTTAATCATTATTTAAAACATACAGTTCGTTTATTTTCAAATCTAAATTACCCATATCTATTTTACATAAACACTATCCCACGCATCGGCATGAAACATGTAATTTTTTATGAATTTAGACATGCTTACTTTTTATTATTTAAATTATCCTTCATATTTGTGTCTATTTTTTTCTGTGTAATTTTTATTCACCCAACAAGTATGAATGGGATATGAGGTCATGGAAAAATCGCCTGTAAATTAAAAACACCAATGCTCGCAAATGCAAAAAAAATTACATTATTTTGGTTTGTGTTACGTTTCGCGATTCATTTATGCAGGATCCAGTAGTCAAATCAACCGCCCCTGTACATAGTTTTTAATTGTATTGCATTGTGTATTTTGATTAGGTCGAGACACGATCGGAAAGGTGGTAGATTGTAAATAGACTTGGGGTTATTGTTATCGTCAAGGAGATGATGTACCCCTTCGGCACGCCCACGGTAGACTTTGGTTGGTGCGTGAGAATTCCCACTTAGCTACTTTGCCGGCGTGGGAGTTCCCCGCGGAAGACTTTGTTGGCCCTAATGATGCAGACGCAATTGCCGCCGACGAAGGATTCCTTATCAGCTCCAGCTCCACGATCCGATGCGCCGGGTAGCGCACGTGGTGTCGTTGGCGCCCCCCCAACCAGGGTACGCCCATGGCGCGCCGTCGGAGAGTTAAGTATTTAAGACTTTCCCGAAGATGAGGAATTCCTCCTAAATCGATAACACCTAAACCGATAATACCGTTTGAGTCTGTTATTAAGAGACCCGAAAGCGCGGCTGAGAATCTTTGAGCACGGGCTTGAAATTCTCCAAACTTACGGTTTTTTTTTTAGTAGGTGAAAACCCCCACACAGGCTGGCAGCACGGGCTCCAGTAACGTCTTTCCGACAAGATTTTTTACCCCGGGGTCGCCCCCCCCCTCTCCTCCCACCCCCCAAGGGGGGAATTCCTATGCTACTCCAAGTCCGATTCTGATTGATATTCGATTCGGTTTCAAAGTGGAGGCCAAAGCCGCGCCCACCCTCATATATACAGCTTCGAATTATACACTAACGAAATAACAACCTACATTTTTGTATATTGGTATAAACTATAAACTATCCATGGAATAACGCAGGCAGATGCTAAGAGACCAACACCTAACAATTTAGGGTTAGTCAAACTGTAAGTAACTGATTTCATAACGAGTTACGACATGAAACTTATTCAATCACTAATTTTAATGACAATTGTCAATTTATTTATCAAAATTTATAAACCCATAACTTGATTTTTTATACAATAGTATTTTTTGTCATATGTTTTGTCAGTAATCTAAACTCATATTAAAACAAAATGTTCCTTTTTTAAAAGGTATATGCACTAACTCCATCACTATTTCACAAAAAAAAACATTTTTTTAGTGGTCATCCGGGCCTCGAGATATGGCTGCTGTGGAATTTTCTAGTCGAAGAACCAGAGGAGTATCAAAGATCAAGTTTAAAAAGCCCCGCCAGAAAATATTGTTAATGATAATATTGCAATAATTCTTGTTAAAAAAAAAGTGAAATATTATCCATTGATCTTGCAGAAATCAAAAGTATTTTTAATACTTTAAACAATAATTCCGGGTCAACCATTTGCTTAATTTAAAGCCCTCTGCACAATGTGTCCCCTAAAAATTGGGGTTTTCACAGTTTTATCAAAGTTTCTATTTTTGCTACCCAACTTTTAGACAAGCTTTGTCTGGTAACTTGGCCATACCATTAAAATCACCATTTGGTAAGTTCCAAAATTAGTGTATCGTGTTTAGTTTCGGGTCTCATTGTTGAACACTTCCGAAGTTGGTTACAATAGGTATTGATACAAAATTTCATGTTAAGTTCTTACAGAACTTGAAATGGGGTCATTCGTTCATTAAGTGTCTAGAACGTTTCGATTATTAATGAACGGGGCTACATTAGAGCAAAAGTTTCTCAAAAAAGCCATTCTTCACAAAACATTAATTATTGTTAACCTTGGGTGTGACACTTCCATGTTCTGGAATATCTACTTTCAATCTCACAAGAGGTATAATTAATATTAATATTTACCAAAAGGAAAACCCTTTTTTTTGGGTTTTGAACTCTTCACACGTATACGATTTCGTGCCAATTTAAAACTCTTTCAATGACAATAATAAATCCGAATGTTTCATGCCGGGACCCATAATAAATCACTCCAATAAAACGGTAATAGAAATGTTAGATTTGTTCCAAATTCCCCTATTTTCACGTCAACAAAATCTGGAAATGTCTAGAAGAAAACGACTATTTAATATCGTCAAAAACCCTCCACAAGCTCATTTATCTAACGCTTAAATAACAATTCCATTTTGAGATGCGTTGAGGCGAAAGATTCGAATGTGGATTTTAGAAGTGATTCAAAAATACAACGGATGAATTGAAGAGCAAAAGAATGCATAATTTATTTGCTGTTTGACTGAAAAGTGGCATTTCATTTATGAAATCCTATTCATAAAGGAAATTCAAAAAAAATTCAAGCAAAGCCCTCGCGACTTGATTGGGTCATGAAACGTGCATATGATTGCAAAACTCTACTCCTTCATCGCCCTAAAAAAAAAAAGACCCATTATCGCACCCATTGCGTTGTCAAAGTTTCACACAAAAATGAATTAAGGGCCGTTATCCCAAAATTATTTTTAACCCATATCACAGTTTATTAATAACGAAGCCATAGGAAAAGCTTTTTTTCCGTCGAAAATTAAGCAACCCCTTAAATCGATTCGCCAGAGCAAAATAACAGACTTTGGACCTGAGCCAAGGAGGGCAGAAAAAGGGTGGCGAGCCATGAAGAAATTGGAGGGCGGCTCAGTTTCTATTGTGAGCGACATAAATTTCGTAGCGAATTTTCTCACCAGCCCTTCAACATGATGCGGCAGTCCGTCCATCTGAATATCCTCTTCAATGTTTGTTAAATGACCATTTATGCCGCCCTCATAAATTCAATTTTGTGTTGAGCCGCCATTGGATGAAATGCTCATTATTTACGAACATCTCAACTCGAACTGTGTTTCCGACCTCAACCTGTTAATACACTAGAGCATAATGTTATACTATACGCATTCATGCATGAGGCATGTTAAATTTCAATACCCGAAGTTCACAAGGTTTCGTTCGATCGACAAATTTGCAGTTTATGTTGCTTTGTCCTGCAGTTAAGCCAAGCTAAGCCGCATAATGGTTAGTGATACAATAGATGCTAGAAGTATTGCAGTTTAAAATAAAACTTGTGGTGTCTCACATGTGGCGAGCCACAGGTGCATGGTCTACATAAATAAAATAAAAAAAAAAACTTTATTTCGTATAAAGTTGCGGTTAAAGCAGTCCTCACGCCCCAGCAGGAATTTTATAGAGAAGTTGATTTGATTGATTACAATCAAGAAGGAGCTTTCAACGTAACGTAGAAAACACAGTGATAGCAGCACGGTTATAGAACGCGCACAAGTGCCTATTTCGGCACGAAATTTTTAAAAATCCCATATGGCGTACGCTTTCTGCCGGTCACTGTATATCTCCGCTGATTGCGTTACATGAACATACGTTTCGTTATTAAAACAATGATTAACAAAGAGATTTCCATTCTGGTCATGAACCATTATGAAACGTTGCAGGTCCCTTGATACGTGCACTCGAAGGGAAAATGACGTGCCTAACACGGAAAATCACTTTCCGCACTCCATGGGCAATAATATCAACATTAAGGTAAGACGACATATTGGAGCACGAATTAAAGTTTGCAAAACGAGGAGCAAATCGACGAGTCGGCAGTGAATGAGTGCCAACGCCGAGTCTTATAATATAAACTAAAACATCGTGACAATTTTGAAGTATCTGGTAACTTTGAGATTGTCAAAAGTTTAGTTGGTAACACTGCCGAACATTATTAGACGTTTCTCGACGCCATTTTTTTTACTTTCACTAAAATTGTATGCATGAATCATGTCCAATACAACAGAGAAAAAATAGTCATAGGAGAATGGTAATATAACTGATAACCGAACTATCAGCAGTACGTTTATGTAACCATACCAGCTCCACAAAAAAAAAAAAAAAAAAAAAAAAAAATCCAGAATTTTTTTTTTGAAAATTTGATGAACAGATGAGCGTTACATTTTCTATTCTGGGGAGTTTTCCTCCGAGCATTTCGTAGAGCCGGACATACGTCTCTACCTGACCTACATACTTAACGCCAAATCCGAGCCGGGAAATAAGAAGCTTATATGGTAGTAAAGTCCATAAGTAATCAATTACTCTTAACTCCGGTGCACCTTGGAAAAATCTTCAAGTCGATAATTCAATCCGAAGTTATTCGGCAATAATCCGCTTACTCCAGCGCTGCAATACTAGTCGACCTCTGGATCAATACAAAACGTGTGTAAGCCGTCTGGCATACATGGCAGACTTCGTGTGCCTAGAGAGCCCTTTTTGAAATGCCAACTCGACCCTTTTTTCATCAAAGGGGAACGACTCGCTATTGAGGTTAAGAAACGCAAAAAAAAAGGGAAAGAAAAAAAATTTTATTATCAAAATGAGGGCATTCCAGCGGATCTATGGGCACCTTCGGACCATCTACGCGTCTCACGCAACGTCAAATAAATAACGAGATTTTCTTTGAGAAGAGAGAGAGTTATGACAATACCCTGAATCATTAGATATGAATTAGGTCTGCACATAAAGGTCAGAATTGAATGGAGAGTCGTGCCTGAAGAGGCGCCAGAGGAATGTTGTATTCGCCATTAGTATTCCGCCCTTAACCCATCGTTAGACTGTGGTATTACGTATTCAAGCCGTCGACGTTAAGGAAGTTTGCATATTTTTGTAAATGGCAGTATCGGAACTTTGTGTAGTTGGAATTTGTAAACAATGGCATAGATATAAATTTAATATGGAACAAACAAAATGGCCGTACCTGCGATATTAGCGGGAAAAATTGTCGATAATTTTCCGAGGGCGAATTGATAAGCATCACGTTTCAGTCCCAATTAGAAAAATTATTATACCTTCAAGTTGCACTGAAAACTTATATATAAACGTTATCGCTGACGCTGCGCTTGTGCATGTGATTGTTGTTTTATCGTATTTGCCGATTGCTCATGGTGCAGGAGCTTTATGTTACGCATGTCACGTCACAGTCGTTTCGATTCTCTAAGAATATTTTATATTACATAACCTATCCCGACTGTCCACTGCTTTAGATTTGTACAATTTTGAAATATGACAGGCGTCAAGAATGTTGACAATTTTGACGCGTATCAAATTACATACGTAATGTGTTTTGAACCGACGAAAAATGTCTCCGAAAATTCAGGTTGGATGTGTGAATAGCCTTCTGGTCTAACTTAAACGGTTCAGAAACCACGCTCCTTTAAAAAGTAACATCTGTCATATTTCAAACGTCAATGTATCGAAACCAATTGACAATCTGAGTACACCATGTAACGTAAAATATTACAACAACTTTAAGGAGGGATCCAAAAATGCATTTATATACCGGGTATTTCATTTAAAATAAGCAATTCTCCCAGTTCAATCGGGAAGTGTCACCATCAAAGATTGCGAAACTGTACCGTAAAATTGCTTTACGTGGATTCCCCTGCGGCTTATTGTCTAATTTCAAGGTTTTTCCTTTTTGTAGTTTTTCCATAACCGATCGCCTAAAGGCCTTTGGTCAAAAGAAACGTTACCGTATAGAGAAACTTGTTCTCACAATCAAAGTTCTTTTTCCTGGCTCTCATGGCTTCCAGCGAGTGGATCGCTGTGGCTACCTGCATAGAAATTCTTATTTTATACTTTTTCGTACATCGTCCTCTAACCATCTCGTATGTCCATTACTTCACCTGTCACCTAGATAGCATGCACACATACAAAGTCTCATTCCAAATTTAATAAAACTGTCTCCGCAACCTGAATCCCCATTTCAGGAATTCTCCCTGAATTGTGCCTTGACTTCCTATTAAAGCCAAAGCCACTTTACGCCCTCAATTTAAAACAAAGCCATCCATTATGATTTTAAAAGCGCACTTCGGCTTGCTGCCCTGGATTGTCCTAATTCTCTCTGCTATAATTTCCATCATCCCTTCGCAACACTAGAGAGTGAGGGCCATAACGAAAGGCAAGTTAATTAATTGCGACCTTCGGTTAATAAGTGTTGTTAACATTTGTTGCGACCGTGTGCATTTGTGTGTGAACGGGCAATTTTCATCCGAGGATTCATATTTGTCAAATTCATAGAATGGAAAATAATTCGCCTCAAATCCACTAATTCCAACAACAAGACATGAGTCAGAGTGATAGGAATGCTTTTGAATATTATAGTATTTAATTTGTAGATACTGATAAGGTAACTGTTATCTGAGTCATGCAGAGAGTAAAAAGATATCTCATGGAAACAATAATCTTATCATGTTTATGATGTGCTATAGCATTTGCAATTCGGCCTCAAAACCCACAACAACCTTATTTTTCCACGACCGAACTTTATCTCTATTAATTCTGAATAACAAATGCATCAACAATACAGAATGCCCGTTTCTAGAGCTCAAACATAGGGATCACCGTAAATCAAAAAAGATTACATGTTACGGGTCACTCATGCAGTTTGATGATAATATACAAAATCTTGTTTTTTTTTTGCAAAGAGTGTCTGGGACGTAACAATACAAGAGACGATGAAGAAAATTATGAAAAATCTTCGAAAGAGTTTCCATCCACTTCCAATCACAATTCCATGCATCTTCGTAAATTCTGCACCCTTTCTCGTTATTTTGGTTTGTACTCGTGATGATCTTTCACAGCTCATTATCATCGGTGGGTAAGGGGATTTACAAATGAGACCTTTTATAGCTCCCCATAAATAATAATCTAATGGGGAAAGATACGATGAGCGTGCCAGGGCAACATAGGGCTCCATTGTTTGAAATTTCTCTACCAGGAAGTACTTTAGAGATATAATCAGCCATTTTCCCAGCGTTACGCGGTGGAACACCGTCATGTTGGAACAAAATTCAAAAGGCAGAGAGTTCCTAAAAAATTCGTGTTTTATTTTCTCGTTTAACTCCGAAAATCATCGAAGCTTTAAGTTTTGAAACAACATATTCTTCAAATGCAAAAAATGTGCAATTTTGCCCCAATTTGGACGATCTCGCTTTTTTCACGGTTACTTAGCCCGCTCGCGGTTGAACTGCTGAAACGGAGACCCTGTATATCTTGTAATATACGACACCTCGCACCCGTACATGACCAATTCATCAGCAGTGATGTGTTCAATGACTGGGTTTCTTGGTCAAGGTTATCAAATAAAAATGCAAGCTCAGGACATAACATAGTTGCGAGTTTTCGAGCCTAGGCGATTAGCGATACCTCGTGAAATTAATAATGGAGGTTTAAATAGATATATGTATGTACAGCTTTGCAATCGACGCACTCTAACGATAAAATTTCATTGTGGAACTGAATCAATCACCAAATTATATTTTTACGAGCACATAAAAATAGCGATAAACCGAATACAAGCAATTGGGTAAATCTAGATCACAGCTAGACTATTGTGTCCTACTTAAGTATGAATCACGCGATTTATGAGTTGGGTAAGCGCCTGGCGCACCACGCAAACAATTGCGCGAAAAAAATTAAATTGGGTAATTCGCGTCCATGCTTCATACAATTTAAGTAATTTAATTATTTCCATCTTCCAGGGCCTTCGAGTTTAACAGCCAATTAGGGCTTGCCTAATGACTCCGGCAAAAGTCCCTAAAGACCATACAATCTTTCAGTGTAATGAGAGTAATAACGCTCGGAAGAAGATAATATTTTTACAGGTAATTCCTGTGCCCCAATGGTTGGCGGATTAATGAAAACTTTCTAGATATTATAACAATTTTATTAATGTTATCGTTCTCTATTGGTACCGCAAGTAATATGACTAAACAACTATTTATAAATATGCGCAAGTGAAGGTGAGTCAAGGTAAGACTGCGACAAAACAACAAATTATATTAAAAAATCGGGAATTCAATGCATCAATACCAAAAACCCTTAACATGGTCATAGAAAAACGTCTTGAATTCGGAATCGATATCAATAACCGTTTATCTCAATTTATTATTCTCCTAGTTGAATTCAGACGTTCCCTCTAATTCAGTTATTGGTGTGGTGATTACACAAATAAAGGTTCAGCTTTTTACTGTCGAGTTTATGGTGCAGGCATTCCCAATGAATCAGGAAACACACAACGATGTACAGGGGGTTCCGGAAATATGGCCTTTCAACAGCATATTGTACAAGCCGTTTTAGAGGGGATTTTCGTATGAAATTTTTCAATTTGGACCCTCCCCCTCGAGAAATTTGAATCTTAAAATGGCGAAAAATAATGATTTTTCCTTTGTTCTTAAAAACAGCCGCACCTAGAAATTTCAATTTTGAGGCATATTATCAGCTAATCGAATTCTATTTGTGGTGGTGTTACTTCTTTGACTCATGCTTTTGGAGGACGGGCATCAGCAATCCCTAATTTTGTTTCCTTCAGAACTTTTTCCTGCAAGAGCCGGTTTCAACAAAACCTTTTTTTAATACTAAATATAATGATACAACTATTTTTGTCAACAATTTACGTGGAAAAAGCAAGCGTGGTTTTTCTTACCCCATTAAGCACTTTTTCGTATTCAGTTACTAATAAACACAGCAGACCATCATTATCTATGGTGTGTTAGTGTTGTTAACAAAACCGTCCGGATAGCTTCTGATTTACCTTTGTTTAGTCCAAGATTGAGAAATCGCACCAATATTTAAACATCGTTAACCATCAGAATAAAATGATGGATTTCAGTGCCTGTTCCCCGTAACTGTAGTCAATCCTGCCGCAGGCATATCCTATCAATTTATTTGCTAATATCCGTATCGTAAAGTCAGTTGTTTACAAATATTCTACAATAATAGGCCGAATGATGATTTTTTTGACAACAAAACAACAGAAAAACTCAAGTATAACAACCGTCGACTGCGTCAATCGGTAATCGGTGACGAAAAGATTCTTAATAAGGTAAAGATAAGGTACTTTAAGTTCTTCGAGGGAAACTATTGGTTGTATGAAAAAATGAAAAAAGTTACAAAAGTTTTAAAGTGATGTGTAATATTAAAAAGAAAGTTTTGTTGAAATCGGCTATTGCAGGAAAAAGTTCCGAAAGAAATAAATTTAGGGGTTGCCGAATTCCGCCCTCCAGAAACATGCCAAAGAAGAGACGCTACCACAAAATAGAGTTCGAAAGGCTGATAATATATATATATATATATGCACCAAATTGAAATTTCTAAGTGTAACCGTTCTTAAGAAAAAATAAAAAACAATTCTTTTTCGCCATTTTGAGACGCGAATATCTCGACAGAAAGGATCCAAACCCAACAATTTTATACGAAAACCCCCCCTTAAAATTGCTAGTAGAATACCTTGTTAAAAAATTTGATAACCATTTCGGAACACCCTGTATATGATTTAAACGCAATACTGTATCGCCCAGTCACACGTAACAATTCCAAAACTATACGAGGGCCGTCTTCTAAGGTTTACAACATGTAGAGTTGGAATGAAACAGTAGATAGGTTTTGACAACTTTATTGTTTTCCGAAGTGTTCTCCACTGGAACCATTTCTATAATCAGTCGTCTCACTCATCTGTTGGTATAGTGAAAATGATGTTTTTGCAGACACCCCCCGCGTCTTCTGGCGATTGGAACTTTTGACCACGCAGTCTGTTCTTGATTTTCGGAAACGTAAAGAAATCGATGGGATTTAAATCGGGATAATGCGCCGGATGGTCTAAAAATTCGACGTTTTGTTGCATTAAAAGTTCCATTTTCTTGCGAGCTTTGTGCGAACTTCCATTGTTTTAGTGGAAAACGATTCGTCGTTTGGGGTTAGTTTTTCTAAGATCAGCAATGCTTTACGGCAAACAAATGGTTGCATAGCAATCGACAGGAACAGTTCTTGGATTTTGCACGGAAATTGTTGCTACATGGCCTGCCTCAAGACACATTTCCCCACCACCTTTTGGGCACGCTTCGAGAACAAACCATTTTTGTTGATATTTCTTGACCTTGGAACACCCAAACTGAGGATTCGCATTTATTTTCGGATTCATATGAGTAAATCGACGATTCTTGACCACTAACGATGCTGTACACCTTTTTAGTTTCCCGTGCTGAGACAGTCTAGAGTTTTTGTGACACCAATTGACCCCAACTTCTATCCGTTCTTTAGTCAATACATACATTATTCGACGGAACGCTAATTCGTTTACAGTGGATTTTTCATTGAAAATTGAATTGGGATCTACGAAATCTCCAATGATGCCGCAATATCACGATATGTCACATGTAGATCTTTCTTGATGCGCTTGCGCACAACATCGATGTTTTCCTAGGTGACTGCGGCTTTTAGTGCACCTGCCCTTGGATCGTCGCTAAGATTCATCCGTTCACGTTTGAGTTCTTCATATCAACAAGAAATTATCAGCTAATGTGACGTTTTTCTGCCGAAAACAGAAACCAACTTGGCGAAGCATTATTTTTGAGATGAGTGTCTTCGCACGTTATAAAGAGTTTAATTCCATTGCTTGAACAACTTCTCAATTTTGAAAATTCACTGTATCTACAATACTATACGTAACAC
Organism: Euwallacea fornicatus; assembly: GCF_040115645.1. Taxonomy (NCBI): domain Eukaryota; kingdom Metazoa; phylum Arthropoda; class Insecta; order Coleoptera; family Curculionidae; genus Euwallacea; species Euwallacea fornicatus. The sequence continues at coordinate 4,113,472 of NC_089553.1, forward strand.
ACTGAAACTGTGGATTTAGTTTAAGTAAAGATTGAAGTTAAATGTTATTAATGACATTTGTGTTGCACCGCCATCGGCGTTCCTGCATAAAGAAAAAAACATGCAGCCCTCCGAACTTCCCACGAGCTTCGCTTCACGAAGACATTAATAAACTCCTCTTAACACCACTCCAAATCATCACTTATCATTATGCTTCAAACTTCGTGGACAATAATCTCACCTCGGGCGTAAACAACTCAATTTCATGAAGGTCGGTCCACCAGGAGATGGAATAACTAGATAAATGTGCTCCCGAAATTAATGTAAACCTATATATCATCTGAGAATGCTACGGCAATCAATCATTTATGTCTCGTTGATCGATAAATCAATAAAATTCAAATTTCACTGTAAATAAATCTCGCAATCCAAGATCCAAGCAATAGAGAAAAGGAGTGCCAAAGGAAATGCCTATATGTTTAGCATGGCGAAAATAAGAACTTACTGTCATCGCTTTGCGGTGCTGACAAAATTGCACTGTGTTTCTTCTTGACTTCCTCCACATTTGCTTGAACTTTATCGATCATCTCACGTATGTCTTCTACCTTTATAAGAGAAATGAAATAAATATTTCGTAGATCTCTACAACTTATACTTACTTCTTGAAAGAATTGATTCATGACTTCGCCATCTCGGCCTTCCACCGTGACGGCGACGTCATCCGTTCCCACGTCGTCGTCGTCACTTTGAGCCTAAGGAAAGAAACAATTTTGTCAAGTAAAAGTCATTACCTAAATGTATACATGATCAGTATAATAGTGGTATGACAGTATATTAACATAATCAAAATGAGGTATACAAAGGGTAAAATGCTTGGTGGTTTAAGGCTTTAATAACTGAAGACATTTAATCTAATTAGGTAAGATCAAGGACTATTTTTGGTACATTCTATTATATGTGTGTCATTATTCGTTAATAGAAATTAAACACAAATTATAACTTTCTTGGTTCACGTACCCATTCAAGATATAAAACAATGATACAAAACAATTTTAAAAACTGGGAAATTCAACGGTAAAAAACTGGCAATTTCAAAAATAAAAATTTGCAAATCTAATGGTAAATCACTGTTAAGGACACTGACCTAGGACCTGGACATAGCCAGTAACTGCCATAAATACATAAGACGCCACTTCCGTCTTATATCGGTGCCATGGATTAGTGGCCAATTTGCCAAAAAGAGAAGGGGGATCAAAACTAATACTGTATGTTACTTCAGTTTCTGTAGATCACTGTTTGAGAGTATAATTTTAGCCACTTCCTGTGACTTTCAATTTTCATTTTAGCATTCTGGTCATTAATCAACTTAAAGGGCATCTCATTAAAAAAAAAAATATATATATATATATATATATATAAGAAACACGTAGTATGGGTTCTTTTATCACAATATAAAAAAGTTATAATCAATTAAAATGACATTAACTCGAATGGATCGCACTACACCTGTTTATAAAAAATAATAAAATTTCTATACGTTCGCATGCGCAATAGTTACTTATAGTGTTCTACTCTCTGTCCGAACTGAAGCCCTAAGAACATATACCATATATGTCATGAAGCTATTTGACCCATTACATTTTCCTAAATACTTCTAGATGCCTAAAAACTCGCCTAAAGTTCTTCGCTTTTGCTTAAGTTCTTTTTTTAATTAAACTAAAATCTCAATGGGTGTACAAAATACACTATAGTGATTTTCCCCATGTTTTAAAAATTCCAAGAAACGTGTTCTTCCCGTATCTAGGATATTTCACCACAAAAATGAAATTATACATATTGTAGCTCTTATGTTGAATCATCTCTTCAAATTTTACACGTAACAATAATGACCATTATCAATATTTGAAATAAATATGAGATGACTTGCAAGAACGGGATATTTGGAATAAGTTGGAACAACCTGTACAATATTTTTTATGGCCGAGTTTTGCTGATCCTTTCTTCAGTTTTTATATTTGGTTTAAAAAATCAATAACATATTCATGTTCCCATAATAAAAAAGAAAAAGCAGACACTTAATGAAGTTCTACTTCCAAAATTATGGGAAAGAAAATTCGAATAGTCATGGAAGTTTCAATATTAAAAATTCAGAATTTCGAAATTTTGAAAAATTTACAAAACAAAAAATCCTGATCTTTCTGATTCCTCACTCTTCTAATTTTCATTTTGTTGGCCATTACAGTGCGTGACTCGTTTTTAGATCTGATATTCCCTTAGAACCTCCTCATGAAATTGATCACAATATACCCACCGAGGTGCATAACCAATTGTATGCCTACATAAAGATATGGTTAAGTGATGTAAGACAGGATGACCCAATAATGTGTGAGCGGACACTCGAACAAATGATAAAGAAATAATTTAAATGCAAAAGCTTATCAGTTTTTTCGGTGATATTTATAATAAAAAAATAGTTTACTTTTAACTTAAATTTGATACTTTTTATAATATTCAACAATGATATGATTTATTTAAGCCATATCTCCTAATCATCTGAATGCAGATTAAGTCTTTCAGCATTATACAGTATTTAATTATGCCTAGTATCGATTAGAAGAGACGTGGTACCATAAAGTACTTGAAATCCTTAGATTTGGAGGGCGAAGTGGGCGTACGTACTGAGGACCATCGTAATAAAATATCAAAATAACTCCATATCTGTCAAAGCTCTTATAAACAAAATGCGTACTGCGATAAGAACCATTGAATGGGAAATCATGTCTAATATCCTTCAAAAACTTTTTCATCTCCTAGAACACGGCAAAACTGTAAACGCTGGTCATTTTGAACAATTGTGAACTTTGACAAAAACGGATTTATATTGGAACATCAAAACTTTAATACAACCCCCGTGAATAATAATTAACGGGTTCGAGTTTGAGGACGTTGCCGATTACTCTAGGAACCATGTCTCTCCTAATTAAAACTGGATGTAATTAAGTACCTTATAAGAAATAAAAATACCTTTAATCTGAATCGGACGATAAGCTGATATGACCTAATTAAATTATTTGGAATATAAATATTTCTAAAAATATCAAATTTAGCCATAGGTAATACTATATAAAATAATTCACAGGATTCGACAATAAAAATAAAACCGAGGTGGTTCATATTTAAATAAAAAAATCAGAACTCATATTTGGATGAGTTTTTTGACTTATCCCGTATAATAGAAAATGATTTTAAAATGTGCCGAACATAAAAACTCAATCGAGGTGCAAATGACTTTTTAATTACATATAAAGATACAAGTCCAATAAAAAGATTGTGTATGAAAACTGTGAGAAACTGCTGATTTTGAGAACATGGTACCTCTATGAGGAAGGTTATTGCTATATTCCTCTTCCTATATCCCACAAGAAATCACAACTCTATTTTCTCAGACATATATTTTATTATTCTTTTAAATTATGTTCCAGTGAAAGAATTCTTCCTAAAATTCACTTATAATGTGCATTTTTTTTATAAATGTCAGCTTCTATTTTTCTTTACAAATTATGATCAGAATATGTAACTAACTGTTCGAAAGATATGACTTTCATGAATACAGAGATTGACATATTTCAACCATCATGATTTCTCAAAACAGTTGAAACCGAGACGCTTACAAAAATATCGAAATATACAGTATGTTTTATTACAAATTTTGCTGTTGCACTTAGTTTTAACTACAGTTAGCATCTCTACATCAATGAAAAAACTATTCTTATAAGATAGAGCATACTATGCTCTTATACACAAGTTAGGAATGTTGTCTTTTTTAATTCCCTGGAGACATCTAATATGCCATCACCTGAATCACCCCGTGTGTAAGTGTAATTACTTCCTGCTTAAATTGGACCATATCATTAATTTGCTTTAAAAGCGAGGTTGGGAACCCCACCTTAATTGCGCCATAACAGCACCCCTTCTAAAAAAAAGTGGAGATGTATGGGTAGAAATACCATAGTAAACTGCTAACTCTGTACCCTTTCCCGTAATTGACTTTAAAATATTTGTATATGTGGATTTTTTTATTAACGTAACAAAGCTGATAAAAACTAAGGACACCTTAAAACGTTTAGTTCAGTAAAATTAATTTATTCAACTAGTTTTTAAATTAATCTGCAAAATACGTTTTCGTGTGATATAACTTCTGTAGTACCCTGGGTAGCGCTATTTAAGGAACCCTTTTGTATTTGAAATCACACCTGCATACATTATCGAGTTTACCAGTTAATGGGAACATGTACAATCAAGATTCTACTTTATCTTGATACTTTTTTGAAGATTGTGACTTTGGACGCTTTGAATTCTAATGGCAATAGAGTTCTACATCAGTATAATTTTTCTTGATAGGTGTTTCATCAAGAATTTGTAACGATAGACCAATTCAAATTTTTCGTGCCAAGCTCAAGTTAGCAGAACTGTAAATCATTTTTTTAATCTTCCATTTCTTCACTATCAGTTCTTATCAATGATAAATTCTGTTGAATTATGTGCATTCTCTATTATCTACTCAACATATTAAGAGGAATCACTCAAGAAGCAGGTAGACAGATCAAGGAAAAGTTAAAATTATTAATAATTAGCATCCAAAATTAAACAGTTATAAATATTTTGAAAAGGATATTATCTCCATGAGTGTTTTAGTCTAAAAGGTCTTTTTAAGGTCTTGAAGAGCTAATCATGAAAATTTGATTAAGTTTGATGAAATATTGAATTGTACAAAAGCCTGTACAAAAATTAAAAAAAAACAAAATCTTTATTATCTAGATAGTAATGAAACTGTATTAGCTTTTTGTTCCTGTATTACACTTCCTTTATACCTTTAATACACAATCGAGATAAAATCACCTGTTAAGCACTATGCTACGAAGAATAAGGAAAACCTTAGTTTAATACAGAAACAAAAAGCTAATGCAATATAATATGTTTACAGAAAATCTAGGAATTTTATTTTATTTCATTTTGTAGACCTTTTTTGAATTACTTCATCAGGAAGACCGCATGGTTCTTAATCAGATGAAAATATATACTAGATTAGAAAACTAAAGAATCTTATATAATATACTCCAGGAGTATATGTATATGAGGGCCCACTTGAGGTTTTGGTACAATTAGAAATCAATGAAAAATTTTAAATGATTATGCATATAACTTATTAAATTATTAAATAAAGGAAAAAATAAAAATAAATTTAAAGTTTTAACAATTGAGAGGAAGGGAAAGCATATACATTTAGACATATTACAAGGTGATTCATAGAAATTATATATTTCCCAAGATTTTTGGTAGAGTTCAATTCTTAATTTTTTTTGTTTGGTTACTTAGGTATGTTAGACGTACACATAAACACCCATTTCAGAAACAAAAATAAACAGAGTAAGAAAAGTAAGATCTGTGAGGCACCCTAAGTTTTGAGCTTCTGCTTATAAATATTTTTCCACTAAATGAAAATGCAACTAAGAAAGTATAAGGGAGGGTTCACTTGCGGTATGGGAAGCAGTTAAAATGCAATTAGGCATTTTATATAATTTATGCAAATAAATTATTAATACCAGCAAATTAAAAATACATTTGAAACTTGAAAAATTGGGTGGAAGAGAAGATGCAGATAGCAGACAAGTAATTGCTTATATTATAAAAAATAATAGTTGAGAAGGGTAAGGTATATATATAGCTTCTGGTATAACTAGAACACATTGAGTTTCAAAATTGCCCTGGAAATATATTTGGATTTCTATTTAAGGTTTTTCATCCTAGAGTCACTTTGTTGCTTACTAGAGTTTAGATTTTTAAATTTTATTTATATTTCTCGGAGATAATTTTTACAAAAATGCATTAACAACGAGGTACCTATAAAATTAAAATTACAAAAATAAAAAATTGTCATCGTAAAGTATCAAGTTTCTCTTTTCAACATGTAACTAAAGGTGTCTGGGAAGAATTCAATTGGAGTTCAATTACAATTCAATTACACATTCTGAATTATTTATACAAATAACCTCGGGAACTAGCAAATAAGGTTAAATTAATATTAAATTTAAAAGTTAAAAAATTGGGGAGGAAGGTGAAGCAAAGGCATTTTGACATACTACAGGGTGGGGCTCGACTTTTGACAAACAGGTCTATGAAAATTTGCCCCAAACCACTTATATATTTTAGGGAGCTTAGCAACACTTGTTGAGATTTCACATTCATAAATAACTAAATGAGTTTTCCAAAACTGGACATTTCGACTTCCAGATAAACCGGGATATCATACAACAATTTGCGATAACACCAGTGACACAGATTTTCTTTGAAATGAAATTTCCTGCGGTTAATGAATCAAAGCAGGATCGGTGCAACTTTGACGAAGCGTAACGAAATGGGGCTTACCGCTACGAGAGCAGCTAATCTATCCTTGGTCATTTTGATCCGGTTTTAGTTTCACACACACTGCAATAAAGTTTCCCAAAATAATCCCATTCAAATGGTTTTACACGAACGACAACGAGAAACTAGACCTGACAAATCTACCGACTTGGAGCGGACGGCCACCACACAAAAATCGATAGAGTTCTGCAGTGCCGTCCCTGGACAGCGCATGTTCGTGTGACGTCACGTTGTAATTTTTGCGGATTTTTTACTTTTTACCAAAAAATAATAAGCCATTCTCGCCTAAAATAGGGTGAATAGCAGTTTCTTGAATTTAGGCCCATATTTAAAGAGATTTTCAAATTAAAGTCCTTTTCCTAGCCGAAACGGTTTTACAACGGCAACCAGTCGTCCTCATACACTTGCGAACGCCATTGTGATCCATAACGACTTTGTAAGCTCCAAGGAATTATCGGTGAATCTCTGTGCCATCGCAAATTTTTGAGCGTTTTTATTAAACAGGTAAGTGGCTTTCTTTATCCGCCACATTTCTGTGTAGGTATTTTTGTGATGTCGCGAACATTTACGAAAATATTCATTGTTGAAGTCTTTCCTTGGATGTCAAATTCCTGTGAGACGTTTTTACCGCCATTTACTCGCTTCAAAATTGAATAACACCCCAACCTCTGTTTATTCCGAACTAATTTGAACCTCAATTTGTACCGGCTTTACCGGAGTTTTCGACTTTTAAGTGTAACTCCACCACTAACTTAAGAAAATAGTTAAAATTAGCTTTTCGGAGAAATTCCACAACATAACCTCATTGTTTTTAGGCAACAGTCGCAAGCCATGGCCGCTGAACAAGATTTACCGACATTTAAATGCGTCTTAGTAGGAGATGGGGGTACCGGCAAGACCACCTTCGTAAAACGGCACTTGACTGGTGAATTCGAAAAGAAATATGTTGCCACCCTTGGCGTGGAGGTCCATCCATTAGTGTTTCACACCAACAGAGGTGCCATCAGGTTCAATGTGTGGGACACGGCTGGTCAAGAGAAATTCGGAGGTCTACGTGATGGATATTACATTCAGGGACAATGTGCCATTATCATGTTTGATGTTACATCCCGAGTAACCTACAAAAACGTACCAAATTGGCATAGGGATCTAGTCCGAGTATGTGAAAACATTCCCATTGTACTTTGTGGAAACAAAGTTGATATTAAAGATCGAAAAGTCAAAGCGAAAAGCATTGTGTTCCATAGGAAGAAAAACTTGCAGGTAAGCTTTGTTATTGTTTGTTTTTATGGTAAGTAAAAAAGTTCCCTCCAAAATTCATTAAGAGAAGTTCTACTTCAGCACAGTTTTTACTGAGTCCATAATCAGCAGGTACAGGTTTGTCTGAAGTTTTGGTGCACTCTTAAATGTGTCTGTTATTTTTAAATGCAAAAAGGAAGGAGATTCTCATTAACTTTTAAAATGTTTTAACCTCATACTTTTTGTACTGTTTTTTAAAGGACAAAGTATGTGATTTAAATTGTGAACTGGATCTATATAAACATTTTTTTGAAAACAACAAAATATTTTCAGATAATGATTTTACAAAAATTATTTATTTTTATGTTTATTCATTTTATATCCATGATTTGTCTTTTGGTTAAAACATAGTGCTGCAAAGAATGGAAGTATATAAATTTGTCTCTCATTAATTCATTAAGAAACTTTGTGATAAGTTTTGGAAGGGCAACTCTTAAACATACATACTTCCAGATAAAGTCTTTAATGATGCTTTGATGATAATTGCCATAAAAAATTAATATTTACACATTTTGGTTTTGGACCTATCTGACTTAGTAAGAATGTTATCTAAGGGATTTATTGACTCAAGACAATAATCATTTGAAAATTATTTAAATAATGTGCAAAAAGTGTCTATCATCCCCAGATCTTTCAGAATTTGATGACATTGAATTCTTTGTTAATCAAGAACTATATTGAATAAAGATCTGTTGTGAAGTGATATTCTATATCAATGAAGATCAAAAAACCACTTGCAAAAAAGGCATATTTTATATAGGAGTCCATAATTATTTTATCATTAAAGATAAAAAAGGTTTTAGGCACTCCAATAATCCATTGGAAACGTCAAAATATAGGGAAAATAATTGTATGTTTGGTTCACTTGGTAGGCCATAATTTCAGTGAAAGTGGCAGTTTCTTTTGCTAAAAATGTAGAAATTTATAGTCACTAATGTAAACCAAAAGGGTTAAATGTTTGTTTAATTTAGAACTGTAATAGCTTAATTCAGGAAATTTACAAAGTTGTTAAAAACAAAAATTGCATCACTGCTAACGGCAACGAAAATCCGACTTTTCTATGTTAACCTACTTCGTCTTTCTTTTAAGAGCTAACAACATGAACTCTGCATTATGTCATTTAGCTACATAATTCATTGTATTTATCTACTTTTTCAGTATTACGACATTTCCGCAAAGTCCAACTACAACTTCGAAAAACCTTTCCTGTGGTTGGCCCGCAAACTCATTGGTGATCCCAATTTAGAATTCGTAGCCATGCCCGCTCTTGTTCCTCCAGAAGTTCAAATGGATCCTCAATGGCAACAACAGATCGAGAAAGATCTCGCCGAAGCTCAGAATACTGCCTTACCCGATGACGACGAAGATCTTTAAACTATCATAATATTTTTTTATCGTTAAAGAAGATATATGTTACATATATCTTCTTTAACAATAAAATGTTTGTTTGCAAGTTTTACTAAAGATTTAATGGCATTCAACTCTTTACGTTGAGTCAGTATGCACTTATAAGTTTCAAATCTTGTCCCACATGTTTAGTTCATTTTGGCTTTTAAAATTTTAAAACTGACGGAAGGCTGTATTTAAATTTATCAAATGCATTAATAGTTTTGAGTTAATACACTTCGTGGGTGAATGGTTCAAAGTTGATGTTCAATATTACGTTATAGTTGATAATGTGCGTGGTGTAATTCTTGAAATTGTTAAGTCTGAATGTCGCTCCTGGTTAGAGTCGATCAACTAAATATAAATATACCTAATATGCGTTAAGAATTTAAATAATCTCTTTTCTTATTTTTGTCACATCCCAACTGTAATAAAATATTTTTTGGCATATTTTTCGTTGTTTTATTCTCATCGATTTATTTATAAATTATTTGGTTGGCTAAGACCCGAACCCGTGAAGAGGGGTGGGTTCCATTCCGCGATTAAAAAAGCAGGCACGTTTATTTTCCTACTCTGTTAACAAATTATTGATTCTATAACAAAATTAGAAAACAATGGTGTGTATAACTCATAAAGATATATGTGTTTTTCGTGAAATGTAAAATTGAGAGCAAAGGTTCAGTTTTAATTTATAATCAATAGTCCTGTGCTGTGGTCTGCCTAATGCGGCTCTACCACGTTGGTCCTAAATATAGTATTATACCTCTATCGATGGACAGTTTATTAATAAAAACTGAAATAGATTTAACAAACTTGGCAGATCTGCCGGTAGGAGCCTGTCGTCGCAAATATGATGATGCAATTTAGAATTATTTTTAAAGCCATATCATAATTGGTGATAATCATGGGAAGAATTATTCCATTTCATATTAAATCAATATAAAGCTCCAAAACAATTAAAAATCCTACGTAAGGAATCTACCGAATAGCATTCGAGAAGTCTGCTTCTCAACACGAGATGTCGGGAGTGGCATTATGTCAAACATCAACATGCGTAGGCAACCGAATTTACAGGTTCGGGCACTCTAGAGAGGAAAAAAGTTTATCGATCTTTTATAATAGGAAATCCAACGTTGCCATATATCTTGAGTTGTTTTTCTTATCCTTCACGTTATTAGATTTTATACGTTGAAGTGTCTTTGCTTTTTGCTACTATTAGCAGTGGCGTTCGTGTGTACATATAAAATTTTGCACTTCCAGTGTGATAAGTACAGGGTGGCTCATTTAAGACTTGCCATGCTCATACTTTAAAACAGTGGGTCCCAAATTTTTTAGAGAGAGTCACATATGTATATAATAATAATAATAATAAAATAATAATAACAATAATAAAATAATAATAATAATAATAATAACAATATTAATACAATAATTTGTTGTTTCGTATTAAAAATATAAAAATAAAACAAATAAATTAATTTGTTAAATAAAGAATACAAATACAAATATTTTATGCGGTTAATGTGCTAGTTTAAGAGATTTATCAATGATTTTATTTATATTTGGTGAGGATTTAAAGCGCAAATAGGCAACAAATCTTTAGAGTGACTGTCAATTCGTTTTGAACGATTTTTTGATTTCATATTCATATTTCAATGAAACATTTAATATTCAGTACTTGTAAAATCATAACATCCATAAATGGTAAAAAAAAGCAAATTTTTAGGTCTTCTTTAAGTAAAAAAAATTGTTTTGTTTATTTTTTTGTAGTTTTGGTTAATTTTATTCATAAATAATATTTTAGCAACATTGTTGTTACAATTTAATTCAAGTGATATAACTTGTGAGAAACATGTTGATTTGTCGCTAGGCACATGCGATTTGTTCAATTCCAAGAGTCACTGTAGATCGGCACGTTGTAGAAAAGGAAAACTTACTATAATATAGGTTCAATCACTTTGAATAATCAGTTTAGGAAACATTAGAAATATTTTTTCAAAATATCAGTTATTTCTACGAAGTCAATGGAATTCTGCATATTTTAAAACGGCATAATCTTGAATTTTAAATTGCGCAAATTTGCTATAATTAAATGTTCGCCTGTGATTACCGAGATTCCTCTGATTAAGTTTCAGAAACGCATACTCTATATGTGTGTAGAAGGATGCAGTACATGTTGGGTGCTGTGTGACTTCAGTCAAGAACTACAGTTTAAAAGGTTGAATTTTAAAAAGAGAAAAGGAAATACTGCTGAACCTTTTTTTTTTCTTTTTAAAATTTAACCAGTTTTTATTACGATTTATTTGAAGTTGGCATTAATTCCTAGTTCAAATATAAATTGTTGCACTCGGCAACACCGCTTGTGTTCGGCCGTTCTCGACAAGGCGTTGGATTTGGATTTTGTTTTGGTCATTGGCGTTCGTTCGTCACAGCTTACGGAATAGCGTTCGTCGTGTTTCCCGTGTCGGTTTCTGGTGCGGTATGTTTCGACGTCGTTCCTAGACGAGTTTTTTTTTCTGTGTTATACAGTGTTCTCCCAAATTTGGATACAACCGTATTATAGTGGTAAGTATGCGTTTGACAGATTTAGAATTTTTGCTCGTATTTTGTGCATGCGAAGCCGAAATAAAACATATTCATCAACCTCCCACACCGATCTTTTGTGTATCTGCTTAATTTCCCTATTTTGCTTCTGCCGTTGAAATATCTGTCCAGGGGGAGGATAAGAAATGATGCCAATACTCACTATAAGCGGGCAAATAAAATGTTTATTTAGAAAATGTACTTAATATTAATAGGAGTAGACATAAGTAAGGGCTCTAAGTAAGTACTTTGTGCCAGAGTTCATACATTACACCACTTTGGAGCCAGGCTTGATATGCAGTTACTCACGAAATTTACCATACACAACGTAAAAATGAATAAATCTGTTAGAAATATACACGGTGTCGGTATAACAGCCCCGCAGATTCTTGTGAGGTTGTGATTTCATAAAAAAATCAGTTATGGGGATGAGTATGAGGCTAAAAAACGTAAATTTTAAAATTAATGACAAACCCACAGGGTGTTCCCAGAACAGGAAACATCATAAGGTGTCATTTTTTTAAACGGGACCACCTGCACTTATTTCTGGTGACAGAATCTTGTCTTGATCTCCTGTTAATTCCTTTTTTTTTACCCTTCGATGCAGTGACTTGAAACTAGCACGTTTCAAAAGAAATTTAAGACGTTTAGGTTGCCTCATAAATTAATATCGCAGTTACTGTAGGCTAGATTTTAGGATGCATTCTCATATAAGATCACCTTGTCAAAGGGCTAGGGAGAATGCTCATTTGGCCACAAATACATGTAGGGTGTTCACAATAACGACTTAAATGTACCCTATTCAACTTGATTTTTTTTTTCTCAAATAGGATCGTATATTTTTTTTTTATCTAGGACGGCGGAAAATTTGATTTTCCTCATTTTCGCATAAATAATGTCTATCTTGAATATTAATGAAATTATTAATTATTTTGGGAAAACCTGCATTCACGTCTAAGTGGCTTAGTGTTAATAATGCGTTGCCATGGCATCGATGTTGTTTTGTTTCAACAGCACATTTACGGTTTTATGTTTATTCGAAATCTGTTTATTTGAAAACTGACCATTAACATGAATTATATTAACCAAGAACTTATTTGTACGGTTTTTTGAATTGACTCACGTGATGGAAATTGTTTATTAACATCTCGGCACAACGATCCCTAATAGAGCGCGATTTCCTAATGGAGGGGCAACCTAATGTAAGGAGCCTAGAACGTCTAAAAAAGCGTTTTGAACGAAGAGCAGGTGTTAATTATGAAGAATCCAAACAAGACGGTCTTAGGGGCAGAAAATTGGACATTACTGTATCAGTAGTAGAAAATCCAGGCATCGATGTAAGAGTGATTGGTCCAAAGGTCAATGAGGTGTCAAAACTTAAAACAAGAAAACATCAAAACCGTGACAACGCATGATTGACATTCGGGCACTTAATCATGAATGTGAGTTTCGAAATAATTACTAATTTCATTAACTTTAAAATGAATATCACATCATTTTATACCAAAATGAAGAAAATTGAATTTCCTTTCGTTTTATCTCATAAAAAACACTCAACCTTGTTTGAAAAATCAAGAAAATTGAAGTTGGAAAGGTGACAATTTTAAGGTTGTTATTGTGAACACCCTGTGTGTATTTTTGGCTAAATGAATATTCATGCCTGTTAAGGTGATCTTATGTGAGAATCCATCCTAAAATGATCAAATTCTAGCTAAAGCCAAGTGCGATATATTTTTTTCTTTACGGCACGGCAAATGTTTAAAACGTCATAAATTCGAGTTTCTGCATCCGATGGTAATAAGAATCTAGGAGCTAATACAGGATCCAGAGAGAATTCCATTAAGTATACAGGATATTTCTTTACAAATTTACCGGCTTTGTGTCCTTTTTCAAGTTTGCAATATTTATCTGTTTTGTTACGTAACATTTTGTAATGATTTAGGATAAACCCTACAACTTTTGAATTTCGTTTTTCCTTTTTTTTATAATACAAATATACGGACCAATCTTGTACATTGGTGAAAAACACCTGGGAAATGCCTTGAAATACTTTCAAGTGCCTCAAACTACATTTGAAACGTCTAATGAAATCTTGAAAATATTTCAGAAAGTTTACCTCAGAAATACTTAATTAAAAAAAATTCCTGAATGTATCTTAAAATACCTCCAATGTGTACATTAAAATATGTCAGTTATCTAACTCAAAACTCAGTATGTTTGGTTCAAAACTAATTTCTGACTAATTCTGACGTGCACCTATTTTAGCCCCCCAAATATTATTATGAGGCTCCATTGATCTGTCACCATTTTTGAGATCTGCGAAGGCACCTAGGGCACCTTGGTACCTTCTTAGACCTAACTGCATAGTTGTCAAAGTTACTAGTCATAAATTTAATAGAAATTGAAATTTTTTATACTAATTCCATTCCAATCCCTATCGTCTCATGCTCGTTATCATGGAAATCAGTAGTAAATATTATAGATTGTAAATTGACGTGAGATAAGAACTACACGCTGTCCTTGCTAATATACGATATTTTCTCTTCTTCGAATTGCAAAAAAAAGGATCTCAGAAAAACAACTGAAGAAAATTGACTGAGAAGATACTTGCAAAAGCATGTGGGCACGAAGGTGAATCGAATCTATCCATTTGCTAAGGCAACTATGGTACTTTGGTACTTCTTCAACCTTAACTACGCCCTTGTCAATGCATCTATCTCCTTTCAAGCCCGTTTAGATGTAAAGCCAAAATAAATGCAGATTCGCATCAAACAAGAACCCGAGCGAGAACCAGAGAAGAGACCATGATTGGTTCGATGCATCGGCAGCTGCTACTTGAACCACGCACCTGTCTGTACCACGTTGATAGAGATCTGAGATTTTTGCTTTTGCCTTCTGTTCAAAATTTGGTTTGAAAACAGAAAGTAGCGTAGACGTGGTAAATTTGGTATTTTTAATTAAATATACAAGGTGTCTCTGAATATAGTGCCACAAATTCAACCGCGTATTTTAGGTGTCAAAATATGATGGTAACTGCATATAAACATGCATCGAAAGGAGCTTCGTTTTCGATATACAGGGTGTAAAAGATTGGTTCTTGAATATGGTTTTTTATTAATATTTAAGAAACGTTTCGAGATAAATTATTGAAGTTGTAAGCTTTGTCATAACTTTTTGTGTTCTTTCTGAATCTATGAATAAATTTTTACATTGTCCCAGGGGAAGGTAATAAAGGGGGTAGTGCTTAAAAAGTACCTATACTTTTTTATACCCAACTTTATTGACTGTTTTATAGAAACAATATTAAATTTGAGAATTTTTACACTAAAAAGGTGCTCGTAGTTGAAATCTCCCAACAATTTTGGATGAACTTGAGACTTAATAAATCAGGGAATTTTATTAAATAAACATCAAATTTAAAACTCGTTTTTATTAATTTTATTTAACAGCAGTTGTAATTAAACACTGTTCAGGTAACAACGAAAAATCACCAGACTGTACTAACTAATAAGTGCTGTTATGTACAGAAATGTCAAAGTATTTACCGATTTGTGAAATCTGAATTTTTCGAAAACTGTTGGAGATTTTGACTTTCAACAACAATACTTTTTTAATGTAAAAATCGTCAAATTTAATACTTTTTCTCTAAAGTCGCCAATAAAGTTGGGTATAAAAAAGTATAGATACATTTTAAGAACTAGCCCCCCCGCATTACCTGTCTCTAGAAAAATGTGGTAATTTCTTTGTAGAGATTCAAAAAGAGCACAGAAAGGTATAATATAGTACAAAATTTCATAAATTTTTCTCGAAACGTTTCGAAAATATTTATAAAAGACCGTCTTCAGGAACCAACATTTTACACCGTGTACATCGAAATCGAAGCGCCTTTCGATATATGTTTATATAAAGTTTTGTTCATATTTTTGGATGTAGAATATGAGGTGGAACTTATGGCACTATATTCAGAGATACCTTGTATATCAATAAAGGAATATATGTCCAATTTGCACCTTATATGACTGGATTCTAGACTAATATTAGTGCTTCTCAGGCGGTCTAAATAATTTAGTAAAAATAAGTCCAGTTTAATTTTACTCATTTAAATATTTATTTAATGATTAAACTGGGGAACTTTGAGTGCAAGAATAAATGCAATAAAGATTGAATTTTTCATAGTTGATAGGTTGATTTATTTGTGGTTTAACTGGGGATTAATCCACTCACAATAATCTTAATTTTGTTATGGAATAAATTCAGTATTTCACTGCTCAAATTTTACAAATGTTCGTTCTTATCTCGAAATTAATTTCGTTGATAACTCGTTCTTTTGGATTCTTTTTTCAAACCGAAGCGAAGGACCCTTCGTAGGTAGAAAGAAGTGTTTCCAGCTGTTGCTCTTTTTATTCGCCTATAAATTTCGTTTTTAAGTAGTAGAAGAGCTTGCCCAGATTTGACCAGGTGGCAGGCGTATGAATGTTCGGTACTACCTAGAAAAAAATCTGGTTTTACCTGCGAAAGCTCAAAGGTTTGATGCCTTGCTAAAATCGTCACGAAGTCCCCAGTGAGTCAGTAAAATTATTAAAATGGAATGCCGAAAATTTACAAAGCAGTAATAAAAAAAAACAGATTTGTATTAATCCAAGCTATGGCTTTAATTCTGTAAATTTTTTCTTGTTTATTTAAAAAAATCATTTTAAAACTGCGTTCAATTTTCATTAAACGCTTAATGGCTATTGCATTATTATTCTGTACATTGTTTCACTAAAAATAATAATTTTTTTCTTCTTCAAACTGTTTTTGTTTTAACGTTCTTAACTGCTTCCAAACTCTTAGATGGTAGTTTCACTTGAAAAATTAATCAGAGTATTTAATGCGCCATCTTATTCTGGGTCTTCTCGTAAATTGAATCGTGAAATTGATGTTATTATTCACTCTTTTTGCAAATGTCGATTACTAAAATTAAAATCGAGACAAACTCTGGCTTTATCAGTTGATATGTCTTTAATTGCAGAAGAGAAACTGGGAATGGAATAAGAGGTCCTAAACGCAGGTGGTAAACCAAATAATTCCACTTTTATTTCGTATTTACATACAGGGTCCGACATATATGTATGTGGAATAGTGGCAATAACTCATTAAAATGCTTTTTTGTAAAGAAATTTTTTAAGAAAAAGTT
Source organism: Euwallacea fornicatus (assembly GCF_040115645.1). Classification (NCBI taxonomy): domain Eukaryota; kingdom Metazoa; phylum Arthropoda; class Insecta; order Coleoptera; family Curculionidae; genus Euwallacea; species Euwallacea fornicatus. The sequence continues at coordinate 4,130,318 of NC_089553.1, forward strand.
AGAGAACTAACTTTTTGTATTTTTTTTGCGAGTATTGGCCTTTTTTCCTTACTTGGATGTTTTTATTATTTTCCTTTTTTGATGGAATTAAATTTTTTTTTAATAAAATAAGGAAAATAATTTTTTTCCTCGAAATTTTTCTTATTTCACCCCAATCAAATTATATATGTCTGCATGGCACGTAAGTGTAGATTCCCTACAACCATTCGGGAATAGAGAGTGTCCCTAGGAAAACCAAAGTTGGATTTCGGTGGAATGTTACAGGGCGAAAGAAAATTCAAGTCCCCAAAAAATAACACATTAACTTTGTAAATTTCCTTGAAATATTTTTTGATAGAAAAATTATCTCAATAGCTATTGCCATTATTTCATATACATAAGCATTTGACGGACCCTTTACGTTTTATTTGCCTTATTTCTTAAATCATTCCCCATTCTATTTCATATTCCTTAATGCACCTACTATGAGTTATTCCTTGCAATTGTGAATTGCTCTGCACATATCAAGTTAAACACTCGGATTAACTTCTGATTAATAGAATTCACACGTGAGTATTCCTATATGAGTAAAACTAATTACGTAAAGTGGAAAGGCGTAAATGTGACTATAAAAGTTAACATGTTCCAGTAAGAATAACGATATACACACGGTGTGTTAATTACCCGTTCTGTTTATTTTATTTTCCGTTAAAAAGATGCGGGTGTCAAAGATGCAGGCGGATTTATTCAGAAGGGTAGTTGATGGATGGGCAGAAGAACAGAAGGATCACGTGATTTGATATTTAAAGTCAGATTAACATAAAACACGATTCATGTTTTGGGTCCTGTCCCAACCTGGTTAAGGTCACGCCAGATATTGTGACATTGATTCTGTGTTATTTGACCATGACTTGATAGTGCGCTCTTATCCGAGTAACGGTGACTTGACAGTGCGCGCTAAAGTAATTAACCGTTACTTGGCAGTGCGCACTAGTGTGAATATCCATGATTTGACAGTGCGCGCTAATGTGAATAACCGTTACTTGGCAGTGCGCACTAGTGTGAATACCCACGGTTTGATAGTGCGCGCTAATGTGCGCAGCAACATTTGACCTGACTGTGACTGGATCGTGACCTAACTAGTCATACCTATTTTTCGTAACTTTTTGGGATGAACTAATACGTAGACATAATTATTCGTTTTAAAACTCGAATAGAAAGTCTTTATTAAGGTTATCAAACTTCACATATCATCAGCATAATAAGATGTCTTCGAAAATTACCCAGAATGATTTATGAGTCATTGTCTGACAGACAAACTTATAATTTCGGGAGGAGGTCAAAGACATTAGGCGCTATGCACAGCATAACTTTGACACGAAGCTTAATAGCTTCCGCTTATATTGGCAATTTTTTAATGCCTTGGATAATAAAATACGGACGTCCCTTGTAGATCGATCCTTTCAAACGGTCAATGGCTTGGACATAGCTTTGTTTATCATCTGATTTGGCTCCGATTTTTCGGGAGTCTCGCAGCTATTATCAGTGTTCACCTCTTCTCTTAGCATTCGTAAAAATTGTTTTTCTGTAAGCTCTAATTTCGCTTAAGAGGAATAAGAAATCTAAAATATTTAACAGCACGAAACTTCCTGTTTGCTCATATATAAACGCACGTTTTCCAGTCATGTGTCATCCACTTGGTCTCTCCCCTTCATTATAGGACCCCTTCGATTTATTCTCGGCAAGTTTGGCCTTATGGTGCTCTTGCGACAAACAGCTTTAACACCCTGTTTTAAACTTTACAATATGGAACTTAGAAATGTGGAATGGGATTAAAAATATAGAAATTAGGAAACTATAATGCAAACCTCGAACGAAGCTTTATTCTACTATAGTAGTATACAGCTGCATATGATAGTGGGGCACATATTCGGCCGATTTTTGATGTCATACCTGGTTCTATAAACATATTGATTTTTTCGAAAATCTCGTTTTTTTAACATTCTAGCCAAATATGTTCTCTGAACGATGTTTTTGAAAAAAAATATCTCATAATTATCATTTATACTATGTACCCATACTATACAAGGTTATTCATGCTGCTCGACACAGACTGAATATTGTGCCCAAAATACGAGGCTTTCAAAAAGCGTTAGTCTTGGGCTATATGGGGGTCTATTGTTGTTAATACGGTGAGATTTATATGATTTTCAACTGATTTTGGTATTATACAGGGGGTCCCAAAAGCCCGAAAAAATTAAGACAATGTTTTTTTTAATAATGTTTAAAATACCTAAATCTTAAGGTTTTTAAAATAATTTGAATTTTATCAAAATTTGACGTAATTTTCATGTGTTAAATACTTAAGAAGAATTTAAATCATGTAAGCGTAATTTACAATGAAGTGCAACAATAAATTATATGTTATATATGAATCATAATAAAGTTGCCATCTTATACAGAGTGCCCAAAAATTTAAATTAATGAAATAACAATTTTAAGAGGCTATAACTTGATTAATTTAAATACAATGCTATATTTTATTATTTACCAGGAAATGTATGTAATTTTTAGTTATCTGTCGGATGTTGTTATACTGTTCATAGCTAAGTCTTTACATTTTTCTACAATCTGCTAATAATTGTTCGTTACGTCATTTTGATGTTTTTAAATTTTATTAAAACAGACACTTGTTTTGATCGGAGAGTGCAAAAATGGAAAACATACGGAGGTTCCATTAAAAAAAAAATTACTTTAATACTTTTAGGCCTGTTGGGATACCTTGTATAGTATGGAAATAATTTTATAACGTTCCCATAATTCACCCCAACACAGCCAAAAAGTGAAATTTTTTGAAAGACCCGTATTTTGGTCACAGTATTCCGTGGCATGTCGCGGGAATTACCCTGTAGAGTCTAAAGAAATGAAAACACTATAAGAAACTCACAAATTATGAAAAAATACATAAAAACTAATGAAGATTACTGGGCTGAAGAGTTCAACTGTAGACAAAGGAGGCACTGAGGGGGGACAGGCTCGAATGGGCTGTTAAAAACTGGGTTAAAGTACATATAGGCATGAAAAATAATCCTCGAAGAGTGGTGTGTGAAAAGCATTGTTCCAGTCAGTGTTTAATTACTACATAGAGGCTCTCATATATCTTTGTTTTAACCTCGTATGTAGGCCATAAAATTTCTTGTATTATAGTATGTAGTTTTCCAAGGCCGTTAAGCACAATACATGATTTTATGTGAACAGTATGTACATGTTCAATCATCTTCATTTTTCATTTTAACGAAGGACTCTTTTTGCGAATTAACTACTGAATTCAAATTTGTAATACGATCACAACTGGAAGATTACATCAAGATTTGCAAGACATATACAGGGTGTTTTTAAGTACGTGGCCAGATTTCAAGGGGGTGATTTTTTGAGTGATTCTAAGCCAAAAAGTTTATGTGTATAAACATGGATCTGGCAATGCTTCGTTTTGAAGATGCAGTGTAATTTTTTTTTAAATCGTTTTATCGTTAAAAGCTTAATAATCCATTAGCCAATATTGTTGTCATTTGGTAGCGTGATTTAGGGTTATTATTGTTATTTATGCGTCTCTAATTTTTTTAAAACTTTTATATTTTTTTCTCATTAAGCACAGTCTGGGCCAGCCAGGTTTTCGAATTTAAATCCGTAAGCTTCCTTAGATACGTCAATTTTTAATGATACCCCCAGAACAATCATCTAGTGAAGTCATAACAGGAGAACTAGATGACTAAAAATGAAAAAAAAAAATGAAATGTTACATTGATTTTTCAGGAATTAAAAGCGCATTCTAAATATGAAATAAACGACTTAGGTCCATGCTAAAACAAAAATCTTAAAATCCAATAGAGTTAAAAATGTATGGTAAAATTGTGATTTTGTTGTCAAGTGCATCAAAAGTGTCGCAAAGTGTGTAATACATGGAGGTGATTGGTGCACGATTTAAAGATTTAATATAAAAAAATATCTGCTAAATATTTTTTTTTAATTTTCTACTCCTCCACTTCCTGGTGTTCTCTGAATGAACAAAAGTAAAAAAATTCTGTCTAGAGATTGTCATATTGGTAGTATTTACTATCGAGTTATCAACATCAAATTAATTTCATTTGAATTACGGACCTGACAGAAATTTCATGTGATATTTGTGTACATATCTAAATTTTTTCAATTCCGGATGCAATGGCCTATCTCAGTGCACTTATCTTTATAGCATCTGTGATAACAAGTCATTAAGATATCTATTGAAGATGTCTGAAATACGGTGATAATACGTAATCTATACTGATGTTTTTTTTTCAGTCAGTGATTTTCGGTCGCGATCATTCGCCATGCTCGCCGGAGCAGTGATTTTCGCCGTAATGGTGTTCTCAGTGAACGCAGAGGACGACACTGCAGGACCAGTGTTTCTCAAGGAACCTCCAAATCGTGTGGATTTCTCAAATACTACAGGAGCTGTAGTGGAATGTAGTGCCAGTGGTAACCCTCCTCCAGACATTATATGGGTAAGCAGTAATTTAGTTCTTGATTTTGAATTGGTAGTGAAGGTTCTATTCTCATATGTTCATGCACTATTAAAATTAGTACAGGGTGCCTTCGTCTTGACGTCGCATACTAGTTTTTGCGTAAAAATTTTAATTATGTTAAATGGGGGTTGGATGGCTTCCATTTCGACTTGAAGAAGACCATTTCTAAAACATACCCAAATTCTCACAAAATTAAATAGACTCTATTTTTCCACACAAATTTTATTAAACAATTTTTTTTAAATGTGCGTCTGTTTAAAAGTTATAAACCAAAACGTCGTCTAATTGATCTCAAAAATATATACAGAAATATTCGACTAACTTTGATTTATTCCTATAACTCGTTTATGAGATCTTGAATGGTGCAGCAGTACCTAAATAACACGTTCGGACAAAACTGGATTGACATTAACGGGCATGTAAATTGGCCAGTAGTATTCCCTGATTTAACGCCCTTCGATGAATTTGGAACACATACAGAGGGAAATAAGAAATGTTAACTTAACAAAAGTTGTGTGGAAAAATAGCATTAATATTAATTTGTTAGAATTTGGTTATTTTTTGGACAAAAATATTCATGACGTCATAATTCGTTACTTGAAGTCTCATAATTTAAATTTTTCTTGTTACTTTACGCTTTCATCAAATAGGTATAGAGGCGAGGAGTTTGAGTTACCCTGTATACTGCATATGATTGTTGTTGAATGCTTGGATAAAAAATGTGGAAGAATTTTATTATTTTTAATTGAAGTCGTCCCTGAAATAATTGCCCGTTTCAGGACTGTCGAAAGACCCTGTATAAAATCAGCTTTACACAGGCGGTTTCGGAAATATTTTTATTTTAACTTAAAAATGGGTACCTAATGTGATTTTCTTCGACAATTTAGATTCGCTCACCATTATGCATCTATTTTCAATAATTCCTGATTTTGGAAAAAATAGAAAATGGAAAACGGTTTTTCTTTTCTTTACAAACGTAGGTCCGGTCAGATGGCACTGCTGTAGGCGATGTCCCTGGTTTAAGACAAGTGCTGGCCAATGGCAACCTTGTGTTTCCTCCATTTAGGGCTGAAGACTATCGCCAGGAAGTCCATGCTCAAGTCTATGCTTGTCTCGCCAAAAATAGTGTTGGATCAATCAATTCTCGGGATGTCAACGTTCGAGCAGGTTAGTTCGGGGTTTTTCAAGTCATGAGCTTTTGAATTTATTTTCCAAATGAGTATTCAAAGAAGGATTATGTCTACCAAGATTAAAAAATATTTGAATATGTTTCCAGTGGTTTTTCTTAAAATTAGTTATGAGTTAATAAACTGAATTTTTTGAAAGAAGCGATGGCCACAATCCTTCTTTAAATTAAACTTGAGGAATATCAATCAAACTTTTATCAAGGCATGGAAGAATGTCCTGGGATTATCGCAACACCTTTGGATTTTACAAGGAAAGGTGTACAGGGTGGTCCACGTGACGTGGTCCACTCTTTTATTTGAAAAACCATAAGGTTAGAAAAAAAGTTTAATATAAAAATTATTCCGATTTTATAAGTTTTTATTTTTAAATATTTTTGAAGTTACAGGGTAACGCAGTAGCACAATTGTGGAGAAGACACTATATATTTTGTTACGGATACTAATTCTGTTTGTAATTTTAAGAATTTTTGGTTATTGCAAAATATGAATATTTTTTAGCCCTTTTTGAGTTAATTCAGTTTTAAATAAAAATCGAAGAAAAAACAAGCTTCTGAAAATTCTCAATGAATTCACGGATTCAAGGATTAATTGAATCGTTAGAAAACTTTTCCAGTTAAAAACAAAGGGTGGTTCTCCTAGAATATACTATTAATATTAAGTATGTAAGGTACCAATTCATTTTCCAAAAATATAGGGTGTCCTTGTCATTTGGAAAGCCGAGTTTTGAGGCAATGAATATGTGAAGTTTGGATTCTTTCCACACCCTGTATAAAATTTCTTAAACATTTAAAATATACTCTTATAGGACCACCCTTTGTTGTTCACGGGACAGGTTATCAAAAAATTCGTTCAATCCTTTGGGAATTAATTTAAAATTTTCAGAACAATGTTTTTCTTTCGATTTTCATTTTAAATCGAATTAACTTAAAAAGTGCTAAAAAACGTCATATTTTGTAATAATAAAAAATGCTAATAATTATTATATAAACCGAACTAGTGCCTCTAACAAAATATATGATGTTTCCCACGGGTTTCTGGACGACCCTGTAACTTCGAAAATATTGAAAAATAAAAATTAATGGAAAGCTGAATAACTTTTATATTAAGTTTTTTCTAAACCTTACGGTTTTTGAGATAAGGTAGTGGACAATCTTACGTAGACAACCTTATTCATTACTGTTTGTTTTAGATTATCAAAGGTATAATAATAACATAACTGCCGTATTGTTATATTAAATACCGATCGATTTTATTGCTTGTTACCAGAGTGATATAATGTCTATTTATATTTTTGCCTAAACTTGAACGTATAACTGTCGCAGCAATGGCGACTATAATTGATCAAAAATACTCGAATGACTAATGATTAACCTTTGCCATGTTTCAAGTCAGAGTAATTTTAGGTACATCGCGGGTCTTGTGTTAGGACTACTCTTTGATATTCCTCAAGTATTTAATAATACATTTTGACAGATTATTTCTTTCAGCCGATATTTTATACGTAGGTACAAGCCTTATGGTAAGCAACAAGGTTGGTTAATAGGTATTTAACAAAATTGTCTGTGAATTGCCTTGTGTTTCTGAAAAGTGTAACTCTAAGAAACTAATTTTCATTTTTCCCATGCGAATGGAATTAAACTCAAATAGTTTATGTTTTCGCTCATTTTCATAGGTTGATAGTGAAATGTAGATGTTTAGCGCCTCCCTAGAGTGGGTGAGACAGAAAATCGATATGAATTTTAATATTTATAACCATCTATAATTGATAAGTAGGTGTTTAGATTTACGCTGTTTTGACGGGAAACTGATATTTTCAGAATAGATTATGGATTGGTGGAAATTTCGGGAAGGTTTAATTGGTGAAAATTTGTTTTTGCCAATTTTGAAAATTGCTTACAGCACCGTTGAGAGTAATTAAATAATAATTACTATTTAATTAACAATCTCTTTTTGTGCCCTCATCGTTTGTTTCCCTATATTTAGCCGATGTCCCTGTCAAAACAGCCATACAATGATGATTATAAAGAATGAGTAACTTGGCCTCAATATTTGACTAGAATTCGTGCCAGAAGTGCCTAATTTTACTACTAACTGTGGCAAGCTGCAAACGAACTACTTACACAAAGCTACTGGTTATAGCTCCAGAGTTCTCCATAAATTCCGATGCACGCGGAAAAAGAACCATTTCCGTTATTGTTTGCTGGCATTTATAACCCTGCTATAACGGGCGCCTTTCTTTATTTAGTTGGGTTACGCCTATGTTTGCGTATATTAAATGTCAAGTATGTCATTAGCTACATTTGTCAAATAATAATTTTTGCCCTTTTTCCAGTAGACTAAGAGAATAGAACGGCTTGTGAAACTTTATAATATACAGGGCGTAACGTAAGTAGGAGTCTTGCTTTTAACGTGAGATAGATCTCAAAAAACTTAGCAAATATTTTCATATAACATTTTTTCGAAATCTCAAAAACAACCGAAATGTGCGCCTATGAAAGTTTTAACAAGTACTACATCTTTAGCTACTACTTACTCTGGGACTGGCTACAAAAGGTGAACGAAATCGTCTCCATTGGTTTCATTTGCACGAACTGCTGTTAGAAGAGACGGTTTTCCTCTAATTATTTCTGCAGCGTTTTCCGTTCACGCAATTCTCCCACTGTGTTAATTTCACTCGTAAACACTAAACTTTTCATGTAAACCCGCAAATAAAAATCACACGGATTAAGGTCTGGTGATCTTGCGGGCCATCTTATTGGTCCGTCGCGACTAAAATGAGGTGGAACACCGTCATGTAAAAACCACAAAAACTGTCTAACATAAGGCACATTTTCGAGAAGTTCAGGCAAATTACGTTCCAGAAAATTGAGATAAGCCCGTCATTCGATATGGAAGGCAAAGAGGTCCGATAGGAATGCTGTTGACCACGCCTGCCCAAACATTTAAAGAAAACCTCTACTGGAAATTAGTTCGGCGATAGCGTGAGGATTTTCCATTGTCCATACGTGCGTATTTCGAAAATTATTTATTCCGTTACGGGTAAAAATTGATTCATCCGTTACCAGAATAAGCTTAAGTAAATTTTCGTTACGAGCCGTTTCCTGTAAAAGGCACTCACAAAAGTATACTTTTGGAAGATGGTCTTGTGGCATTAACGCTTGAACTCGTTGCACGTGATAGGGATAAAGTTGGTTTTCACTTGAAATTCTCCATACTGCCGTGTGAGGTGTAGGAACTCGCTCTGCGATTCTTCTAGTACTGGTAGTTGGATTGTCCCGAACGACATCTAAAACATGCTCCTCAATGGGTGCCATTCTAGGTGGTCTTAAGTTTTTCAGCATCTCCACTATGCATTTCTGTTAGGTTTCCGATTTCACGAGCTCTTCCAACAAGATAAACAAATCTACGGGCTGCAGGATGATGTCTTCCCGGAAATCGCTCAGCATACAACCGCGAAGCTGCGACGGCATTTTTGTGACACTCCGTGTATATCAACAACGCGTCCACCAATTCGTGATTCGCGTAATAATGGGCCTTTGTCAATTTAATAGTACCAATAGTGATTGTTTATCAAAAGAACACCTGGAGCTCAACTTCACGACTGATTTTTAAGCGACGTGGGCAAATTGCATAAAAACAGTAAACATTCCATGTTTTTTGCGTTCCTGCAATAGCTGATAATTTTTTGTGGGACATTTTATTTCGTTTACGTTGGATTACTCTTTCATGCAGGACTGGATTTAGATTTTACACAAAAATGCATTAAAACTCATCTGCGCATGTTTCGTTTTTTATTTTTTTGAGTTCCCGGAAAAATGTTATATAAAAATATTGCGTAGTTTTTTGAGGTCTACGTCGTGTTAAAAGGAAAATCCCTACTTGTGTTACTCCTCGAATTGACACCATTTAAATACAGGGCCTGATTGCAGTCCAGATTTGACATATATTGATGGTGGAAGTTCTGAAAGCAACCTGGCATGTACTCCAAATAGCAAACCTGGCGGTTTTCTCATGTTATTCAGGTTATACTATTCTTTATTATTCTAAATACAGTGATGTGTCAAATTCCTACTTCTCGCTTGTCTAGACAAAGCACCTAATAAAATCGAAAGTCGTCCTTTCAGACTAAATATTTAAACGAGCCTGGAAACTTCTACAGATTTAATGGAATTTCGCGTTTGTTCAGTGCTTTCGATTTTACTTTTGTTTGTTCCAAAATTACGGTTTAGGCCCCAGTTTTATGCCAAACTGAGTTGCTTTCAGTTTTGGTTAGATAGGTATTTTTGGGAAATTTTGTATTCCCATACTCTTAATAAATAGATATAAATTGTATTAAACCATCACGACACCAACTGAAAGTGAAATTTTATTCGATATGCAGTGTTAATCAGCGATATGCTGAACTAACTGACATTAAAATTTTATATGTATTTTATCGATTTGTTAAGTATTTGAGATTCGTTTTAATGGTATTTTGATTTCATGCATTTAATGAGAAAATTTCTAATTTTCAACAGAAATAGGTCAAAATTTATGATCAGTTCGGTGAGGAAGTAACTGTGGTTTTTCTGGTTATGTTTGAATGAGTTTTAACTGTTGAATGAATTGAAATTCTTGAGTAGTTTATCACTATTCCACTTAATTGGACGTTCCTGTAGGTTCAAGGAAAATCATTACTTACTCAGATGTTAATTTAACTAATCTCAAACTAAAGAAATAATCTCTAAGTTGCTTCGTTTTAGAAGATATTGCATGACAATGTTGTTTATTGATTAACAAGAGCTACTTAATTTTTTGCCCAGGGTCGATGATCCTGACGTAATTGATTTAACTAGATTCGATCATATAGTAAATTAAGAATTTCTGAGTAGGTAGGTTCCATCACAGATCAATATTTATGGTTGGAAGGATAGTGATAAACTGTCTATGCCGATTGATCCACGATTTTTCTATAGAACTTTAAAACTGATTTATTATAGGTTTCTTTAATTTAAGGACGTATCGAGGTACAGCTCATGTAATGCGAAAGTATACGTGTTACAACAGATAAAGGAGAATCTGAGTCATTTTTTTACTGAAGACATTCGATGGTATGTGATAATTGGAGCTCGACATTATTGCTCGCATACAGAGTGAATGTTTTTCGATGTTGAGCACGGGTCATTTGAAAAGTCGGATAACGGTTGAATTAACCGAAAATTGCGTAATTTAGGTCTCAAGAAATGACTCTTTAATTTTTTTAAATTTTAATTTATAATATTTCGGATCCACGAACCCAGGATCGAGATCAAGGAAAGTAAATATTATTTATTTATATATAAATATAATTTTTTTTTGAATTTATTTGATAAGATAATTAAGATAGCAGATACTTTATCAAAGTTTTTTGAACCGATATTGAAAAAATCAACGTTTGATTTGCGGACCAATGGTTTGGTCCCTTAGGTAGGCATTTTACTTAACGGACTAATACAAATAAAACGTACAGGATGATCTTAATTTTTTTTTTTTTTTAAATTAAATTTTTAAATCATCTGTTCTTGCTTTTGTTTATATATATATATCACTACAGTTGATTTCGGCCAATCAAATGAATTCCAATTATCCGACAATATAAAAATTTGTCAATACCATGTAATCTTGATCAATATTTTTCTACCTGAGTTGGTAGCCATTCCTCTCGCTTCTGAGCCATATGAAGGGCGGTTTTAAAATCAAAATATCCAAATTAAGGCCATATTCGCTGAAGTTAGTAGATAGTAGTTATGACGCTGCAAGAGCTACTGACATGTGTATCCAAAGCTGATTAAAGAATTTTTATCCTAAAATAATGTGTACATACTTAATTTCAACAGGCAGTATTTAGAATAGAAAATTAGACCAAAATCTAACCTAAAAACTCATAAGAACTCAAATAAACCATTAATGGTCTCCGGATTCAGAGTAACTAGAATAATTGTGAAAATCCTTCCCATGGGACTGCATTAGGAAAAAGTACTCGATAAAAAAATTGTCTCATCAAACAAAGCTCTGGAAACATTAAATGTTTTAAAAAAATGTCCGATATTCTTTAGAGCTAGCTGTTATATTCAAATTTTAAAACATCATTTTTTGGGGGCCAAGATTACGCAACTATGTCTTATTTAATCGAGACTTAACTCTTCAACTAACCCAGATCATCCTGTATACAAAGTGTCTCCGAACATAGCGCCATAAATCCTATATATTCTAGCTCTCAAAATATGGCGAAAACTTCATATAAACATATAGCGAAAGGCGCCTCATTTTTAATACACAGGGTGTGAAAGATTAGTTCCTGAGCATGATTTTTTATCAATATTTTGGAAACGTTGCGAGGTACATTACTGACATTTTGTACTTTGTTATATCTTTTTGTGCTTTCTTGAGTCTATGGAAAAATTGACGCATTTTTGTTGTGAAAAGTATCTAGAACTTTTGATATTTAATTTTATTGACGATTTTATAGGAAAAATATTAAACTTGAACATATTTATACAGCAAAGGTATTCTTGTTGAAGATCGAAAGCTCCAAAATTTTTGGAGTCAATTGATATTTAATAAATCGGGGAATACAATGTTTTATTAATTAAAAGCAGATTTATAACCCGATTGGCATTGAGATGTAACAAAAAATATATATAAATTTGACATTTTCGTGCATGACAACGTTTATTAATAGTCTGGTCGTTCTTGGTTTTTACCAGCACGGTGTTTCATTACAATCGTTACTAAAGGAAATGCGTTAAAAATATTTTAAATCTGATGTTCATTTGATAAATTTGTGAAATCTCAATTTTTTCGAAAACTGTTGCCGATTTTGACTTTCAGCAAGAGAGCTTTTTTATTGTAGAATTTTTTAAATTGCATTCGCAATAAAATATAGGTCCTTTTTAAGGATTATCCCATTGCATTACCTGCCTTTGAAAAAAATGTGGTGATTTTTTTAAATGGAAATTCAGAAAGAGCATTAATAAATATAATAAAGTACGAAATATCTTTAATTTATCTTGAGACGTTTCGAAAATATTAATAAAAAATGATCCTCAGGAACCAACCTTTCACACCCTGTACATCGAACGCGAAACGCCTTTCGATATATGTTTATGCAAAGTTTTCTCCATGTTTTGGGACCTAGAGTGTATGTTCGAATTCACGGCACTATTCTCCGAAACACCTCGTATAATTTAGTTTACTAGTGATAGCTAGATTAAACTTATTTATGCCGAGTTTTTCCAAATTTTCCTCGATTTCGAGTGATTGATTTTGATACTGATTTAACGTGTTAGCGAGAAATTTAACTATCGTATTTAAGAATGATGATAAATTAAATTATTTTAATTGGAATAAAATAGATGTCTCCCATGTGGCTTAATTGTTCTTACTGACTTCCACCTCAAAACTCCTTTCATCGTTTTACTCACTAATTATGGCCACAATAATATGTTGACATATTTTTCCCGGGGCTTGGGAATGATTATGGTCACGATCTTCCCGATTTTCAAGCCAGCAACACGTCTATTCTAAGGTTGCTAATTAATTATAATACATTAATTATAATACCAGTTGTATATTTAGGTGAAACGCGAACTTTAATAATGAATAATGACTCGCTGTTTTGTAGCTAAAATTGCAAGGAAAATTCAGCTGCCATAACATTATTATGAGAACTTCCTTGATGGTTTTACTTCATTTAGGGGAGGGTTTAATAATCAAACATAAATCTATCGACCGACGACGCATTGCTGGTTTTGATCGATACACGCACATGCATGTTATCGCATCTTTACAGTTCGACGAGATTGTATAAAATTTCCCCTGAAATAATATCGGATTGCATGATTGTTATTTATTATTTATAGTCGTAACTCAGTTCTACGATATCGATGTGAACAAGCAGTATGCGATCCGAGGCAATGCAGCCATTTTAAAATGCGAGATTCCCTCTTTTGTAGCTGATTTCGTGCAAGTTGTGTCTTGGCACACCGACCAGAATGAAAATTTCTTTCTGGATGGCGCTGAGGGTAAAAAAAGAAAAGAAATCGATTTAAGTCTATTTAGAAATACAAACTTTTGGTCGATGCAAGAGCTTTGACTTTGGGAAACATTTTTTCAGTTGTAACTCAGTACTACGACATAGACGTCATAAAGGAATTTGCCATCAGGGGCAATGCAGCAATAATGAAGTGCCAGATTCCTTCATTTGTGGCTGACTTTGTGTCCGTAGTATCTTGGCACACTGATCAGAATGAGGACTTTTATATTTCCTCTACTCCTGATGGTACATAAATGTCTTATCATTTCGTTCGGCGTCTCTACAAGAGTTTTCGTAATTCACAATGTGGCCACGAGAGACATTTACATTTTTAGAAAATGAGACCAATGTTAATTTTTGAAAAAAAAGTAAACTTATTTAACATGTTTGAGGGGCTACGCCATTGACTTCACGCAGAAAAAATTAAGTCGGGAAGGTAACATCCGTCTTGCCAGATTGAATTTTCGCTTCTGGTCAGGGAGCTCCACCACAATCCTTCCAGGCTCCTTGGTGATCAGTGACACGTCTCTACCAATCTTCAAGTCATCCAAACTACCGGGTTTATGTTGATAAACTTTCTCTTTCAATTGCCCTTGCGAAAAATCACACATACTAAAGTCAGGAGGATGCGGAGGCCAGGACACCTTACAGGTTTTAAGTCCTCTTGCAAATGTTGCCTCGGCAGTTATGAGAAGAACGCGATGGTAATATCCACATACCGATTCGATGTCACTGTTACCCTCTTAAAAAAGGGACCAATAACATGCTCTCTCGACATCGCACCCCACAGTTACACGAAATGAATGAAGAGGTCTCTTATGGAACGGTCTCGGATCTTCCCCTGCCCAATAATTGCAATTTTGTCGATTAACAGTTCCATTCAAGTTAAAATGGGTTCATTTTTTACGTGAAGCGAATGGCGGATCCCCACAAACACGTTAGATAAGTTTAATAATTTGTTTTTCAGAAATTAACATGTTCTGGATTTTAAAAACGTAAATGTTTCTCGTGGTCATCCTATTTAAGCTGCACGTATAAATTTCTCATACATCGTTCCAGTTGTCCAGCAGTTTTTCCAAACCGAAGTCAACAACGAATACGTAATACGAGGAAATAGCGCAGTTCTCAAATGCTCCATTCCTTCGTTTGTATCCGATTTCGTGCAGGTTGTTTCCTGGACGAACAGCGATGGCAATGAATATTCTCTGAATGATCAAAATTTCGGTAATCTTAAAGTGCAAGATTTTGAGTGTAATCGTGTAGTTGAGGATCTTCAAGAGTTTGATGAAGAAGCTTTTTCGTGTTCTAATTGAGACATTGGTTTTCTAGTCGTTAACCAGTATTATGAAGCAGAAGTTGTCTCAGAGTATGTAATTCGTGGAAATACAGCAGTACTCAAATGCAACATCCCCTCCTTTGTGTCTGATTTCGTTCGGGTCGAGGCCTGGGTGGGAGAAAACATTGAGTATACGTATGGCAGCAATTATGGTAATTGAAATTTCAGCCGTTGATGTGAGCTGTGCAACGGGAGTTCCAAATGTTATCTCTTTTCGCCCAAAATAATAATAATGAAGTTATGCAAAAGCTACGTGAATATGTAGTATTCAAGACGCTACAAATTAAAAAGAGAGTAACAGAAGCTGCCACCCGTATCGTGGAAACTCTCATTCGTAAATAATTGATAAACAAAATTTGCAAAAATTCTGAAATTACCAGCTGGAGGAAGTAACAATTAATAATAAAATTCTGAAAAATGAAATTTAGAAAATATTTTCTCAAGCCACTTTCGATTAATGCCAACGAAATCTTACCAATACGCGTTTGATCTCAAATACTCCACTTCAATTTTAAACTATTAAATCAGCGCTAATTTTTAAATTATTAAACAAATATTTTAATCATAAATTCTTCTCGTGAAATTATAGCGTACGTACGATTTTTTCCTTTTTGCTCAAAAGCCCTTTGTTCAAGCTTTAGGGTTCCTTGAGCACGGGGCTCGGCATTTTAAATTATTTAAATTGTTTTAATACCAAATTTGTTTAATTAAACAATTACAAAATCAGCAGGCATTCTTTTTTACTTTACGACCTGTTGGCAAGTGCGACGCACGCGATTGTAACTTTACGGTCCGTTGCTATAAGCGATAGGCCGTTAATATTTAACAACGCCCGCTAGTCGTAAACTCATTGTTTCCGCCCTGAAAACTAAGATGTAAACACGCGATTTATGGACAAACATATTTGTACTAATACTTACACTTTGACCTGGAACGCCCTGTATATGGACATATGACCGTTTATGCACTTTTCTAGGGCATTCGTTCTAAAACAGTTTCTGCTTGATTATATGGGGTTTTAATAGTTATTATTTAATTCGCCGTAATGAGTATTTTCGCTGTCTGTTAATCGGTTGAACATTAAAGTAGGGCTTGCCGGGGGAATGCTAAATGTTGCTAAAATTTTGCGAAAAATGGAAAAGGCGAAAAGTTGGCCCAAATTTTTAATTTTCAAAATATTTATGTTTCTAACATGCATTTCAGAAATCGAAGTAAAATATCTCATTGCAAGTCTGGAAAACTGCATTTTCTCTTACGTTACAATTTTCCATAAAAGCCGAAAACATAGACGGGAAATCATGAAGAGCACGGGAAAATATACTTCGGAAGTGTAATGTATGTTATTTTTCAATATTAGACTCTGAATTTCATTGGGAGTCTGGAAAGTGGTATTTTTACACGTGCAGGGAAGATGAATTTTCTTGGGACTTGACGGGGAAGATGTATTTTTAGCAGTTCCAAGTATCTTGTAAATACCAATTTTGAGCATTATATAATGAAAAATGTCTTTAATCTATTTTTCATATCCAATTTAGTTTACGCTATTTTCCTACAACTCAATAGTTTCCGAGATTTTGTTGGCAGCTTTTTCGTATGCCCAGTTACGCAGGTTCACACTTTGTTTTTGGAAACCCTCAAGTCTGCACATAACGGGAAAACTTTTAATGATCCAGGACTATGTCACTCGCATCTGAATCACGTGAAGCATGTGAAAATCACCAACTAAATCATGTTACTAGACATGAGTAATGAAGATCCCACCTAAAAATTAAAAAAATCAATAGCTTTAACTCGTCGCTAAATTCACAGCAAGAAGTCTCAAAGTCCGATAAAAAAAGCGGAGTACACTAACGGGTGGTTACTGAAAAATTCAACTCACGTGCTCACAAAAATAAAATGTTTTCAGGAAAAATCCAAGTTTTCCAGGAGCGGGTGATAGGAATTTAATAAATTTCGAGATGCAGCTGCAGATTACGCCAAATTGCCTAACTTAACACCTTCGTAATTTCTCAAAAAACCCCGATTTCATGTTTAAACTGGAGAAATAAAAAGTATAAAAAATCAATTGGTGCAAAAATCCTTTTTTCACCAACGATAATCGATCGAATTCCCATTTCAGTTGTGAACCAATTCTACAACGCTGAAATCTTGGCAGAATACGTAATCAGGGGAAACACAGCAGTATTGAAATGTTCAATTCCATCATTCGTCGCTGATTTCGTCTCTGTTGATTCCTGGATTGATGATGGTGGCAAAATTTACAAATTATCTGACAACTATGGTAATGTGGTAAACTGGTTTAGACAGAAATTCAGTTTTACCTGCAAGCCGATTCCATCGTAGCCAGATGTCCGAACCCTTTAATGACGTGAATTTATAACGTCTTTGTGGTTAAGGCAGTTTTTTAAAGTTGCCGTTGTGCTTTTAAGCCATAACTCAGTCTAATTGGAATAATAATTTTACTTCCAGTGGTGTCACAATTTTACGTTACCGAAGCCGAAAATGAATACGTTATTCGAGGAAACGCGGCCTTAATGAAATGCAAGATACCGTCGTTTGTCGCCGATTTCGTCGTGATCGATTCCTGGATCTCGGACAATGGTCAAACGTACAAATACAGCAACAATGCCAATTATGGTACTTATTCTACCTACGAGGCTAGTTTTGGTTGAGTCAGGAGTCCAGGTGTTTCGAGCCATAGTAGCAACCGATGTGTATGATTTTTTTTTTTTTTCATAAAAGAAAGTATGACCGGGCAAATTAGCATTGACCATTCGCATCTCGTTTGGTGCGCCTTTTGTTGGTCGAAATTGATTTTTTAATTTTACATCTGGTTTTCCCCTTCGATTGACGAAAATCCGTGACGTCATGGTCGAATTTTAATTAATAATTGCGAGCAATATAGCGTGCCATTAAATGCGGATCTGTGCAAACATTTCCGGTGCGATTACACTGCGGCGGAGGAAAGGGGGGGGGGGGGGGATTTATTTTTCCGGTCAACAACTGGAGAGAAATCCAACATTTCTCTCTGACTTTTCATCGAACTTGCAACTTTTCGTAGTAAACTATCCAGCTTCAACGTCTCCGTTCTGGTCGGTAAACTCATCAATAAATTTCACCCAAAACTCGTGTTTCGATTCTAAAAATACAAAACCAAACTTTGGAAGTCGAAACTTTCAGATATTTGTCTTCACTAATTCACGTTGTCTCGCCCAAGTAAACAGACATGGCGGTTTAGTACAAACATTAAGTTTTAACTTCTCTTTTGTGAGTCAAGCTGCTTTCCCTAATTGAAAGAGTGTTCGAATAAAATTCCGTTTATTTTTAACCTGAATTTAAAAATTTTATGACACCATCAAAGGAGGTGTCGAGTCCTCCTTTTAACAATTTGGTTATTTTTCCAATTGGATATTTGTGGGAGGTTTTGATGCATCGAGACGAAAATAGACGAAGCCCTGCGAGGTGCTGATATAATAATAAAATGAAAATGAGGTCTCTGAGCGCAGGAGCAATTCATGAGACACCTTTCAACCGTGTTAAACGAATGAGTCAAATTGGTCAGGCCTAGTAACGGGCCTACTAATTTAATTTTCGATTAAGCTTGTTAGAAGCTAATCGTATCGATTTCACGTGCATTATTCCATTTAATCGGTTTATATCGCATTTGATACCTAAACGTGGGGACATGGACTTTGGCTTACTTGTCGCCTTCTTCGCACGGCAGCAAAAGAAACCGTAAGGTGGTGCCGACCTGTTTTAAATCCGTCCCAAAGAAGCCAAGTTGAAAAGTTCATCTTTTCATATCGCCGTCACCCCAGGTTCCGATTATTACGTTTTTAATAACTGTTCAACATTTAAATCGTCTCTGAGAGGGGTATTCTATCTGTCATCGAGGTCACCCCAGCTTAGAAAACGTATCGATTCTTCGAAAATCGAGGTTGAGTGAAAAACACATACATTTTCATGATATCCTTAAAAATGCCCACGTGTCATAATTATTTGCATACCTTGTGTCGCATTTATGATGCGGACACCCCCATGTTTTTGCTATTTGAACGGATACGAATTTGAATTTTTCCTAAGATACAGAGGTTGATGGGTCACATTTTTTAACATGCTCATCTGACCTCTAAACTGTAAATTAATTCTACCACGAATTCGATAAAAACATCAATTATCGATATTTTACTTCGCGTTAGAGATATGAAAAAAATGATTGGAGAAAGTTCTTCGGGTTATTACTTTAACTCCATACGCCGAGTTTCATGGAAAAATTCGCTTTTTAATTTTTTTCGTGGTTTTGTCATATTAAAAAGTGTGACTCATCAGCCCGTGTGACCGGAAAATTTTTTAAAAGTACGAAAAAGGCGACACGCCACTGACATTTTTCGTGGCAATATTTTTTCTGAGTGGGCTGTTCCATTTTACACGAAAAGGTCTCCTCTAATAAACTATAAAATACATAATATTTAATATATGAAATAATAACTTATAATGAACTCTAAACAAATTGATTATAAATATTTTAATTGTCTTTAGTACGATGCGCTCGTGTAACGTGAAACGCATGCGAGATCTTTTTCACGCAGAACTGATCAGTTTAATCAGAGAAAATATTCCCCTCAGAAAATGTCAGCGGCGTGCCACTTTTTTCGCAAAAGATATCGGAAGACATCGATGCAAATACTCCATTGGTTGAGCAGTAGAGTTGCTTTTCTTATTAAAATGCAGGTTTTATGATCGATTAACACACACCCAAAATTAAAATTGATATCTAAAGTCCTGTCTGACAAATTTAAAATAATAATAAAAAAAAAAATCGATATAAATTTTGGTCGTTGTGCGGTACATGTTTGTATGAACTTTCCTTCGTCGAATGGCCTGAAATATCACACCCTGAAATATTAGCACGACATTAAGAAACACCCTGTATAAGGCGGGCTTGACATTTTCACAGTAACGAGCGAGAGACTTTTGAAAGTGAAATCCAATCTTTCGGTTTAGGGGTGAGAGGTGCGTTGGTTTGCTGGAAAGTACTCCATTAACTAAATTTCAATACTTTTTTTTCAAATATTAAGAGAATTTCCTGTCCAATATCAGTTTCAAAATTAACAGGGTCGCTAATAATACTTTCATGTGGGACATGTGGGACTTCAGATATCACTGAATGAGAGTGTTAGGTTGCACCTGTCTGAACGTGTTAACTGTATTCAAAATTTTGTTTCGTTAGTTAACGATAAATTTTCGTGATGTCTGTCGAAGTGCAGCGATTTATATATGATAATTTCTGTAACATTTGCAAACCGACAATTAAAAGATGTAAAATTTTCTTACCGAATAACACGTGCATGCTTGACTTAGCAAGGTGAAATTTCGTTTCGAACACGAATTTTTTAAGAGAATTTCGGACAAATTCGTGTTCTCAAATCTCCGTAAACAATTCAGTTACTAGTGGTCTTATAAGTGAAATTTTCATTTTCCACTTGTTTTTCACTAAAAATGGGTTATTAAGTAATAATTGTGAGCAAGTCGCCCTATTTTATTGCGATCAAATTTTTATCAGCGAAATAAGTAGCATTTAGTTCACACAACTCTCCTCCAAATGTATCTCGGATATAGACATTTCTAAATAAATCTAGATCGATGCATGCTCTTGTAAACCCAGATAAAAAAATACGATTTTATCATTGCACTCGTGCATATTGCCCTGAAGTTGATTGATAATTTTCAATTAGTATTTTACATATGAGATTTCTGATTTCCCATTGTTACGCTGAACCAATCCTTGGCGAATTGCGGCGGTAATTTGCACTAGTGCAATTATCGTAACAATTTCTAGGGTCGCTCTTGCAATGATGTAATAGACTGGAATAATTCAAACGTTCAAAATTATCTTCTTGTGCAAATGCAAAAGGCAGAGAAAATGAGTTTATATTTTTGGTCAATTTCACACTTATTTAATTTGCCGAAATCGTACAATGCCCGCACTCATTTTCTGCTGAGGCCCGACACTGAAGGAGTACGATTTGCTATATTTTCCTCCCATTTCTTGTTCCTCGCGACGACCTGATTAAAATTGCGAGAAAATGATTAAGCTGGTTGTCAGGAGAAGAAAAAGGAGGATTAGAACTCAGTGGATGAGTCGTGCATTACAACTTTTGTATGAAGATGAGAGGAAGCTATCAATGAAGGGGTTTTAACATGTTCCGAAAAATCATTTATTCATGAAACTTGTGGATGAATTGATCGATAAAAACTGTAATATCAGTTATAAAAGAGCTCTCGGCGTTTCGTAGTATGCTACAGCATCCCCCAAGGCAACATTTCATTCGACACGTTTCCTCTATGAAAAATGAAGAATTAATTTATTTTGTTGCTCCTACTAATTCCTCGCAATGTTCCAAGTTCAGAAAATAATTTAAGTTTTTGCGAAGTAAAAAACGAAGTATCATAATGTACTTGATGTCAAGGAATCTTCAACGTAAATATTTCAGTACACCCTCAAAAAGGGGTAAACGGCAGTTCAAATACGTGCACTGGACCAGGCTATTCTCGTTGGTAAAAAGTGCTCTAGAACGGTTTAGAATTTGAAGATATCGATAGAGACCAAAAAACGTTTGACATGCAGTAGGAGAAAAGAACAAAAGACTTAGACTCACACTCATAAAAACTGTGACTAAGTGTAGCTGAGTTCATATCATTTTTAACATACTCTGTGGATAGGGAGCTTTCCTAGAACCATTTCATTGTAGGATTGGAGCTTCTGAATATGGAGTAGCGTGATGAATTTAATCAAAATGGTACAAAAGTATACTAAATTTATAGCTTCCTGGGATGACGGCAAAGCACTTTCACATACATAGAAACCAAAAACCTCACATAAATTCGTTAAAAATTGAAGGAAATATTTTCCCGAAAATGCTGGAACATGTGAAATTCTGTTTTTACTTATGCGTTTTTTGATGTAGCAGACACGTCTACGGGGTGCAAAAACAACATTTGACGTGTTCCAGCATTTTCATAAAAAATATCTCCTTCAATCTTTAACGAATTTATGCGGGACTTTTGGTCCTCCATGTACATGTGTAAATCGAGTTCAATCGGTGTGGTTTCCTCCAAGGAGGAATTCGCGGTGCCCTCTGGTCACCCAAGTTGTGCCGAGACGCGCTTTAATATTTTAGGAGGAATTGTGCCGACATCGTTTTTAGGATTACGATAGAAACGCATTTGCAAAAGGAACAGAAATTACAATGAGTGCCACGGAAAATTGAATTATAAAATGATAAAATGGGGTTTAAAGCCCGCGTTGAAAAGTGGAAAAAAAATTAAAGGAGATTTCAACAACCCGCTTACGTAGGCTTATATAGCTCAGCTAAGCAACTGACGTGATTTATTTTTTGACGGCAATTTCTCCATGGATTCCCGAGATACCGGCACCTTTGGAAGTTTTCATGCAGTATTAAAGCTAGTTTTAGGAGATATGACGCTCAGGTCGGGCCAGATTAAGTGGTACTTACCCCTAGAAATCCATCCCAGACGTGGTGACCCAGGGTCTAATAGAGTGTCCAACGGGCCAGACCAGAACAACGTTTCAAAAACTTAGATATTTCTCTTGGAAATTAACGTTTTGGGGGTGTTTAGCTATGCAAAATCACGAATAAGATTTTCTATTAGAGGATATAGTAATATCGGCCTCGCGTTTTGTGGGGAGAGAAGTTTAAAACATAGGACGGGAAGAAATATGGTCTCTTAGTCTATCAGCTTTGAAATATCTACTGAAGAAGAACCTTTCTCGAAATAATCTTCAATTTGTTTCGAGCTAGGCTTAAGGGAGACTTAATTTCATGCTGAAACGAAGGGAACTCACGAGTCATCGTCGATTTGTGTAAAATCATTAAAACAGGAGCCTGCAGCGCCGAACCTAAAAATCTCGTTAAAAATGTAAAGATCGCTCTCACTAATCTAAAGTCATCCACCCAAGTTATTTAGTAAGCTGAATTTACTATCGATCCTTGCATGTAAACCGTAACACCGATAATTTACATAAACTGTTTGCACCGAGGTGTTCCCTCATATAAACTTGTAAAGTTAAATACAAATTTGAATTTGTTGACTTTTCTGTCTATGTAGGGTATCATGAAGAATTGTAGATACTTCTAGTGTGGAATAAGATTACTAAGAGGGATATCGAATGAGCAGTAAAAATCGTTCGTGTTTTTTTATTGTTTTTATATATGGAGTTTTACACGTTTTGTCGAAAAATGGTTTTGGATACAACTTGGTAAAGCCAGTTTGCTTTTTTTTAACTTTCTGGTGAAGGAGTACAGTGTTATGCATAAATAAGAAAATGTATTTAAAGTTCGAAAAACTAACGAGCGTTTTCAACAAATTTAGCAGTTTTTCCAAACCCAAAACATCGCCTTTCATTATACGAATTTCCGAAAAAGAGCCATGCATACTTGCTAAAGTTTAGATGAACTAATTGTTATACCTAATCAATAAATTTGTCACAATTTTCGTTGTTTTTTGGAAAAACAAAGTTTACGAAAATGTTACAGGTTTGGACCGTCTTTATCTTGATCTTATAGTATTACAAAATCAAATAATGCAACTAATGCCAAAGCTCAAAGCTCCCCAATATTTAAGGCAGTTATAATGGAAAAAATTATTTGATGCAAATAAAATGAAAAAATTTAAATTACGAGAGAAAAGAGAGAGAACATTTATTTTTACTATTGTTGGAAAATATATCAAAAACTTACATAAGAAACGGAAAATTCGCTATTTGCTGTTACCAATTATTACTTAAAGGTATTTTCAAAATGAAAACCTCTAGATTGTATAATTTATTATCAATTTAGCGTAACTAATCCAACTATAGTAAAAATTAATTCTGTTCTTTTTGTCTCGTTATTTTAATTTAAAATTTTTATGTATATCTCAAATAAATTTTTTCCATTATGATTCCATTAAATATAGCAGTTCTGCGTTTTGTCTCAATTGTAATATTTGATTTTGAAATACCGCGTATTCAAGATAAGGATAGAAGGTCTATCCAAATATCCAAAATTGTAGCATATTCGTAACCTTAATTTTTTTTTTATCAATGGAGAGTGTGAGAAATTTTTTGATTGGGTACAGCTATTAGCTCTTCAAACCTTTAGCAAATATGCATAGTTATTTTTCAAGAATTTGTATATAAGATGAATTTTTTTGGTCTAGAAAACATCTACAAATTTTTTTAAAGACGGTCCTGGATTTTTTGAACTCTGCATACATTATCCGACTCATATACGCTGCGTGTACTCTTTCATCACAAAATGAAAAAAACCAATCTGGCATTACAAAATTATAGCCAAAATCATTTTTCCACAAAATGCGTTAAAGGCCCTGTGTAGTAACAATAAAAAATGCGAGAAACTTTTTAGCGCAATCTTGTTGCATAGAAGGACTGTTCCTCATGACTCACCCTGTTTTCGTACGATTTTTAAATAATTTTCCATTATGAAAACCATGAAAGCTGAGCATATGAACGTGTCTTTGGCGTCAAGTAATAAAAAACGCTCAAACTGGTTTGTTTTAAAGCAAGAATGTCGTAAATAAATCACTCTACTTAATCGTTGATGCACATGATACAAGAGTACTCGTCTGAGTGTAGCAAGTACCTTTGTTATCTTTTACCGTTAGATTTGAGACAATGCGCCGGAATGTCTTTATGTACCTACTCGGTTTATGATGATATATGATGTTAAATTTTTGAGTAATTTCATGAACTAACTGTTATGCAAATAGAGTTAGACCTTATTAACCAGGATCCCAATCATGTTATGCTTACTAAGCGTTTACGTTTATTTACTTAAAGTGGTAGCTCAGTCCTACGAAGCGGAAGCAGATAACGAATACGTAATCCGCGGAAACTCTGCCATCATGAAGTGCGAAATCCCCTCTTTTGTCTCAGATTTCGTCGTCGTGGAAAATTGGCAGGACACGCAGGGAAACACGTACCTTCTGGGGGAAAATTATGGTACTTGCACGTCTCATTTCCTGTGGTGCAGGAGTTCCAGACCAGTTCAAAATAACACCTTTTGTTATGATTCCAGTCACATTGAAGCAGATAAAGTGCAGGAACAAATTTTATTACTTCCTGCAGCCATTAGCAGCAAATACTTTCATGGCTCAATGTTAAATTTAGTTTATTGAATCGTTTATCGAAGTTTCATTTTCAATATTTTTGCAGTGGTACAGCAATTCTATAATAGCAGAGTGATCGACGAGTACGTTTTGAAGGGCAACACTGGAATATTGAAATGTTTAATTCCGAGTTTTGTGAGCGATTTCGTCCAAGTAATTTCATGGGTTGCCGACGATGGTATCGTGTACGACTATGAGTCTGCTAAGAATTTTAACGCTGGTAATGATTTTTTGGAGAAGGGGAAAGTGGCATGTAGCAGGAGTTCTCAGAGAAAATATCTCAATTTAAGCGTAATCGATGACAATAATAAAAATGAATTTTGACCTAGAGAAACTGAAAGCGTTCCACGATATGCAGGACGTCGCCCTAATGTTATACACCATTGCCACCTTCCAATTGGTAAAAATGGAGTGCGAACAAGTAGCTGTTTTTAAGCCCATTGAAGTTTTACGGAAAAATTGTGCAAAGTTTTTAGTTTCCATAAAAAAAAAAATTAAGTTTCGAAAAACGAATTTTTAAATTCTTTTAGAACAAAAATGTTTACATTTTGGATTCCTTTTTCATAATAAAGTTAACGTATCAGAAACTGATATCAACTCAGAATTTGAAAAAAAAAATTCCTTAAAGATTAATCTTTGTTTTTCGCAATTTGCAGCCTAACGATGTATCAAACATGCTTTTTTCGATGTCTCGTAACGGAAAATTTCGATGAATATTCATTGTAATTATTGCGCCCTCTTTACAGCTCTTTGATACGGTACACAAATGTGAGTAGTAGTGTTAACTCATATTATAGGAAATGAAATATTTTCCTTATAACGCCGTGTATAATAAAATAATTTTAAAAATAAAAAAAAATCACAAAAATATTTAGGAAATAATGGATGTAACAAATAATTGGAAAATGTATAATTACGACAACTGGTTAAACTGCAAATTAAACAAAATCGGGAAGTCCTCCCGTCTAGAAAAAAATCCAGGTCCTTATCGAAAAAATTGCTTTGCTACAAGATCTCCAGCATTAAGCATCATTATGAAGATGCGGCACATACGTTCCTCTTGTAGAATGAAAACAAATTGATTTTCTCTAAAAATTTTACAGTATAAATTGATTAAATTATATATTTTCCTTGCTAACCCGAAAATGGAAAACACTTTGACAGCACTGTCAGTAGTACGATAAAGTGTTCCAAAAACTGGATTTTTTCTCATTTTTAACTCACCTTTATACCGTTTTGAAAATGTCAAGGTCCCATTTGGAATTCGGGATACTTTGTACATATGTGATTATTGTGGAATTCAGTTTATCCAAATTGCAAAGAAATTTCACGATTTTCCATTAAAAATAAATATGACGGTCGCTATGTGTTTTTCACATTGCAGATAGATTAAATTGGTCCCCTGCAGTCTATCCAGTACCCACAACTGCAACTATAAATGTTTATTCAATTATATCATTATTAAATTTTGGCATGATGTAATAACATACTGAATTGCGGATTTCTCCGTAGTGGTGAAGCAATTCTACGAAACCAGGGTAACAGACGAGTTTGTCCTCAAAGGAAACACTGGAATTTTGAAATGTGTTGTGCCAAGTTTTGTAACCGATTTCGTCCAGATTGAAGCATGGGTAGCTGACGATGGTAGCTCTGCCTACATTTACGATCCCAAAACCGCCATCAATATGGGTACTGACCTTAGCTAGTTTCCACGTGGTTTTTGTTTGATTCTCTACAAGCGTTTGACTGTCCAAACTAATTTGCTGAGTTTAATATCGACATAATGCGGTATAGCTATTGTTCAGCTCGATTTCAAAGTACTGCAAATTAGCGTAGAATAATGTAATGTGTAATTATTAATCTCCTACAACTTATCGCTAGTGTAATTAGTGGATTGTAAATTAATCAAAAACATGGCCATTTATATTCTCGTTAGCTTCTGTTTTGATGTCCATTGTTATGCGCGACCATAACGAGGCTTTATAGCTTTATCATCAGGAAATAATTACGATAGAGCGTTGAATAATATCAAATCTAATGTTAGGTTCTGGTAGGTTTGATTGGTGCGTTATTTATAAATCATGGATTTCGTACCGAAAGATTGAGATTCTTTGGCCCTGTATCTGCTATGAATTCGTGAATTTGAGCGAGTTGTAGAAGTTCCATAGAGAAATAGTTCGTAAAGAAAAACGTTCCATGGCGAAAGGGAATAATCTCTCAGTTTGAAGACAGATCTTTTCTTATTTTTTTCAGTGGTGAGCCAGTACTATGAGGCTCAGGTATACGACGTTTTCGTTATAAAAGGCAACACAGCTGTCTTCAAGTGTCATATTCCATCTTTTGTGTCCGACCATGTGGAGATTGTGTCTTGGCAAGACACGGGCAACAATAGATTTTTACCTCCTACTGACGACTATGGTACTTAGTTTATATACAGGGCGTCCGTTTCTGAAGCTCACGGGTATCTCAGTAATCAACAGAGGTAGAAGGTGGGTTAAATCGGGCCGCAGTTCAATAATTAGGACCTCGAGAATATGCCGTTTCAGATTTTGAAAAATTCTTGTGGCTTTCGGAGATATTGGGAAAAACTGAAATGTGGGAAAAACGCTTTTTTCCCGCAACCCACGTGGCACGATAATTCTAAATGATTGACACTCCATCGTGGCAGCTTTCCTCTCGCACGAAGCGACAATGGCATGCTTCATTTTTCGTATGGACGCAATTTTGGATTTTCACACTTTTGAACTCATCTTGTTTTATTACGACGATGTGTCACGTATTGAGGTTCACTCTTGCAGTTCCGTGGAAACGCGGAAATACTTCTTCCATCTTTCGTCATTTCAATGGCACGCTCTGCACGACAGGGATTTTTGATACTTCCACCAAACCGCAAGGCTGAACCTTAGCAGGTGACATATCTTCGAAACGGCAAAAGTAGCTTGTCTGAAAATTCGAGATGGTGCTCATAATAAAAAACGAAGTTGATCACGATTGCCGAACATCGGATTTTACATAGAAGGAAGGGAAAGTTGGCAGTGATAAAGGGTCAATTATTTTAAGTTAGCTCGCCAAATAAGCCGAGCGAAAAAATAATAATGTTTTTCGAAAACTTTTAATTTGTTTCAAATATCCTGGAAAGTTACCTCAGTTTTCCACATTTTGAAGCAGCACGGAAAATTCCAACTGCGCAATTTTATTTCATTTAATCTGCTTCGCATCTTGTACGGTTACCGAGATCCTTATTTAAGAGCTCCGGAGACGAACACCTTGTATATAGAAAAATGTATATTTATGCTGTAAGATGTTCCAAACCTTTTCTTTTTTCCTTGTGCCTTTGGTTAAAAAAAATGTCGGTAATGTGGAGTGTACTGAGCAAGATGTATGGATTTCTCAGATAAAAGTAGGTCATGATGTCTCCTTTCTAGCATGGATAAGTAGTCATTTTGCTTTTAACTACTTCATAGGGATTATGTAGGTTGATGGATAACAGAACACACCTACATAATTAGCCCTTTATTATAGCGACGTTTTTAATTTCCACGTGCATTATTACGTAGATGACCCAAATACATTACAGCTGCATTCGCTAATTTTTAAATGTAGATCCATTATTGAGTACTATTAATCGTTAAATAAACAATCATTATTCTCGTTTTTATATTACGAAACGAGTACCGAATAACTTTAGCAACTTCCTTTTCCAACGTACTATTTTAGTGCGTGTATTGTCTGCTGTTTTTGTCTGTGTTTGGCTTGAATACGAATCAACAGGAAACGGAAAGGGAGGTCATTATTGTTGATTGTAGGCCTACGAACCAAAAATGTCACACAAATTAAACGATTCAGAATAAAAGTTTTAATTCTTATCAATCAATTTTCCTGTTGATGCGTCGGAAATCAGATAATGCTGACCCCGTTCAGGTGGCATTGTTGTTATATTCGGCATTTGGTTTGCAGAATTTAATAAAAAAAAAAAAAAAAACGATTGGACATCTCCTGTGGAACGGAACGCCTAATGCTCATTCGCACCACTTTCTGGGACATCCTGTATAAGCGAAAAGCGGTTATGCAGGATGTTTGGTAGAGCGATAGAAACTTTTCAATGGGAGATAGAGGTGGTCGTTTTGAACCTATATAACCATATTAACCCTCGTGCGAAGTCTGATCGTTTCTGAAATATCGGCCTTTTTGGGTCACGAAACAATTCAGTTGATGCGGTTAATTTCCGTTATTTTAGTATTAAATAATTTCCGCTTTGGGAAATATTTTCAAAATATTTTTATTATGCATATTGACAAAGGAAGTGATTATTACAATTAAGTAAACAAAATAATTTCTTAAAATACTTTAATTCCAAGTTATTTTTCCATTTAAGACCTTCTCCAATGTGGTGGCAGCTCGGAAATTCAAAGTTTTCAAAGTTTCTCCGTGCAAACGTTGTCAAACGAATGCATATATGACTTTCTGCCAAAATCATAGTTACCAAACTAAGAGCAAAACGAAATTCTACTCACAACAAGTAAATAAGCGACATTAAATTTAAATACGTATTAATCACTTTTAAACTCACACCGCCAGCTCTAACTCAAACAGTACTGCTATTAATGAATTTGATTTTAAAAACGAGACCCTCTACCCCTCTATTTCGCGCTCCCTCCCCTCCCCCTGTGTCGATATTTCAAAAACCACGAAAGTTTGTATAAAGATAAATATGGTTATACAGGGTGTTATTCAGCAAGTGTCCGACGTTTCACAAGGTGATTTGTCAAGTAGTTTCATCATTGCAAGTCCTTATAAACGTGTGTCCTAGCTCGTTTCGTTTTCAAGGTACCGCGTATCAAAGTTGAAAAAAAAAATCAGATATTCTTTGATATCATTCGGTCTCTTCCAGCTAATTTTAAGAAATTTCGTATCCGGGTGATTTTTGGGATAAGAAATTCAAATCCCTCGACGATTTACTTGTATCTCCAGGAAGGCGTCACAAGCGACCATTTCTATTCGAAAGTGACATGCAGTGTGGCACAAAAAAGTTGTGGTTGTTTAAAAGTGGTCGAATGGAACTAATCCGATCTAAATCGTTGATAAATTTGAATTTATCATCTCAAAAAGACCCCGGATAGGGAATTTCTTAAATTAGCTGGAAAAGATAGAGATGTGTCAAAATTTATTTTTTCAAATTCGATATCCCGTATCTCGAAAACTAAGCGAGTTAAGACGTATATTTATAAGAACTTTTCATTTTAAAACTATTTAAAATATCACACTGTGGAATATCGGACACTTATTCAACAGCATCTTGTGTACGTATATTCAAAGTGACCCGATGTATCTCCCATTAAAATTTTCTATCGATCTACCAAACACCCTGTATAAAGGCTTTATCATCAAATCGTGCCCTCAATTTAGCATTTCATATCATTTTCCGTTCCAGAGAGCACTCTTGCCGACTGGAAAGTCCACCTTTTACCCCAACTTTTTTGAGGAATTCCATTCGGGTCAGTCGCGTTTTGGACACGTAAAGATTTTATGAACTGTACGAAACAGGTTCCAAGAAAGGCAACAAGTTATTGAGTTTTATCTTATTTTATAAAATAATCACCTACAGAAGTGGGTTCTGATCACCTGTATCATCCACTTCCTATTTCTTTTTATTATTCTATTTCTGGTACTATTCTATTAGCATGTCCACGTCATCCTCTTTACTTTATCTTGGAACATGTATTATAAAATACCCTGCATTGTTGCTGCTCTGCAGCAGCTGTACATTCAGAACATCTTACACTTGCGCACAGGTGATTTTACGGAGTATTTTTATCTCGATTTTTACTCATTTCTGATTGCTCTCGCAGTATTTTATCTCTGTGCCATTCATCATCTTCTGTCCATCGCACCTCTTGGTGGTACCTCCGTTCAATGCCCACCGCTTGATCTTATAAATTGCAGAATGTCCATCATCCTGCCATCAAATCGTTACAGATTGAAGCCGGTCATTATTTGACAACTTTGACATTTCCATGCTTCGGTTTCGTTGTTTCCATGAAAATTGAAAAACTTGTTTCCGCATTAGAGCTTTTGTGCGGTTCCATGCTGATTTTGTAATCGTTTTCAAGTTGTCTGTGAAACGATGTTGGGATTTTGCCAAAAGGCAGAAAGAATGGCATGCGTATTGACTATTAAAGTCGGTGCTGTCAGTGCTGTTTACGCCAGAAGATTAAGATTTTTACCATAAAAATATTTTCGATACACTTCACCTCGAAAGCGAAGCATTATCAAGTCTATGTTTATACAAACTTATCGTTTTAAAATCACTCAAAGAATCAAAAAATTATTGATTTGTAAAAAAAATGTTTGCAGTTAGACCAAAATCTCTTATAAATTCCCATGATATTCATTCTGCGTCCCGCTCGTGTCATCACCCTAAACTTGATCCAGAGTCTCGCGCGAAGAGATGTCCGCCAATTCCAGATTACGTCCCCCCTGTAACTATTTCTTAATAAATTGATGTTCAGATTGAGTGCAGACAATAGAATGAATTGCTTTAAATTGCCGTGTTTAAATGGCAGAAACGTCTGGTTATTGTATTACTTGGATATTTTTAGCACTGGAACAGAAGCCCGACAATGGGAAAAGCTCTCTGTAAGCGAAAGAAAGAACTGAACCTCTTCCGAGGTCTAAAATGTAAATCCTTTGATGGCTGAAGAATGTACGTGTGCAAATGCAAATGAATTCATTTGGCCTTTAACCATGACACGACAATTTCCGCCTCTTCACCGCTACTGCTTGTTTATTTGCAATGAGTTTTAATGTTTTTACTTTTTGTGGCTCCATGCTGACACTTTTGTGAGTTTTTGTTGCAGTTTTGTTCCCAGCCAGTGAAGACAGTTTGAGAACCACCGGAATCGCTTATTACATAGTTGTGTATACGACAAATTAATTTATGAAGCCAATTTAGTTAATTAACGTTATCGAGGGTGCGTCCGCTATTAACGGACTTCAGTGGAGTTCGATTATGGAGGTCGTATGATTGTACCTTTCTTGCTATCTCACATCTGACACCATAAATAAATACAAAAATTTACTAATTATAAAATTGCAACACCTAGAGTTATGCATCAGATTCGATCAAAATTGGTATACGTAGTTAGTTGCAGCAGCGGAATATCAGATTTTAGATATAACGCCGTGCGTTACATACAGGAACTGTTAGAAACAATAACCGTACTGCGTGATACACGTTTATTACGCTAAAATTTCTGATAACTCATAAATACATAAATAAACATGGCTGAAAATTTAATCGGTTTTTGCCTTCCCATATACCAACATGCACACCAAAAATTATTTAAATAAAACCATTTTTACGAGGTGTTCTCTTTTCTGTGTCACGCAGCATATATCGAATACTCAATATATCGGAAACATGCTTTTTCAGGAAAACAATGTACGACCTTGCACCATTTGTTGCTCGTATATCTATGGCATATGTATGACGTCACAATGTTAATGTGTTCTTTTGGCCTCTACACTCGCATAACCCCCCCTCCCCCCCTCCAGAATACGCAAGGGATATGATTGAAAGAAGAGTTACTATGTTGGAGAATCCAAGACGTACTTTGGCAGAGTAACGAAATGCAACCAAATTGGATAGGATACACTATTTCAAGAGGAAATCGACTATTTGCTCAGAAGTGTGCACAGACAAGTTTCTGAGGGCGCAACTTTACAAGGTGGCTATGCACATTGTTCGAATTTTAAAGACTTTCTGGATTTCAGTTCACTCCCAAGTTACATAATTTACTTCGTACGGTATTGTCAATATTTTACATAGTGCTTAGGTGTTGCAATTTTCATGATAAGTAATATACTTTTTCGTTCAATTCTCTAAATTCATTCTCTTGTTATCAGTTGGTCTATGTGTAGTGCGCCCGCAAAAATGTTCACATGTATGTTCTCATAACATTTTTCTGGTAATAAAAGGGAGTCTAGACTGCTTTTTATAATGGCAAAATTGATTGCTTATACATATTTCTTACATTTGACAAATAATACCATGCCGGACTACTCGAGAACACAAATTCAGATTTCAGTAACGAATAGCCCAATGGTGTTTATTTAGTCGAGCGGAAATACCAGAATATTAGGGTTTTTCTTTTGGTTTTTCCGGCTATTTCCACCCAAAATATTTCAGAGTTAAAACGGATTATAGAATAATCTTATATTTTATGAGATATATCCAGGGCGGGTCAGTCAGGACGCATAACCCCCGACGAAATTTATAGAATTTATGCGATTATCTCCATGAAAATTCCTGGAACAATTGTATTCTTATATCCAGCATTCCATATGATATCTGGCAGATAACCGGTTACTTCAGTATCTGCAGATCGCTAGGTGTAACATATTGCGTTGGTGATATATGATCGCGAAACTGTGCCAAAAAGTATTCTTTGTAGTCAAATTAGACGAAAATATCTTTCTCATTCGTACTTTTTATTCAATTTTTATAAATTGGGATTTAATTATTCAACATACACTACTGTAAATAATGTTTTAATGACTAGTGGTTACTTCAATCATTCAATCACTACATTTCCCATATTCAAGTCAGGAAAATCGTATTGTTATATGTCTACCGAGGTGAAAAGCTTTTATGTAAATTTTTTAAAAACATTTCCTGGTACTCTAAGAAATTTTTGCAGCAGAACCTAGTGACGTACTTCAATTTTGCATATGTTTTGAATAAGAAAAAGACCAAAACTAAACAATTTTTCGTGTAGTACTTCATTTATATTGGGCGTTTCAGGTTTTAAAACTCGAATTTTAAGTACGTCCTCAATGTTCGAAAATAGTCGTAGTTTTTATACTGATAAACTCTACAGGGTGTTTCGTTAATGATGATACAGGGGTCGCTTTAAAAATTCTGAGATATCACTGATTTAGAGTAGACTTGACAACGCGACAATAAGGAAAATATTTTTAAAGTGATTTTTTGGTCCTTTCTCTCACTAAAATTTTTCTTTAGAGCTTCCTCCACTTGCAGTTTCTGAGATATCGCCATTTCACATCCTTTACGAGGATCCCTGTATAGGCCCTGAGAACAGTATCAAAAGGTTGTTACCCATGAAAAAAATTTTGAAAATTTTGTGACCATAGCACCATTATTAGTTTTTCTCTATAGACTCTGGAAATAGGAGCTTAATGTCAAAAAAGTCAAAATTCGTCATTCTCTATGATCTATACTTCGTGTGTCCTTGTGCTGCAAGCTGTTAAAATTTGGCTATACATAACGAACACACACACTAAGTGATTTGCTTAAGTCTGGCTCGATGCAGTCATTTTTAAATGACAGTTCTATGCGGAAATACGTCACTTTCTGCACTTGCGCGAGTTGTTTTAAATTTTGTCACCATTGATAAAAGTGGTCTCTATTTTTCAGTTGTGGGGCAAGCGTATACTGCTAATGTCATGGACGAAAGTGTTCTAAAGGGCAATACAGCCATCCTAAAATGTCACATCCCAAGTTTTGTTTCTGACTATGTCTTCGTGGTGTCATGGTTGCAGGACAATGGCCACGAGATTTTGATGGCGAACGATGATGGTCATTACGGTGCGTCAGGTGACCTACCGTAACATAGTTAAAATTTCGAGTTAATTTTTCGTAGTTCCTCCCCCTTTTGAATCCCTCAAAAACGCAACTTGTGTGGAAATACAGAAGTGTGGTACTAACAGACGTTCTCACGTTATAAACGGGTATCGCATTCCTAAATCCCAGCTCGACACCAACAGATGCTCTAAGATTGCGACTTGATTTATTTAAGTTGCATACTTCTAATAGATTTAACGGATGTGACATATTAATGCGTTTAAGAGGGGCAATGTCAGACTTATAACTAAGCTGGCACATCCTTCACGGCTTGCAAATACTCCAGGATTGTATAGACCGTTAATGGGATTTAAAATGCCTTGAATATTTAAACCGTTTATTTCTATGTTTAAATTCAAACATCTATAAATAAGGATCTGCGCTTATTGTGTTAGATACGGGATCATCGGTGAGATCACCACCTCATCAATCTAAGGTCATCTGAGTCACCATTAATCTAAGATTGATGTTGAGTCGGATGTCTCATTTCGACGACCTCAAAGCTGATTCTGAAAATTTGTAAATCAAGCTCAACGAAATGCGAGAAGTTATGTCGACATCAACCAACGATGATGTAGATTTTGATTCTGACGTCTGATTGTGATGACGAGAAAGTTGATTCTGAAAATTGAAAAGTAACATTGAATGTGAAAATTTCACAATGTTATCTGAACCGAAGGCATGAAAGAAAATGACTTTTTGAGAATAATAAAATCTATCGACTGATTTCTGAGATACCTATATAAAAAACTGAAATTGTTTAAAAATGAAAAATTGACGTATACGTTTTTCTGTTCAATTGATAAATCTGTTGGCCGATTCGGCCTCCCAAAGACGGTCAAACTAAAAGAAAAAGCTCGACATTAAAGGAATGAGTTGAATTGAGACGGATTGAAGCCTCAAGTCCAGATAGTGCCTCAAATTTCACTCCCAATTTTAAAATAAACTTACGTTTTTGACCCTTTTTTTTAACCTTCAATTCTTGGATTAAAATGAAAACCTGTAGGAGGTAGGTGGCTAAAATCCTCATACTGTGCCCAAATTTTGCCATTTTCACATGTAAACTGATTAGGTCGCGAGAAAGGTATTCAGTAAAGCTCGTACAATTATGATTGCTTCTTACTGAATTTTTTAAACAGAAACTTTTTATCAGCAGCTAGGTCATAATTGGGAATTAGCTAAATGGTTCGTTTTGTGATAAAGTGAAATTACGTTCTGACGAGTGTCTTATCATATGCACAATAAACCTGTCGTTAAACGGCACAACGATTGTAATCTAACTGGAGGTGTTTGCCCGTGTCTGTGTATAAATATTACAATACACGTAAACTATAGTTTTCATATTGTAAAATGCCTGTTCGGCACATCATAAGATTTGTAGCAATATACAGTGTGTCCCAGCGAAAAGTGTTCACCCTGAATGTCTTTCCGGTTGTTTGTTTTAAAAAAAGCTAAAACACGTCAACCTCGATAGGGAGGGGGACGTGATTTGGTGAAAATGTTGTTTTTGAAATGTCATTCTTCTATCTGTGAAAACTACCCCCTTGAACTTTTTTCACTTAGAAGAGAGGTCGTGTTATAGCTCGTTTGAAAAGTCGTTTTTTTCCTCTACATGGTAAAACTTTTATTTTATTTCTATTTTTATACTTCGGTCTTTACAAATTAAACAAAAACCAAATAATTGTTTTCAAGCATTTTTACTTATATCTCATTTATTTTATCGTAAGAAGTGTTGAAAGTGACTCCGATTGACTTCCATGTCCATGAGCAGCTCAAAATGTTGTCCGGCATTATTTAATACTTCTGGACCTGGCCTCTTCGCCTGTTAGGGCACCTAACTTCTCGAGGGGATCATGTTTTGTGTCATAAAGTTTAGTTTCAAATGCGCTCCTAAGAAAAAATCCAGGGAAATAAAGTCGGAGGTTCTCGCGGGCCACTTCACTGGAACTCTATCTTCCAGGGAACTCTTCATCTAGATATTGTTGGATAGCAGCAGTGTAGTGTGGAGGCGTTCCATTTTGTTGAAAAACCTCATTGCTGTTCTAAGAGGTGGGGATCTTGTTCAAGTATTTTAGTTAACCTGGAGATATATGGCGTCTGGTAGAAGTTGTAGATAGTTTTCTCCATTTAAATTTCCAGGAATGAAAAATTATCCAACAATATGATCGTTCAAAATCCAAATTTTGAGGTCGTTGTGTAGGGGTCTCCCGCTTCGTTCCAGTAGTGGCAGTTGCGTTTGTTAACTTCATCATTTAAATAGAACGAAGATTCATCAGAACATGTATTATACAACAAATGTCTGAATGTAACTTGTTATTAAAGGATTCGTAGAATTCTAATGCTCAGTAGAAGTCATCCTTCATAAATTCCTGTGCCAGTTTCATGGCAGGAATGGAATTTTACTTTTTTTTAAAGTCTATGATCAGTATTGTTTGAAACGCCAGTTTCCTCAACAATACCATGTCAGACGTTCGTTTTTCCATTTGATCATGTTCCAGAAGCTCGATTTGGACTCATCACCTCTTCTTGGGGCGGTCAACTTCCTGTTTTTTGTTCATTTCATGTGTTGAATTTAATTAGCAGGTGAGATACATAAAGGTGGCATACCATCTTTCCAGGATGATCTAAATTGAAAACACGTGCTCCTGCTATTGCAGAATCACTGTTTTTGTAATGCAAACTCGATTTTCTCTTATAACGTATAAACAATTTTAATCACATTAAAAATTGGACGAATTGCCTGTCCTGGTGCGAGTACGGAAAGCTCAGGAGATATATAAATATATATATAATGTTCCTCCAAAAAAATGATGATTTATGAATTTTAAATATGTATTAGAAATGTCCTTGTTATTGATACAGTTGCGACGTAGAGACGTTTTGAGAGTAACTGTATATTTTCAGCATTTATTACAATCGCATTCATGGTCACAACCGAATGATTTAGTTTTTATTCCATTTCTGCAAGACAGAGGTACATAAAATGAAAAATGAAAGCTTGACGATGTAGAAAATAAAATTACCTTTCAAACGAGGCATAACGCGCCCCTCTTCCAATTTGAAAATTTCAAAGGGTTAATTTCCAGGGATAGAGGGATGATATTTTAAAAACAACTTTTTCACCAAATGGCGTCCTCCATATCAAAGTTGACGTCTTTTATCATTTTTTCTTTTTAACAAAACAGACAATATATTCGGGGCACACGCTTTTTCCTGGGGCGCCCTGTATTTACTTTCAAACCGCTTGCCGAGTGTAATTCACATAGAATATATTATGAAAACTGGTACTGGATTTAAACTAAACTACTTGTGCCAAAAAGTCTCATGCTATCGGGTTTCAAAGAAAAGGTTTTGGACATCTGGAACTCCTGTTACATCCCTGACGCCTCATATCTTCCCCTCGTCAAACTCTTGTAGAGATCAAATAACAGAGTGTTCGGTTCAGTGTATTTTTTTTTTTTTTTTTTAGTGTTTTCCAGTTTAATGAAGCATTTTTTTTTTTGAGAACTGAACATTCTGTTCCATAAAGAAGTATTCGCTATTTGAATGTATAGAGCTGGAATTTAATGTCGTGGAGATAAGCTCTAGCAGAAAATGAATATTCAAAAAGGGAATATTTTTTAAACTTAACTGGAATGGGAGGCCATTGGAGATTTCTTTTAACGTTTTATTAGCTGCAATAATTTCAACGATCAATAGCCGCCTAGTCAGGTTACCTTTAATCAG
Organism: Euwallacea fornicatus; assembly: GCF_040115645.1. Taxonomy (NCBI): domain Eukaryota; kingdom Metazoa; phylum Arthropoda; class Insecta; order Coleoptera; family Curculionidae; genus Euwallacea; species Euwallacea fornicatus. The sequence goes on from NC_089553.1 coordinate 4,168,995, forward strand.
GCAATTAGAATAAAGCTTTCGTGATTGTCTAATTCCATAAACGTCTGTCCAGTTTATTTCCTGACAATAAATTATTAATGTTACTTTAGCATTCGTATCACGATCATAATTATCCAGAATTTGAACTCTGAAAATTGCCAACACCCAGCATAATTTAGTCATCATGTCATGGGTTACATCCGTGAATTGGGCTTTGATTGGGCGTGAATCTCCGTAAACATTTTCACATTTTTCCCCGTTCATGTCTGCATGTTATTTTACCTGTTTATGGCGTAACACCTCACGAAAGCTTAAAACGAATTCGTATTATTACACAGATTGGTAAACGACGCCCAGAGTCACCTTCAGCACGCACTGAAACGCGACTTTAGCGCCTTTGCCATTACAATAATCCGTACTAATGACCCTTTGTATCCCCAATAGATAGCAAATACTTAGTTCTTCCTTCTGGAGAACTGCATATCCGAGATGTCGGCCCTGAGGATGGTTACAAGTCTTACCAGTGCAGAACGAAACACCGGCTTACCGGCGAAACCAGGCTTAGTGCAACTAAGGGGAGGCTGGTCATCACTGGTAAGTGACCAGATTGGCTTATATTGCGCCGAAAGTTGCAGAATTTGAATTGGGACTCAGTCATTCATTTTTGAAGATACGCAAGTGGTGTTGTATGATATTTGCGCGTAGAGTTGTGCAACTTTTGGCTACTTCTGAGTTTTTGGTTTTAAATGTGCCATTCAATTACCCTCCAGTTTTTTTTTACTTGCCATTTTATCTTTTTGATGCGCAGAGCGTTCGCGTTTATTAAAAAAAAAACTCATACAAACATTTGTCCGTTTTCCCTTGGACTTTGAAATACAGAGTGTTTTCTAACCACTTTTCAAATTTTAAGCACTGACCTTTTAAAAACCCGAAGAGGACTTGCACCACATGTCATCTAGATATAGATAAAATATACATATCATGACGGGTTTGGGTTGCATGAGATGCTCCGAATGAGTGCTCCTCTTGTTTGGAGAATATTCTACGAGCATCTGCCTTATCCGTATCATGTACAACGAGTGCGGGCCTTAAATCCACTTGATAATCAAGCCCGTTTGGATTTTTGCAACTGATTTCTGCACAATGACGATGACGATTTTCGTTTTCTTGTCAACAAACTTTTTGGCCATGAAGCCGGGTTCACACGAAATGGAGTTGTCGATTTTTGCAATGCGCATATTCGGGCCGAGGAAAATTCCCACGATTTAATGGAATCTGGACAGCAGACACGTTTTTCAGTAAACACTTGGATGGGTATTGTGGAGGACGGGTTTCTAGGTCCTGTCATTTTACGAAACGGAGGAAGAGGCACAGTTTACCGAAATTTATTCCTGAACACGATGGGTGATCTTTTGGACGACACTGCTTTAGAACTAAAGGCAACAAATGTGGTTCCAGCATGATGATACTCCAGCACGTCCTTCGATTGCCGTTGTGGAGCATTTACACCAAACTATTCCACGTAGATGGATAGGCAGGGACGAACCTTTGTTATGGCCCGCGAGAGCGCCTGATTTGAACCCTCTAGGTTTCTTTTTTCGAGGGTACTTAAAAACATTAATCTATGGCATTCCGGTAGACAGAGCTCCAAGGGACTACTGCTATGAATTAATAAAAAAATGCCAGCAAATTCGAGCCGATGAGGAGGTTTTGGAAAGAGTTCGAATATTGCTAAGACACAGATGGCGTGGTTGCTTCAAAATGGAAGGAGAGCGCTTTGAGCATCTTATGTAACTCTTTTTTTGTTTTTTTTGGAAAGTTCTTTTGTTTGTGAATAATAAATGAGTAATAAACGATTGCAAATAAATGTTTCAAAAAAGAATGACCTTCCGTATATAGAAAAGCGCTGTTTTGCGGACCCGTGTCTACTAAGGCTTTTTTGTTTATTTTGGTTTGCACTATTACCTCTCTGAATATTTTCACTTTTTTCAACACCCTGTATATTTACGAAATAATGCGGTCAAAAGTCAGGCTACGCCTGATAAGGATAAATTAATTCATTAAGCTTGGATACTCAGTATTTCAAAGAAAAAATGGAAAAATTGACATTTCCACGGATATAAGTGAGTGACTTCAAGAATTTTTAGAACAATGCGCAAGTGATCAATTTAGAAAAACGAACTGGCAGTGGCATATTTAGAATCCGTTGTAAAAAAAGCATTCGTAAACAACATTACTGGATATCTCACATTAAAAAAATATTGTTTTGCTGCGGTTTATCAGTCCCATTCATTCGTGCAGTTTTAATGGACCCTGAGGACTGAAAAATGACTAATGACGAGGCGGCTAACAGTTCAATGAATGAATTTTTAAATTATGATTCAACGCTGGTTTGAATATTCCCGATCTTATTTGGTTCTCAACAATAGTAAACTTTAATTATCTGCACATTTTAATTTTTGAGAGATGAATAGGAGTTTACGAATGCTTTATTTGCCCATGTTAATAGGCCTCTTATTTATGGATAAACAACAGCGTGCGGTAGCTACTTATGCTCAACAACTTTCCCACAGAATCAGCTGATGCATTACAATATCGTTGTGTATTTTCTAAACGAACAAGTGTACAGGAATTTAATCATCACTGATTTGAATTTTAATGTCTATTTGTATTTAACCCAAAGGAAAACCGTTAAATTGTTTGCACAACTTACGGCAACAATTATTGGGCTGTTGAACTTGGGAGATAAACATTTGACTTTGTGTTAAAAACTCCCGTTTCCTTTGTTGTAGCTGCCGCATTGGAACTCCCTGTATTTGCTCGTTTTCAAATTATTTTTCAATTTCAGCATAAATGCAACAATGCGGGCAAATAACGCGGATAGTTTCTGAGCTGAGTTTATCACGTGGTGCTTTTCGGCTACGAAGAAAATGTTCTTCAATTATTCAAAGAAATGCCCTAAAAGCATCATGCAAAGACCCCTATCTCTAAATGTTAGAAATGGGAGTCTTAGGTTATGCGCAGCTGTGGTAATCCATTTCTCAATGCATTACCAAAGTTGTATTTTTTTTCGAATTTACCTGAATGTTGGGATAGGGTACCCTTGCTTCACTCGGGCACATTAGTCAAAAAATTCACAGAATATTGTGAAATATGCTCAGGGCTTTTCCTACCTTCCACCTGGTCCTCGATCCTAAATTCCAATACTTGATACTCTTCGATTCGCTTTTGTTGTTGGAAATGACTGGGTACCCTCGCCCATGCGTCTGTTTTTGGGCTCCGTCGCGCCATTTTGTCAAGGTAAGTCCATTGGTGAACTTTCTTCTAGAACCAGTGGGAACTGTGGGTCCGAGATTTCCATTGGAAACCAGAAAAGATTATATCTATTCCGAAAACGTTTCGCTTAATCTACTGTGTCCCGCTCAAGGGTTTCCAGTTGTGAAAACAAGGTATATTATATTAATTAGTTGCAAATTGATACGTTAGTTCCGCAATTCATCCCCAAATTTGGTTTCTCCACTGCCGTTTCACCCCTACGGAATTGAGCTTACGGAATACTTTAGAGAATTTTATAGTGTACAAACTAATGTTCTGGAATTTAGAACCTGTAGCCAGCGTCCTTCCTAAATTCCCCACCATGGATAACTCCAGAAGTTTTAATGGGTATCAGGATCAGAGCATCACCCTTCTATGCCCTGCTCAAGCATTTCCTGCACCAACATACAGGTAATTTACATTCTTATGTGATTTCACCACTGTTATCAGTAGTAGCCACGAAAACGAGCTAATTTTATATAGAGCCTGTTGCAAGCGTTCTTCCAAAATTCTCCACTCTAGCCGATTCAATGAGCTTTAAAGGGCATCAAGGTGAAAGCATCACCCTTCTATGTCCAGCCCAAGCATTTCCTGCCCCAACTTACAGGTAAATTGCAACTTTTTCATATAATTTATACGGTCATTTTGGCACCTAGAACCGGTGGGCAGTGTTGCACCTAAAATTACCAAATCACCTCCCATTGATGCTTATGAGATAGGACGAAATGTTCCCCTGTTATGTCCAGGGCAAGCATATCCTAGCCCCGTCTATAGGTAGGTTAAATTTCAATGAGGCAAGGGTACTTTGAGACCAAAAAAAACAACAAGTTGTTGACCCAAGCTGTGTTGTGTTTGCCCATAGAACCCATTGGAACTGTTATCCCAAAGCTGACCTCTGGAGACTCCAGCCGTGACTTATCGAGCAAAGAATTAGAGGTTTTGACATTGCAGTGTCCAATGCAAGCGTTCCCAGTCCCAAAATTCAGGTAAACTAGTCATGGTTTTTATTTCCCTTTCTCTCGTCAGAACCAATGGGAAGTGTTGGTCCCAGACTCTCAGCTGGCACCTCAAAGATACAAACCATAGACTGTTCGATTGGAGTCAATGCTACTTTGCTGTGTCCCGCCCAGTCTTACCCTGTCCCCAATTACAGGTATATAGAAAAATCCTAAAGATTCATTAGATAACTCAAGCGTGTCCTGTCCCAATAATCAGGTTTTCGTTGCATAATTTAAGCTCTGTTCACTCTTCCAGAGCCCATTAGTAGCACTCTTCCTAAAGTCTCCTCGAAATCCAAGTATGATGTGATTGATTATATAAAAGGTTCCATGGTTTCTTTACTATGCCCAGCACAAGGATTTCCGGCTCCTAACTTCAGGTAAATTCCCCAAAATTGCCCTCAGCTTCAACTAGATTTTTCTTGCTCAGAACCTGTGGGAACTAGAGCTCCAAAGCTGCTCTCAAATGCGAAAACCGTCTGGTTCGAATGTGCTCTAAATGAGAGTGTAGCCTTGTTGTGTCAAGGCCAAGGGTTTCCCACACCAAAATTCAGGTAATTTTTTCATTTTATAATTACTCTATTGCAACTAGAACCAGTCAGTTCTCGAGCACCGACCCTGTCTTCTGACGTTCGCAGCATTACTATTCAAAAACACCAAACTCAAGGAATTACATTGCTGTGCCAAGCACAAGGGTTCCCAACTCCTTCGTTCAGGTAATTACGTAGCACACCTTACGAATCCTACTTTTCCTGCAGAACCTGTAGGAACTCGCGCCCCTAAATTGACCCAAGCAGACTCAAAATTTAAGGTAGTCGAACGAGAAGCTAATCTGGATGTTCCAGTTTTGTGCCAGGCCCAAGGGTTCCCAGTACCATCGTTCAGGTACTCAGATGTTTGTATTCCTAATCGTTGATCTCATGTTTAATGTAGAACCAGTGGGTACCAGAGCTCCCAAGCTGACCCAAGTTGACTCTAAGTTGAAATCCGTGGAACGCCAGTCTGGGTTTGATATTCCAGTTTTGTGCCAAGCCCAAGGTTTTCCCGTACCCTCGTTTAGGTCAGTTCGAACATTAGATGTGAGAAAGGTCACCCTTTAAAGCCCTTCATTCAGGTCTTTCATTACTTGCTGTTGGCTTTGACCTCAAGGAAATTAACAAGCTAGTCGATTCTTGTCCAATCTTTGTATGTAAACTAGCAGTTAAAGTTGACAGCATGATGGCAATTTGGCCCGTAAGTCACAAAATTCATTTATTTCTTTAAAATAGAGCCTGTAGGTCTGAAAGCTCCAACCTTCTCAAATGACATAAAAATGCTTGGATATGATCGAGGAGAATGGCAGAGTTTCGCTATGCTTTGCCCAGCTCAAGCATTGCCCCTCCCATCATTCAGGTACCTCTCGTTCCTTTTTATCATTAAAATTTGTGTTTTCTTTCTTGTGTTGAATGTAGAGCCTGTAGGATCACGGGCACCTTCCTTTTCCACTGAATCAAAGATATTTACAATGGACCGCCCTTTGGGAATAAATTTCGCCTTTTTGTGTCCTGCGCAAGGGTTCCCTAGACCGAGCTTTAAGTAAGTGTGAGGAGTTGATCCTTGAATTTTTCCTTTTAGAACCGGTAGGGTCCCGGGCTCCTTCATTTTCCACCGAATCGGAAGTTTTCACCATGCGAAGGCCCTTAGGCACAAATTTAGCCCTGCTCTGCCCCGCCCAGGGATTTCCCAGCCCAGTTTTCAAGTAAGACACGAGCCTCACGTGCTTCACAAGGGTACCCGTCGGTTTTCCTATTCAGATTGGGCTTTCATTTGAATTCAAACCACTCTAAACACCTTTTGATACTGCGGACAATTCTTTTGAGGGAAAAATTTAAATTTTCAATTGATAATTGTTGGTAATTTCCTCTCCTCCAGCTAATATCGCATAATTTTACGTTAAGCAGTGCCGAAAAATATGAAATTAGTTTGATGCGTTCGCAAATTACTGAGAATATTGCATGGGAATAGAAGAAGTGACTCGTTTAACAATTATTTTATTAAATTCTGTAACAACGTTGTCAAATGCTCAAACTGAAGCATGTTTTTGGCGAGGCAGCAGCGGTGTTTCTCTTGAAATTCGCTCAAAATTTTATTAAAAAATTCCGTTCAAACGTGGCTGCGTTCTTGTATTATTGTCGGAGGTTCCGTTTTTCAAGTTTTCTATACATTTAAAAGTTATTTGATAAATGGTATATTTCAAATAGTCCCAAAGGAAAATGTCAAGAAGGACAAACCTGAATATATTGCTGGTCATTGTATGATAAGTCGCCTGCAATCCCTTCACTGAACTGATTGACTTAAGACTAATGGCAATAAAAGCGGTCTCCGCGAAAGAAAAAATACCTTTAGACTACCTAGAGCAATATCATATATTCAATATATCATAGACTCAGAATAGAGCAACGAAGCTATAACACTAAAAACCTTTATTTGCTGCAATATGGCAAGTTTGTTCATAATTCAACAAAAATAATGTTCCTTTTTAGTGCATTGATACGCCATTTTCTCTATAAATTACGAATGTATTTGCTAGTTTCACATTTTCCAATATTGCTGAATGGGAAATTTTGTGCCCTTTGCAAAAATGTATTATTAAGTAGGACGAGCTGAAGGGCCAATTTAAGTGATAAATTCTTTTGAATGTCTCAAACTTCCGCCTTCAAAGCTAAATGGACTGTTATTGGGTGGTTCGTTTTGGAATGAAAGATTTGTAGAAAATTAACAGTTATGGTTTGCAATGCAGAACCCGTGGGTTCCCGCGCCCCAGCCTTCTCTACCGAATCCCAAATATTCTCCATGAAGTTGCGCTACCCTTCAAGAGACAATATTGCCTTGCAATGTCCTGCCCAAGGATTCCCTAGGCCGAGCTTTAGGTAGGAAAGCAAGGGTATTCCAGTTTCCCGGTATACAGGGTTTGTTCTAAGTACGGTCCGTACTTTCAGAACTTGATTTCTTACAGTATTTAAGGCAAAAAAAGTCCCTACGCGCATGTGGCCGTAAACGCTTAGATTCCGAGATACTGAGTGTCTAAATATGGAAAAAATGTATAATTAATTGAAATAAATTTGGAGCAGTTGATTTTGGATTTTTGAAATTTTACAGTTATTGTACGTTAGTAAAGATTTAAATTTTTAGTATAAAATCAATTTTTTTTCTGCCGCCAGAGGCGTAGTTAGGCAGGAGTCAGTCGATGATTTCGTCATAAAATGTAGAGCACCGATGGATTTTTTGCCTAATACTAACTCATTCTCAAAGAGAAAGTTATTTGTTTAATTCAGCTGCAACGAAAATGAGGGATATGGTATGGTGGAGTACGGTGGGATATGGTGGAAGTATGGTATCCATTAATAGTTGTTCTTATTCGCGTTTTCAAAACCGTGATTGTCGGCATTTTTCCAGCCATAAGTTGTGTATCAAATGCATGCATTAAGTAAAAAATAAAATTCGAAAATGAATAACTTTACCAACGCTGAAATTACTTAGATGCATTGCATCTAGGGCTTAGCAAATTATGAAAGAGTGAGACAATCAGTGATGAGGCAACTGGAATCGTGCGTTTAATCAGAAAATCGCCATTTTCTACGTGTAATTTTGTGTTGAAACTAATTATTTCTATGATTTTTGTTTGTAGTTGCCGACAATTTTTTTAGAAATAGGTTAGAAATGGGCAAAAAAATCATGAGACCTTTTTGGTAGTAAAACGTTAGGGCAGTCTAGAAATAATAAATACGTTAATAAATTCATTAGCGTTCTACAGTTTATGGCGAAAACGTTGACAGGTTCGTGTTTAACTACGCCACTGGCGGCAGGTAAAATGAACTTTATACCAAAAATGCAGCTTTTTCCCAACGTACAATAACTGAAAAATTTCAAGAGCTTAGCATTGAATATTCAAAATTTCTTAAACATTTTTCTCCTCATTCTCAATACTCTGTCGGGGAATCTAAGCGTTTCCGGCGCATGGTAATAGGGACTTTCCTTTAAATACCATAAGAAATTGTGTCCTAAATTTATGGCCAGTGTTAGGAAACACCCTGTATATAGTAATTGTTTGCGACTGTGTGCTCTAGAGCCTGTAGGGTCGAGAAGACCTGCATTGTCATCAGAATCGGATATATCCAGCCTTAAAAGGCCGTCAGACACTAATATTGCTATCCTTTGCCCAGCTCAAGGTTTTCCTAAGCCCTCATACAAGTAAGTTTGACCTTTAAGGTTAATTTTGCCTGAGTGTATTAGGATCCCTGTCCTAAAGAGAATGGTAGTTGGTTTATACTGATTCGTTTTGTAACGCATTTAGAGCCTGTGGGATCGAGAGCGCCTTCTTTCTCTTTCGAGGCTCAAATCTTGATAATAAAGCGCCCTATTGCTTCAACATTTGCTTTGCTGTGTCCGGCACAGGCATTTCCTAAACCAAGTTTCAAGTAAGTATTCGTGGTGTGCTAGTGGGTAAGTTTCCTATACTTATTCCGTTGCGATAAGGCCCCATTTTTCCCATTTGATTGGGAATTGATAGGTTCCAAAGCACCAGCTTTGCCACAAAATTTCAAAGTTTTATTAAAGTATTTGGTGAGGAAGTTGGGAAAAGCTTCGCTTTGCTGCTTAAGATTCGCCTACGCCATTTTCGAGTTCTATCATTTAAGCATTTGCCTTACTGTACCCGGCACGAGTACTTTCGAAGTCAAGTTTCAAATGAGCGCTCATAGTACTTCAGTGAGCAAGTTTCCGATTCTTCTTCGGTTATGACGGCCCCTCATTTTTTATGTTCGATTCATTTCATAATTTTATAACGATTGAGAATAGTGCTTGCGCGGCAAGGGTATTCCTGTGGTTTAGTTGCATGTTGGTAGACGTTGACAGCGAGTTAATTTCAGAACCAACTGGGAAAATTGCCCCTAAAGTTCCTGGACAAAAATATGATGGCGGCAAGATTTACCTTTGTCCTTTTAATCAGACTTTGGTGCTGACTTGCGATGTAGTGGGGTATCCAGTGCCAAGTTTTAGGTAGGTTTTTTCATTCGATTTCTCACCTGGATCCAAATCTCTACCCGAGCCAACATTCAGGGACCTGTGTACCCAATTTAGTAAGTTTTTGGATTTATTAGAACCAACAAATAATGTTGCTCCTAAGAAAGTTGGTGCCGAATTTGGTGGATGGAGAGTATCGACTGTGCAATCCAACAGAACTGCCTGGTTAACTTGCCAAGTCAGTGGTTTTCCAGTGCCCCGATTTTTGTAAGTTCGGCTTTTCGAGTTTTGGTGCAAGGGTACCCGGTCTCAAAACGTAGGTTTCGGGGTTGAAACACCCTGAGCGAGTGGCCGTGGTGCGGTCAGCCGTCCAGTTGACCGAATGCAATAAAAATATGTTGAGTTACGGGGAAACCTCACTTCTATTCGGACTATCATGTGGCTGATAGTGTGAGTAGAAATGAAGTTTTCTCGTAAGTTGCGAAGATAATCTCAGAAGTACCCGACGTAACACTTGAAGAAAGCAAATTTTTGGAAAATATTACATTATTTCTCAATATTATCTCCCTTGAGAATGACACACTTTTGCCAGCGATGGTCTATGGCGTCTATGTCCTGTTTATAATACGAAGTTTCTAATGTTTGAAAATAGGCATCAACCTCGGACTTCACCTCTTCATTACATACAGGAGCGATTTTCTCAAGTTGGGAAATACAAAAAAATCCAATGGGGTTAAATCTGGCGAATCGGGTGGGTCTGGAAAAAGTTCGAAACGAAATTGATTAATTTTGGCCATTACGATGACGGAAGTGTGCCCTGTTGCCCTGCCTTGATAAAACAAAATTCTGTTTTTGGCCAAATACGGTCGCTTTTTCCTCATTTCCTCGCCCAAACGTTGCAATAAATTTGTACAATATTCCCCGTTTATTGTTTTTCCTTTAGGGAGATGGTCAAAAAACATAATTCCAGATTAACTGGACACACCAGATTTCTCCAGAGTAGGATCTAACTCCGCTTGGAGGTTGGACGGACTAAGACCTTTCAAATGAAAGTATTGAATTACGTATCGCTGACCATGTTCACAAAATCTCTAAAAGCGTTCAGTGAAAACGGTTCCAAAAGAAACCCAAATCAACCTGGGCACCTTGAAACCTCAGAAATCGGCTTTTTAAGGTTAGGTCTTTGTAATATAAACAAATTTTTAACAAAAAAATCGCCATCTACATCTCAGGTCGAGTACCTTTGGAGCTCTCCCCGCAACATACATTTTTATTGCGTCCGGTCAATGGGACGGCTGGCCCCATCGCGGGTACCCCGCTTCGGGCGTGTGCGTGCCCCAACTTTCAAATTTGCGGACTTTTGCAGAACCAACTAGTAATGTAAGCCCCAAAAAAGATTTGGCCAAGTTCGAGGGATGGCAAGTGCTACATGTGCGTCAGAGTGGTGTTGCATGGCTCACATGCCAGGTGACAGGATTTCCTGTTCCGCGATATTTGTAAGTTTAAATGGAAACGAATTAGTTCGGGTTAGTTCTTTTAAATTCGAAACTGATGTTGTCGGCCTTTTGAGAAACGGGAATATTACGGTCTGTTGCCTGAAGACTATTGCTGAGACTACAACATGTGGCTTTTCCGAAGAAATTGCTTATAAGTGATACGAGTTCAACTTCAGCCAGTTATTACGCGAACTGATGAAATAAGTTTTCTCGAACTGCGCCGTCTGTATCTATTTGCTACGATTTAGGTAGACAAAAGTTGCATTATTATTATATTTTTTAATTGAAAAAAATTACTTTTTTTGGTGTTATTAAATTTTCCTTTTGTTGCTTGAATTTTTTAATTACGGGCCTGATGTCCTTTGGACAAATTTTGTAAGGATAAAATCGCCGACTGAAGGAAAATAGTTTAAAAATTGAGATACAAAATATATCATTAATAATCGATTTTTTTATATACGTTAAGCACACCTGTTGCTAATGGTCATTTTTGCAGAATTTTTTCGCTCTCCCTTATGACAAATTCGAAACATCCACGGGATTCAAAAATACCTAGACCTTTGCCCCTTTCCTTAATTAGAACCCATTTTTGGCCGAGCCTAGCTTTGAGACCGCAAAAGAACGCTCAATCCCAACATTAATCGCGTATATTCATCCACTCCGCCTAAATTCTGCGATGAAAATTCATAGAACCCACGAATAACGTTCCTCCAAAGAAAGATGGTGAAAAATTCGAAGGGTGGAAAGTAACCTTGGTACCCAAAAACACTGTTGCCTGGCTTACCTGCCAAGTCACTGGATACCCAGTCCCGAGATATATGTAAGTTTTCCTTTTCTTAGGGCGTTATTGTAAATCAACTTTCCTCTGGCACAATTTTTTCTGTTAATTTTATTTTTCCAATTTGTGGGAAATGTTGTTAAACGTCTTTTCGTTAACCATGAAAAAGAAAATTCGAGTTGCTCAGTAGAAATCCCATTGGTAAGTAAGGACTTACTCAGCCATCATTGTCATGTTGTAGTTGATTTAGGATGATCATTTGCGTTTGGATTGCCAATTTTGGGGTCTCACCAATAAAAACTTAATCATTTTTCAATACGTTCATAACATCATCTCACATTATTAAAATTATACCAACACTCATACTGATACATTAAACTTCAAAGCGCCTTTAATAATATGTTGGTTCTTTGCAGAACCAACCAATAATCTACCTCCAAAAATCGTCGGTGAACCAATTCCATGGAGAATAGCCACATTTCCATTGCATGCAGATGGAGTGATTCTCTGCCCCGTTGTTGGTTATCCAAACCCTGTATTTAAGTAAGTTTTAGATCACTTTCCATTAATGCTTTCGGCTTATTTTTGTTTATGAGAAATGCTTGCCTTTTGTGCCCGTTTTGCGCATTTTTAACCATGCGTTAGTTCCCAACATTCAGGTTAGTTTTTTTACATTCATTGAGTGACCAATTGTTTCTTAGAACCCACAAATAACGTTGCCCCAAAATCAACTGATAAGAAGTATGTAGGGGGGCTTTTCCAGGAAAGCCCTTCAGGGAAAGATCTTATTATAACGTGCGATGTATCAGCTTATCCCGTTCCCAAATTCAGGTAAAATTCATTTTCGAAAACTAAATTATTTCGTGTTCCGATATAGAGCCCACGAATAATGTTGTTCCTAAGTCTTCAGTGAGCAAATATGGCAACGTGTTTCAGAAAGGGGATTATGGGAAGGATATTTTTATTTCCTGTGATGTTTCGGGTTATCCAGTTCCAAAATTCAGGTAAGATCACTTTCATATGTGATATACTGGATCTGAGCTGAAATGTACCACTTCGATCTTGGAACTCCATTTCTCCATCCCCGTACAATTGAAAGATTTTCTTCTGTTTCTGGACCTCATAGACCATCAAGTTCCAAAAACCTATCCGTTGCCCCACAGATACTTCAATTGTAATCGCAATAAGGAGTTGTGGTTAAGAAATATATTAAAGTAACTTAGCCACGTGCGTTTCTCCTAATAGGACGTCATCAGGGCGTAACACTCGACAGCCACATTAGTACTGATCAAATCCGTGTTGGTGAAATTACTGTCTGGCGGCAAAGTAAACTGAATATAATAAGGCATCACTACATCAGTACTGTCTAAACGGATGTCGGTACTGTCAAGTGTCTCTACTAACGCGGATTGGTAAAAATACCACCTAGTACCAGAGTGTCCTGCTCAGTGCTGCTTACTGATCTGATGACGACTTACTAGGTGGCACACTTTTGAGTTATTTTAATAAAATCGTTGAAGCTATGACTAGACTTTATGCCTAAGCTTCTTGGGTTGAATAGCGTTAAAGGTGAAGCATCGAGCCCTATTCCAGTCGGTTTTTGCTATTGCATAAAAATCCCTTGAAATAGAACCAACCAATAACGTACCCCCAAAGACATCAGGTCGCAAAATTGAAGGGAGCATTGTCCTGGAAATGGCATCCCAGAAAGACATTGTTATTGCTTGTGATGTTTCCGCTTATCCAGTACCCAAGTTCAGGTAAGTAGGATTTGTTTTTACGCATGTTAGACTGTATTACCTACGACGTTGAAGGTAAGTATTTGTCCTTCGAATTAATTCCTCTTCGTTGTGTGGTGCCACGCTTTGAAGCAAGCTGATGCGCTGTTGTGAGGAGTTTGAGCAAGTAAAGAGGGCAAAATTGTTCTTATAATACCACTGGGTCGCTTGGTCTTAGTCTTAGCTCCAAAACGATCTAAATTACGGATAAAGCTCTGGGTGAAATCGAGGATAAACTTTTGGTTGAAATAAAGGATAAAGCTCTGGGTGAAATCAAGGACAAAGCTCTGGGCAAGATGTCCGGCAGTGGGTTTATGTCGCGTCCAAGCACTCCCCGTACCAAAGTTTGGGTAGAATCGCGTTTGTAGGGAAGCAGGATGCGAAAGGGAGGACGGGGGGCGGACAACGTACCCATTGCATCAGGAAATTTTTCAGTCAGTCAATATAACGATCGTGATTGGTTCTTATTTCTATTTTTTTCTAGCAAAAAAAATCATTAAACGAAGTTATATTGACTAATTGCGAATTCACAATGAAGGCTTACCATTAAAAAACTTTTCCATTGTTCCAGATGGTACAAGTTCATAGAGGGTACCTCGAGAAAACAAGCGGTGACCCTCAATGATCGAGTTAAGCAAGTTGCAGGCACTTTGATCATTCGCGAGGCCAAAGTAGATGATTCGGGGAAGTACCTGTGCGTTGTCAACAACTCAGTGGGCGGAGAGAGTGTCGAGACTGTTCTAACAGTCACCGCCCCCCTGAAGGCCTCCATTGAGCCTAAAGTCCAGACCATCGATTTTGGGAGGCCCGCAGTGTTCACTTGCAAATTTGAAGGTAAAAAAATTCCTCCTTTAAACGGTACTTTTCTTATTTTTTGGTGGCATGTAGGCAATCCGATAAAGACCGTGTCGTGGATGAAAGATGGGAGCAAAATCGACCACACAGACGCCATTTTACGCATCGAAGCGGTTCGCAAAGAAGACAAGGGAATGTACCAGTGTTTCATCCGCAATGACCAAGAAAGCGCCGAAGCAACTGCCGAATTGAAACTTGGAGGACGTTTTGAACCTCCTCAGATTCGACACGCCTTCAACGAGGACACAGTCCAACCAGGCAATTCAGTCTTCCTTAAATGTATCGCCAGTGGAAACCCGACTCCTGAAATCACTTGGGAATTGTACGGGAGAAAATTGTCTAACAGTGATCGCTATCAAATCGGACAGTACGTTACAGTGAACGGTGATATAGTGTCGCATTTGAATATCACAGCAATTCACACGAATGATGGAGGATTGTACCGCTGCAATGCAAACTCGAAAGTTGGCAGTGCAAATCACGCAGCAAGAATTAACGTTTATGGGTTGCCGTTTGTGAGATCGATGGAGAAGCAGGCCATTGTTGCCGGGGGTACTTTGATTGTCCATTGTCCATTTGCAGGGCACCCGGTTGATACAGTCGTTTGGGAACGAGGTAAGTCTCGGTTTTTCCAGAAATTTCCCGAGGAATTTTCATCTCTAATGCCTTTCGAAAATTAAAAATTTTTTAATTTCTCAGAGTTCTTCTATTATGACTTGTAACTCTGATATTTTTGCTTATTAGAAGGAGTGTCCTAAACGATAATTTCATGTCCGGGAAAGGAATGGCTTATGTATCTAATTGCGGAATTATTTGGTTTATCTAAGACACATTACCCTGTCTTGGCAAGTGCTGTAAATCACTTCCCCTTTCAGATGGTCGATTGCTACCCATCAATAGAAAACAGAAGGTGTTCCCCAATGGAACTTTGATCATCGAGAATGTGGAACGGGCATCTGACCAGGCAACTTACGTTTGCGTAGCCAAAAATTCTCAAGGATATAGCGCTAGAGGGTCCCTAGAAGTTCAAGTCATGGGTGAGTAAATGTTTATTTCAGTTCCGTTTCCAGGGTGCTGTCGAGCTTCTCTCAAAAATGGTACTTCAAAATCGAGAATTTAATTATCTTCAAGATATTTTAGTTAGCGATTTACGTGCTTAATAAACGAATTACAGCCATATGCCCACAGAGGGTATTCATTTTTCGTACTCGTTGAGGAATTGATTGTTAAAATGATATTTGCGGCGCGCGCACCTGCAGATTTAGACTGCCCGGCGGTAAGTCGCAGTTGCCACTTTCATGCTTGAAATATACAGTGTGTCTGATAATTAGGTGGCAACCCTTGAACGGCGCGATAGGCATGCAAAAATAGTATCAAATTGGTAAATAAACATATGTTCAGAAGCGCTCTCTGACGGAGGTATGGTCCTTTGAGGGGGGCCTCAATGAGCTTATTTTTTACTATTTGACATAAATGTATGAAATTTTGATATTCTCACAATTTTTACAACAAATATCTTGTCGAAGTGGTTTAATCTGCATCAAAGACCGGCCATCGAGAGGGTTTGGCCTACAAAAACAGCCATATTTTTTTAGTGGATGTAAATTTTACATTTTTTGCTGAAAATATGTAAATGTAGTGTTTTTTTTGGCTTAAAAGAGGTTCCCTTGAACAATATCCCCAACTGTCATCATTTTTCAGAAAAACGGTGTTTAGTAAAATATATGTTGAAAACTGAATTTAATGTTCTGCATCAATTTTACATTATTTTCAGTAATATAAAATATTTATGTTAAACAGTTTAGACAGAGTTATTTAGCAAAAACAATTTCACTGGGGCCTCCTTCGAGGGGTCGTGTCTCCATTAAGGGGTTTTTCAGGACACGTTTATTTACCAATTTGATATTACTTTGCAAGTAAACTACGCTGTTCGAGGGTTGGCACCTAATTATGGGAAACCCCGTGTAATGGTAAAACACTTGATCGGAAAGCGTTCATAATTAATACCAGCCTCGACAGCACCCATATTTTCCTTCCAACTTTAGGTTTTATTAAGTTGAGTGTCGCCGATTATGGAACTGACACTGAATTAGCGATGAAAAACCGTATACGGTAGATTTTCGTTGCTAAACTGTCTAGTAGACATGCGAACCCCTTCTTGAAAGAACCATGGTCACACGTTGACCAGCGACGAATCACCTATAATCTCCCATTAATTTGGCTGGCATCTGGGAGAGACTAATATAACATGGAAGATCAGAACCCGGAACACACTAAATTTACTCAAATTAATACTCCGAATACTGTCTGACTCTTAGTCAGAGATGGATGTTTTTACAGTGGCACCTGTAATAAGTCCCTTTCAATTCGATGGGCCTCTGAACGCCGGCGATAGCGCCGTTTTAACCTGTTACGTCCCCAAAGGGGATAAACCCCTGAAAATCAAGTGGTACCATGACCACAGACACGTTTCTCATCATTCCAAGGGGATCGCCACGTCGCCATTTGGAAGTCAAGCCAGTCTCCTTAATATTGTCAGTGTAGAACCTCACCATAAGGGAGATTATACGTGTATAACCACCAATTCGGCTGGAAAATCAAGCTTTACCGCCCACTTGGACGTGAACGGTAGATTTATGTCCTCAGTTTAAGTTTGGTGTTGTTTTCGTTTAAAACCTATCTTTCACCTAGGACTCAGGACCTGATCTCACTAGGTACTATTAGGAGTTGTAGTCCATAGTTTCGTAGCACTTACAACTACCCCCAAACAGGACGTGAAAAGCACATTACTATCTACTTTTGTTAACGCTCAGTGCAAGTAACACTCTCAAGAAGTTTTTTGTTTTTTTTTTCAAATGTTACATTTCACCTTTTCTGACCAGGTGGTAAATACTGGAAAGATTTCTGGAAAGCGTTCGGTCCGTCGCATCTAATGGCGGTTTGTCCATTAAAATCCTTTGGGGTTTCAACGAGAAGCCCATTAAAATCGAAACAAAATTAGTATAGAAAGCTTGAATAAGCGAACCAGTAACATCGATTCTGGTTCTGCGAAGTTCATTCGTATCGGTGAATAGTTGATCTAGTGATTCCACAGCTTTGAACGTTAATGATGAATTACTTGCTGGTGTGTCGAGTTTGCATTGTTCAATCCCTCAATGTCTTTGGTGCCACTGTAGAAGCAGAGTATTTTCAGTTCCTCCACAAATAGCCCATTTCTCATTCGCCGATGAGGTGGTCAACTCCGGCGAGATGGCCAGCACTCAATGCGCTGTGTTCAAGGGCGATTCTCCTCTTAAAATCACGTGGTTCTTCAATGGAAACACAGTGGAAACGTTGCCAGGAGCGTCAGTGGCCGTAATGAATCAGCGCATCAGCATGATAAGCATTGATTCTGTAGATGCAATTCATGCCGGCCAATACTCATGTGTAGCAGAAAATAGTGCAGGAGTGGACAAATATTCTGTGAATTTAAACGTGAATGGTACCCACATGTTTTTTTTTCCGAAATTTTCCTTTAGTTCCTCCACAAATCACCCACTTTACCTTTGGAGAAGAAGTCGTCAATTCCGGAGACATAGCGAGCACTCAGTGTACAGTTATAAAAGGAGATTTGCCCTTGAATGTCACGTGGTTCTTCAATGGGCGCCCTATTGGGAATGTCCACGGGGTCTCAATAGGGAAAACAAATCAAAGAATTAGCTCCCTTACAATAGAATTTGCGGATGAAATTCACTCGGGGGAATTCACTTGTGTAGCTCAAAATGAAGCTGGAAAATCCAGTTATTCAACAAAGCTCAATGTCAATGGTACTTTGTATATCGTTTTGTGTTTGTTTTATCCCCGACAACCTGTTTTATCACCCAGCCCCCATATTTTAGTCCCACCCCAAATCGCCCATTTCGCTTTCACGGATGAAGTAGTGAATTCTGGTGAAATGGCGAGCACCCAATGCGCAGTCACTAAAGGGGACTTTCCACTAAAGATTAGCTGGTTCTTCAACGGAAAGTCCGTAGATAAATTACATGGAATATCAATCACC
Organism: Euwallacea fornicatus; assembly: GCF_040115645.1. Taxonomy (NCBI): domain Eukaryota; kingdom Metazoa; phylum Arthropoda; class Insecta; order Coleoptera; family Curculionidae; genus Euwallacea; species Euwallacea fornicatus. Next base: position 4,187,234 of record NC_089553.1, read on the forward strand.
AAAACCAACAACAGAATCAGCTCGCTGAGCATTGAGTCCGTAGATGCAGTTCATGCAGGCTCTTTCCTGTGTTTAGCTGAAAACGCCGCAGGAGAAGACCGATATTCCACGTTTTTGAACGTTAACGGTAGACCGATTTGAGTCATGAAATAGTTCTTTGAATAGATTTAAGTTCGATTTTTGATGGGCGTCTAGGACGCCTGTACAGGGCGATCGTTTGAAGTTTTGGAATTATGTACAGGGTGGGCCATTTTTTTACGGTTTTCGTAGGTATCGTGGAACCTACTGTAGATAGTAAAAAACGGTCTAATCAACATTGTGCTGTTTCCTGTGAAACTGGTGATGCTGCTGACAAACTTCTCACGAACTAGCTCAGTTTTTGAACTACACAGTAATCTTCTTGAAAAAATGCCATTTTAGGACCCCCCTCGTATTTTCCTTACCTTCTGGCTTGTCGAAACGCAGAAAATGGATTCCACCGTAGAATTTTCCGTAAAATCCAGAACCGCACTTAATTTTTTTTAAATAAATAATTATAAATTTTAGTGTTTTATAACATACTTGTAACATCTGTTCTTTTGAATACTTCTATAGGGCATTAAATTAATAAACAATATATTACTCAACGAGAGTAATAACGCTTACAAAAAAAAGGAAACATTAATAAATAATTACTACGAGTAACGTAATACTTAATCGATCAAGTCATTTACGTCATAATTAATTCTGTTCAAACTGGAAACCATTGATCCTTATACAACTTTGACAACATTTTTATGTTTTTTTTTTTAAGATATTTATTATGAAAGTTGTGACTTCAATATTACAAATTTTAGATTATTTTTATAATCATTTCCAAGAACTCTTAAACATAAAGTCAGTCAGCATTCAGTCTAAGGCCCGATTTTCAGCATTTAGCCTTAACTCACATCACTTAGACGAAAAATGCGAAAAACCAAACACCAAACGAAAACTTCAAATGATCAGTCCTGACCCACAGTCATGTGCACGCAGGGTACTCAATATTTAATTGTTGTTCCTTTATCCTAATTTTAGTTCCACCCCAAATTCACCCTTTCGATTTTGGTACCGATGAAATATACGCTTCTGAATTGGTGACCGCCACCTGTACAGTCTCAAAAGGAGATTTTCCAATTGAAATATATTGGTACCTAAACGGTCAACCCATTACTGATCAATATGGAGTAATCATTGCCCAGACCAACAGGAGGGTTAGCCAACTTACCATCGAATCCTCCTCAGCAATTCACACTGGAGAATACACTTGTCTAGCGAAAAATGAGGCTGGATCTATTAAACATTCGGCTTATTTAAATGTTAATGGTACTACGTTAGCATGATCACCAAACTAATCATTTCTAACTCACTAATCTTACTTCATTAATGCATCTTTGAACACGTCTAACTCTTTATAGTTCCACCCCAAATCCATCCTTTTGACTTCGGAGGCGAGAGTGTCTATTCTGGAGAGTTAGTTAGCACCAATTGTGCAGTGGCGAAAGGAGATTTTCCAGCTACAATCTCATGGCTGTTCAACAATAAATCTGTAGCTTTGCTACGTGGTGTCCTGTTAGGACAAACAAATAAGAAAGTCAGCACTATGACTATTGATTCTGTTGAGGATTTTCATGCCGGAGAATATCAATGCGTGGTGGAAAATGTAGCTGGAAGGGCTACTTATAGTGCTATATTACGCGTTAAAGGTTCACTACTTTGCTTAATTAACTGCTTTCTGTAGAGTAACGTGACAGCTAAGTATTCGTAGCTACCAAGAAGAATAAGTTTGGTTTGCATCGTTGGGAAAATTGAAACTTTAGAAATCACCATTAAGCGCGATCGCTTTCAATATACCGGGCGGCTCTAAATTACCGATTTTTTTAAATCGAAACATGGGTCACGTGGTACCGCTGATTGGAGGTCTTTCAAAACTATATTTGATGGTATATTGCGATACGAAATCTATCGAGAAGTTTTTTAGACAAACATCAGTTTGCTAAAAAATTCAATAAAAATTTAGTTAAATTTTACGTAAACAATGAAAATACTTCTTTGATGATTAGAAATTTCGTTTCTTTTCGGTTCTATGCTCTTAGTCTTTGGTTAAAAAAATTGAAAGATAAATAAAATTAACCAAAGATTGTTTGTGAGCACAAAATCTAGAACAAACAAATTTCTTATCAACAAAGAAAGTTTTTTAATTGTTTACATACTATTTTAACCGAATTTGTATTGCATTTTTTATCTAATTTGTAGCTATTTCTCTAAAAAACGAGTGGATAGATTTGCACTCTATATGACGTAAGCAACATTTCAAAAAATGAACAAACGTCAAAAGATAATATTTTTCATCAAAGATTGCTGCTTTTGAATTGAAAAAAAATGTTAAAAAAGAGGAGAAGGAGGGGGGAGACAACTTAGAGCCGCACTGTATAGGGTGTCCCAGATCGTAGTGGTTAAAGCTTTCACCGCGTATTCTATGTTGGAGCAAATAAAATACTGTACAGGGTTTCAGGAAGTACCGTTAAATATTTTGGGATTTGGTTCTTAAAGGGGCAGGACTCCTTGAGAGGGGAACTGTGAAGATGGTTTTCTCGCAATATTTTCGAAACGGTTTGCCCTAAAATTATGAAATACACGGTGTACTGTAATAAGTTAGGACGGAATTTTTTTTTTGGGGGGGCTGTTAGTTCATCTTGTTGGGATAGATTGTTTTCCAGAAAAATGAAGCTTTATAAAACGATGCACGGTTACATGGATATCGAAATCGAAGATACAAAGAAAAGAATTAAACTATTCATCAAGATAAATGGAGGCCATTGTCAACATTTGTTGTGAATAAGTGATAAATCCATAATAATATTACTCTTGTTATTGCTGGCTAATAAAATAATATTTCGATTACAACGAATATCTATTATGTTTATTATGATGCACTTCAATGTCCATTTAATCGTGCGTCGGTTTATAAAAATATATTTTTCTGGAAAACGGTCTGTCCTAACAAATCGAAATAAAACGTCCCTTTTGACTTGGACATATTTGAGAATTTCTAATTTGGTTTCGAAAATTAAGAAATGTCATCAGTAAAAAAGCTTAGCCAATATTTACGTAGGAGACCCCCTGTATGTGACACCTCTGTCTAAAATCTCCAATTATTGACATAACAAAGTTTTCCCATTCTATTTTATTAAATTATACCTAACTTAAAAGTTTTAACGCAAACCCTTTCGAAAATATTGCGGAAAGCAATCTTTAGAGTTCCCTCTAAGGGGTTCTAACCCCTTTAAGAAGCGACTTTTGGGATATGTTGATTAGAATTTTTTTTATAACTTAAGTCTCTAGAATCACCTTTCGAAATATTGCAACGTGATTTCCGGACGCCCTGTATAGTTTACTATGCCGGAAAGCGCAATTGTCACGAGTCACTAGCGCTGCCTTCTAAATTGTTGGAGTTAGAAGATTGGTTAAATATGACAAAATTTGCAAAATTTCATTATAAGATTATAAAACGGATGTGCCAAATTCTATTTGGTTTATCAAACGTTGAGGAAACATCAACATGTTTCATAAAGGCTTTTCCAAAATAAGTTCACTGTGCGAGACTCTACGAAAAAATCATTAGACATTTTTTTAGAAAAACATCCATTTATACCGCACCCCAATATTACCAGATGTTCTTTTTGCCATTTAGTTTTTGAGAGACAGATCGTATCTTCAATTTTTTAAATACGGGCCTGATATTTTTTTTAATCGTATTTCGAAAGTAACTTTGATTCATAATTCACCGATATATTACATCATTGCAAGTTGCGTTATTTCGTTAAAACGTGCCATTCTCGGGCTTTTTTATAATTGTTTTCATTTCTGTGACCGTTTTCGAGATATTTGAGGAAAACATTGAAACGTGAATTTTTTTATCGATTCACGTAAGCTCGTATCTCGTCCTATGGTGGCTTACGAGAAATTCGGAAAATTTTTTTGTCATTTTTTCAAGCATTCAAATTTCCCGAAATTTCCAGTCCGTGGTGCAATGGAAAAAAGTTTGGTATGTGTTAAGGGTGGTTTGGCGTCCGAAAAAGTGCCCCTGTAGATTTTGCCAACGATTGGTAAAAGTTCCATCGTGCAGGTCCTTAAGAATATATTTGAAAATTCATCTTATTCCATAACTGAATGTATCACCAAATAAAAAGTTACAAAAAAATACTATGCAAAATTGTGTTATTTCCATTTGGACATGGAATACGTGATTAAAGCTTTATTACACCAATTTGGGACACTTTTTTGCTTCTTTACGAGTTAAATTAGGTTTCAAAACGTGTATTTTCCAACATTGAATTCCAAATGTACCTCTCACAAAGTACTATCTTTCTTCCTTTGGAGATTTTGCTATATTTTTTATGATAGATGGTTTTACTTTTATTTTAAAATTCCCCAACCCCAAGTCTCTCTCACGATGCCAACATTCTCCCCCGATATTGCAAGAGCTTATAGGTTGATTCAATTTATTCCCTTCTCGATTTTTTAAAGATATAAGGGACCTTGTGCTTTCAGTCCCACCTCAAATTCACCCTTTCGACTTTGGAGACGAAAGTGTCTTTTCGGGAGAATTAGTCAGCGCTACCTGCTCAGTAACAAAAGGCGATTTTCCTATCAAGATCTACTGGCTTTTTAATGGAAAACCAGTAGATTTGGTAAATGGCGTAACTGTTGGACAAACAAACAAAAAAGTCAGTACTTTGACCATCGATTCGGCAGATGAAGTCCATTCAGGAAGCTACCAGTGCGTTGTCGAAAATATAGCTGGAAAGTCCAGTTATTCTGCTAACTTAAACGTAAAAGGTTGAGTTTGTATTAATGTCCCAAGGTTTTTAGTACCTCCTCAAATTACACCCTTTGACTTCGGTGAGGATACGATAAATTCTGGTGACTCAGCCTCAGTTACATGCTCAGTGCACAAAGGAGACCTCCCAATTAACATTTCCTGGCTTCACAACAATATTAGTATAGGCTATAAGGAGGACGTGTTAATTAGTAAAGCTGGAAAGAAAGTTAGTACAGTGACCATTGATTCGGTCAATGAGGGTCACTCGGGCATGTACGAATGTGTAGCAGAAAATAAAGCTGGAAAGGCCAGTTACTCTGCAATGCTCAATGTTAATGGTAACTTCGTCTTAATCAGGGTTTAGTGCATTTTGTCCCCAATTACACTCTGAACCTTTCAACCTTTTCAACCCTAAATTGATTTATAGTTCCTCCTCAAATATTGCCCTTCGACTTCGGTGAAGAGTCGGTTAATTCGGGAGACTTGGCTTCGGCCACTTGCTCAGTCCACAAAGGAGACCTTCCAATAAACATTGCATGGCTTCATAATAATATCAGCATTGGGTATAAAGAGGGCGTGACTGTGAGCAATCCCAGCAAAAAAATCAGCATGATATCCATGGATTCTGTGAATTATAGTCATACCGGCACTTACACCTGCGTGGCAGAGAATAGGGCTGGGAAAACCAGTTATTCAGCCAATTTAAATGTGAACGGTAACAGTGCATAGTCTTTGTATTTAGTTTTCACTTTTGCTTCCTAAGATTCTCCCATATTTTCATTAACTTATAGTCCCCCCTCAAATCCTGCCCTTCGACTTTGGTGAAGAGTCGGTTAACTCAGGAGACTTGGCCTCGGTGACTTGCTCAGTTCACAAAGGAGACCTTCCCGTCACTATTAGTTGGTTTCACAATAACAAGACCCTGAGAGCTGATTTTGGGGTCTCGGTGGTGAAAAATGGCAGGAAAGTGAGTTCTTTAACCATCGATTCAGCCGGAGAAGAACACGCAGGCGTCTATACGTGCCTGGCACAAAACGTTGCTGGACGCGACAGCCACTCCGCAATTTTAAATATTAACGGTACATTGTAGAGTGTGATTAAAAACGAGTCCACATCCAGGGTTATCCCTCATTAACACTCAGTAGCAAAAGTTCTAATTCATGTTCATCCGTGCAATCCACATCCATGTAAATTTTGCAGTTGCTCCTCAAATATTACCCTTCGGTTTTGGAGAAGAATCCGTGAATTCTGGAGATCCGGCTTCCTTGAATTGTCTGGTGTACAAAGGAGATTTACCACTGAACATTTCTTGGCTTCACAATAACAGCACCATTCATCAGGAATTCGGGATTACCCTGATCCCTACAGGGAAAAAGGGGAGCTCTTTGACTATTGATTCCGTTAGCGCAGACCATGCAGGGGAATATTCTTGTATCGCTCTCAACAGAGCTGGATTTGACCGACATTCCGCAGTACTCAATGTGAATGGTACCTCACAGTGTTTTATTCGATACACCCAGTAGCATTTTCCCCTTATTTCTACGAACCCTCAGGGATACTCAGTGACGAAAGAACTTTGTTAATGTTGTATTTTAGTGCCTCCGCAAATAGTCCCATTTGATTTTGGGTCTGAATCGATCAACCAAGGAGACTTTGTATCGACCCAATGCTCGGTACACAAGGGCGATCTTCCCATAAACATCTCATGGTTACACAACAATTTAAGCATGGGTTATGTTGAAGGGATTTTGCTTTCTAAAGTAGGGCTTAAAGTTAGTACGATTACCATTGACGCTGTTGACCATAAACACGCTGGGACCTACACTTGCATAGCTGAGAATAGGGCAGGAATGGCCTCGTATTCTTCTTGGCTCAATGTTAATGGTACCCGACCTTACTAACCTTATATTTGCATTTTTATCCTTAATTTATAACCAAAAAACTTGTGCTGTTGGAGTTAGCTGAGCTAGGAAGTATAGGTGATTCGTTGCATTCTTGAGATCTGAATTTCGAACAGCCCCCCCTCAAATTTCCCCTTTTGCCTTTGGTGAGGAGCCTATAAACTCTGGAGACTACGTGTCAGCCCAATGTTCAGTGCACAAGGGAGATCTGCCTATCAATATCTCTTGGCTGCACAACAATATCAGCATTGGTTACATAGCAGGAATGCAAGTTACCAAAGTGGGTAAAAAGTCAAGTTCCATCACCGTTGATTCTGTAAGCGAAGACCATGCGGGAACCTATACCTGTCTGGCAGAGAACCAGGCAGGCAAAACTGAATTTACTACCACTCTGCGGGTTAATGGTACCTATTTCTAAGTCTTGTTGCATGCAATCAAAATTTTAAGGATATTTTTTCATTTTTTGAAATTGTTTACAGTACCTCCCCAAATTTCCCCCTTTGAATTTTCCGAGACCAAAGTGAGTGCTGGCGACGTAACATCAGTTACTTGCACAGTACACAAAGGAGATTTGCCAGTTAACGTGACATGGTATCACAATGGTAAATTGGTGGACGAAAAGTATGGGGTGTTCGTGCAGTCACGAAAAAAAATCAGTTCTTTATCTATAGACGACGTAAATGAGGATCATGCGGGCAATTACACTTGCAAAGCCTCAAACTTGGCCGGGTCGGATAGCTACAACACTGAGTTGTATGTTAATGGTACCCAAATTTCATTCCGATTTTATTTACTTAATTCCCTCACCAAAAACCCAACTCTCCGCACTCTCCTTGAAGTTTAATATAATTTTAGTAATCCCTCAAATTCTTCACTTCGATTTCGGAGAAGAATCTGCAAATTCTGGAGATTCAGCATCGCTATCTTGTTCAATAGCAAAAGGTGATTTGCCAATAAACGTTACTTGGTACCACAATGGCAAGAGAATAAGTTCGGATGAAGGCGGAGTTGTCACTTCTAGAGTGAGCAAGAAACTCAGCACCCTGAGCATAGACAGTGTCAGTGCTGCGCATATTGGAGTGTATGAGTGCGTAGCCGAAAATGTAGCTGGGAAAGCTACCTACTCTGCAGAGTTATATGTGAATGGTACCAGCTGCTATAAATTAGTTGTTAGTGCTTCCCATGTGACACTCAGTGCGAAGTAGTGAAGTTGTTGTGTTGTTTTCGATTATTTGGGAAAGTAGTTTTATGTCCGCTTTTCCTGTTTTTGGCTAGCTCTCCCCAAAATCCACCCGTTTTCCTTTGGAGATGAGCCGTCTTTTGAAGGAGAATCTGTTTCCGCCCAATGCCTCATGGCCAGTGGCGACATGCCCGTATCCTTCACTTGGATGCTAAATGGAAAACCCGTTTCAACATTCAAAGACATAACTGTAGGTTCCTTTGGAAAGAAAATGTCCGTGGTTAGCGTTGATAGTATCAGCAGAGACCATGTTGGCAACTATACTTGCATTGCTATGAACCCTGCGGGAATGTCTAGCTTCACTACCGAGCTGACTGTCAAGGGTACCATTTTTTTTTTGTCAAATTTGCATGTACAGGTTTAATATTTTCTAAACACACCACATTACTAACTTCCAGTCCTTCCGAAAATCCATCTCATCCATTCTCATTAAGCTCGACAATAATCGTCTCATTCCGTTCCGAAAAATCACTTTCTCATTCGGTTCAGAACCATCATCTACCCATTTCTGTCCAATGTGAGATTTCCTTTTGGGGATTGGGCTGCAACTTTCTCGTTGCTTAATGGAAAAGCTGGTGGCCCGGAAGAGACCTTTCTTCCAGTTCGTTGTCAACGGTATTAAACTTACTTTTAGTTCCAAGTAATTTAATATTATTTTCACCTCTAAAATTATACATTATTCCTAGTTTTACCGAGAATTACACCTTTTTACTTCGAAGACAACCCTGTACACTCCGGACAATCAGTCCAGGTCTCGTGCTTTGCTTCTGAGGGCGATTTGCCTCTGCGCTTCACCTGGAAGTTCAATGGCGGAGCGTTAGAAGATTTTCCAGAAGTTTCTTCGACGGTTCTAGGAAAACGAATGTCCAGTTTGCTTATTGAGTCAGTTTCCTATGAACATGCTGGAAATTACACCTGCGCGGTAGCCAACGAGGCGGGAGAATCGACTTTTAATGCCGAACTTCAAGTTAATGGTTATTTGTACATTTTGTATTTTTGCTTGCATTGTTAGCACATTATGACTTGTTTTCTGAATGTTGTTGTTAGTGGTTGGTCAGGATATTTAAATTTTGCTGGTCACTCTAATGCGCTGCCCACCATTGGATTTCGAAAATTTTAAAAGAAGCGAGCTGGCATAAATTGGAACAAAGTTGCGCATTTTGAAGCTTCGTAAATGTTTGAAAATTTGGAAGATTTTGATTACTTCCGAAGATAATAAAAAAAAACCGAAATTTCCACAAATAGTTTTTTTTTAAGTATTTAAAGAGATGCATTTGAATGAGTTTTACTTTCTCATGGGCACTTATGATAAGATGGTATCACTAATTTTAAATGCAACGTTTCGACATTTGGGAATCATCATCAACTTCATTTTTTTATATTTAGACCTGATTTTTTTTGCATTTTTGGAAAGCCTTCGATTTTCTGAATTAAATAATGTCTCACATTTGTAGTTCAAACAAAGGTGATAGAGCAAAATATATTTTTAATAAATGAAATAACGAAACATGACTCGGACATAAGTGTCACGATCCAAAGGAAAAACTGAATGCGTCATGTTTCACTAAATTTCGTCCAACCGAAAAAACTGTGAATAATACGGCTTGCGTCTTTCAGTTTGTTGTTTGTTGTTTCCATGGTAACACTTATGTTTGAATAATGTTCATTATTTTGTTTATTAAAAATGTTTTTTGCAGTATTACTTTCGTTTTTAGTGCAACTGCGATGCATTATTTCATTCAGAAAACCAAAGACCTTTCAAAATTTCAATAAAAAATTCAAGTCTGTATTCAAAAAAATTAAGTTGAATGTGGTTCCCGAATTCCGAAAAAGTGCAGTTGAAATCTAATGACGTCATATTATAAAGGAGCAAAAGTGTCCATGAAGAAGTGAATTTTATTTTTTTAAATCTCTTCATGTAACTTTAAAGAAATAAATTCGCGGAAATTTTGTTCTTTTACAGTTATCTTGGAAAGTAATGGCAATTTCCCAAAATTTAAAACGGTATTTAGCAAGGTTCGAAAATGCGAACTTTGCCCCAATTAAAGCGACCTCGTATCTTTCAGAATTTTCGACATCCTAATGGTGAGCAGGAAATTTGAATTACCCTGTATAAAAATCTTCATGGTAATCATGGAAGTCTCTCCGTGATTAAAATCGTGAATGACTGCAGCAATGAGTTTCTAATTGAGTCTTCTTCACATTCTAACTCAGATATAATCAACACCGAATGTCCATTCTATTATGAAAAAATTCAAAAAGAAACCCCCTATTCTGCTAACATGTCCTCAGGCATAACGTCGAGAAATGCTTCATCAAGCATCACAATCTTGAAGAGCTGAAAGAATCACCAAGTTCATAATTTAAAATTCTCTATAATGATTAGAGAAATCACACTGTCATTGAAAAGACCCGCAGCTGAAAGCGCTCCTCGGAATAAATATTAAAAACTCTAGATTTATCGTGGAATCTAAGAAAATCATCTGTTAAAGACTACAACTTTCTTGTTGTAGCGATACCAAAAATTCACCCTTTCTCCTTTGGAGACGACCCATCTTTCGAGGGTGAATCAGTGTCCTTGCAATGTCACATCTCTAGTGGAGACATGCCTCTATCTTTTTCCTGGACACTGAATGGAGAATCTATAGCTAAATATCCAGAAATTAATACTGCCCAGGTGGGCAGCAAAATTTCTGTTTTAAGCATAGACAGCATTCATAAAGAAAATGCTGGAAACTATACCTGCACAGCATCTAATAGAGCTGGATTTTCCAGTTATTCCGCCGAATTGGTCGTAAAGGGTAATAGCTTTAAGTTTTTTTTTTTGTTAGTGTGTTAAGTACTGCCGACTTCACCCATAAGTTTGTTTCAAATAGCCATCCCCAAGATCCACCCTTTCTCGTTCGGTGAAGAGCCATCATTTGAGGGTGAGACCATATCGGTGCAATGCATAATCTCAACTGGAGATATGCCAGTGGAGTTTGCCTGGCTTCTGAATGGAAAGCCTTTGGTCGATTTTAAAGATATTTCAGTAGTCTCCATGGGGAAGAAAATATCAGCTTTAACTGTAGACAGTATTTGTAGGGACCATGCTGGCAACTACACCTGCGTTACCAAGAACAACGCAGGAACTTCCAGCTTTACCGCGAAACTTACCGTTAAGGGTATTAGTTAATGCAGATCTTCAGCACCATTTATTTAATATGTAGATCAATTAATGATTCCTCACAAGTGTCCCTTTTCAGTTCCTCCACAGATAATGCCCTTTGATTTCGGTGAGACTTCTGTGCATGCGAACCAGTTCATCCAGGCATCATGCACGGTCTCCGAAGGAGACCTCCCTTTGGTCATATCCTGGTTATTTAATTACCAACCTCTAGATCAGTATTCAGACACCACAATTGCTGCCGTGGGCAAAAGGACCTCGTTTCTGTCCATTGAATCTGTGACTCACGATAATGCCGGAAACTACACTTGCAAGGCCGAGAATTCTGCTGGACAGGCCACATATACTGCAGAACTGCTTGTCAATGGTTTTTCTCCTTTTTTTTATCGTTTATATTATTGATTTCACCACAAATCCTTCAAATCATCCTGTTGTTGCAGTCCCTCCTCAGATAAGCCCTTTCATCATATCAGACCTCCCTCTTAATGCTGGGGATTACTTGCAAGTCACTTGTACCGCCCGAGAGGGCGACTTACCCTTGAAGTTCGATTGGTTATTGAATGGTAAGAAGCTGGAAATGTATCCTGAGCTGGCAGCAATGCCAGCAGGCAAGCGGGGCTCCATTCTCTCCATAGAATCTATATCTCACGAACACGCTGGGAAATATACGTGCGTTGCAAAAAATACGGCTGGAGAAGCTTCTTATTCCTCCGACTTAGATGTTAATGGTTATTATACCTCTATTTAATAATGTTGTTTTTATGTAGGTTGTGTTTGTTTTAATCCCTCCAATTTCTCAGTTCCTCCTCAGATAAACCCCTTCGAAATCTCAGAGGCGCCCCTAAACGCAGGAGCGTTCATTCAGGTGGTTTGTACGGTAAAAGAGGGTGATCTACCAATTTCGATCGATTGGTTGCTGAATGATAAGAAACTGGAAATATACCCGGAAATTTCAGTTATGCCCGCAGGGAAGCGCGGCTCAATCTTGTCCCTTGAAGGAGTTGCGCATGCGCATGCGGGCAAATACACGTGCTTGGCTAAGAATCTAGCCGGACAATCCAGTTATTCAGCGGATCTTGCTGTTAATGGTTATTTCATTTGCGTTACTTTATAGATAATTTTATTCTGTAAATGCACCCACAACAAAGTGTCCTCTTTTTCTCTCCCAGTTCCCCCACAAATTGCTCCATTCGACATCAGCGATGCGCCTCTTAATGCGGGAGAATTCCTACAGGTCACCTGTAGTGTAAAGGGAGGAGATTTGCCAATAAATATTTCCTGGCTTCTAAACGACGAACCTGTTAATACACATCCTGAAATTAGCGTCTCGTTAATCGGCAAGAGAGGTTCTGCTCTCTCCATCGAATCCGTCTCTCATCAACATGCAGGCAAATACACCTGCATAGCTTCAAACGTAGCAGGACTTGAAAGATATTCCAGCAGCCTTGACGTTAATGGTTATTACATACATAGATGATTAAGCATGCTTCGTTATGTAACTCGTTCTATCCTAGTCCTACTATTCCAGTTCCACCTCAAATAGCTCCCTTTGATTTTGGGGAGAAACCACTGAACGCTGGTGACTTTCTCCAAGTGATGTGCACAGTTCGAGAAGGAGATCTACCGATTGAGATAGAATGGCAGCTGAATGGAAAAAAGCTCCACGGTTTTCCAGAAATCACAGTTTCAGCAGCAGGAAAAAGAGCATCAACTTTATCTGTAGAGTCTGTGTCCCATGCCCATGCTGGGGTTTACACCTGTAGGGCTAAAAATACGGCTGCAGAAGCCTTCCACAGTGCTGAGCTGAAAGTTAATGGTTCGATTTTTGTGCTTCTCCACTTTTTTTTGTTGTTTAACATTATTAGTTGATTCCATTGTTTATTTTTGTGCCAGTTATTCTCACAGTTGTCCCTAGTTGTGTCTCGAATCAATAATTCTTCTAAGGCAGTTTCCAAACAGTCTTCGCCAGGTGTTTCTTGTCGTTCAATCGTCGGTACTTGCGGTACTTCCTCAAATTATAAACGTTCGTGCCTTAGCAAGGTGTTTTTCGGAGAATACGCTTTATATACGACAGAGAGGTTAGAAAATCGGTTGTTGTTCAAAAAATGGCTACCAATGTACAGAGTGGCTCACTATATTGGGTCATCCAACGAAAACAGCACCTCCTTTCAATTTTGAAAAATCATATTTGTCTATTTTTTTCCATCAATCTAATGGTTTAAGAATAACTATGGAAAGCTATTTTAAAAAAAACTTTTTTAAATTTAAAAATCCTAAATTTCAATAATTTTTTTCAAAATCTTTTTCAAAAATGTTGTTTCTCTAATTGTTTATAAAAATTTGTTAATTTTCCAGTAATTTACGACTTATTTCATCAATTTATGTCAAATAATTTTGTAGATCAATGATTTTTAGTAACGTTCTTCAAGTGTCGAAAAAGTCGTAAAAATCAAAATAAATAAAAAAACTGTTGAGAATCGGCATTATATTGTGTTATGAAACTTATTTATTTACGACAAAAAACTATTTCTATTTAAAAAAAGTTAAGGGTCAATTTGCGGTTTAATTGGAAGATATATTAGGTCGAAAATACTTTTACAATGTCAAGTTTTTTCCACAAAACAGAAATAAAAGCTTAAAAAAATTCGTTAAATTTGTAATTTTCCATATACGGATTGTGTCAGCTCCCAAAGGGCGAACCCTTTATTACACATATTCCTGCCTCACTCTCAATATGACAAGACGGTCCAAGAGTGTTTTTTGGGTTGTTGGTTTGGACAAATGCATTTTTTCCATTCTTTAAGAAACGTTCCCTCAATGTAATAAATCCAGTAAACGAACAGTATTTTCCCAGTACCACCAAGGATTACCCCGTTCTTCTTCGAAGACAACCCATTACATGAAGGCCAGTACGTCCAAGTCACATGTTTAGTATCCGAAGGAGACCTTCCTCTTACTATCGCTTGGACTCTTAATGGCCAGAGCACGAATACCTTCGCGGAAGTAAACGTGGCGAAAATGGGACAACGAAGCTCTATTCTTTCAGTGGAGTCAGCTTCTTATGCTATAGCTGGCAATTTCAGTTGCACAGCGAAGAACTCTGCTGGCCATTCGTTTCACACAGCTGAGCTTCTCGTTAATGGTTATTTCAATTTCATCAGATTTTATAGTTGTTTCAACCATGCTTACACCCTCTTTTCCTTTACCAATTTTTCAGTTCCTCCCCGAGTAACTCCTTTTTACTTCGAAGATAATCCTTTGCACGAAATGGCCTATGCCCAAGTAAATTGTCTAGTAGCTGAAGGGGATTTGCCTCTGAACATTAAATGGAGGCTGAATGGCAATTACATAGACAAATATGCAGAAATTGTGGCTGCCAAAGTAGGGAAGCGCAGCTCAATCTTGACGATAGAATCTGTCTCACATTCTATAGCAGGGAAGTACACTTGCGAAGCAAATAACGCTGCTGGGTCCTCAGCGTACACCACCGAACTTCAAGTCAATGGTCATTAACTTTAGTTATTTTGTGCTTGTTCGCATTTCCCCTGCCCCTAAAACTCACCAAGAACAAATGATTTTCAGTTCCTCCTCAAATTAGCCCTTTCGATTTCGGTGAGGAACCCATAAACTCCGGTGATATGGTGACGGTCATCTGCGTGGTCGCCAAAGGAGACCTCCCCATCGGTATTAAGTGGACTTTTAACGGGCATCCGATAGAGTCGCTCCAAGAAGCCAATCTTGTACGTAGCAGTAAAAGAGTTAGTCAATTAACCATCGACCATGTTAAAGACTATCATAGTGGGGAGTATGTTTGCGCTGCTAAAAATAAGGCAGGAATCACGAGACATTCCGCTTATTTAAGAGTTAACGGTACACGCTAACGGTGTTAGATGTAGTTTCATCAATAATTGTCTCATCTTCATCATCATTAAGATGTTTTTTCATTTTTCTTATTTATATTTTCTCTAAATTACACATTTCTTTATATATTTCCCCACGGTAGTTCCTCCGAGGGTTACGCCGTTTTACTTCGAAGACAATCCAGTCCACGAGGGCCAATTTGCCCAAGTGACGTGCTCGGTACCCGAGGGGGATCTCCCCTTGAAAATTACGTGGAATTTGAATGGTAGCCCCGTTAATTTGCTGAGTGAGGTAGTCATCACTCAAGTGGGCAAACGCACCTCATTGCTGACTTTGGAGTCTGTGACTCACTCGATTGCTGGCAATTACACATGTTATGCTAATAATAGTGCCGCAGAAGATTCGTTCACAGCAGAGCTACGAGTCAATGGTTTGATATTTGTATGAACTTAATTTGAGTGTAGCTTTTTTGAGTACTTAACCGCAATCCCCAAAATCTCCTAGCTAATAATGCGACAAACACGTGTGCATAAGGCCGTTTCTCTTGTAGTATTTCCTCATGTCGTCCCGTTCAGTTTTGGAGAGTCGGCAACCCACACTGGGCACGCGGCCCAAGCAACTTGTCTGGTGTCCGAGGGCGACGTGCCCTTAAAAATTTCTTGGACGTTCAATAAAAAACCCATAGATTTGACCAGTGGGGTCAACACCATAAATGTCGGGGCCAAAGCAAGTCTACTTCTTATCGACGCTGTTGGCGAAGAGAATGCCGGCAATTACACCTGTCGAGTATCGAATTTTGCCGGATCCGCCCAATACACTGCTTCTTTGGATGTCTACGGTGATCGTCTTTGCTACCTCTCCCTTATTTGGTTTTCTGGTCTTTAACTCTTTAACCGAATTACTCGATTTTCAAGGATTAATACTTCAACAGCACAAGTTCTACTTTTGCACTGAGTGTTAACAGATTACTAAAGCTTACCGAGCTCTCAGCATTGAATCCTCAACCTTCAACTCCTTAGATCCTTCAGTCCTTTAGCTGAGAGAGAGAGGGAATAGGGTGTCCCGTTGTCCAACCTCCCAGCACTTTTTTCATTGTTTTTGTGTTAACTCTTGCATGCTTCTTTCGTTGCCATCACTCTTACAATTATTTGATTTGGTCCAACTTCACTGAACATATATATATATATATATATATATTTTTTTTTTAAATCAATGATGGTGATTCACCTTAAGTAATTGAATATTCGAGTTCACTAAAGTTGGATTTTGGTTCATTTTTTATGTTCTTTGCATAATAATGGGGCGAGTTTTAGGGAGCGCCAGAAGCTGCGGTTTTCCACCAGCTTTTGATTGATAATTTCAGCTCTTTTTATTAAAAACGAGCAGTTTTCTTCAGATATTTTTAGTTTTGCATTTGATGTTAGTCATGTTCTCACATCTGCTCAAAGTAAAAAAAGAAAAAAAAAACAGGAGTGCCACCTGATCAACATTTATCACCGAGTTATGCAAAGTGCCTTTTCCATCACATTGAATATTTCGACATACCGCAATTCCTGGTGCTTTCTCCATGAAAAAATTCTTGATTATTTAATCAAAACGATTTCCACTCTTTGCTTTTACGAAAAACGCTATTGCAGTTGTGATAGCTTCAGTTGATGATGATAACTTGTGAAAATATCTGAGGGTACTAATTCAGGGTATTGTGTTTCATAGGCTATTGTTATCAGACCCCAATCATAGACCACCCCAATTCATCATAACTTGGAGATATAGCTAGCACTTCAGGGTTTTTCGAATTTGTAGGTTGACTTTGCGTCACGAGTGTGATTTCCTTTTCCTCGGCGAGTGTGACAAATTGATAACAGTTATTCGTAATAAATCTGGATTAAGTATATGAGGAGTGGTTTATCACAGGTCATAGGGCAGTTAAAATCTAGAAACTTGTTTAAAATTAGCGCAATACTGAATATACAGGGTGTCCCAAAAATGTACCGACAAACTTTATTGGGCGGGGGCATCAATAAAAAAATGTTAATAAACATTTGCGCACAAAAAATAAGTTAATTGCACGTCTGAAGAATTTACTAATATACGCCGATGGATTGGAAGAGGAGGTTTTGCGGCCTGGCCCGCGCGTTCTCCCGATCTCAACACCTTTGATTTCTTCCTTTGGGCCTATATCGAATCTCCGGTCTAAAAAATGTCTCTTTATAATGAGAATATATAATGGTAACAGTAACGGCCAGTTGCACACGTCTAGACGTTATTCCCGGGACATTCCATAGGATTCGCGAGTCAATTAACCGGCGGTGCAATCTTTGTATTGAGGCAAACGGTCGACATTTTGAACAATCACAGTAAGCCATCGTTTATTTATTAATAAAAAAAAGCTTAATACGGACAAAAAGTGATTATAATGACCAAAACTATATTGCCTTTTTGCTGCTGAAACGGCTCATTTGCGGGGATATATATATTTTTTTAAAGCCTGTTCTGGTGTGTTTCCCACCAGCCCTTGAAGTTTGTCGATATATTTTTGGGACGCCCTATATTATTATGAATTATCGATGCGACCCAAAACCTAAGAACTAGAATTTATTCGCAAAAGCCTGAAATGTTATTGATGCCGAGCCTCATCATAAACATACGACAACTCTGTAACATTGGCTTAAAAAACAGGTTTTAACCGTCTTAACACTCCACCAACTGTAGTTAAAACTAAATAAAAGAGTTTTAATTACAAATAGTCTTAAAAAAGGGTTTACAGGGTTAATTGTACACAACTGACCATCGATTCCTAATGACGAAATGTTAGGATTTCAGTTAAGTTGCTTAATGGTATCTAAACGTCGATAAGTACATTGTAGGTTGACTAATTTTAAAATTATTTTTGTTTTTTTTAATAATACGGGGAAATCGCTCGTAGAAATAAAATTAATAAATTGAGGGTGGCCTTATAAAAATAAACATAAAAATTCAGAAAAACCACTCTATTTCAGCCTCCCTGTATAGTCTTGGTATTTTGAAAATACCTAACCTCAAACTGAATCTCCAATTAATGAACACCCCATAAAAGGCACTCCAAATCCTGTGCTGTCATTGCTATCTCTTAAACGGGAAGAGTTACAGGGTCGATTAAATTTGAAAAAAATGTGCTCAATTTAATACCCTTTCAAGAACTAAGAACAATGTTGCCAAACGATTTTTAATTTCCAAATTGTTACAGAAACAATTAATTAACAAAAAAAAAATTGTTAAATGATGCAAATCAATTTTACTACTTATCTGATCAAGATCATAGATATTTTATCATTCGACCATAGAAATACTGCCTGGAGCTGTAATGTTAAATGCCAAGCGGTTCTCATGCGAACAACGGTAAATTTACAGATCTCAGGGTTATGAAGACCATTGGGGGTAATATAAAACGGAATGTGATGGTGTGAGGGAACATATTTGTTAGGATTTATGTAAAAGCTTGACCATCATATTAGCTATCATGTGTTCTAACTTGCTGAGGCAAAATACAATAAAGATATCGAAGACTTCTGTTTTCTCCCTATCGCATATCCCGCCATTTGCTCGTCTATGAAAAAGGGTCGCGATAAAAACGATTGGGCCGAACAAAAAAGCAATAAGTGTGCTTCAAACACCTCACGAATAATTTATAAGTTATCACCATTAACAACTGATATACTAAGTGGCACAGAAACCCGAACACCCAGTATAAATGTACCGATTGCGATAATATTTTGTACAAATATTTCTGAACCCTTAAGAAAACATACGATTTGTTTAGTATTTTTATGAAGACTAGAAAAACTTTGATGTCACACCTACTGAGGAGTTCGCAGGACCATACCACTTCAAGATCGCCGCCTAAGCTTGATGGCTGTACAGGATCCATTCTGTATCACCGTAGCAATTGCCAATCAGTGGTTTGCAGAGTTATTCGAATGGGAAATGTATACCGACTCGTCAGAAGCTTTGGTCTATTTTCATAACGACCACCATTCGTCTTACCTTTAACCCATTCAAGCACAAACGAAATCGATTTCGGTGGAGTAGAGAACGATTAGCCTGGAACGCAATAGTCTTGAGCGACGAATCCAGATTCTGTTTGGACATACATCACGGTCAGGCAAGGGTTAGATGGTATCGTGGGGAAGGACGAAATTTTTTTTGCCATGAGGCATGTTCATCGTGTTGTTGGTGCTACCATGTAGATCACCTATAACTCTAGACCGCCCCCAGTCTTTATTAGAGGCAGTAGGACCGCACGACGATAGATCTATAAAATAGTGGAACCTTTTATGGTTCCTCATTTAAGAACCCTCCAATATCTTTCAACAGAATAATGCCTGCCCACACTTGGCAAGGGTAGCGTTGGAGTACTTTCAACAAGCCTAGGTTGAACTGCTGCTTTGGCCTCCAAGATCTCCAGATTTGAATCCAATTGGACACGTGTGGGACATTATCGATAGGAGGTTGCGAACTTTAGAGCCTCCTTTCAAATTCTCGCAGGGTTTCGATATGAGATAAAAGTTGCCTAAAATGAAATGCCGCAGGAGGATATCAACCACCTTATCAGGAGTGTACTGGCACGCAAGTGATGAGGATGATGTGGACTTTTGCACATGAAGAATGTGTAAGAAATCGTGGCTCATCCACACACTATTAATTATAAAAGCTCAAATTGATGGATTAAAATCGGAATAGGATAAAATCGTTTAGCTATTTTGACCCGTTCGACATTTGTACAAAATATTATCAAAATCGGAACATTTTTACTGGGTGATCGGGAATCTATATTCCGTATCACCTTTGGTGCAGCGAATGAAATCTTTGTAAGTACGAATCAAGAATTCTTAAAACGATGTAGCGACCTTCAAACTAAAGGGAAAGTTATAAATAATGCAAATTTGAAGGTCGCTAAATCAGAAAATTAACTCACCCCATTCATTCTTTGTCATCTGCATGCGACTCGAGCTTTAGCTTGAAGAACTGCATAATCTACAGCAATTACTTCACTTTTAGTACCCCCGAGATGGATTCTAGAACCAACAGATAAAGCATTTGCTCAGGGTTCTGATGCCGCTGTTGAGTGCAAAGCTGATGGATTCCCCAAGCCTGTCGTTACATGGAAGAGGGCTACTGGTATGTTTCGAGCTCAGAAATATTTATGGAAACTACTGAGTCTTTTCCAGGGGTATCACCTGGCGACTATAAAGATTTTAAGCCCAACAACCCAGATGTAAGAGTCGAAGATGGCACCCTTATGATTAATAACATACAAAAAACCAATGAGGGATATTATTTGTGCGAGGCTGTTAATGGCATTGGTTCTGGTTTGTCTGCGGTGGTACTCATCAGTGTTCAAGGTGCGTAATCCTGATTAAATGATTAGAGAGATCTAATCTGCATTCCCTTCCAGCTCCGCCTCAGTTCGAAGTCAAATTCCGTAATCAAACATCAAGACGAGGCGATCCTGCGGTCCTGCAATGCGAAGCCAAAGGCGAGAAACCAATAGGGATTTTGTGGAATATCAACAACAAGCGTTTGGAGCCCAAGGGCGACAACAGATATACCATCCGTGAAGAAATTTTACCAAATGGAGTGTTGTCCGATTTAAGCATTAAACGTACAGAACGCTCAGATTCGGCCATATTCACCTGCGTGGCCACCAATGCCTTTGGAAGTGACGACACTAATATTAACATGATCGTTCAAGAAGTGCCTGAAGTGCCTTACGGGCTTAAAGTTCTGGATAAATCTGGCAAGACCGTGCAGCTCTCATGGGTCTCGCCATACGACGGAAACTCGCCCATTAAGAAGTATATTATCGAGTACAAACCCAGTAAGGGCAGCTGGGATAAGCAGTCGGAAAGGGTGCTGATCCCGGGAGATCAGACGGAGGCTGGAATTTTTACTCTTCGCCCTGCTACAACATATCACATTAGGATTGTGGCTGAAAACGATATCGGTTCATCGGATCCTTCTGATACGGTCACCATTATCACTGCCGAGGAAGTACCAGGTAAGGGACAATTTGATAAAGGAAGGGAGAATTTTCTAATTTTATTAAAAAGTGCCACTTCATTAATGTGTCAGATAAATTTTTTCTTGCATTAAAACTTCTTATATAAATCTAGAAACTCTTTGTTTGCATCTAAAATTCTTAAAAGTAATCGCGCCTCGTCAGAGTTGTGTCGCGTGTCGTTAAGGGCGGAACGACCTAATGGAAAATAATTTAAAAATCCGTATATTTCGAGATATGTGAAAAAACTCCCTAAACACGTCAATTTTAGATTCTGAAATTACATCCTGTAACGTAAAAATTTTATCCCTGAATTCGACCCCCTTTGCGTGACCCCCAAATTCTTAAATTGGAAACATGGGTTTGTGGTACCTCGTTTGAAAGGTCCTTCCGTTCTCTATTAAAAACTGTTATGATTTTAAACTTTCTTGCAAGAATTATTTTAAAAAAATGAGATTCACGACATTAACTATAACAAACGAAAAACTTAATAACTGATACTATTTCCTTATTGATAATGCAATAAAATAATCGGATAAATTAATCGCAATCTCTAAGAGACGATCAGAGTTCATGCCTTGAATCTCTTGGCAGGAACCTAACCGTAAATAAAAATGTCTTCTAACATTAATCAATATCTGAGGCGTAACCGATCTAATCGCAAGAGTCATTCTTCTTTTCAAATCAGCTAAATCGCATAGTTCAGTTTTGTACCCCATGCTCTTCAAATATCCACATAACAAGAAATCCAATGGAGTAAGGTCAGGTGCTCCTGCTGGCCATTCTAGAGAACCTCGCTTCACTATACATTGATTTGAAAAACTTAATTCGAGGTACGTTTAGACTGATTTCTTTTGTTATATTATTACACTGTCAATAACGAATTGATATTAGTTAATTCGTTTTTAGTTCGTCGTGGAGAGTTTCGCCAATTATATGAATTTTTTTCTATTATTCTTTGAAATAAAGTTTAAAACCGCAGCAATTTTGAATAAAGGACGAAAAGACCTTTCATATCAGGTATCACAGACCCCTACTTCCAATTTAAAAATTTTAGGATTGTAGCGGTCACGCAAAGGAAGTTAAATTTGGGGATGAAATTTTTAGATTGCAGGATGTAATTTCAGAACCGAGAACTGACGTGTTTAGGTATTTTTTCCACATATATCGAAATACGCAGATATTGATTTTATTCCACTTGACTGATCCACTCTATACGTGAGTTATACAGGGCGGCCGTTTGGAAAAGGAACCACGCGCAGCCCCGAAGAGCTAAGAAAATTCCTGAATGAACGCTCGAGCATGGAGAACTTATTTTTCAGGAGGACACATTTATTCTAATTCAGACTCCCTTATCTGCAACTCCTTAAGCAGCAGGGTGTTCATCCCCAAAATTTTAAACGGAAAAGGAGGTCGAGTGACACCTCATTTTGAAGGTAATTTAATGTACTTTATAACCCCCGAGTTTGAAGTCTCTGCTGTCAGCAGAACCAGGATGATGGCTTCCCAAAAATGCGGAAATTGAGTTATTTACGTTCAGTTATTTTACCTGATCATGGTACGTTTACTTTACCACAGTGAACTGAAGGGTATTTTCTTTACATTGTTTTTATTAAGCTAAAAAAAGGAAACTGGGCCGGTAGCTACCAAAAAGCGCCAAGCTAAAAACGCGGCAGTAAATGACATTAGTAAAGTGGCGGTTTTGGACCATGTTTTTCAAGACCCTCCATTAAGAGCAAAAAAGGTAGAGGTGCCCTCTGGTGTCAAGTGTACAAATATTCAACTGATTAAAAAAAAATACAAATTTCATCCGTATAAAATACACCTGTCGAGAGAAGTTTCAGATGGAGGATTGGAAGGATGATTTCGATTATCGCTTGCAATTTTGTGAAAGTATGTCAGAACGGATTCTAAATAATCAACAGTTCCTTTTTAATGAATTTTTTTTATACGAATGCTCTTCTTGAACGGCACTGTGAATCGACGCAACTGCCGTTACTGGTTTAATGAAAATCCTGTAATTATTCACGAGGTCCATACACAATGTCAACAAAATTTAAATGTTTTATCGGGAATATTTGGTGGCCGTGTGTCCGGCCTGTATTTTTTACTTGGCAATTTGACGGGGACAACGCATTTTGGATTATCAGCAAACGCCATTTATCCGGCATTAATAGAGATGATTGCCAACGATGACCAATACAAAGGAAACCATTTGGTATTCCAGCAAGACGGTGCGTCACTTCATTATACATTGACCGTTCATCAGTATTTAGATCAAAAGTTTCCTGGGCGATTGATTGGAAGCTAAGAGTCCATGGAGTGGCCTCCGCGTTCTCCAGACTTAAGTCCATTTGAATTATTTTTATGAGGTTACTTTAAAAGTAAAATCCACGTCACCGAACCAACATCTTTGAACGACTTATTGCAACGACGGATCAGTAACGAATTTAATCAAATCACTCCACATAAGATTCAAAATATTCGACGGTGGTTTCAACAAAATCTCTTCTATTGCATGGAGGCCAGAGGTGGGGATTTCCTACATTAGCACAATTGATTTGTTGACGAGAATTTTTTTTGTTAGCGTAATACAATAAAACTGGCAAAATAACTGGACATAAATAACTCAAATTTAATTTTTGAATATTTGGAAGGCGCCATCTTGGTTGTGTTAACAGCTGAAACTGGAAACTCAGGAGTTCTAAAAAACGCTGAATTACCTTCCAAATGAGATGTCATTCGGCCTCCTTTCCATTAAAGATTTTGGGAGTAAACACCCTCTCGCTTAAGGAGTGCAGATAAGGGAGGTCGAATTAGCCTAAAAAGCTTTCCCTCAAAAATATATATATGTATATGTGACGTGACTCAATGTTTTTTCATAAGTGCTCTTAGCTATTCAGGACTGTGCGTGTTTCGGTTTCAAACGGCCACCCTATACAAAATAGATGGTGAAAATACACTACTTTTTCCTAATGGAAAGTGCACTTCTACATTGTTTCAATTCGCAAGGTGGCCCCCCAACTGAAATCCGGGTAGAAGCCGAGGATCAACACACTTTGGTTGTTTACTGGAAGCCGCCGGTAAGAGATCACTGGAATGGTGACATCCAAGGATACTACGTAGGGTATAAACTTTCCAACACCGACAAACCTTATTTGTTCGAAACTGTCGAATTTCCCCGCGAAGAAGAAGGCAAAGAGCACCACTTAAAAGTATGTAGAATTTCGCTTATTTGATTTCTCTGGACCCGTACTCACCAAATCTTGCAGATTACGAACCTGAAAACTTACACTCAGTACTCAGTGGTGGTACAAGCGTTCAACAAAGTAGGAGCTGGACCCACTTCCGATGAATTCAAGGCAAGCACTGCTGAAGGGGTTCCTGAGCAGCCCCCAGATAAGGCAATGTGCACCACCCTTACCGCCCAAACCATCCGCGTTTCCTGGGTTTCGCCTCCTCTTATTTCTGCTAATGGAGTCATCAAGGGGTATAAAGTAATTTACGGACCTTCGGACACTTGGTTTGGTAAGCCATCATTTACTCAACCGCAAAAATTCGAAGCTTCACAATGTTTCCTTTAGATGAAAAAACGAAAGACACCAAGATTACCGCTTCCAGTGAAACCATCCTGCACGGTTTGAAGAAATACACAAACTACAGCATGGAAGTCCTGGCTTATACCTCCGGTGGCGACGGCGTTCGCACCACTCCCATTGCCTGCCAAACTGAACAAGATGGTTGTTTTCTCTATCATTTAACATACAATTTAACTCAAATTCTTTTGCCTAATAGTACCTGAAGCACCAACTGCAGTTAAGGCTCTCGTGATGTCCCAAGATGCCATTTTGGTCAGCTGGAAGCCACCCACTGAGCCCAATGGAATCGTAGAGTATTACATGGTTTACTATAAAGTAGCTGGAGAGAGCAGCGAAAAGCCTAAATCTCAGAAAATCGTTCCTAACATAAGAAATCAGAACTTGAGCTTCCAGGCTAAAGGACTAGACAGCAATTTGAAGTATGAGTTCTGGGTTACTGCTGCTACCACCATTGGAGAGGGACAACCTTCGAAAAAAGTGGGAGTCTCTCCAAGTACAAGCGGTAAGTATAGACTTCAACCTTAATCAAGTTTAATAACATTTCTGTATTTTTTAATTTAGTTCCAGCCAAAACTGCTTCGTTTGATGATCGATTTACCACTACTTACAAGGAAGATGTGACGCTTCCTTGTCTGGCAGTCGGTGTACCTCCGCCTCTGATTACATGGAGCATTAAAGGTACGAAGTTGAGATTGGTCGAAATTGTTATTAGTTAATGAAGATTTAGTGGTTTATAGCTCGGTTAAACCAAAAATACCCTAGAAAATTTTGCGTAATAACAGAAATATACTCCATTTTTAAGTAAATGACGATCCAATTAACAGAAGGAATGGGCATAATGTGCGATACTCTCTTCGAATTGTTGTTGCAGCCACTTCAAGACGGTCACAAAAATCTTCATAGCGTATTTCGTAGGTGTAAACCATGTTTTTCGTAAAGCTCCGTAAATCAGTATCGAGGGATATTAGATCGGGTGATCGAGGAGGCCATACAATAGGGTAGGGAGTGAACTTCAAGTTGTAACGCTTACATTTTCTGTATATGCAAAGAATACCATTGGTTTTTACGGAGTGTTCTCCAGAAAATCTGAGTGGAGATATTTTCCAAATACTGGTGAAAGGACCTTGTTCGACAAAGTTTAGCACTTTTTTTCCACATACCAAACTGGTTGTAGGCTTACTCTCGAAAACGGGTAGAGATAAGAGTTTGTCTTGTCAAATACCTCGTAGAAGAATTCGGAGTATCAGAATTTGTAAAAACATTGCAAATCGTTTGAAATAGATGTTGTAAATGAATTTATCGTATCTCGCAAGGAGCAAATTTTGTACCATTGTTTGTGGGTCACCCTGCACATTCCAGGAGTATTTTTTGATGTGTGATTGTGTTTGTATTGGAATTTAACCCATGAAACTGATTTAATCTAGGAGTCAAATTCAACGCCAACACCAACGACCGCATCCGTCAGCAACCAGACGGCTCACTCTTCATCCGTGACGTGACTCGCACCGACGCAGGCGAATATTCTTGCAAAGTCGAAAACGACTTTGGTCAAGATTCAGTTACTCACCAGTTGATTGTGAGCGCTCCACCAAGAGCCCCACACGTAAGAGACCTTCCACGTTTCTTCTCACTAGCATGGAACTAGAAACTTTATACGTAGATCACCCTAATGTCCACCACAACCAATTCTCTGACCATC
The DNA here is from genome assembly GCF_040115645.1 of Euwallacea fornicatus. Classification (NCBI taxonomy): domain Eukaryota; kingdom Metazoa; phylum Arthropoda; class Insecta; order Coleoptera; family Curculionidae; genus Euwallacea; species Euwallacea fornicatus. The sequence goes on from NC_089553.1 coordinate 4,213,580, forward strand.
AGAATCAAACCTCACGACTCCGATGGGGGTCAAATTCACGGCTACACCATCCACTACAAACCCGAATTTGGAGAATGGGAGGATGTGCAAGTGGGAGCTGCTACTGACCAGTACACTTTAGAAAAGCTTTTGTGCGGTACCCGATACCAACTCTATGTGACTGCCTACAATGGGTACCGTAGTTCTCTTATTAATAGTGGCTGCAATAACCGAAGCCCTTTATTAGAATCGGCACTGGAGATCCCTCGGACAATCTCAATCCTAAGACCAAAGGGGAAAAGCCCTTAGTGCCCAGCGCAGAAGATTTTATTGAAGTCAAGTCTAACAGCATCACTTTACATTTGGGCAAATGGTCTGATGGCGGTTGTCCTATGCTGTATTTCGTGATTGAACACAAGAAAAAGTTAGCTGTTAACTTCTAGTTTGTCTATAATCGAAAAATTGAACGTTCGAACTTCCAGGACTAGCTCGGAATGGATTCAGGTATCGAATAATGTTAAACCTGGTCAGAACTTTATTTTGCTGGATTTGGATCCCGCTGTTTGGTACCATTTGAGGGTTACTGCCCACAATAATGCGGGATTCAGTGTGGCCGAGTATGAATTTGCAACCCTGACTGTTACAGGCGGTAAGCATTGTATATAGTGTATATTTGTGTGGTTTTTAGTTGGTCATGATGAATTTTTGCTTCTTCTGTTATGTAATTTATTTGTCTTTTTTTTTTTTGTTAAGGAAACAGGATGATTTCCCATACACAAATTTTCAATAACAACATTGAGTGAAACAAGATTATTACTTTGTTGATGCATCTTTTTTTCGTTTAATTGCGTTTTGTGGTTCTTATTCGTTCCTTAAATTTATTGTTATGTTTGCAGCACTTGTTTTATACCCACTCACCATGTGGTCATATGCTTTTTTGAGTAAAAAGGTTTATTATTGTTTCCTAACAGCAATAGTACCTGAATATAATACATGGCGCTGCAAATCTTCTGGGGACCTTTCAGTTTCATATTATTCATATCACGATTTCTGTTATTTCTCGTCACATGTGTCCAACACACACACAACTAAAAACCTTTCTCATCACTTTAGTTTTATTCTAACATCATTTGGCTAATAGGCATACGTCCGATATCAGTGTTTCATGTGTTAATTATATATTTTCGCATCTGATTTTAAGGTATCTTTCAGTTTTTGCAAGTTTAATTTATTGATTTCATGTTTTCTGTTGGTAGCGTCCTCTAAGAATAGAAATAATGCAATATACACGACAAACTGCAACATATCGGTTCCTACCTCGGCGGCATCGGAAAAATTTTAAAAAAGTTTCGAGATTAATTTTGAGAATTTTTTTATTTTTAGAAAAACTCAATTTCAGAAAACGGCCTCGAGTATTCCGGAAACTCTTCTTATCTGCACTTAGCAGCACTTTTTGATTTCCAGTTGAAAAATCATATTTTTAATCAAATTAAAATCGCAATCTGCTCGAACTTACCTTCGCCTTAGCTTATTACACTCTTTCGATACCTCTTAAATAAACTTTTCGTTTGCCTCGGTATACGAATCAAACTAAAAAAAAATTACGATTCCTTTACTCTCGACGCATCTGCTACATGATCTGTATCGTCCTGACCAACGTTTTTTGACCGTTTTTCTTAAAATAATTTTTCTCATACTTACACCGGGTAGTGACGTCTAAGTGAATCGTATACTGTAACATGTAGATTTATGGGTAGTTGACTTATGAAAAGGGTATGTTGGTATATCGTCGAAGAGATCGCTCCGTGCAGCCTTCACGTGTGATCGTATCACAGGACGTGTAGACATATACCGCCAAAAAATCCAAATTAAAACCGAAACAAAACGACATAACTCTACCGATTTCCGAGATGCTTTGATTAATTATCGAGAAAGATTCACCCTGTATTTCAGAGGGGCACTTTCGGATTGGCACAGGTTAGGTTTGCCCGAATACCGAGGTTTTTATCGGGCAGGTGTTTCGGTGAATCCCACACTATCCGGCCGAGAGAATACCGGGTCGGATGTGTTTTAAAGATTTTCCTCGTGAATATAAGGCATTATAATTTAAATTTCGGTGGTGGCATGTAAATCTATGACGTGTAGATGGAAATATAAAAATACATGCGCGAAAAATTCAATTTATGAGCACAGTCAGTTCCTAAACCCTCAATTTTACCCATTAAAATATAATGTGTTGCAGATTGTCTCTGAAAGTTTGACATGAAAAGGTACTTTAACCCTTCTCCTGCATGTGTGTTATCACTGCATTTGCAGAGATATGCGACTATAGATTAATGCTACTTAGAATCTTGTAGTGAAATGTGAAATCAATAAATGTTAAAAAAAATATTAAAACTATGTATAATATCAAGCCGTTATTAAGGGAATATGTACGTTTATTAGAGCTATTCCTTTCTTACTGTTAATATCGGCAGTTTTCTCACAAGGCAACAGAATTCTTACGTTGATATTTATACAAGTAGAATTTAAGCAACTACCGATATACAGGGTGATTGAAAGTGTGCAAAAATTAAACTTCGAATTTAGTATTTTTCGGGCTGTAGGGGAATATATCATATAAAACTTTTCACTAGGACGTCTCGTTAAACAAATACAGGGTGTGCAGCTTAAAAAGCTAGTGCTGTTATTTAATATCTTTTTAAGTTCTTTCACTAAAATTGATATGCTTATGTGGTGGACCATTGACCACACTGAGATCTACAAGATTTTTCGATTCCGATCTCAATTTCCTGCAAATTAAAACTCCTTCAGACGTCTCGAAAAAGAGCTGGTGATCAAATAAGAGTTGAAAAACAAATTGAAAAATACTTGGCTGCTGCTAGATGTGATTTAAAATTACTTGACAATCTGGCAGCATCTCGACACGCACCACATCTCAGATTAATTCGATTTTAAAAATATTAGAAAATATGCAGAACAATAAGTTTTTCAGTTAATCACCCTATATCGTTCTAAGGAAGAGTCCTAATGGAGAAATTCATGTGAATCCCGCCTGAAGCTAGGGAATTTTTTTTTATTGCACCTAGAGCATGGAAAATCACGGAGGAAACCTTGTTACAACTTTACCCTTTAAAGTAGGGCCCCAAAGCAACGTTTTTCAAATTCATTACTTAGTCTTCCAAGAAAAAAATATGTTGTCCTCTAGACACTAACACTGCATGTTCAGCAATAACAAATAAATCTCTAGTTTAATCAATGGTTTGCCCCCCAGCACTGAGGATTATTTAATTAAAAAAAAGTGGCGTTTCAGAGTTTTCTTTGAATATACAAGTTATTTTTGGAAGTCTTCAATTGTCTCGTGAAAAACAATTTGGGTGTTGTCGTATCTCGAAAACAGTAAGCGATGCGCCCTTTTGACCATAGAACACGCGACGCCGGCGCGCACCCAACACATACACGTTAAAAAACATTTCAATGCACGGTAGAATACATAATTTCATTTAAGCGAAATAAATAATAATGGTTTTTAATTTGACACTCGATTAAGCCTGTTTTTTCAAACTCCTTGTAACTTTGCCAGCAAGATAACTTGCATGGTCAAGCTGTCCATTTCCATAAAAATGTGTCTCATTGGCAAAGTTAACAGCGGTTTAGAAAACCGAGTCTTAAGACGTTTCTAAAATAGAACCATTCACTGCGTCCTGCATTCAAATCGTTTGTTTCTCGGAATTGACGTGTGGCGTAAAAGAAACTCGAGGGGCCGTTTTGCTTCCAAATTAAATTAAGTTTTCGAATGTGGCAAAAATTGAAAATTGGTAAAATCATTTTCGGTAAAAATGTTTCATTGATCTGCTGGTAGTAACCGAGCTGTTAACGTATGAGGATGGGAAAAAATCTGTTTTTTTCTATTCCCCGACATGTGCGCAATCTCCGTATTAACGGCCCGAGATTTCGTAATTTCATTTTGAAAAACTAAGTAATGAATCAGAAAAAAGTTACTTGGTCCAGAACGTGGATATCGTAAATTCACTGTCGCAATGACATTCATAATCCAGCAGAAGACGAAGCTACGAATGAAGCGATACTCACAGCTACGTCTTCGACTCGGCTAATGAATTGCGGTTGCAGAAAATTTTTATTTTCACTGAGAAAAACACGATCTTTCCTCCGATTGATCCACTTTTCTCAAATTGGCATAACAAATGATCAGCTGGTAACGTCACTAGTGACGCAATACAGGCAGTGAAAGTGTTACTCTGCCCTTTTTTGTGTCTTTAAAAAATCACTTTTTTGTCGATCTCAGAAAAAGGTAATTTAGGCACGCAGCTCGATGATTATCCCTCCTTAAGAAGGCACTTTTAAGTTCGAACAAGGTTTCGTAATTCAACATAATAACTTGATTTTGGTTACACGCAGCTAAAAGGGAACTTATTTTTCATATACTTTGCGTATTCCTGCAGAAACGATAAATTTGGAAGAAACATTCAGCCCTCAATAAAATATCACATAATTAGAGAAAAACTTCAACTGAAGTATGGTCACACGTACCCCATAAGCGGTACGTTACCTAATCAAAGACGTCGTTAACGTGTTCATCTTTGACCAGGTAACGTTCTTTCGCAATTTACTTAAAAAGATGCCATTTGCCGAGTGTCAGGAAGCTTTCTTTTAATAAACGTGACATAAAACCAAGCCAAAAACTAACAGAGCACGTCCATACGTAGCGGAATGTTTATACCCTGAGAACACCCCCTGTGTTTTGGTTTCAGGTACTATTGCCCCAGCCCGCGAAATCCCCAAGGAGGACACCCTCCAAATAATCCTCGCCAACCTAAACCTAGTAGTACCCGTAGTGGCTGCAGTGCTCGTCATTATCGTTGCCATAATCGTGATATGCGTGTTGCGCGGCAAAGGAAACTATAACAAAGGTAAATTGTCGGTCGTTAATTCTAGGTACCATCGCCCCAGCGAGGGATATGCCCGGGATGAGGATGCTGTTCCCGTGGATCCCGGAGTGGGTCGAGTGGAACATCGCGGTGCCGGTGGCCGCGACGGTGGTTGTGGTTGTGGTTGGTATTGTGGTGGTGTGCGTGGCCTTGTCGAGGAAGGCGCATGGCCCCCTACAGACCCGACTGCACAGCGATTGTATGTGTATGGATCGTTTTTTTATCATCTCATCTTCTTAATTTTTTTTTCCTTCTCACCGTAGTGTCACTACATTCTAGGTTTGCCACATCTTCACCAAGAGTGGGAATTTTTACTTTTATTTCATTGAATTTCCAATAATTATCAGTAGTAAGTTTCATTTCTGAGCAATTGGGAGGTGCAAAATATTCCATATTGCGGGTTATTATAGTTTCGGGCTGGACTGTGTTAGGACTTTTTATTTTTATTATTTTTTCAAAGTTTGAAGTGCCAATTCTACGTTTTGGGTTTAACAATCATCATGCAAGTTTGATCGCTACGTTTTTTGTTGAAAAACTAAATTCGGTGGAAATTGCATTTCCGCAGAAGCAAAATTCTCGAAGAAAGCCCCACGAAGGTAGAACCTATGCAAGTCGAAACAGCCGAATGGAATATATTCAACATCTGCATCCGTATTTCGATATACGCGAAAAAAAACCGAAACGCGATAATTTTAGATTCCGAAATTACATCCTGTGATGTAAAAATTTCATCCCTAAATTCAACCCCGTTTGCATGAGAATTAAAACCCCCGAATTTTTAAATTGAACTATGGGTTTGTGATACCTCATTTGAACATTTTTTCATTCGCTGGTCAAAATTGTTATGGTTTTAAACTTTACCCGAAACAATAATAGAAAAAAAATCATGTAATTTGAGAAAAATCTCTACAACGAACTAGAAACGTATTGACTTATACCATTTTATTATTGATAATGTAATAAATTAACCAAACAAATCAGTCTCAATATACCGCGACATGATTTTTCCCAATCGGTGAATAGGGAAGCGTGGATCTTTGGAATGGCCAGCACGCTCACCTGATCTGACTCCATTAAAATTCTTCTGGGATGTTTGAAAAGTGTGGCGTACAAAATCAAATCACGAGGTTCAGTGACGGTTGCGATTAGATCGGTTAAGCCTCAGATACTGGTAAATGTCAGAAGTTTTTTTATTTACGATTAGGATACTGCCAAGATGTCCAAGGCACGCATTACATTATCAATTACGCAATGGTATTGATTATTAAGTTTTAAGTTTATTGTGGAGACTATCGTTGATTACATGAATTTATTTATTTCTATTATTCTGGGCAATAAAGGTCAAAACCATAACGATTTTCAATAAACAATGAAAAGACCTCTGAATTGAGGTATCGCAAACCCATGCTTGCAGTTTGAAAATCTGGGGGTTGCAATTGTCACGCAAAGGGGATGAAATTTTTACGTTACATGATGCAATTTCAGAATCTCGAATCGATCTGTTTTGGCATTTTTTTCACATATGTCGAAATATGCAGATATTGCATTTATTCCATTTATCTCTTTCACCCTGTATAGATCGTCCATTTCTGGTACGCAAACATGGGAATCTCGGTAATATAAGGTTGGTTAAATTGCAGTAAAGTCGCGCAATTTGAAGTTCAAGAATATACCGTTTTAAAATTTGAAAAATTCCGATGACTTCCGGAGGTATTAAAATATATATGTATAAATTATAATCAAGTGGGTAAAGATCTGGTAAGCATACCGGCCAACATAGAAAAACTAGAAACTGCACCAAACGCAGCTAAATTTTTACAAATAGGAAATAATTTCAAATTGGTTGTCGTCTTTCTGGGTGCCACGTAGGTATGTATGTATTTTCCAAAGTCAAAAATTTTGATTTTTGGACAGGTAATTCGTATCTCATTACATTAAAAATAAAATTAATTTATTTTTCTGCGTGTCTGGGCAATTTGTGACAAATTGACTATTTGATTCGGAAGGACAGGGAGAACCGAAACATCATACAAATGTACGTTGGGCGTCCAATTTAACGTACAAGTTTTTTTGTTACTTCCAGTTTAACGGGAAATTGGGGCTACGAAATGAAACAACTCTTTTCTTTCAGCAATTTAATGTCGCATGTATTAACCAAAAACTTCATCGTCATAATTCATTTACAATTTCATTTTAATCGGGGTAAAACACAAAAACCATTTATTCCTTTTGAAACCGTCAGCTGAAACATTTAAATTTCTCTGTTTTACCTTCGAACCTTATTTTAGTTATTTAGCTTAATAATTGTAAATATTCGATATAAATTAGTGGGCGATTTCAGTATAAAAAATTAAAAAAAAAAAAAACAAACATCCATACTTTAAAAAATTAACGTCCTGCTCCAAATCTCTCAGATGACGTCGTCTACAACCAATCCTGCAACGCTGCTTCCACCCTGGACAAGCGTCGTCCAGATCTACGAGACGAACTCGGCTACATCGCTCCCCCCAATCGAAAACTACCCCCTGTTCCAGGGTCGAACTACAACACTTGCGACCGTATTAAACGAGGTACCGCTTTAAGTAAGATCATTCATCGCTTTTTAGCATGCTCTTTAATTTCTAGATTTTTTTGTTATCTTTTGTGTTACTTAGTGCCTTCATGCGGATGTCCCATCGTTGTTAGCCATTTGTATACAGCATTTTCTTTATGATAGAGGTGTTTTATGGATGTAGTACATAAAAGGAGATAATACAGGGTGGTCATTGGAAAAGTCTCAAGTACGCCTTATTACGGTTCTTTTTGATGACCACGCCCGTTAAATGCTTATTAGTGTTAAGTGCTTGGCCCCAACGCAAGAAAATAACTTCGAATTAGTAGATTTTTTTTTTTTTTCATTTTATTTGCTGAATTTTTTTTTTAACCGACAATCCTCTGACGGGCAAGAGGACGCTTCTAACGTTTCCTATTATTTTTTTATTGTTTACATTCGATAATTTAGGAGCTCATTATCGCTCTCATTCCACTTGGGACCCTCGCCAACGCCATTTGTATGAGGAGTTAAGGAGTAGGCGCGGATCCAACGAAACGGTTCATACTCACAGAGGTAATGAAACGGTTTTTCTTTTTTATTGGTTGGTAATTTTTTGCGAGTATGACATTTTTTGGAATTTATGAAAAACGGTAAATTTTTGCACCGCACGCTTTTATTTAAAAAAATTTTCACTTTGTTATTTAAACATTTTCAATGATGTTATGAGTGAAGTCAGCCTACTAACACGACTAACTTGACGTTGTATTTCCTCAACCCTGTGCCTTCTCTAACAAAGTAAGTGCAAATTAGTGTGTCTACCCAGTTTCTTTCATTGCTTCTTAGCGAGGCTTTTCATTAATAATTATTTACAGCATGAAGTTTTGTGATCGTTGTTAACACACTAACGTTAATTGACAAATAACAATATTTCTAATATGTCTGTGTCTCGAACTTAACGATACTCTGCAGTGTTTACCGAGAATGGCTACAATCGTTACATAACAAATAACGAGCTAAAACTATCTAATTTAGGTATGGATGATGAAATCTGCCCCTACGCCACCTTCCATTTGCTGGGCTTCAGAGAGGAGATGGACCCTACCAAGGCTATGCAGTTCCAGACTTTCCCTCATCCTCACGCAGGCACCATGGGGCCATCTGGGATGAACACCCCTCACCAAATTCATTCGCGCAACGGATCACAATCGATGCCTAGACAGGGAAATAGGAGATATGATAGAGTTGGATCTCAAGGTACGAGTGTTATTTCTGAATCAACGGTAAAAGTTCCGTAGAAGAAAGTCAGAGGTTTAATTTGCTTGATAAAACTTGTACTACAATAGAAAAACGGACAAAGAAAAAAGTAAACATATCATCTACAAGGGGACTTGTTAACAATCGGTTGAAAGCTGGAGAAATGACACTTCATATGGTGATGATTGCAGAAAATGTGCCTCAACCGACAGTCGATTATTTCGGATATACATACAGGGTGTTCCTTAAGGGAGGAAATACATGCAGAACGCTTGTTTTTCAGGAATTTCTTCTGGGAAATTACTGTGTCGTCTAATTTGCGACTTGAGGTCTTGGACCCTTGGAAAATCAGTTTAAGGACCTTAATCTTTCACCTTCAAAAACATAGACATAGCTACTGATGCGATCCTGTATCTCTGAAATCAAAGAGCATTTTTGCCAATCGGCTTGCAGAAAGACGATCGATTTCAGCCATTATTTTAAAGCAAAACACCCCACGTGCTTCCTAGATAAATTCATTTAAAATATAGAAACTGAATAAAATTTTCGGAAAAATATCCCAAATTTTGATATACTGATTTCCGTCATAACTGAGTGGTGATCACATCTGCTCTTGTCTTACAGGCAATGGCAGCATCTATTCCCCAGGTCCAGAATACGATGATCCCGCCAACTGCGCCCCCGAAGACGAACAATACGGATCGCAATATGGCGGCTACGGAGCTCCTTACGACCAATATGGAAGCCGTGGATCTATTGGTCGTCGTTCTCTAGGTGGTTTCAACTCAGATATACTATGAACGTTTCTCTTATTAACAAACTATTCAATTGCAGGCTCTCTTCGCATCCCACCAACCAGCAACTCCCCTGAACCCCCACCGCCACCTCCACGCAATCACGATCCCTCCTTTAACGATTCCAAGGATTCAAATGAGATTTCCGAAGCTGAATGTGATAGGGATCAACTGATCAATAGCAGGACCTATGGGGGTAAGTTTCGGTACCAACGCGATCTTTTATGAGTGGCCCAAATGCAACTGTGATTACATACATATTTTATGCATTTTTGAGTCCTGCTTAATATAAGATGTGAAAAAATTTATAAATAATTCAAAAACGGTACTAAATAAAAACTAATTTTCAGAAGACGAAGCGGGTAAGTGATGAGTTTTTCGGAGTGATTTTTCTATGGAGTTTTAGATGGATTTCTATGCATTACCATAGTCGTTGTCACTCTCGTTATCATTCAAAATTAACTAGGTAAACTTGAACTAAAATTGTGAGGTTTGACTGAGTGTTGGCAAAAATTGAGACTGACGAACAAGAGTCTCTACGCTGGAGCAATAATCTATGCTAATCCAGCGGTTTCGATCCAAACTGATGGATTTTTGGAGGCTGGGAGTCAAGAACCAGAACAGCTAGATGTAATGGATTTATTGAAATCATTTTCAATGTCAAGAAATTACAATTTTGATATGGGACAAATTCAATCGTTAATAAAACCTAAAAAAAATTCGTAATGAGTCGACCCTCCACGGTTTAGTCCCACCTCCTGGTCACCTCTAAACATCGAAGTAAGAAGTCGATCGATATCCTCCTGAAAGATTTCATTCCGATCACCATTTGTATCAGAAACCGCCAAAATTCGTGCGGGATATTCAGTGTTTAACCTGCACAGTTCCCGACGTGTTAGGTCTGGAGATTTGGGCGGCCGAGGGTAACAGATTGATCTAACTTTGTCGAAAGCAGTTTAACGGGACGGAAAATCGTTTACGTGTGAAGATTTTCCTTTATACATAAAGAAAAATCCTTATTACTAGGTGTTCTGGTTGCTGTCACCAATGTATTAAGCGCCTAATCCGCATTCCTATGTGATCAACTTTTGCCTAGACATTTCCGAGCACTAACTTGCTATTTACCTACTATATGAGGTACACCAAAAGTTCCTGTTTGCCCAGGATCTTCATTCGTCATACTCACAAACCATAACTCATCCAAAAACAATCAAATTATCTCACGTTTAATTCTCCTGCACCAAGACGTGTCTGCATGGTTTTTTTTTAATTTGTGACTAACAAGATGTTTAACATGTGTTTTAATAAAAAAATGTGATTTAACTTTCCACGTCTAAATCATAATCTAATTTTTTTCCACAAAATCGATCCGACTGTGTATGGGTTCTGCCCATCACACTTTCTTTCATTTTAGTAGTTTCTTCCTGTTTAATTATTATTTTGCATATAGAGAGTTTCCATATTATTTTTTGGACATGTTTATAGATTATAATAAATGTTGTCTTTATTGTGATCGTGTAGTAAGTGTGGTCTTTTTCAGTAATGAGAGGTAACGCAAAGGATGGCATGACCCACGAGGAAATGAGAAAACTGATTGAGAGGTCAGTACTACTGAAACTTTCATTTTAATTCAATTACCATACTAAACCCGTATTTTGCTGTAATGTCGCTTTAATCTGTAAGTTGTCCAGAGTTGAGCCTTGTACAGATTCAGTAAAAGTGCTTGAACTTTCATTTATTAACAAATGAACTAGAGATTAATTGAATAACCATAATCTAGGAGAACACCCCATGTATTTTTTCAATTTCACATTTATCATCATGATATCTCTGTAAAACCACTAAATGGGTTATTCTTTCACGAATCCCTCTCAAACAGGAAACTGTAAGTCTTTTGCACTGTAGCTACGCTTTTTAAATAATTTTATCTCCTTTAATTCACATGTTTCTTTGGTAAAACGCTCTGTGTGTTTTAATATTCTTTTGATTCGTTCCTTCTTTACATTTTTAATAAAGTTGTAACACTGTGTGGGGGTTTAGCCGAAACGTACACTGTTTACTTTAGTGTGCTTATTATGTTGATTTATTAACAACTGCATGATTTTGATTAATATGGAAATTAGCATGGGACGGTGTTTTGGTGTTTTTTGTGTGCGATTTAAGGAATTCGAAAGAAGAACAGTAACAGTCGGAAATGGTATTGCCTTCGCCATTCGTTTTTTTTTTAAACAATTTCCAGTTTATACACAATTTTTTAGTTTATTGGGGCGCATTTGTGCGCCCTTGAATCATCATAATACTCTGGATTGTGAACTCATGGAAATTTGGACGCAGCCTAAAGCCTGAAACTACTGTAAAAACGTAAAAAGTCGCCTGAAACAGGCTATAAAATGTCACTTTTACTGCTTGGTTGTTACATTTTCTTTCCAGTCACTTCAAATTTGATAGATAAGCGCCAGCGAAAGTTAAAAAAATCATGTATAGGAAATATAACAATGAAGAGAAAGCTTACCTCAATCGGAGAAAAAAATGTATGCGTTTTACTCAGGAAAAGAAGCCAAATTTGCAACTTTTTGGGCTTTTGAAACAAATACAGTAGTGGAAAAAAGTATGAAATATTTATATGATATTGAGGATGTTTTTCTCGGTCAGAGGTTGGACCCATCCACAGAGTTGAAGGAAAAATCGATCGTTTCCCATATCTAGGAATTTTTTGTAAAATAAAAAGTTTCCATTTGCTGAAGAATCTGAGTCATTCATTTGGGAATACCAACAATTCAAAACACACTTCAATGGTAGTTGGAGAGTGGTTTTTTACGAATTAATGTGAACTTAATCCAGTATCTTTCACAATCTTCTGTTCTTAACTGGATAAAATGTCTCTGGGAAATATTAGGTCGCAGGATTAGGATATCGCCGTTGGAAACAAAGAATTGCGGAAAACTATTCAGGAGGAATGGATTCGGATTCCAGTCGAAACACTGCAGTCATTTGCCCGCTTTCTACCTAGAAGGTACCAAACGGTACTAGGTGCTCATGGTTATGCGACAAAATACCACTTCATTTATTTGTATTATCACAACAATGAAAGTATTCCGTAATTTTTTCCAACCACATATTTGTATTTTTATGTAAAAAATTTACTCGTTGATGGGTTGAATCACCACTACTTGTACATTTAGCAAATAAACATTACGAAATAATTTTGACTATTTTTAGAATATTCTATGAAGTAGGAAGAATATATTATTATTTACCGAAATATTCCATATTTTTCTCCACTACTGTAAATGTCCAATGAGGCCGTTGCCGGCTGGCATTTGCATTTTAAATAACCTGAACTAACCCAAATACAGAATGGCATTGAATACCGATTGTTCGATTAAATTGATAGTCATCTTCGCTTTGTTGCAATGTTAAAAAATTTATAAGGTGAAATGCCTTTGAAAAAGAGGCAACAATTCGGATATGGTATACGTGTAGTGTAAAACAAACATTCCAGCCTTACCAAGGGCTCGAATCAATGCCCTTGTTAACAATTTGGTGTCAAATTTGTCACCATTTTCAGAGATAAGAAAAAATATTTAAAAAAAAAGATAGAAAACATACTAAAATGCTCAAGAGGTGCAGTGCACACTCCGAAATTCTTTTTAATAGTCGTTGAAAATTTTCAGTTTCTTTGATATAAGTCCTGTCGTCATTCCATAAGGTTAGTGGTAAATGGTCAGTGTTTCATCATAGTATTTAATTAAAATTTATTTGAACAGTTATTTAAAAAATACGAAAAAATTTTAAAATAATTAAAAAATCTGAATAAAAAATGCAGATTAAATTTCGAAAATCAGGTTAAGCTAAAAAATGGTAGAATGAATGAGAACATTTTAAATTTAAATTAACACGAAAAAATCTCATGTCATTAAAGATGACATGCCGCATATGGCAAAGAAAGGGTCACCCCTCAGGGATTAAAATTTGAAAAATCGATAATAAAAAAGGTTGATAACTATCGCTGATGCCCTTATATGATTATTCTCTTTTTTTTTCTCAAATATAGAAACGAAACAGGACAAACCACAACAGCAAACGGGGGACTCACAGCCTACGATACTGTGGCAGTGTAATCTGTAAGCTGCACACGAACGCATCTTGTATCTTTTAAGTTTACAGATATTTGGCAATAGCATTTCACTTAAATTCGTCATGCAATTATATTAATATCTGAACAATCTCAAAGCATTAATCAAAATTTTAAGCTCGAAGATTGCCAAATATCTTGTATTGCAGTGGACATTCTTCACTATGATTGCACGCAATGAGACTGATTGGGATGTGAAGTATACTCTCTTGTCCGCGAAGAATGCTCATTACTACTACTACTACTACTATTACTGGTTTTACGGGGGACAGGGATGTGTAACGAAGAACGCTCATTGCAATTGTCGCATTTTTAATTAACACTTTTTTACACCAAATATTTATATTAAGTTGCCTTTTCTTTGGGCTTTGGAGCCGCTAATCGCGATACGTACAATATTTGCCATTGGTTGGTGGATATTTTAGTGTGAGTTGCGTTTTTGGTCATTCATTCGATTTGTACAAAGTGGCTCAATGTGTCATGTGATATTTTTGTGGTTTGTGGATGTTTGTTTTCGGGGGAATTAATCGGTTAAATATCCCCTTCAAATATACAGAGTGATCCACGTAAAATAGTTCACTACCTTATATTAAAAACCGTGAGGTCTAGAAAAAGAAGTTCGACATAAGAGTTACTCGGTTTCTCATGAATTTTTAATTTTTAATATTTCCGAAATTGCAATTTGGTTCAGGAAACCGCGGCGAGATCAAAACACATCTTTTTAAATGGAATGCCCCATATTCTGTTGGGGATATTAATTCTGCGTTTAACTATCACTACTTTTTATTAGGAAAAAATACGAAACATTTTTAGCAACTTTTGGGTTAGTTCAACTGAGAGTAAGGGTCGAAGGAAAAGTGGCCTCTTTGAAATTCTCAATAAATTCACACAGTATTAATTGAATCGTTTGTAAACATGTTCAGGTGAAGACAAAGGGTCGTTCTACTAGAGAATATTTTTTATTTTCGAGAAATTTTATATAAGACGTGAAAAAAATATTCAAACTTCACATTTCAAATGTCTGATACCAGTTTTTTAATAGGACACCGTGTATTTTTGTGAAAATGAATTTTTCTATAATTCACTCTGAAATGATTCAGCTGAGTATGTAAGATCTCTCATTCTAGGTATGCCTGTAAGGTATATATATATCATTCGAAAGTGAATTGAAAGAATAAATCCTTTTTCAAAAAAATACAGGGTGCCTCACTTTAAAAAATCGACTTTGAGGCACTTAAAATGTGAAATTTTTTTTTTGCATCTTGTATGAAATTTCTCGAAAATCGAAAGTATGCTCTAGCAGAACGACCCTTTGTTTTTACCTGGGCAAGTTTTCAACCGATTTAATTAATACTATGTGAATTTATTGAGAATTTCAAAAAGCCTATTTTTTCTTCGCTGTTTACTTTAAATCGAATTAACTCAAAAATTGCCGAAAATGTTGCATATTTTGCAATAACGAAAAATGCTGATAGTTACAAGCAAAGTTAGTATCCGCAACAAAATGTAGACTATTCCATTTAAAAACATGTATGTGAGTCACGTCATGGTATTCTGGAACACCCTGTAACATCAAAAATACTAAAAAATAAAAATTTGTGAATAACTGAATAACTTTCGTGGAAAAACGGTTTTTTCTTAATCTTCCAGTTTTTGAGATACAGTGGATCATCTTGCGTGGACCTGTTTGTACGTTACTGCCATAGATTTTGCCATAATTTATTACGTCAGATATGGAGAAGAGCATTAAGGAGGGATATTTAACTAATCCAGTCTACAGTTTGGTGCCAAAAATAACCATATAAAATTTGCTACGATTTACACCCAACAACAGTACCAACATACTGTAGGCATATCTAATTTTGTATAGGTAGCTTATCGTTTATTTTTATGCTTTATTAGATTGTTTTTGTTTTCTTCTTTGAGTAGTTTTTAGTGCGGTTGGCGATATGGTTTTGTTGTTTTGTTCGTGCTATACAAGTTTTCTGAAGGTTGTGCGTCGCCAGCTATAGGTAATATTGCGCTACGAATAAATTACTATTGTAACATAGTCTTCATGATTAATTGCGACAGTTTTGGGCCCTTCGGAGCCCAGGTAGTGCTTTACTTGAGTTACACAGCGAAAGTTGGAGGCTGTTGGCAAATGTGTATTTGAAAAGTTAGCGGGTATTAAAAAGATCAGTTGATGCTTATTATTAACTAATATTACGAAATATATCAATGTTTAAAACTTTTAAGCATGCATACAAAATATTGAGATATAGGTGTTCAAATTCAAAATTAGATCCAAATTTACCATAGATGTTGATGAGAATATTATACTTAATATCTTTAAAACTACGCCAATACTCAACAAGCTAAGTTTCGCTTGTCATTGACCCTTTAGAACGTTATCATAGAATAGTTTTTAGACGTACCTATTATAAATTTATGAATTCATGGTGGCATTTTAGACTGTCCTGGTTCACTTTAGCTTCAAATTTGACTCCTGCGTTACCGCTCTAATATTCAACATGCTTAAAAAGCACCTCACTAAACCGTCTATGGATGTTTTGCAGTTTCTTTTAATAGCTTCAAGTTCCTATAATAAAATAGCTTACAGATTCCCGGTATATACATATGTATACCTAATAATATTTTCTATATCAACATATAGCTTAATGTCGTTTTCGTGGCTAGTCAACCGAACTTCTAATTAAAGCTTATAAAACATATTTAAAGCGACAGTTTTATAAATTAATGATTTTGTGATAATGGTTTGAAATGCCATTATTTGTGTACTGTAAGTGTGCTATATATCCATAGTTTGTAAGTTATCTGTAATATTCTCTATAATCTTATTACAATTATTCTTACTGTAGTGTCATAATCTTCTATATACAACTATTATGTATATTAATTTCTCTGAAGCATTTAACCTTTATATACTCTCCTACTAACACCATTTTCGATTTTCTACTTTTGTGTACATTTTTATTTACTTTTACTGTAATCGCATACATTTGACGAAGTTGAGGGTGGATTTATTGCGTTTTAATGACGCATATCCATCCGTTTAAATTTCAAGCTTGTGTACCAAAGTTTGATTTGGTAATATAATATAAATAAGTGTGAGCAGTTTTATTTACTAAACCCAATATTAATAAAAATGAGGAAAGTTAAGAGAGACCTCAAAACGTTCGTGTTTGAAGAGAATACCTTACAAATATACGAGGTCTATATAGAAGCTTCATCAGTTCAAATCGGAACATCGGAACTAAGCAAGTGAGAGAAAAACCGCAAGTACGGCTAAGACCAAAAACGACATGGGCGGAGTCAGTTCGATCGCTATATCTATTTGTATGTTTAGATTAGTATCGACTTTGTTTCCTTCGCGGAAATAGATTTTTTTTATATCAGGAAAAAAACAGCAACGTAAATAAATGGAAAAAACGAAAACACAGCAACTCTGTGCGTTGAAATCGAAGTTCCTTACATGCTCTATCTCTACTTGTCAATTTATTTTTAAACGATAAACGAATCGTTTCGTTCGGTTTATCAATTCCCCTCGTGTCTACAGCCCGTATCGCCACCATTAAAACACCATGAACAAATAGCAAACTCAGATCATCAATCAATCATCTCTTCATCAATGACGCACCTAAATTATATTCCAACGGAAAAATGTACTTTAATTTATAAATAAGTCAAAATTCGAAGCTAAATATAATTATTACTAGAACTTATATCAGTTCGGAAACTGTGAGAATTCTGGCAATTGGATCTGGACTGACCCCGCTCACTTAAACGGCTAGCTCTCAATCCATTTCGTTGATCTTTGTTGGAGGCATATTAAAACTTATGCGATCCTTCTCCTACTTGCAAAATTCCTATATTGCAATTGAACCTATGATACGTGTACATCTTGTACCATTGTGCTATCAGGTGAAGATTTGCGACATCCGCAACTTTTGATAGTTTAATGAATTCGTAATTTACCAGCAAATCGAAATTTCAATAATCTTCGCAAAGTCGAAATGTTTTACCAGGATGGATCAGTAGTACTGGGGGCGACGAATATATTGAATTTGATGTATTATGTATTAGATTTTATATGTTGGTGTACATTGAATACCTCAGTACTAGATAAATATTTGAGAACATCCACGATTCTCGATAAATTAGCAGTTTCGTAATTTTTCAAAGGGGTGATTCGTCTGGGGAAGATGAATGGGTCGAATTGAATACATTCTATATTGATATGTCTTTAATTTACAGTGATAATTTTAATTTTAAATTAAGATTTGATAACGTTGGAGATTCTTGATATATTGGCGGCTTCAAGTATAACTGTTAGGGTAAATTGCCATAATATTCGCAAAACCGTGATGCTTTATCAGGACAGAACATCAATAACGGGGGCAGTGAATACGTCGCAGTTTAAGTATTGTACATCTGGTTTTGTGTGTTGACTTATGTCTTATTTTCACTGAATATTTCTCTGTAGGATAAAAATATTATGGCGTCAGAGATTCTTGATCTATTGGCGGATTCGTTAATTTAACGTAAAATAGATTAAATCTGATGGCCGTAGAGCCTACAACGTGTTAACAATTGTAATGCAGGGCATCCATATTAGCCATCTGTGAGTCGTAACAGGAAACACATTCGAAAGAAAAAAAGCAGAGATGAAAAAAGAGATACAGAGCTCTATCTAAAACGTCATTTAAAGTTGGAGCTGACACTGACACTTAGTTTATTTACATTTTTCAATTTTAGTTTTCATTACTTCTATTGGGATTTGTGATTGCTGCCTGGGATAATTTAAGAATTCACAGAAGGAAAATAATCAAAATATACAATAAATTAAATAATTTCTTGTAAGTGTAACACTAGAACGTAAAACCATGTCCGAGATCATTAGTAGCCCTTCATTACATGACAATTTAAATACAAAAAATGGAAATTTTATCTGTGGAGTAGTAGAAGGTAAGTACATGGAAAAGTACTGGATAAATTAAATTAATAAGCCACAAATTTTTGAATAAACTTTCTAAAAACACTATATGCATTTATTTTAGGTTTTTATGGCCGACCTTGGACAACTGAGCAAAGAAAAGATTTATTTCAAAAGTATAAATTCATAGATTCTTGTCCTCTAACCCCAATAACTACATTTTATTCATAGAATGAAGAAATGGGGAATGGACTCTTATGTTTATGCTCCAAAAGATGACTACAAGCACAGGGCCTACTGGAGAGAATTGTACACTGTCGAGGAAGCTGAGCATCTCACAGGGCTGATTCAAGCAGCCAAAGACCAGAATATAATTTTTTATTACGCCCTTTCTCCAGGTTTAGATATAACTTATTCTAGTCAAAAAGAAGTTTCAACATTGAAAAGGAAGTTGGAACAGGTGTCTCAGTTTGGATGTACTGCTTTTGCCTTACTTTTCGATGATATTGAACCAGAAATGTCTGAAGCAGATAAAGAAGTTTTCCAGTCATTTGCACAAGCTCAGGTCTCTGTTACAAATGAGGTCTACCAGCATTTGGGACACCCTAAATTTTTGTTTTGTCCCACGCAATATTGTTCTACTAGAGCTGTGCCAAATGTTACAAATTCAGAGTATTTGAACACTTTAGGACTGAAGCTGAGTCAAGATATTAATATTATGTGGACAGGTGAGTTATAGAGGGTGGCAGGATAAAGTAGGAATTTAAGATTTCATCATTATTTTAGAGAAATAACAACCAACTGTTTAAGCAACTACTTGATAGTAACACGTTAAGCACATGTAAAATTGAAAAAAATTATATTTGGAGTTTTGTTGCCCATGATTGACTTTAATGCATTTTTATTGTGATGTAACAGAAAGTGACCAATCTAAAGGAGAGAGCAATTTCAATGAAACTAACAATAAAAATGCATGAAGGCTCAATATATATGGCAGCAAACCTGGATGCAAGATAGATAGAATTTTACATGCACAAAATATATTTTGATGACTGTTTTCTAATTAAAAATATATAAGTGAGCCCCTCATGGGGGTTTCATGAAAGTTTTAGACTTCTTGAGCTCATATATTTTGCATTGCAATGTGTATCTTTGCCTCACAAAATAAAGACCTTGGGGTGGCTAACATGTGGCCCATAGACTGTATATCCCCTGCTGAGAGTCACATGCTGGCTCTCAGGTTGTGTTCCTTGGCCTTGAGTCAAATAAACATAAACATTAACTTTTAACATATAACAACATAATATCATAACATTTGTACCATGTAATATTGCTATATGAGTAACTGGGGAGTTAATTGACATAATTATTATAATTTCTCTATGTTGGCATTAAAGCTGATTATACTCAGTATTAGGCATATTTAAATCAGAGTCAAAAACAGCTATTGTGTTATTAATGTGAAAATGCAGTGAGTCAAAGATTCATTGTAAGTATTAGCCATAAGGAAGTTTAGAGACTTAAGTAAATTTAAGGTCATTTAACCTCTTGGACCTGTATGGCCAGGGCCCCCTACCAGACAGATTAAGTTTAAGGTTACAATTAAATGTGTATGTAAATGGTCACACCTAATCATATAAGATTGATTTTTTACTATTAATACTAAAGTTAATATTGAAAATCAAATTTTATAAACTTAGTTTAGTTCATACTGATAAACTACATCTTTTAATCTATCCACAAGTTTTTCAGTTTATTTTTTCTACTTATTTGTTACAACCAATAATTTGTTTCTAGGCAACAAGGTAATCTCCAGAATCCTAACAAAGGAAAACGTTCAAGAAATAACGGAGGCCCTTAGGAGACCCCCGGTAATTTGGGATAACTTGCACGCCAACGACTACGATCAAAAAAGAGTATTTTTGGGTCCATATTCTGGTAGGTCACCAGATCTGATCTCTAAATTGAGGGGAGTTGTCACAAACCCCAATTGCGAATATGGGGCTAATTTCGTAGCCACTCACACATTGGCCCAATGGTCAAAATGTAGTTTTGACGGTCAACGAGACCTTTCTATAAGTATGTTAAGAATGAGCACGTGATTTCTCATTTCATATATCTAATCAATAATTGTTGATGGTAGATGACACTGTGTCTGCAGACATCAAACTAGAGACCGAGACTGAGGATGGCTTGTCTGGGGAAGACGTTCCGGCCACGCTTTCACCAAACACATACCATCCAAAACATGCATTGAGGAATGCTATTAAAGAGTGGCTACCTGAATTTTCAAAACATAAGGCAGCATGGGGACCTATAGTCAAGCCGCAGCCTGCAGTTGCAGGTATTAAGTGTTGTTTTAATTGATAAGTGTCATTTAAATGAGATTATATCAGTGGTTCCAGTACCAATAATTCCCTCAATCAACACCTGTATGTCCCTAACGGCTGGTACCACCACTTTAACCTCGAGCGGTTCGGCGCAGCCAATAGTCTCATCTACACAATTACAGGCTCTTGCTGAAGTTTGCAGTTCTGTAAGAGTGATTAGGCAATTAAGACCTGCGCGAATATAGTTAATAAAATTTTAGGCCACTTCGGTTACTGATATTCTGGTAAACCCTACTCCAGGCCCTGTGATGAACTCCTTGGTATCTGATACTAAGGTTGTTACCAATGATTCGATCCCTAACCCTATAGCTCCAGTTCCAATTCCTGTACCTATTGATGCTGCTAAGAGCAAGAGTATAACCATTTTAGAAGGAGTTGTGATTAAACCTAATAAAAGTAAGTATTTTTTTCTGGCATGACATCTTTGATATTACCACCTTAAATAGAATTAGGAAACAATTTAAGTTAAATAGTTGTGATTATTTAGAAAAATATCTACATATTCTTGATATTGAGGTGACTCAAATTTGTTAACTATCAAATCTACCACATTGTCCCCTTCTAAATGATACACGATCATATGTAAGTTGTACACTCAGCATATATATTTTGAATTTTTCGAGCGAGTGGCCTTTGAAATTACCATATCATTACGCAATTTTTCAGTTTTCCACGACGATTTAGAAGTACTTTATTGTAAAATAAATGGTTAGAAAACATAAAGTAACAACTGTTATACGAAATCGGGCCCAATCGATGTTTCTTTAAAAGATCTTAACTTATGATGGTGGTAAATTCGGATGCTCTTTTCTTGAAAATGATGAGATAGATATTATTTTAGATTACATTATTAATTTCATATATAATCCGAAAATTAGAAAATATACAGTGCTGTCTATTGGACATAGAGGAATTAATTTCGTAATGAAACCGGAAAAGAAAATTACGCAGCAAAATAGGTGTTACTCAACATATTATAAATTTTCTGGTGATTTTTTAGCATCAAAGTCTAATGGTCATCCTCCTACAAATGGAGATGTGATGCAAGATGATCAAAAAGACATAAAAGAAGATAATGTGATGAGTACTGATGTAAGCACTAGCACCGAGTCGAGCTTGAGTCCTTCTGAGCCGATGGATTGTAATAGTACACCAAATATATCTCCCGCCCATGGGAATAAGACTGCGGAGGGGTCTAGCGAAGATGTGGCAATGAGCGAAAATTCGGTGAGTAAAAAAGGGAAAAAATGTCATTAAAAATTAAAAAGAAAACTAGCAGTTTAATACAACAGTTTTTTTATAAATCGAAGTTTCTCAACTTTGCACCCTTTAATAAATCTGCTATTACTTTTATTTGACTAATTTTTGTAATTTTTGGATAAAAATGAAAAATTATGCTGTTTGGTTATTTCAGACTTCAAGTGGTTCCATGCAAGTAGAACCCATCGATCCAACTCAAATGATAGTTGAAACTACATCTGATAAAGACAGGTGAGTTTTAAAAGTTTCAATACTTGCAAATTCAATACTTTCAATACTAACAACATGTTATAAGTATCTAATAATAACACCTGTATTGGAAAACTTACGAATAGTTATTCGCGATTTTGTATTCATTACAGAAAAGTAGTAGATGCAATGCCACTAGATTGCATATGAACGTGCAATTTAAGAATTTTACCACTATATCTTTGCCAAAAGAGTAACTAACACGACTCTTATTCTAAACAAGGGTAATATTTTCTCATCTTCAAATTATAATTTAAAATTTCATTATTATGACTCTTTCACGTTTCTATATTCATTAAGATTGCAAAATTTGTCGCAAGCTCCTAATTATGCAAAGTTGAACAATGGACATTTTATTTCATAAGGTGACGATGAATCACCTTATGAAACTTGAATCTTAATACTTTCTCCATCTTAATCGTCATTTTATTAACTCCCAATGCACCAATGACCTGTGGTGACGAAGAAAATAAAATCGAAATATTAATTCTAGTAAAATTGCGTTTGATACAAAACATCATTTCAACCTGACCTTTTTTTAATTTAAAGCAGAAGCGTACATAATTGAGAATTGAAACGCAAAAAGAGTTCAATTTCAATGCCTGAAAAAAGGGTTTAAAATTTTGGAAACAGATCGAATTTCCAATTAATTTTGACTCCAAGCAGAGGCGTATCTAGTTAAATTCTGAAACACATAAAAATGCAATATTAATTTCTGGAAAAGTCTTAAAAGCAATTAGAGTTTCGAATTAATTTCAACTTGATACAAAAGCGTAGACAGTTCGCACCTGAAGTATGAAGCATAACAAAAAAAAAAGGTTAAATCTTTGAATCAACTGAAGTTGCGATATCATTTTTCGGCTACTTCCAAAGGTGGTCCTAACTATATTTCAGAAGAGCCAAAATTGCAAATAAATCCGACATGTCATTAAAACTCTAACTACATCTTCGTTGGCGTGACAAATCTTAACTGAAACTACAAGAAACGATTCATACTAATATTTGAACACCAAAAGTGTGAGTCAGAATCACATTAGCAACATCCACTTTCACTTATAAACTCACAGTTCAATCTCGCCCATTTTCAAACACCAACTTATGGAAATATTATCGGCACACCTTAAAAGTATTTAGAATAAAAGAAAACCCGAATATCCTAATTATTAGTGCAGTCCGCATTACGAACGTCTTGTTCATCGCCGCGTTAGCATTCGAGTGAATCACCTGCGAAGTGATATCGGTACGACCTGCCTTTTGTAAAGGTACAGCTGATGGGTCTTAAAAACGATACGCGATAAGAAGTAACATGCGATGTTTCCAGATTTATTAAAATGGGGAAAAAACTGAGGATTCAAGGCAGTTATTTCATTATGCAAACACACTCTGACGGAATAGAAAATGAATTTCCTTTTGAGTAGAGAACTTGATCGAAAAAGGGGCCTGAGACTTTTTGAGAAAAGTACCAATTGAGAATTTTATACCGTATTAAATAATATACGTCATGTTAGTAATTAATATACATAGGTATATAATAAAAATAAAGTCACTATCAACCTTAACATGTGGTCTCGATTAGTTAAAAACTTAACAACTTGAAGGGCTAAATAATATATATGAGCTTATAAATTTAATTTTCTTATCAACAATAGTCTAAGGATCATGTCGTGATCCTGCTGTGGTATTTTTTTCGTCATCAAATTGTTCAGATTTCGTAAATTTTATTAGTATGTGACTTTCGTAATAAATAAATTATATTTTACGACCAAAAAACATTTTGTAAGGCAGTTTCCGTAAAGGTATGGATTGGAACGAGACGTTACATGTGACATATTGTTCAAAGCAGTTGTCCCATGCGTTCTCGAGATATTGGCGTTCCAAATTTGAAAAGTGGCAAAAAAGTATACATGTCCTCTTGAAGATTAAAAATAAATACTATTAGTAATGGATGTGATTATATATTTTTTCTTTTTGCTTTAATAGGATTGTTCGCAAACAGGCTAAATAAAACAGCCGATTTATTATAGTTTTTTTTTTACATTTTAATAAGACACCTTGTTTTTCTCACATCTTATGTTTATCATTTATTAGATTGTTGAGTATTATGAAATAATTGTGATCTAGTGAGCAATACACGTAAGCATCGTATGAGGATCCTGCAAGGAAAACCTCTCCTTCACCAAGTTGTCCATAATTTGTAATTTTTATTAATATTGTATAATACATTTCTCACTTATGCAGGCAACTATTTCAATATTTGCAATAAATATATAAACACAAATCTACCCCTCTATCCACCTCGCGAAGGCTTCCTTACTTTATATTTTTATATTGGGAATTAACGGGAACTCGATTAGGAATGGAATTATTTGGTACTTTTTATGTTCTATGGATATTCTGCCAATCGACTGGGATGGCACCATACTTTTTTTCTTTGAAATGTTTGGTATTAGCGTCGTCGATTAACATTATGTAGATCAAAACTACCCATTTTTCCAAGTTGCCTTTTGATACTTGAGAACGGTGGATGATTTGAAATTCTATGATTTGTATATGTGTTAGGACAAACTCTGACATTCATGCGTCCAATTTCCTCACGGAATCCATATACTAGAGGCATATCAACCCTCTTAGCGATTGGATAATATTCCATTTTAAAAAACCAAAAATTATATGCTATTAGTATGTCAGATGTACGGTATATTTACTTCATTGTGGTATACGAAACGCAAAAGACAATTTTTTTTAACGTTGTTTTCACAACCATAATGAATTGCAAAAAAGGAAAAACCTTCTGCAAATACTAAGGCACTCTCATGTACCGTTCATCCTTTGAAAACAATTTTTCTTCCTAAATGCAGAAAAGAAGAACTGACGTATGAAGATTTGGCTTTACTCTGTGATCTCTTTTACTTACCATTTGAACATGGCTCTCAAGGCTTGCAGTTGCTGCAGGAATTCCAGTGGTTAAAATCCAATGCTCATATAGTAATATCTGCCAATCAAAGAGCAGATAAACCAAGCCCCGAGGTACCGTACTAGTACTTACAAAGTAGTTCTAAATCTTGGATATCTTCATTACGTATAGGTGCAGGAATGGTTTACTAGAGCAGATAAAATGAACGAAATGACACAAGGAGTGAATCGCCTCTTTGACCATATGTCCTGCTGTAATAACCGGGAAATGTTGTATGACCTTTATGCTTATATTTGGGACATAAGGTGTGTCATATCTTTACTGAACTCGTATGTTAAATGGCTGGGTAAGTAAACGTCCTTTACTGTAATACTAATTAAGAATTAAAAGTATATGAGCAAATCAAAATGTCCAGCTTGCTGCTTTCAGTGCCAAACTGCGTAATTTAACACACAATTTGATTGGCGTAATTTGGTTGTTGTGCGTCAAAATTATGTAGAAACTTTTTTACTTGACGATTCATTTTCGCATTTCAATTAATTTCTACAAATATCTTTTTGGCATAGCGTAAACACGCGTAATTTGACTGTACTATATAGGTATTTTGGCAGTTCATTCGAAGCCCATGACTGACATAGATGACGAACTTCATGGGACTGCAAGATTCCTCTTTTTTGTACCGTTTATGCCCATTTTATAGGTTCCCTTTAAGTTTTTGCTGATATTGGCGAGTGAAGCGCAACTTCTTGTACATTTTAACGGAGGCAGCAAGCTGACAAACTGATTATTGTATAACTTTTACTCTTAATAAGTGTTTTGTGTTTTTATCATGATTCGATGTCTCTAGTGTGCTGCACTAGATTTTTGTCAAGGCACTTGGGTCCCAACCATGAGAATCTCGGTAAACGTCAAAAATGCGACGTCGGTTGAGTTGGAGGAAAGTTGCGCAACTCAGAAAATTGCCTTCTTAAAATTTGAAAAACTCCATGTCAATTAAGAAAATCACCTAGAGTTACCATATTAGTGTAAAATTATGAACAATATGTCTATTCGTTGGACTTTCCCTGTTAGACTATTATTTACGGGAAACTATGAAGGACGATCAAAAACTTTCGGTCTCTTACACCGGACCAGTCCATCATTACACAGTTTGATCACTTCGAACTGCATAGGACACTTGGTTCTACAGCGGGCCAGGACGGTTACTACCGAGATTCTGGTCGTTGAGGTCCAGAAATACGCCCCTTCTACAGGACGTGAGGGCGTTTGTTTATTTTCACGTTTCACTTTATAGTGTCTTTTAAGTGTCTGGTGTCACTCAGTATATGTATTTAACTAATAGCTACAAGTTTTATCATAACTCTGACGTATTAACGTTGTATTTATTTTTCGAAAGCCAATGGCCAGTTTCCAGCCTCGATGCCGTCGTACACTCAGGGAACCTATACATGTACGCATCGTCCAATTGGTATATGGCACCTGCTGGGAGAGGACTTGGAGCATTCTTTTTTTGCGTAAAACTTTGGCTTTTGCGTTCTTATCGTTTTTGCGTTCTATTTTCTAGTAATTTTTGCGTCTTAATCCTTCGCGCCTTTGCGTAGCGACAAACAACTCGATGCAATTTGCGATGTTTCACTTTGTCGAAATTTGGTTCTGATTTAATGGGTTTTACAAAATTTAATAAAATTGCTCGATCAAGCGTAAAATTAATTTTTTTGCGTAAACTCAGCGATATATGTGCGAATAACTGCGTCTCATTTGAGTTCACGTTAAAACATGATTTGCGTTTTTTAGGGTTCTCCAAAGGTTGGAAAGAGGCGTTTATGTCAGGTGAACAGGAGCCTTGGGTCTTCAGAGGTGGACTCACTGCAGATTTGCAAGTAAGCTTACTGTAATTCTTTTGCGGCGAATTAGAAGTACTGCAACTCCTAAATTTTCCTTTTAATTCAATAAACTTTTTTTTCCAGCGTTTAATACCTGTGGATTCAGGCAACGATCTCTTTGTCTACAAAGTACCGGATGTGCCAACGTCCAGAGTGTTTACGATACGACCTTATTTACCCTCGGACAAGGAGCACGTTTATAATGTTTGCACGAAGACGTGTAAAGATGGTCTGGAGAATCCTCAGACTCTGGTTCCTGAACTGAAAAATATTTATGCTGATCGGATAGTTGGACCGTATTTGACGTTGCATCCAGAGTTTTGTTTCGTGGTTGAGGTATGAAATTAATTAAAAATCGGCGATTGCGATTTGCACAGAAAAACTCGTAATTGGATCTACATGATCGTCCGTGTAAAGATGGTCTGGAGTGTGCTCCAACTCTGGCCCCAGAATTGAAAAATATTTACGACCACCCTACAGTCGAAATTTTCATCAAAATTTACAAAGGCATCATAGCTTGTGAACACGACGGCTTGATGGCCGTTCTAAGCTTATGAACAAACTTGAAAAGTTCACCGCGCAACAAACCGAATGCTGGACAAAATACTAATTTGGACGGTTGTCCAGTCGAATGCCGAACAATATGGTAATTTGGACGGTTGTTCCTGTCGAATAGTGGACAAAATCCTAATTTGGACGGAGAAGTCGTCCAGTTAACAATTTTCACCGACAAGCTGCGGTAAAGTGGTACTTTCAGCTCGCAAATGGATGGTATAGACTACTGTAACGCGAGCTCGTGGGAGCTCTACGGGTGAGCGGTATCCGATATTGGGAAATACAGTGTGTCTTAAAAAAGTTCCAATTTAGTAGATCATGGAATTATTTGAACATCAACCCTTATGTCTTTGATATGTTCTGTGTAATTTCGAACGTAAATGAACCAGCCAATTAGCTAAAATGAAATCAAGTTGTGACTTTTTTATTGGAAAGTATTAGGTATTTTCAATCGCTAGTAGCTTTCGGAAAAACGATTAAACTGGAGATTTGTAGTATGACATAATGTCAACATTACGAATGTGGTTGTAAATAAATGTTTCTAATTACGTTTTTGCATTTCTAGGATGATATTGGTGTAGTCGGATACGCTTGCGCAGCTCCCGATTACAAAAAATTCCGAGTTAAACAAGAAATCGCATGGATTCCCGAAATATGCCAAAAATATCCGGAATCTTTATCCCAAAACGCAAACAAATCTGTTCAGGTTCGTTAGAGCTTTCAAGCCAAATCTCAAAAGCTCATTTGCGTATTTTTTTTTTGTAGGAATGCATATCACATTTCCATAATTTTAAAAACGAAGTGTTCGTCAATAGTTCAACTCATCCGTCAAGTATGCTGTGTAGTTTGTTGCCTTCAGTGCTGGATCAATCAGTTAGTAAAAGGGTAGTTACGTGTCTTCTAGCAGCGCTAAGGGCCAATGGTAAGTGGGAACAAGTTTTTTTTCCTTATTTTTAATCAAAATACGAAATGGAATTCATCTGAAGAGTTTTTCAGGTGTATTTTAGTTATACAAGTGGTTCTAAAAATGTGTATTAGATCCAAATCGATAAAAAAAAGTGCTGTATAGATAAAGGACCAAAAGTCCCCCATGAATACGTTAAAAATTCAAGGAAATATTTTTAGTTATTTATCTTTTGACGTAACAAACATATGCTTCATATGGGTTACCTATATAGTAAATAAACGTTTTTTTTCATTTTTTTGTTATAGACTCCTACGTATGTTATGACTTTTTTGAGTTCTTTGAGAAATTTTCAACATCTTTCTTGTAACATATCCAGTCTAAATTCAACAGTCACAGTTATTGAAACATTTGTGTAACGTGGCAATTGAGTGATCTGCCAAATTGCATAACCTCAGTTCTATAGAGCTTCTATTTTGCCTTTCATTCTTTCTAGGCTGAAATTTGGTAATTTTCCAATTTCTCCTTCAATAATAATAGGTATTCATTTCAGGATACTTTGGAGTGCACGTTGTAATGAAGTCAAGCGACAGCTACACGCATGCTTTCTATGGTAAATTGGGTTTTATAGAAAATACTCTTGAAGGTATAAAGGGCAAAATTGTGATGGGTAGAACTTTCTAATAAGCAACGAGAATATATTAAAGTAGCACGATAAGACCTTTACCTTGACTGATCTTGTAAAAATCTCTTTAATAGCGTTTTTGATTTTGTATGATTGAATGTTTTACTTTGTTTGTTACGGAAGCAATTCAATGAAATATCTCTAGACAAACTTTGAAATTTTTTGATTACTGTACTGATGCATAAAAAAATTTTGAGAAACACTGACAAAAATTATGTTCAAAAAGCACGACGGGGTTAGGGGATTTATATCAAGGATGATTTCTCTTCTTGTCGTTTAGGCAAAGAAAAATTATTTCTAGATTGAGTGTTCCATAACCGCATGTGAAAGTTTCTTTAACGGGCTAAATCGAAATTTTGCGAACAAAGTGTCGTGTGTTGCTATGCCGGGTACCGGAGCTCTAGGTTTTGGCATCATATCGATTTTAATGAGAAATTTATTCATGAAATTTCATATTTCTTAAAATTTTGTCTTCTTAAAATTTCTTATTTCTTGATTTATATACTCTGTATTTCAGTTATAAAGCATTTTTGAACTCTTCTTCGCGTGAAGATTTCTTATTTAACTTTGGCGCTCTAGGAATGTCTTCTAGGTGCTATGAAAAGCAATACAAAGCAGGTTTTTCACGAATGATTTTAAGTATGAACAAGCGTATTCCGTATTTGTGATTAAATTTATAACATATTTCTATTCCTGTAAAAGTAATCTCGATCCATAAGGTATCCAGTTATTCACGTGTTTGATCCTGCACATTATTCTGATTTTTGGATCGCTCAGGGAAAGTAAACAATTTTCAGTGTAAAACTGAAATACCTATTCGATTTTTGAATGAGCCGCATTCGTACCTTGAATGGCTCAACAAATAAGGCTATTACGACTATACGCTTTGGTAATGATCCACAGTGAACCTCTCTGTAAGTTTTCTAGAATTTGTACGATATTCTTTCTTAGTCTTGTTTTTTTTGAGAAATATCCATATACTTGAACGGATGTACATAGAATAAAACAGATTTTATAAAGCTACAGAGTGAATTTCTAAAAATACTGGCAGGTTTGGAATGAACTAAATCATGCTGAAGCGTTGTGGGAAGATTGGCCAAAATCTAAAATTTACTTAATTAAAAAATAATAATAATTTCATAATAACTTTAATTCCCATCAGGATCTGTCAGGATCAATTTTTCTTACCATCACATGTACTCAGACATTTTTAGAAGACAGGCATTTTAGTACTTTCCCTACTCTCCCTGAGTCTCTTGGAATTTTGATCCTTTGTATACATAATATATTAAATTTGCTGAATATTCGAGTTTTAAGCAGTTGTATATAAACAAAAGTAGATCACATTTATTACGGAAATAACTATTGTTTAAGTTTATTGATTGATTAAAATACAATTAATTTAAAAGTACAAATGGACTTTCATTCTCCAGCAATTAGCGCTTTAAAGCCGTGAGCGATTGTTGGCTGATTTCAGTTGAAGCAGTTTCTTGTGGATGTCTGCGATCTGGAAAATATTTAAAATTATTTGGAAGTACGGCCAGTTCGGTACATGGTCTCAAACTTCCAGATATTTTTAAAAGGTTTCATTTAACAGTTTTCTTCAGCTTATCGCAAGCACAGTTCACTTAGCAATCTACAAACTGTTGTGAAAATGGGCTGGGTGATAGGTTTCCGGTGCTGAGGCTCTTTTTAACCCCTCAAAACGGTTTTCTATCTCGTTGAACCACTCAGTTCTTTGTTTCATCGAAAAGCTTTTTCATCACTTGTATTTTTTTTTTATATCTCGCATTGTGTTGAATTATTTGCGTTCAATGCGTGGAATTTCTCAACTAATTCGGCCCAGATTCCAGCGTTTTTACTTCAGTTTCCGAGTTCGTATACCACATTCACGGCCATTTGTATTTGTGATTAAAATTCTGCTACAAAGAAGTGTGAATCATCCTGTTTACTGTTCTTTTGTAACTTTTTTGTTTTATATCGAATCGTCTCTTTGATAACATTTTAAATACACAGAAGGGCTCAAATTTGATTTTTTTTAAATAGATACGGGGTGGCTCAAATAATATTCATAACATTACAATTAAAAAAGAAAAAACATCATTTAGGAGTGTGGCGGTTTTTTGAGTTACCCTGTATATTTTCGTATAATTTTAGTTATGCACACCTCTTTTTATATTTAACTATCTGTTCCAATACTGACACACCCTTTAGGCTTAAATTATTAGTTTTTATAGGCACCTTACCGTACCAAATATCAAAACAGCATTCCTTCAAAATAACCCTTTTATCAGCCCTATCTTCGGCTACACTTACGGTCAGAATTTGCTTTCCAGCTTCTTCCATTTCGCTTCGCGGTGATTTGGCCATGTGATAATGAGTTTCCATTTCCTTTAATTGCTCCATTAGATTGTTAATAATCCTGTCAAAATTGATTTCGGGCGATTGTCTGCTGTTGCGATTAACTTCACGTTCTTTGAGGAAATTTTCCAATTGTGACGCCAATTCACTTCTACTTGGGATTCTTGCATATTCTAAAATACACAATTTTGACATTTAAGAAGTGTTGACCAAACGTTTGTAAAGAGATGGATGTCCGGAGGTAGCAGTCATGCACTGGACGTCAGCCTTGCATAAACCAATCAGAATGCTGTCAAAATCGTACATTAATGAAGGTCATTAATGAATGATTTTGTAGACGTCAAAGAAACTTGTTTATACTTGGTGAATGCAAAAGACCTTCGAACCTTTTGCCTCGTACCCTGTAAAAGTGGAGTTAAATGAGCACCTCGCACAAGGTAATTCTGCCTTAACTTTGTTTCTAATGTGTTTTTAATTAGACGCTTGCGCTAATGCGGGTTCAATTTCAAATTTGGTTATTGATGAAAATTTTCATATATTTTTGACCCCAAACCAAGTTTGAAGGTAAAATTGTGTCAGAGTCGCTGGTGCTACAACTTCTAAAACAGTTCGAAGTGAAAGTACCTGAATAAGTAGCGTATGGTGGGTCTGAGGTGGTGCTAACAGTGTCTTTGTCATGAAATGGTTTTTGAGTGGCGGGCTTCTTTTGCCTCCAGGTCGACAGTGCCCTTAAATTTCTAAAAAAATATATTATATTTTTACGTTATTGTTTTTGATTATAATTTTAATTAGACATATTTTTCAACTAAATATAATAAAAAAACTGTTAACTTTTCTTGTTGCAGAATTCGTTCTTGATCATTTAATAGAGCCTTTAACTTATTCAACCATTCTTCTTTGAGTACATTCTCAGGTATCTGCTCAAAATTGGTCTTGAGTCGGGGTTTCTGGAAGAACGATTTGAGCGAGATTTTTGACTCGCTTTTGCTCACGTTATGGACAATTTTCAAAGTTTCTTTCGGTTTTTTGCTGGAATATTTCATTCTATTCACCCTTAAAGTCGGCTTGGGACCATGAAGGCCCGATAGTGTATTTTGCGTATGCGTCATGGTACTATTATTTAATCTACGAGCTGTAAAATATCTTTTAACTTAAAAATTCAACAGTTCTTAACCATTTTGTTTTACCACTGTATAAGTAATCTCGAGAGGCTTTACTGCCTCTTTCCAACGGGAGAATTTCAGAAGTTTCCTCGTGCACTTTAATGAGTTTTTCCTCTTGTACTTCGGTAACAGCTCGCTGCTTTTCTTGCAGTTCTCGTTTTAATTCTTCTTGTGCCGCGATGGCTTTACGTTGCTCCTCCACTTTGTTTGCACACTCAATGTCGTATTTTTCTTTTAAGAAATTTTTAATAGAGTTAGTGCCTTTTTGGACAATTTTCTTTGGGGGGTAAATTAGCGGATTGTCGGCGACTTGCAGAGCTTTTAAATTTGGTACCGAACCTTTCGACGGTACCACCTGTTTAGCTAATTATTCGCTAGGGAGATAAGTACTTACCTAGTTCGTTAGGCAGAGCAGATATGTTGTTGTTGGTAAGAAGTAGGTGTTCCAGGTGCTCATGGTTAGCGACGCTTTTAGGCAGTTCTTGAAGCTGGTTGCTCCTCAAGTCCAACCACGTCAAGTTGGGTAGTCTATGGAAAAAACCATCGGGCAGCTTTATTAATGAATTTTGTTCCAGGAAAAGCATTTTCAAGTTGACCATATCCAAAATGGTTACAGGAATCTCCGTTAGGTAGGATTTTGAGTAATCCAATATTAATTCCAGCGTTGACATTTTCCTGGAATTTGGGACTTGAATTTTTGTTTATTCTAACCACAAGCCAAAGTGATAAATAATGCGGAGAAAGTGGTGGCGGCTTATTTACAATTATTTCCATAGAAACCTTTGCCAGGCACGAATTATCGCGATCTATAAAAGGGGGTGGCTCATTTTTCAATTAGCTATCAGCTTCAGAGGGCTGGAATTTCACTTCTAATGGAAATAACAGGTTATTAGGGCAAATTAATGCGAAATTCGGCTGCCAACTATAAAACCATAAATCACTTCCGAGTCATTTGAGAAATTTCATTGAAAAATATCCCTGTTAGTTTAAAACCTATATTATTCGCATCATAAATCATCATAGCATCAAACGTATAAAACCTCCACTTTGATCAGTTACGCCTACATTTGGCCATGTTTTAGAAAGGACAAAAAGCAAAGAGATTCCATATCAGGAGAATTCTTATTATAAAAGCTTATGGCTAGTAAGGCCAGTGGTCATGATAAAATGCCGTGAATCCAGCGCTATTTTTCATTTTTAAGTTTTGCTATTAACAATCAAATGGGCGGATATCTGAAGCTCCTAAAAACCCTCTGAGTAGAGTTATACAATAGTGGGTTGTATGTGTTTTTTATATTGTTATCTAAAGGTAGTGGTCAATAGCGAAAACGCACAGCAAAGGAAAAAGGGATATCAATTCCGTTGCTTCTGGCAAAAAGGATATAAATCACATATACGAAGCCGCCACCCACAGGGAGCTTTTTGAGGGGTTATATTTGAAGGAATATGGAGTTCGCGATAGAAAATATTGATATTTTTGAATGGGGCCTTATACCGTGCTAGGAAAAAATATCGCAACACGGGCATAGCTTTCATAAACCCGATATTTAAAAAAATACTTAAAATCGTTTAAAAAAAGATGCATTATTTTCGAGGTTCGAAATTTTCACCCCTATCCAGCTACCCTTTCTAACTTCGTACTTTCCAAAGGAAAGGTGCACCTTGCAGTATATCAAACTAAAGGTTATTTAATAAGGGATTCAGTAGTATATTCAGAACGAAGTTTGGACCTATAGTTTCCTTAAAACAAATAGAATACAGTGCATGTCCTAAACAGGTTAAACTTTTAATCTTTGCTTTCCAGATGCACAATCCAATTTTATTTCGCCTTGAAAGAGGGCGAAAAAATATACAATAAAGGAATTCCAAATCGTCTCCTATGTAAACAACGTTTTAGATATAAAATATTTTGGTTTTCATAGAATTCATAAGTAGTTGAGGTCAGTTATTCGGCATCTACCACTGTTGGCACATCGAAAAAATGGATCGTTGATCTCTAAGAAGCAAAGAATTGAAATTTTAATATCTTCGAGGGTGGAGGTCGCACAAAAACTAGCCAAGAGGTTCGTCTCATGTTTAATGAGAAATATCCAGGCCGACCTATTGAGAGAAGCGTGGTTTGTCGGATTAATAAAAAACTTTAACCAAACTGGAAGGATGAACGCAGCTGCAAAATGTGAAAATCCTCAAACAGTAGTAACTGGTGGCGATAAGCACCAGACATTTTTTTTTATCTATCGATAAAAACTCACTCTATTTTTTATCCTCAAACACTGGAAGAATTTATACCTGAATCTTAGGGCATCCTACATACACAGTGCAATTGATTTCTCATGTATTAAACAATTTTTATTTAGGAAAAACCAAGAAAGCTTTTTTATTCCGATCCGCACGGATAGTTTTTGTATCGACGAGAAGCAGTGGCGTGCAATTGTTTGTCCTTAAAATTTCCAAATTTGTTTGGTGGGGCGCGCAACTGGTGGTGGTACAATTGCCCCTGCAAACGAAGAGGTTTTAGTAACAATTAAAAAAAATCTACCGACGACTTCGGAGAATTGTTCACGTTTCTCATTAAAAAAAATATATTTGACACTGTGTATCTAAAAAATTACGGATGTGCGGACAGATAATTTCTTAATCAAACAGCACTTACTTTTCGACGATTTATCGGCCATTTTAGTTCTGTGATACAAGTCAAACACCCTGTACAGTTCGATTTGTGGGGTAAATGGGCAAAAAAGGGTGCAGAAAAATTTATCGGAAGAAAATATTGAAATTTAAAATTATCGAATTGAAACGAACAAATCATCGTTTTGAAATTAACGTTTTTGAGAGCGTTTTGTTACGTGAAAAATAAAAACAACAGCCAAACAAATGACTAAACGTATTTTACGGCTTTTTTAAATTGCAATTTCTCCAAAGAGACTTATCCGATTTTATTTATTCACTTCAATTTCACTAAAACTTCAGTAAAAATAATTTTAAAAAACTTTAGCGTATCGGAAAAAATTTCTAGAGATATTGACTTCTGAGATGATGGCCATAAAAGCCGATTAAAATGCGGTTAATACTGCAGAAATTTTCGTCTTTTATTGTTTAATTACACCCTGTATGGTGGCTTTGAACCGTGGTAATTTTGATATGCGGCATTTCGTTCAACAGTGAGAAGATCTTCCACGCGCCGACACTGAAGTTAAAAACACCAAAAAATTTGGTACTTTTTCATTTATTCATCATCACAATTCTCGAAAATCACGCAACTTCATGTAAGTTGTGTTCTCTCTTCGCTTCTTTGGTTGCGGTTTTCTATCTTTTATGTGCATTCTTTGTAGCCAATATAAGCACAAGAGAGCACGCAGAATGGCCCTTTTGTGACCCTCAATAAAAGTGAGCCATTTTAAATGAAATTGACTGATTTATAGCGAAATAATATGAGAACATATTCTGTGTGGTCCTGATAGTTCCAAATTCCACCAAATGCATGCAATGGACATAAATACTGAACTGTCAGTGACACTTTTGTGGTCTAATGAAATCTTGATCGTGTGTGAATCGTTTCGGGTGAATGGATCTGTGCAGGGTGTCCCAAAAATATATCAACAAACTTCAAGAGATGGTGGGAGACGCCAGTACCAACTGTTTTTTCTTTAATAAACTTATGCCCGCAAAATAAAATAAAAATACATTAATTCCTCTTTTGGAGAACTTGCCGATATCCTCCATTGATCGAAAGAGGAGGTATTGTAGCTTGGCTCGCGCGTTCTCCTCATCTTAGCACCCTGGATTTTTTTCTTTGTGGTTATCTCATTCTCTGATCTACAAAATAACTATTCGTGATCAGGAAAGACTCTCAACAAGTATAATGGCCAGTTGTAGACATTTAGAAGCTATTCCCGGATATTCCATAGGGTGCGCGAGACAATGAACCGGCGGTGCAATATTTGGGCTGAAGCAAATGGTCAACATTTTGAATTATTGCTCTATACCATTGTTTATGTATCAATAACGCAATGTTTAACACGAACAAAAAGTGATTATAATGACCAAAACTGTATTATCTTCTTTCTTCTCAAACGGCTCATTAGGGAGCACATGCTCATTCAAGAAGAAAAGTTTCTATCGATCTCTTTCACTACCCCTTTAAGTTTGTTGATATAGTTTTGGGACACCTCGTATTTCTTAATTGGGATGGAGTTGTTTATAAAAATAGCGGTGACTTGTAATATGTACGATCATATTTTTGGCCAATAAAATTTAATCAAAAAATGCTATTAAAAAAACTGAAGAAAATGCAAAAATTCAAAAAAGTTGTAAATTATGCTTGACAGTTTTTGAGGAACGCTTGAGCCATTATTAAGAACAATTAACTATTTCTGAATTTCTGAGCTTTCATCGACACTTATCGTTAATAATACTCATTTCCGTTTAAGATACTTATGTGTTCAGTATAAACTTAGTCTTCCTCAACCCCAATCAGGCAACGAAGTGGAACTGAGACAATTATGTTATAACCAATGCAAATTCTCTTTAAAGTTAGAGAAGGTACTTTAAACATAATTTCAGCTGCAAACATAAATTTGAGCAAATCTGCATAAATCACAGGATGTCTCTGTGAAAAGGGTCCCGCACCATGCGTTTCCTCCACTAACTCGGGACGCTTCCTCTGACAAGATATTTAGCAAACTCCACGGGATGCCCCATCGCCCTTTGTCATTTTAACCACAATACTCACCCCAGAAAATGTTGCTTTATTACGTTACCAATATCCATTTCCAACTTTTGCCGATAGGGATAGATGTTGGTTGCATTGTGCAATAATGGAATTAGGAAGTATCCGAATTTCGAGGGTAATGGTTTTCGGTCAGGATGATGATACGTGTGGGGTCGATAAAAAGAAATCAATTTGTATTATTCTCCATGGCTTTGTAAGTGAAGATGAAGGTAATAGAAAGGTTGACGCATATGGGAATGCAGGTCCAAGTATCACCGAGACAAACACCCATTAGAACGACGTGTAAGAAAGGTTATGGTGCGCTACTTCAATTAATCGCATAACTAAGGACATGATTGAAATGTTTGCGGATTCTTCGGTGATTAACACAATTAGTTTCTAATTCAAAAGAATGGTTGAAGAATCCGTAACTAAAGCCTCCGTGGCGCAATCGGATAGCGCGTTCGGCTGTTAACCGAAAGGTTGGTGGTTCGACCCCACCC
Organism: Euwallacea fornicatus; assembly: GCF_040115645.1. Taxonomy (NCBI): domain Eukaryota; kingdom Metazoa; phylum Arthropoda; class Insecta; order Coleoptera; family Curculionidae; genus Euwallacea; species Euwallacea fornicatus. Next base: position 4,251,738 of record NC_089553.1, read on the forward strand.
GGGGGCGGAATTTTTTGGACGAAGAAATTAATAATTAATGATAATAATAAAGAGAGAAGAATCAAAATTTTTTTTTTATTTATTTGATCAATAAATCACAAATTGTCATCAACATTTCAATAGCTCAGGATCAACTGTGATGTTAGAGTAGTGGGAGGGGAGAGCAAGAAACTCAAACCTTTTTTTGAATTTTAAAATTTTTTGTATAAGATAATATTTAAGTACGTGGTCAAACTCCACGGGGTGATTCTTTGAGTGATTCTAAGACGACAAGCTTATAAACACATAGATCTGGTAATGCTTCATTTTCAAGATACAGGGTGTCAAACTTCTTTTTGTTTAAGCGTTATTAAAAAAAACCCAAACAACGAGAAGGCGCAAACTAATTTGATGTTGAATCATGGTGGCAGTTTGTAACGCAGTATAAAGAAATTTTTTAAGCTGAAAATTGTCTCCACTTGGTACATAGGCGTGCGCAGAGGTTACGCCAGAAATTTAAGAAAAATCAAACAAGAAAAACGCTCTAATAAAACTACGCTTAAACAAATTGTACGCATTTTTTTAAATTAAAAAAAAACATTTAACAAGTAACACGAAAGTTACAACAGTTACCGAAAATGCCCACTTTTAACTTCGATGCAAGCATCAGCTCGTTTTATATTGATTGCCGGACACGTTGAAATATTCCCGGCGTATATCTTATCTGATTACATGAATCCCGTATCCGTTGGATTAATTTTTCTTCAGTGTTGGCCAGAGTTTTATAAACGAAGGGCTTTACATGCACCGAAAAGAAAAAATCTAATGGATTTAGATCCGGCGATCCGGAAGGCTGTAGCTACTCCCAATGCGGAAAAAATATACAAGTTTCAAAAAGGTCAGTGGTGCTTAAGTGACAATAATAACCATAAATGATAATGCCACATGTCAATAAAAGCGGCTAAAGGGGTGTTGAGACTTTTACAAAAAAATAAATAAATAAATTTAAAAAAAGTTTGGCGCCCTGTATTTTAAAGGCGAAGCATTACGGGTCCCGTGTTTTTTAAATAAAATTTTCGTCTTATAATGACTCAAAGAATCACCCCTCGAAGTTTGGCCACGTACTTAAATAACGCCCTGTATTTAATTAATTTTCTCATATGTTATACAGGGTCATTCACGCTACGCGGCACGGAATATCGTGGCCAAAATACGGGGCTCTCAATAGGTTTTGCCTTTGGACTATGTGGGGGTCTATTATGACCACTTTTAAAAATTATTTTCGTATTATACAGGGTGTCCCAAGAGCCCTAAGAGTATCAAAGTCGTGTTTTTTCAAATCGAACCCCTTGTATTTTATTATATTTTTGAATTCTTCCATTGAAATAAGTGTCTGTTTCAATAAGATTTACAATATCAAACACTTAAGGTTTTTGAATAATTAAAATTTTATCAAAATTTTACATAATTTTCATGTTTTAAACGCTTCAGAAGTATTTAAGTTATGTAAGTGTACTTTGCAGTGTAGTGTAACAATTGATCGTATTTTATATCCCAATCATGATAAGCTCGCTATATTATACAGGGTGTGCGAAAGTGAAAACCGATCAAGTAAGAGCTTATGGTGGCTGTAACTTCGTTGGTTTAAATGCAATGCCGTGTTTTCTAACCTGCCAGAATATGTAATTTTTAGTTACCCATCGAATGGTACTGGGACGTTCGCAGGTAAGTCTTCGCGTTTTTGCAGAATGCACTAAATAATTGCTCTTTGCACCATTTGGTGTGTTTCAGCTCGAAGTTCTAAATCACGTATCAACTATAATATATAGAACAAAAACAAAATAATTTAAATGATATAATAAATCATGAAATTTAAAATTTTATTGTTTTTTTTTTCTTTTTTGAAATCTATCGACGGGGAGACGGAAAAACTGAATTCCTTGTTACCTTTTTCGCTTTATTTCTACCTTTCCATTCAGCTTGATTAAAAAAGTTTCCTTCTAAACCGACATAACACGTCCTTTAGAGCAATACCTTCTAGGTATTGCATTCATTCTGTAATCAACCCCGAGCACTATACTGTATAAGTAAGATGCAAGCTTTTCATTTCCAAGTGCCCCGGTCTTTCTCGCTTTGACCTTTGTTGACACAAATATTTACCAAGAAAAAAGAGGCGAAACCAGATAATTAATCACACCTTTCGTAGCAGAAGAATCCCTTTGATGACAAAACTTTCGGGTTTCTAGTCGCAAAAGAATGACACGACTTAAGCAAAGTTACGGAACTGTTCATTGAACATTTTACAAATTCACTTCCTTCTAAATGCCGTTTAGAATCCCATTGAAAAGTCTTCAAAAGCCTTAGCCCACCCGCTGGCTTGTTTTGACTCCGAATTCGAAATCGGAAGCTAGGATCGATTATTGTCAACACCCTTATTGCGAAAACTTCAAGCTGTGAAGTAATGATTATTGTCCACTGTTGTCCAACTACTGCTTGACCGTTGGTGTGGACAGTCTAGTAAAATGACCGGGGTACTTTACTTCTTTTGTGTACAGGTTTTAATTGTTCGGGTAAATTTATGTGCCTCCCGAGTCAATTGTTAAGGATCGATTGTTTCGTTGGGCATGGGAAATGCTCCTGAGAAATTGGGTCGTTAGTCTATCGATTACGGGCGACATGCTTCCGGATCAATTCGATCTTAATATCAAGCCAGTTTAGGAGGAACGTTTGAGGGCGAAGTGAAATTTTTCGATAAAATCGTTATCAAGCGATATTCCACAAATCGATAAACGTCCCTAGAGAATCGCGACTCGAAGAAATCGATGTCGATAATTAAACGAAATGCGGGGTGTTGTTTAGGCAGAGGGCCAAACTGCCGGGGGCGATTCCTCGAGCGGGCCTGAGACGAAAAGTTTATATCAACATAGGTCCGGCAAGGCTCGTTTGTCAATATACGAGGTGTCAAAAAAAATGTAATAGCTCTTCGTTAAAATCTCATTAACGGTTTAGCCGATCTTGTTGATGTTTGACAGTGTCATTTATGGTCGTTACTGTTACTTGTGCACTATTGACTTCTATCTTTTTCAGTATTAAGCGCACTCGCGGCCACCCGGGTCGCCGGATTTAAATCCGTTTGATTTTTTCCTTTGGGGACGTACAAAGTCCTTCGTGTATAAAACTCCGGTGAACACTGAAAAAGAATTAATCCAGCGAATAGGGGGATTCATGCAATCAGCTAAGATATACGCGGGGAATATTTCAACGCATTCAGCAAGCGATGTTAAGACGAATTAGTGCTCGCGATGTTTTTCTTCTTGTGTTTGAGGTGTTTTTCTTCGTTTGATTTTTCTCAGATTTCCGGCGTTATCCCTGCGCCCGCCGCCAGCGAAGGGAAACAAATAATTTCTTCCTTAGAGGGTTCCTTAGTACCATATTAAAAACTTACGAGGTTCCCACGGCATATTAGTTTGCGTCTTTTTCTTTTTAGAAGCATTTTTTTTATATGTAAATGACTTTTTAAAAAGTTTTCCATCCCGCATCTTGCAAACGGAGCGTCACCGGACATGTAATCACGTAAATTTTTCGTCTTAGAACCACCCAAAGAATCGCCCCTCGAAGTTTGGTCAAGCAGTTTAAAACACCCCGCATAAAGCAAGGGGTTGTTCAATTGCTGAGTTTTTCGGAACGAACGAACTTTAGGAACAAATCCCTGAAATGAGTCTTCGGGATGAATCTTCGATGAGAGGTTTCTTCACAGATGAGTTTTCACCTCTTGCAGCGACAAAGAATTCAACATTTTCTTTGAGCGTGCCGCCAAAATTTCTGGTGGCACAATAAAATTGATTTTCAATGTGAGCCAAAGTGCGTTCTATGTGAGACATCTCATTCAGGCCCCTCAATAAGTTAAAACTACTGAAAAGCATTGACTGGAGGTGCACGCCCCCATTTGAAAAGACTTTTTGTTCGGTCCAAACAATCCTTCACAACTCGCACCTGAGTCCAACCTGCTATTAAAAAATTCTATTCATTTCGTGAGAAACCTTATGCAATCCATCTCTTTAAGACTTAAAAACATGAGAAAAAGGAAGTTTTGGCAATGGTTTTTACCCGGGTGACACGTTTCCAGATTGATGGAGGAATTATTAAGCCAAATCAAGTTTTTTTTTCCATTTGGAGGACGTATTTTTCTGAATATCTATTTTAACGAGAACGGTGTTTGACCCGATGTTAATGGGGCGCCATTGGCGGGAGTGAAATATTGAAAAGCTCCATACGTCCTTCCTCAGCTTAAGTTGACAAGCATGTCTGGCAGTTTAAATCCAAAGCAAATAAATTGGCGTCTATTTCATCTAACTTCAGTTTGTGGCGTAAATTATCAGACCCCGCAGCAAATGCTACGAGTAGCATATCTAATTACTTTTCGAAATGTGCTACAGTCGGCCACTATTAAATACACTTGCTAAACAAGGCTGTGTTAATTGAATGACATGTCCTGTCCAGTAAATGCAGGTTTGATTTATAAAGAGTACGCTTTTCAAAGGGGAACGTGAAATAGTGCAAACTAACCAAAAGCTACTCAAGCTTTATTGTCCTAAATCATAATATTAAAATGACAAAGCCGGGAGGTAATTACGTCTTTCTCTGAAGTGCTAGCGAACATTCGAAATTATTGCGTATTACATATTGTCCTGTCCGAAAGCGCTGCAATCCCGCTGACTTAGCTGCATAAAAAGCACAAGAATTTGCTCATAACGCGACATATAAATTGGAGCGGGTGACAAAATGAGGAGCCTCAGTACTTACCTTCTCCATATCAGCATAAAAGTTTTAAAGGAAACGTTAATTACAAAAATTTGAAAAAAAATATACGACAGTTTTCGCTGGTTAATGCAACAGTTCGCTCATTTAACGCGTAATTACCCAGCGGATTAATCAATCATAATTAATTAAGCGTAATTGATCGGCTAATTGCTTAATTTAATTTAATTGCGATTTTTTTTTCAAAGTTGGTAAACTTTCGTTCAACCTCTTCGTTTCTTTACGAATAGTTCATCTGGGCAATTATCGATTTGACCAAAGCATTTGCTAAAGAAAATTGTGTTCGAATGGCTTCCGACAAAAGTAAAGGCGCAAATTCATTTTTGCAAATCTCCGAAGCAACAACAATCTGCGGATACAAATTTAAATATTTTGATATCTGCGAAAACCCGATTACACATTTAACTCGATCCCATGCCGGCGCGGTTTTCAGATTTCCACCCTGAACATGGAACTGTCTAATTTTCAGTGTTCCTAATTAAACAAACACGTATTTGCATTTCAAGCTTAGAATTTCAAAATTTAAAGAGCTAATATGCCTCGACACAACATTGATATATTTCATTAATGCATTAACCCCGAAATCCACCCTGGCTTGAAAATATCCATTAAGTCCCTGATGGTTCTGGATCGTGGAACACGTGGGAAATTCTCGAGTGTCTTCAACATTTTAGCTTGGAAATCCTCATAAAATAAATGGCTACAAATTTTTGAATTAAACCCTGCAAAATTTAAATAATAATCTGCTCTGGAAATATTCAAATAATGCCTCAGCTTTATGGTAATGGCTGGAGAAAACATTTGAGTAATAATCTAACAATGAAATCCAACATCCTAACGACTTTAACCAGTGAAATTAGAGTAGGTAAAGAAAAAGACTAAATTGCCTCAAAGAAGTGGGTCTTGAGATTTGTCTTTGTCAAGATGACCCAGAATGAGGGATGAGTTGGGGTAATTAAGTGAAAGCTCTCCTTCGAAGGAACAAGTAGGTTTTAAAAGGGTTTATTTTTATTGCCTACTTAAATCCAGTGAAAGCGATATACTGGGTTGGAATAGAGAATAGGATTAATCTCGTAGATTTACTGTTAAAGCGATCCGAAACGCCTTTATAAGGGTTAAAAGTTAGAGAGAAAGGATACCACAAAATTGAAATAAAACGTAGACGAGCAATAGCGCGACTAAATTGTAAATTTTTATATATTATTTTATTTATATATTTTTTTGTCTTTTTTTTTTCATTTCTTTCCTTAAGGATTCGCCGCGAAAGCTGGAAAATTATTCACGTTTTTGAGGTAATATACAGAGCGTCCTCAAAATGATTAAAAACAAAAATACCAACTGCCTCCCTACAAAGTACATCTAGCGCAAGAACCTAATGAGGACCACTTCAACAGACGTTCGCAATTTTGCAAAGCTACGTCAGAATGAGTTCTAAATGAGCAACAGTTCCTTTTTAACGCACGCTCCTCAGACGAATACTCTTTCTTCTTGAGCGAAGCTGTGAATCCGGTTACTAGTCTGACGAGAATTACGCAGTTACCCACGAGTTCCACACACAATCGCATATTTGGGGGCAAATTTTGGTGACCGTCCGACGGGCCCATATTTTTTACAAGGTGCATTTGGCAGGGGTAACGCATCTTCAGTTACTGGAAGACGCCATTTCTCCGACATCAATGGAGACAATTGCAAACGATGACCGAGGAAAACTATTTTGTACTCCAGTGAGACGGGGCGGCGTCTCCTCACGCACCGAGTTTTCAGTATTTAGATCTAGCGTCTCCTGGGCGACGAATTGGAAGGAGAGAGCGCACGGCGGAGCCTCCGCTTTCTCCAGACTTAAGTCCGTTGGATTTCTTTCGATGACGCCACTTAAAAAATTAGGATCTACACGTCGAAACAACATCTTTGGACGACTTGCGGGAGCGAGGGTCGTCGGTGAAAGCGAGCAATTTCGCGGATGCCTCAAAAAATTCGACGGCGACTCCAATAAAATCTCTTCTAACGCATGGAGATCGCAGGTAGGCATTTTCAACATTTATTCAATTGATTTGTACTAACATCACCTTTATTTACAAAACTTAATCTCTATTGAGGATCCCAATATTTTTTGTTGCCGCACCGAAGCGAAACAGGTAAAATAACTGAACGTAAATAACTTAATTTGTCGAATCTTGGGGAAGCGGCCACTTTAGCTATGTCGGCAGCAGACTTGAAACTCGCGGGTCACAAATATCATTAAGTTACCTTCAAAATGAGGTGTCACTAGGTCTCCTTTTCCATTTAAAATTTTTGGCGTAAACGCCCTCCCGCTGAACGGGTTGCAGGTAGGGGGAGTTCAAATTAACCTAAAATGCTTCCCCCTCGGAAATAAATTTTACGTATCCCAACGGTTTTCCGCAATTTTTCATAACTGTTCAAAATTGCCCGTGTTGCTTTTTCAAACGGCCACCCTGTATATTTCATGATGTTATTTATTACCTACGCGTGAATGTTGCCGCATGACGAGAAGGTACCATCATCGTTGGATGAGAAGGACTGAAATGCTGCCATTTATTCTTCATTTTCATTCTCAAAAGTGGGCACGGTCCATGAAAATTTACGGTCTGGTCGTTTGAACGGGGTGCGTACATCTGGAACACTTTCGGGGAACAAAATACAACTAAAATTAGCGGTCATAAATTTTTTTTTTAATCAATAAATAAACTCCATCATATACAAATATACAATAAATATTTACAATTATAATTAATTTATAACTTAGTTCAGTTTGAGATTACAGTCTTTCTTCTCGAATGTTAAAATTCTCGACTATTTAATAACATTTTATTGAGCAAAATTATCAATTCTCCAAAAATATACAAAATATCATTGCAGCACACCTTTAAAGCATTTTTCTTCTAAAAGAAATACGACGAAACATGTTTCAGTACATCACAGGAAGGAAAGGATAACCGTTGGTCTGCCCTGAAGCCCACGCTTCGAAGGGCAGAACCACGGGCACGGCGTACAACCCTCTAGGTTGGAAATGCGTCCTCGAATGCTTTTTGAGATGGTCTTTCCTCCCAAATCTTTTCCCACAATGACTACAAGGATAAGGTCTCAGACCAGAATGTATCCTTTTGTGCCTTGTGAGCTCTTCGTTTCGAGTGAAAGTCTTACCACATTCCTTCTCATCACATTTGAATGGTCTCTCACCTAAAGAAGAGAAAAACCAATTTAATCCTTCAGGAATTGTATCGCAAAGGGGCAATTGGTTTGGAACTGAACTGACCTGTGTGTATCCTGATGTGCCCCTTTAACTGCCCATTATTGGAGAACCCAACGTCACAATGGGGACACTTGTACTTCTTCGGCCTTTGCTTCTTCGCAGCCAGCAGTTTGGCTTGCTGCTCTTGGTTTAAAACTCTAGCATATTCTTCGAATGCATAACCTTGGGCTAGAGATTCCAGAAGAAGAGGATCGTTCGGGGGAAGGCCTAGATGCTGAGCCAGGTTCGCTTGTAACATCATGTCTGCACTATACCGATCGTGCATGTAGTCCATCCCTAAAGGGGGTGTTGGTATGAACGTCTCTTGTAGGGGACTTTCTAGGGGTTTCGATTGAAGCAATGGAGGACTACAGGGCTTCTCGATCAAACTCTCACACTCCACACTCTCTTTTGCTTTGCACTTTGGCTCTTCATCTTGCGTAGTGGTGGAAACTGTAGAATCCTGAGCTACATCACCGCTACAATCCCAGGGCCTGAATATCCTGCCGCACTTATTCTCGCCTTGTTGCCGAGACTTGTAAGAGCACATTACATTCTTTGTAGTAAACATTATCTCACTAGTGCACTTGCCACTCTTGACTGCTCTTAACTAAACAAAACTTTAAAGAAGTTTTGGTATATACCCAACCCTCGAATTCGGTGGGCAGTCCCTGTGTGAAGTGGGGGTAACTCATAGTCTTAACAATACCATAACCCTCTTCTGTATCGTTTCATTATTGAATGAAATGGATATTTCGGGGGTTGAATGAATAGGGCCGGCATGGGGTGACTTTTTGGGGTGCCGGTTACCGACTTAAGAGGATTTGTGTTTGTTATGTAAGTGTTATGATTTTTTACGGTTGTCTTTTCCTTAATGCGGTTGAATTTAGTTGTAAGCTCATTGAAGGGGATCATAGCCCTTCGGGTACGTGTCATTTGAGGTACACTAAGTAGGTAAAGAGATGAATGAGTGTAGGTAAGTGGATTGGTTTGGTGGTTAAACAGATGATTGAGGTGTTGAAAAGTCTAGAGGAAGTTGTTGAATTGCCTGAGTTTCACGAGCGAGAACGATTGTTTGCATAAGTCAATATGAATTTTCAAAGCGTCATCTACCGCCAGCGAGAATCATCTATCGCTCAGTTTGTCATCAATTACTTAGTAAAAATATATTATATAAGATCAGTGGAATTAACCTGACTGCACAGTAATAGTTACATGGAAGAAGTTTTAATGAGCTTCGTTCACGTAGCGATTACTTTATTTCGCCACTTTAACGTGGCATAAAACTACCACCATGTGTGAGGTAATAAATACTTTTTAGAATACCTCTATTTTACTGAGTCTTGTTTTATTATTTAGCTCAATAAATATACCCTATAATTCGTGGATAAAAAATAATGACTGAGTTGCCGTTCATGCCGCCTTATGAATCACGTTTGGTCAGTTTAACACTAATAGCGGTTACTGATTCTAGTTCTGGTTCCCTTCTGAGTTACATATTACGCTTTCTGAATGACAGTTGACTTTTCTAAATTATCGGAAAGAGTGTAGATCTCTTTTATACACAGGGTGTTATTTAAGTGCGTGGCCAAACTTTGAAAGGAGTTTCTTTGAGTAGTTCTAAAAAGAACAGTTTACGTAAACGTAGGTCCAGTAACGTTTCGTTTTTGACATGCAGGCTGTTAAACTTAAAAAAAAATCGTAAAAATTTTACTAATACTTTAGCCGATTTCATTGAAATTTGGCAGTGCTACTTACGTTTATCATTGCTACTTACGTGCCACTAACTTTTTAAATACTTTCATATTTTTTCCGCATTAAGCACCGCCATGGCCCCCCAGTTCTCCGGATTTAAATCCGTCAGATTTTTTCCTTTGGGTGCTTACAAAGTCCGTCGTGTATAGAGTGTCGGACAACACTGAAGAAGAATTAATCCAACTGGGAACGTTTCAATGTGTCCGGTAATCGCTGTTAGAACGGGCTAATGTTTGCATTGAATTTACAGGCGGACATTTTCAGCGACAATTGTAAGTTTCCTGTCTCTTATGGTCAAATGTTTTCTCACTTACAAAAATGCGTACAATTCGTTTAAGTGCGATTTTAACAAATCGTTTTTCTTGTTTGACTTTTTTGAATTTTCGGCATTACCATTTCTAGCTTAAAAAAATCCTTTGGCACTAAATTAAAAACTATCAAGTTTCAACGCCATGTTAGTATGCGTCATCTAGTTGTTTATTCATTTTTTTATATCTAATAATTTTTGTTTAATGTTTGATGCCCTGTATCTTTAAAACGGGCCACGACGGGACCTATGTTCATTTAAACCATTCGTCTTGGGATCACTCAAAGAAGCGCTTGTTGGAATTTGGTCACGTACTCAAATAACACCCTGTGCATTACGGACAACTTAAATTGTTAGTTGAAAAGGGCGCGAAGGAAAAAAATATTGTTATCCTTTGTTGATAAGTTCGTAATGAAACGACCCGTATATTTGCAGGCAGGGTAATGGAGATGTGTGAGAGAGAGGGAGAGAGGTGGGCCCAGAGGTAACTCAATAACTAGTGTGTGCGAATTATTCGCATTTATAAATCGTGAATAGGGCATTTTTATAACATGTAACCATGGTAATTGTAATTCGATTTATGCACAGATTCAATGATGAAATCATCATGCATAAATGCAAATATTTCGGGAACACAGGTTTAAAGCAAATATCGCCATATTAGGTGTTTTTATAACAAAAAAAAGGTTCTCCCAAACTCACAAAAAGACGTGGGATATCTCGTTGCAAATTTCCCCAAATTTTTTCCTTTAAGCTCGCGATGTGCCGTTTTTGCCAGAATAAATTCGCTAGAAGTAATCTAAAGTTAGAGTCTATTTTAGAAACGTGGGATCATTTTAATATAGTCAAAATTAGAGAGTTTCAGGATGTTTTAAAAACCAATTAAGAGTCTCGAATGTTTTGCAAGCTGAATATTTTCCAGTGTTTTACGTCCATTTGCTCCAGTTTCTTCTTCGCATCTCGTATCGGAAGTCTTGAGTATCCAGGCGGATTATATCTTTCTTATAAATAGTCGAGCATTCATCTGAATTGATTATTTACCTTTCTCCCGAATTATACAGGATTTCATATCGGTTTTGAGACAATTTTACACACACAGCAGAAGTATGGCAGATGTACAAAAGCGATGTTCCAGATATACTCGCGGCTTCCCACGTTAAAACTTTTTTATCCAGATTTTGGTTCATTTTCTTGGAACGAACCGAATTCCTGGTGATTAATGATTCGGTGATGTGAGAATAATTTTGAGGTAGCAGTTCCATTTACTTATGTAAAAATTTCGAAATTTACTAACTTCGGACGTTTCCGCACGCAGGATGACGGGAAAGTGGTCGAGAGTCCTCGTCTTACATACATTGCGGTACCTCCATAAGTTTTATTTCCCGTGATGACGAAATTAATGAAATGATGAAGTGAAACATGATTAGAAGAAAACGTCCGAGTTTTCGGCAATGACTTGAAAGTAGGCGAAGTCTGGATTAATTGCTTAGGGCTGATGAAATTCGCTGAAAATTTGAGGATTTTGTTACTTTGTACAGTATTGTTGTGTCAAATGCCAACTCGTCTGCTTACACCATAATAATGAATTTTAGAAAGTTACGCGATCAGTCTTACTTAAAAAAGGAAAGAAAGAAAGTAACAAGAACCATATGCATTTCCCCGTATATTTTACCGTCGCACCGCAATGGTAAAATATTGACCCCAATCAGATGCGCAAAAATTGGTTTCAAATGTTTATGTTCTAAATTAAATTTTAGAAGTATAAAAAAGAGCGATTTTCAATCAAACTCCTGCGACATCTATAAAAAAACGAGCTTTTAGTTATAAAAAATGTCCGGGAAGCATTTAAAAGCGACTCGTTCCACGCCACTGGTTATTTTCCATTCCTTTATCCTCCCGTTGCTATTAGTTTGACCAATGGAAGTTCAGCGTGGTGGCCCTCTCTCCAATAATTCAGTATAAAAGCTTAAATGTCCATATATCACGTGGAAGACACAGTTACTCAATTACAGAGTTTACCGAAAAATTAATCATCCCTGTATTCTTTTTATCCCACCTCCGAGCTATTATATTCAATTTCGTTTGTCTCTTATTTATGTCTTGGCTTTTTCGGGTCAGTCGGGAATTTTTTGCGGGCCTAAAGCTCGCACGAGGGAGATGTGAAATTGTCGTTCCAATGTGTAGATGAAAAAGTCCCTTTTTGGCCAGTGTTATCTCGATAATTGAAAGAGAAAGATAAGTAATTTCGACTCAATATTTACCTCATCGTGTATGAAAATTTAATCTTAAAGCTCTACAGCATTCGGTGTATATCCCGAGCTGTAGAGCAAACTAATTTTACCGATGGCCTCAACTCTGAACCAAATTATCGATTCTATAGAACGTCCGAATAGATGGTACGAGTTTAATTCCAGAAGTGCCCGAGCTAATGTATATTTAAAGAAACGAAAAATTGGAAAATATTGCATTATTTCTTAGCATAGTGTCCTTTAAGACTGGCATACATTTCCAAGCGATGTTCGATGGCGTCAATTCCCTGTTCATGGTACGAAGCTTCGAATCGTTCAAAATAAACATCAACCTCACGCCCCATCTCGTCATTGTTGCCAAATTTCTTTCCATTGAGCCATTTTTTCAAGTTTGGAGACAGAAAATAATCTGAGAGGGCTAAATCTGGCGAATAGGACGGGCGAGGAAACCAAGTTGATTTGGGCCATGGGGATAACGGCGGTGGTGCGTGGTCTCGAAACAAGACTTTCTTATTCGCCAAATGCGGCTACTTTTGCTGATTTCTTCGCACAAACGCCGCAATAAATTTGTATACTATTTTCCGTTTATTGTTTTTTCCCTTAGGGAGATAATCGATAAAAATTATCTCACGTACATCCCAAAAATCCGACGCCGTTTCCGTTCCTGCAGATGGAACGGTTTTCGCCTTTTTTGGAGCCGATTCTCCCCTTTGAGTAAATTGTTTTGACTGCTTTTCGCCTCAGATGTGAAATGATGGATCTCTACAAGTGTTCACTGAAAACTACTTCAAAACGTGGACAAACCAACGTAGAGCCCTCAAACTGGAAACATAAGTTTTTTAAGGTTAAGTTTTTGTATTACAGGTAAATTTTTAATAAAAAGATCGCCACCTATACGCCAGGTTGCGTACTTCTGAGGCTATCCTCGTGAGCATCATTAACGCCCTGGATATCAAGGTCCAGGACGGGTGGTGGATTTAGAGGGAAAAATCAAGTACTTGTCCTTTCGGGAAAGTGCCAACGTTTGGATCTTTTTATTTAGGCTTGCTCAAGGGTAAAAATAGAAATTTACGACCCGGAGGATTTATAAATTTTGACGACATTTTTTGTATATTTTTAAATATTATGTTTTTTATTTAGCAATATTTTTATATGTTTTTATTAATTTCATATAATTTATGTTTTTTTATATCATACTCAATTTTTTTATGACGTGATTGTTCGATGGAATAAAACTGAAACAAAATTTTAATATCTCTAACACTGAATCCAAACACACGCCTAATCCCTTTGTCGATATATTCATATTCACTTACCGGAGAGCTCTAACAATATCATGGAAATAAAGATAAAAATAATGGCTGAAAAATTGTTTCGACGTAGCGCAAACACATTAAATATTTTAGAAAAGAAAAAGGCACGGCCAAAACGTCAATTTTTCTAAATATTTAATGCGTTTGCGCTCCATCGAAGTAATTTTCCTTCCATTGCTCCATTACAATTCTTTGACTGGAAATGTAGGAGTTTCCTTGTAAGTAATTATGGACATTTTTTCAATTATTGACGATGAACTTCCGCAAATATTTGCATTAAGCGAGTCATATGAGTGTTTGTAGTATACAGGGTGACGCACGCACTGACACAGAGCAGAGGCGCGCGGAGGAAGTACAAACGTGTCGAAGTCCCGCATGAAATTTGTTTCTCACGCCCACAATCCGTGAAATGTTATAGAGGGTGTTTCTTAATGTCGCGCTAACATTTCAGGGTGTGACGTACATAAAGATATACAAAAAAAGTTCATATGAACATGCATATGTCCGCCACGACTGGAATTTTTGGCTGCAGGTTCTTTTCCGACTTAATATTTTTAAATTTCTTAGAAGATACGTTAAATAGTAGTTTTAATTGTCGTGTGCGTTAATAGGACATAAAACCCCGCATTCTAATAAGAAAAGTAAATCTATTGTTCAACCAGTGGCGCCTCTGCATACACGTCTTTCAAAATTACTTACGAAAAAAAAATGGTACGACACTGACGTTTTTTCGTGGAAGTATTTTTGATGATTAGGTTGGCTAATCATAGATGGAAAGAGTCTCTCATGCTCCTCTCGTTAGACGAGCCGTTCGCGATCAAAACAATAAAACGCGTCTTAATTAACTTGTTCTTTATGAAACTCGATTGTAAGTTATTATTTTGCGTCAAATTCTATATATTTCAGGATTTATTATGAAAGTCCTATTCACGTAGGACTGACTAGTCCAACCGGAATAGTATTCCTTCGAAAAAATGTCAGTGGCATACTACTTCTTTCGTAAATGATCTCGGACGATGTGTGCGTCGCGACGTCACTGGTTGAGGAATAAAGTTACTTATCTTGTTAAAATATAAGGGTTTCATGCCGTATCAACCTACGCCAAAATTGAAAGCAGTTTTCAAAATATTTTCTAATAAATTTAAAAATAACGACTTGCAAGGAAAAGATTTTAACACTCTGTAGCTAAGGGTTTGAACAGTAGCGGACACATGTTCATATGAACTTTTCTTCATAAAATAACCGGAAGAATCAAATCCTGAAATCTTGCAACGGCATTAAGGAACGCCCTGAATGCAATTTTCTTATTGGCGCAATGAAACGCTTTCAAAAATGCAGAGAAAACCGTCACTGCATACAATCACTAGAGGATGATGCGTAGCGCAACGGACATAGAGCCGGTGCTTCTAGAGCATCTCTAAATCAGTAAATTTTCATATATATAATTTTTTTTTTTTAATTTTCTCGGTTCTGCGATGGCTGAGACGTTGGCCTCGGAAAATCTCTTAAAAATCGTACGTCTTTATGTCATTAACACCTGCAGTTGATAGAACTTGCGACTGGCAGGTCAACGAGGGATGGCTAGTGAGCTACCCTTGAAATTTCACGAATTTTATTAACCCTAATTTAATCGGCGATCTTGGTCTGCTAGGCGCACAGGAAATTTGGTTTGACATTTTTTCCATCATCGTCAGTTTTTCGAGAATCGTCGCCAGGTGGCGGCAGCTACGTCTACGACTTATCTAAGCGGTCGCATATACTTAAGTAACGTCTAATTTAATAACAATAGCAAAAAAATAGTAAATTATTATAAATTCACATAATTTTATTCGATTTAATCGGTTTCGACCGCTGTCACAAATATACTACTCATCATAAACATTACGTCTAGAATTAATGGATCAATTTCCATTAAAACCGATATGGGTATTTAGTTGTGCTAGCGGTACGACTGATCTGATTTCATATACATATAACGCCGTGTGTTACATGTACATATATATAGTGGGCCAATAACTATGTCACGTGTTCAATGTATTGGAAACGTATTTTCCAGCAAGACAATGCACGGCCGCATATTGCTCGCATATCTGTGGCTCATCTATAACGCAGTAATTTAATGTGCTTATTTGGCCTCCACGCTCTCCCGAACTTCCCCCTATAGAACACGTATGGGACATTACAGGAAGAAGAGTTACTATCCTGGAAAACCCATAACGTACCTTAGCAGAGTTACGAAATGCAATTCAAGTTTTCTGGGATACACTACCGCAACAGGAAATTGACCATTTACTTAGAAGCATGCCCAGAGGAGTTTCTGAGGGTGTAAATTCACAAGGTGGTTATGCACATTATTTGAATTTTAAAGACTTTATGGACTTCGGTTCACTCGCAAGTTGCATTATTTATTTTATACAGCGTTGTCGATGTACTATTTACAAAGTTTAAGCGGTACACTTATGAATGTTTATTCTTTCAAGTTCGCACCAGGAATGTTTATATTTTTAGCCTTCGGGAAAACTTTTAGATCGATGGCGAAACGTTGGCGCTTTCCTAAAAAGGAGAGCTTTTTGATTTTTCTGCCCCAAACCCACTACCCACCTCGTATATCCGAATAGACGTTTAATAAGGGCAATCTTGGTTGTTATTGTGCGTCCAGTCCGATCAATCATTCGTTTCTGGGTTTATAAAATTGTGATTCCACGTTTGCGGAAATGAGAACCTATTGTTGGAAATCAGAAAAAATAGGACAACCCAGACCCTCGATCACGAAGATTGACATAACGATTTTTATATGCTCAGCTATATTTGGAAATAAATTCATATCGCGTATGTCGCTCCTGACTATTATAATTTATTTATAATAAAAATAAAAAATGTAAGGAAATTCCGAAATCAGTTCAAACCTACGGAATTTGTTGTGTAAGCTATCGCACCGTTACGATCACCATCCATTTCGGTCCGATTAATATCTATGCGAATAACTGCTTCGCTCCTGATGAGAAATACCGAATGTTCTTGAAACCCTCTGCATTATAGAAATGTACTTACTTGCTCCATTCAATATTTTGAAATATATGATGGATTATGTTCGGCTTTAGACTCTTTTCTACATCGCTATACCCAAACGAATTTATCAACAACTCTTTTTCTGCGACCAGTCGATCTATCATGATCCGTCACGTTCTCCTTTTAAAACCTTTTGGTACATCGCTGAAACATTTCTAACTTAAAACAGTATTTTGGGTCACCTAATTCGAACAAATAGGGGTATCGGTATTTATTTTCTGAAAAAATGTGCTATACAGGCTGTCTCAGATTAAACCGCCTTCTACGGGGATCTCGCAGACCACAAGAGGTAGGAAGGTGGTTAAATTGGAGAAAAGTTGTGGTTTTCTGCGTCCTGCAAAAGTGTGTTTTCGAATTCAAAACAAATTCGACGTCCGCATTGCCACTTTTTCTCCTCTGCGACGTTGGATTTTTGGACTCGACGTTTCGTCTCTCCGAAACCTCATCAACTTCGTTTTTTTAATTGTCAACTAGTTTTAATTTACGCTCGGTAAATTCTACTTTTTTTTCGGAATTCAATGACATATCGCACTTACGATTTACGAAGTGGCTCAGTCGAAGAAATACCATTCGCCGTTTCGGATCATAACGTAACTTTTATTCGACATCACAAGCTGCTTTCAAGAACAATTTGTTTAGATCCGTCACTTGGTAAACAAGAGCATAAACACGCAAAATTGTTCAATATTATTTTTTATGTTCAAGTATTGTACTCTCCCTCTCCACGCATAAACAACGCCGGTTGACAATGTCTTCCATGGCATTATTTCAAACCTCCGAAGTTATCTTCCTTATTGCAAGTCGAACTTCAAACTTCAATTCGTTATTTCGAAAATCTTGGCAGTGTATTTAATTTTTAAGAAATCGCCGGAAGAAAAAGTCCATCGGTGTAAAATCGGGAGACCGCGGAGGCCAGTTTATGGAAGTAGGAATTCAGTGATTTTCTGATTTTTCGGACTAAACCATTTAATAAATTGTAAGTGTGACGTATTGTCGGGTTCAGAACGCAAGCAGAATTCGCCGAGCGTAAAATCAGATTTGTCGCTTACTTAAAAAAACAAATTTGATGATGGTTTCGAAGAACTGAAACGTCGGATCGAAAATTTAAAAACGCCGTCTTCCAGAGCAGAAAAAGTGGCGTTGAGAATGCGAAATTTATTTTAACACACGTTTAGAAACAAAATGAGAAAACGGTAAAAAAGAAATCGCGAAAATCGGCGCTTCTCAAAAAACTTCAGATCCGTTCGGAATTTTTCAAATTTGAAAATATCACTTTGCGGAATACAGAAAGGCGCAACGTTCCTCTTATTTAACCACCTCCTTATCTCTTATGGTTCACGACATCTCTGTAGAGTGCATTCTTATCCGGGACAGCCTGTATACGTTCCCAGTTTATTAAATAGCTTAAGTTATAAACTCATTAGAGTTGTTTCAAAATTAGGAGTGTTAAAGTTTTCTGCTTACACGATAACGCCATTATCATAAAAACTATCTAGCAATGTAACAAATTAGAAGCATCGGAGCTTGTACTCTATTTTGGCCTCGTTTGCACGAGAATTTAGAAGGGAAAAGTTTTCAAAACAGAAATTTCTTGTTCACGAAAATACATAAGTTTCGTTCGAAACTACTCCATATCAAGTGCAGAGGCAAAGCTAGTTGCTGGAATTAAACCTAGGAGCAGAAAACAGCATACGGCATTATTCACCCTGCACAAGGGGTCCAGAGCTTCCCCTTACAAACCCACAAACGATACACAAAAATGGCTTCCCACCGAAAAACAATAAATTCCCATTACTTCCGCTAGTATGAGATCGAACCGTCTCCATACTAATTTTTGAATCCGTTTAGACTAAATGCAATATACGATCATAAGAGACAGGGCCGTATTAAGAGGTTTTTCTTTATCATCATTCTTCCATATTAAGTTACTTTTGTTCAATAAGCTTCTTTGTTCTTTATACGTAAAATAATCGTTATATAATTTAGTTGTATTCGAAGTGAAGCAAATTAGTTTCGCAGCGCCACCTCATGGCATTTATGTAGTTAACCGTATTCGCTCCGAATATTGTGAAATCTGTCAGATATTTTGCATATAAAGAACAAAGAAGCGTGAAGTTAGCTGATGTTCTCATGGAGAAACATTCGACAATATATATCCGATCAATTGTTCCTCGGAAATTAATTTTCCTTAATCATTATTATCTCTTTTGAAAGTTTTTATATTTAACAGCTTTGCCAGATCACTTTTTTTCCGTTGATTTATTCTTAATCGTTCAAATGTTGTTTTCAGAATTTGAACACAACTTTCTTCAGAATCTGATCTAAGCTTCTTTTGTAAGTCTTTGCAGCTCTGCTTTTCCTTGATTTTCTACCGACAATTGAAGTGTCTATGTGTTTGTTCCTCCCCCTCACCCTACCGGGACAATCTTCAATAAAAGTTTTTCCTGTGTATCTTTTTTATCATTTTATTTTTCTTGGTTTTTATATTACTCATTCCTATGAAACGACGAATTCCTTTAAAACCCCAACCATCACCATCTCTCTTTAGAAACTTTTGCAGTTGCTGCTTTACTAGGTATAATTTTCTTCTTTTTTCCTAGTTTCTTATAAACCCCTTCAAAGTCTATTTCCACGTTCTAATAGAATCTTCCTCAGCTCCCTTCTAAAGCAAATTTTCTTTAAAATTTTCATTAGAAAATCCTTTAAAGCGCAAGTATTGATCAAAAATTAATCATTATAGTTTTTTAATATATTCAAAAATGTTAGCTCTACCAAAAATCAATATAAAATATTATCAATTTTTTAAATATACATAGTGACCTTAATACATGTTCTTTTCGCTGTTTAACTGCTGAGGTATTGGCTCTAATTAAATTTTTTTGAATACGACACCGATTATTTATCTTGATTGTGTCTTGGAACTACTTTATCCTCATTTTCGATTATTTATTACAATTTTATGCTTCGACGTTTCAGTTGCAAAGAGGGTCTCATCATACTTTTTTGTACGAAAATTATGGCCAACGCGGAAATAAGTTTTTGAGAATTTGCTGCTTTTATTATCTTTTAAACAATATTATTAAAACAAAGTTTGAGAAAATCTGAAATTCTCTTCAATACTGTATCCTAAAGCCGTTTTGGGCTCGTCAAAAATCCTAACGATTCTCCTCACGAAGGCTGATTTCGGAGCAGGTTTGTCAGTTGAAATTCTATACGAGTTTCATCAACAATACTGAGAATTTAACAGAAAAATGGCATTTTAATTAGGCAAAAATCCGGAAAATAAATTATTGATTCATTCTCAAAATAATAAACAAAATTATCATGTAATTTTCATATGTTTTCTAAATTGTTTTAAACCTGATTTTCGGATTTTTAAATTATTTCTTTAAACAGATTAAATATTTTAATTTTTTAGCATGTTCATAATTATTTTGATGTTTTGAGCTTTAAAATATTTTATTATATTTTTTATTTGTCACTTTTTATTATTTTCATGTAAATGTTATTAATTTTATGTTTAATATTTTTTTAAAGTTTAAATTGGTTTTTAATAAACTATAATTGATTTCATCTTTGTTTAAAAATTTTATATGGATTGTGATTAATTAGAATTTAGAAGGAACCATATTTTACTGAGAATGGGTGTTGAGACATCTTGATGTTCCTTCAAGAATTTCCCCGTATATTTATTAGTGATTGAGCAAAAGAGTTTTAAAAAAATTAGAAGTGTATAGAAATATCCTTTAGTCTGCACACCCACTCGGAGACTCTCAGTACAACCCTTAAAGCATTTTTCGAATTTAAGGAGATCATTGAGCAAGACAGGCCATCGTGAGAGAATAAACAAAAATGAAAGAACTCCTCGTTAACACGGTACAGAAGGAAATTCTTTCGTGCGCTCGTACTTTCACTTAAATTAAAACCCATCAAATCCACCCCTGTCCAACACAATAAAACCCAACCACAATACCATGTCGGCCAACCGAAAATACCCTACGAGATGACACATGGTTGAATCCGGGGCGGAGTGAAGGGTGACCCCGTGTGACTCTCGAGGGGTGCACAATGGGCGTCGAAGGGAGGGAACTTAATTAGGTAAAGGGGGTTGCAAACTATCAGCCCTCTTTTGCATAAACTGCCTTCATGGCAATGGGTTGATGGGTGAGAGAAAGGGGCACTGCATGGGGTGCGCCAAAATGAATCTAACAAGAGCGCCAGATTTATGGGGTTCAAGTGACTTTGCCAGTCATCAAGTTTGTTTTCCAGATATTTTAATTAGGAAGGAGGGGGAAGGAAATCAAATGACCTGCATCGATCATCTCGGTGTGACAAGAACAACAAGGGCTCAACGTTAAAGTCCAAAGTAGCTAAGCGTGGCAAAGGCCTATTTTGTGATTTTTCTATTCTTAAGAATAAGATCCGTCAAGGTGAGTCGAAATACAATCTCGAAGGCAGGATGACCTCAGTTGTCCCATTGTTATTGACGTCGGTTATAGCGATTCTGAAAGGGCGATTATTTCAGTATAAAAATCCTTGTGGAGGACTTAATGCATTTGAAAACATCTGCTTATGGAAGCGTCTTGGCTAATTTTATTTTGGGATGTTTCACAATGTGTTTATTGCCAAAGGAACATTTAAAGTTTACGGAAGAATGCCTGAGAGAGAGAGAGATGAGAACTCATACGAATGTAAATATATTTTTGTTTAGCTACAGATTTTTGCTAGCGAAATTCTATATTAAAAAGAGAAGAGTTGTAGATCATTGTAATTGATATTTTGTAATTTTTATAAAACATTTCTCAAGCTTCTTCATTTCCAAAAAAATCATTTCCTTCGCCATATTGTCGCGATATCATTGATCAATTACAAATATGTCTAAATAAAAAAGGGGAATTTCTTATGTTTTTGTTAATAATATCTCTTACAATTTTCAAATTGCCCTTTCTTCTGGCTTAGCTTGCGTATCGACAAAATCGGTTGCACTTTTTCATATAAAAATGATATAAGGTCTTAATAAACTCACAAGCAGTAGTTTCAGTAATTGATTGGAAATGTGTTTCGAAGAGAAAATCTGCTAGATCATGGGAGAACTGGAAATTAATGGTTATAAAAATTAGCCCCTTTTAGGCTCACGTGTGGGTATGAAGGAAATCTGTGGTTTCTTTAACATAAAAAAAATAACGTGTGGTACTAACACCGTTTCCAGTACTTTAAGATAATGACCAAGTCGTTTATAGTTTTTACTTCGACCATGTAAAACAGACAACTTTCATCATACTTTACCCGAACCGAAACCGTCGCGTTCACCCTAAAGATGGAATATTTCGCTACGTTAACTCTCATTTCTAAACACGAGAGTTTGCTGAAGGTGCGTAAGCATATTTCCAGAAAATGCTATTTTCGGCACTGAGGAAACATCTGTTATAGGACGATTTGACTACACCGAAAGCAACAATTATGGAAATTATTTCCGCAGAATCCATGAATTTTTCGCGTAGAAAAAAGGTGGATCTGCCGCGTGCAGAGTAGCTGAAAATTAATGTTTTTATGGTGAACTACTGAACCGATTGTAACTGCGTTTTTTAAAACAAAACATCCTGTATGTTAGTAAATAGGCTAAAAAAAACAATTAAATTTGCATTCACCATGAGTGGTGTAGCTGACATTTAATGAGCGAAAGCTCCTGTCAGTAAACATTTTTTTGTTTGACAGAAGCATGGCGATTTGACAAGTTGGTACTGATTTGACAGGAAAAAGTCGAGACTACTGATGAAATTGAGTTCGTTTTGTTATTTTCTGCGTGTTTGCCTTCTTTTTTGCTTCCAATGTCGCTAACACGAGTATTCTTTGTTTCCAAAAGGGCATGACAAGTTGCCCGCTCATCTAACGGGTCAATATAGCCGTTATCAAAAAACAGCAATATTGGGGTTTTGTTTTGGAAATTCCACGAGTATCTCCCAAGGAAAAAAAATGAATCTACCTTGTACAGGGGTGTTGAAAGTTAATCCCTTTATGCTAAGATATTAAATCTGCCCAGTGTGCTGTTTTAAAAATAGAACATCCTGTATGTTTGCAAATGTCCCGAAAGGGAATTAAATATCCTTTATGCCGATGTATCACGCTTCCATAAATAAATCATCATATTTCACTAAAAAATGTTGAATTGTGTATCGTTTCTAAACGTTTGAGATTATTTTGGTACATTTATCGCAAATGGCTTTGCAACGTTATGATCGTTGATAAAAACTGAAATTTGCGTTTGCGTGTACGGCTTCAAAGCGATGCAACATACGAAGGTGGTTCCAGAAGTACCCGATCCGACAGGTATATGACGATTTTTGATGAAAATTTGCCCACACAAGGTTTGTCTGGAAAGTTCGTATAAAAGTGATACAAAACATTTATTTAACATTTTACCAAATAATGCAATTTTGCCCCCTTTAAAATAATCTCCATGAGACAAAATACACTTTCGGCATCTCCGTTTCCACTGCTGGAAAGCTCTTTGATAGTCCTCCGTTTTGAGGTTTTTCAATTCCTTTGTCGTATCAGTTTTGATGGCCTCCACATTACCTAAATGCGGCAGCCGAAGCACAATTTTGCATTTGGGAAATAAAAAAAGTCACACGGTGTCAAATCCGGTGAATAAGGAGGGTGTTTTGTCGTGGTAAGCTTATTTCTAAAGTTTGTGAGTTGATTTGTGTTCGTTTTGGAGCGGTTTTTAGTCACCGCTCTTAGAGATTTTGCCAACATGGAAAGTATTGATTATCGGTACGTGCTTCAATACTTTCATTTGACAGTTTTCAGTCCGACCGACACCAAAGCGAAGTTAGATTCTATTTTAGGGGAATGTGGGACTTCTTTAGGAACTGTAAAACGTAGGATGGTAGATTTTAAACGCAGTCGTGCGAGCTGCCAAGACAAACTTCGCAGCGATTGACCCAATGACGCTCCAGATTTGACTACTGTGGATATTGTGATGAAAATCCACAAAAATCTACTGGATGATAGACATCTCGAAAAAGTACCGCACATCGCATTTTTACCGAACAATTTTGGATATGAAAAAGCTGCGTGTAAGATGGGTGCCGCGATTACTCACAATTGAACAAAAACAGCACTGTGAGGATGTTTCGAGGGAGTGTTTGGCACAGTTTCGTAGCAATAAAGCCGAGTTTTTGTGTCGATTCATAACCATGGATGAAACATGAGTCCATCATTTCACACCTGAGACGAAAAAGCAGTCAAAACAATGGACGCAAAGGGGAGAATCGGCTCCAAAGGAGGCAAAAACCATTCTATCTGCACGAAAGGTGATGGTGTCAGTTTCTGTGGATGCACGTGAGATATTTTTTTATTGAATATGCCCCTAAAGGAAAAATAATAAACGAAGAATGTTATACAAATTTATTGCACTGTTCGAGCGAAGAAATTAGGAGAAAGCGACCGCCTTTCCCGAAAAAGAAAGTTTTGTTTCAAGAAAACGCGCCAGTCCGCACTTCCGCCATCGCCATGGTCAAAATCAATCAACTTTGCTTTGAAATTATTTCTCATTCACCTGATTCGCCAGATTTTGCCAGCCCCCGAATTATTTACTACTTCGTAACTTGAAAATTGGCATAGTGGAGATTGCTTCGCCAATAATGAACAAGTTGATGCCTGTTTTGAAACACTCGAGGCTTCTGAGTTTGAACAGAGTATAGATGCCGTAGCACATCGCTGGGACGTGTGTGTCAATCTGAAACGAGGCCATGTTTGGAAATAATGTAAAATTTTCCAGAATTTTTAGATTTCAGGTCCATTACTTCCAGGACTGTCCTCGTATCAAACATTTCTGGGCCAAGCTAAAAATAATGATCGAGATGCGATCTCCAAATTGAATGATTAAAAAACAGTGGCCCGAATCCGTGTCAGTGGCGCAGATAATAAAGTAAATTTTACAGCTCTGTTGCAAAACTCACGTGCAGCCCAACGTTGCTCTGCAGCAATCGAAAGTTAGTTTAGAGCTTTTCATGCGTACATAAAAAACTTTTAAATAATTAAAAAAAAATTGTTATAAGCCACCGGCATCCCACTCGCCATGCTGTAGCGTATCGAAGGATAATGGCATGTCCACTATTGACCACTATCCGCTTATCCCTTGTTAAAATCAAGTCATTACCGTCTCGCTTCTAGCCCGCTCGTTTACCACCGACAAAGATCAAGAGAGCAGCTTAACATTCTCAACTTGTCAGTGACAATGCCCAAATAGTGTCGGAATGAAGAATCAGCCCTTAAAGCATCAAGTCATCGACTATTTAGAGCAGCCCTGGAGCATAGAGAGACCGACACCGACTCTACGCTTTAATCTAGGCAAACACACAAACAAAGGCACAGAAAACGGTGTGAAAGTGATATTGTGTCTTTTTGCACACTGTGAAGCTCTGTTGACAGGGTGACAATACCTAAACCCCGATGCGGTACTTTAGAGCCACCGCACCAAAAGGACCGAACGCCAATTGTCAATTGTCAATGGAGTCAGTGGACTTCGAGTAATTTGCTTTACTTATGAGTGCCGACAAAGGGAGACTCATAGAGAACTACTTGACTTTTATGTCGAG
This sequence comes from Euwallacea fornicatus, assembly GCF_040115645.1. Taxonomy (NCBI): domain Eukaryota; kingdom Metazoa; phylum Arthropoda; class Insecta; order Coleoptera; family Curculionidae; genus Euwallacea; species Euwallacea fornicatus. Next base: position 4,277,081 of record NC_089553.1, read on the forward strand.
AGTTATGTTGGCAATTTTTTCGTGTAAAAGGTTCATTGAATACGGCCAGATGTTAATAGGACAATATTATTCATATGGGGCGCTCGGAGGGATTAGGAATTTTCTGTGCAATAAATTATGCTTACACAGCATTGCGATAAACATGGTCATTATGATAATTTTATAGGGAATTTTGCCAAACTGGATGATGTTTGCGGTTTGGCTCTCTGGCTAGTCCGAACTAAACTTTTTTTAAATTTTTTATAGAGGTCAAGGGAAAACGCATGTGCGCATCCCAGGTTGTGTGGACGCATTCGGGCGCTGGCTAAACGTTTACAAACCATGATGTTTCATGCTTAAAAGTTGAAAAATACAAATCGTTTACAACAAGGGCAAGCATTTGATGTAAATTACTCAGATAACGAACAAATGGTTACAATACAAGGAGTTAAAAATGTTTGGACGATACAATTTAAGGTTCCTAAGAGCAAGCCATGCGGTTGTTGGGGCCAGCACTTGCGTACCAATTTCATCTGTATATAGAGATGGCGCCTACCACTCTTATTATAAAAAAAAATTATTTAAAGTTGTTGGGATTATCGTAAATCTCCGGAAAATGTTACGTACCACCACAGATGAATACTGCAAAGTTAAAAAGGACACAAAGCCGGTTTTACAACGGAACACTCTGTACAATTTATAAACATTGAAGAGACCTCTATTTTTCATTTTAAATATACAGGGTAGCCGTTTGACAACGAAAGATGCGCAGTTCCGCTAAGGTAAGGAAATTTATGAAAAACCACTCGGATACCTAAAATTTCTTTTTTGAGGAGCAAACATTTTCGGTTAATTCCGACTCCCCTTTTTGCAACCCCTTGAGCGGAAGGGTGTGCATCTCCAAAAACCTTAAAATGGAAGAAGAGGTCAAGTGACACCTCACTTTGAAGGTAATTTAACGTGCCTTGTCACCTCAGAATTTCAAGGCTCTGCTATAAATACAACCAAGATGACGGCTTCCCAACGCTGAGCAAATTCAATTATTTACATTCAGTTATTTTACCTATTTCAATTTACCACGGCAAACTGAACAATATTTTCTTTATCTTGTTTTTATTTTGCTAAGAAAAGGATTTTTTTTAAGTATTAGCAAAACATGGCAAATAATTTCTTTATTATTGACCTGAAAATGTAACTTAGATATGTTTTACTAATAAAAAAAATGGGATCTGCCGCCTGCCCCGCCATACTCTCCAGACCTGGCCCCTACCGATCATCACTTGTTCCGGTCCATGGCATATGGTTTGGCAGGGCTACACTCGGCCAATTTCGAAGAAGTGCAAAATTTGTTAGATGGATGGTTTCAGTCCAAAGACGCGTCGTGTTGTCGTCGCGGCGTTCTTGTATTACCAGAAAGGTGGCAAAAACGTGTGGGTAGCGAGGGACGCCACTTTTAATCAATCATTTTATGCATTTTTCTTGGAATTTCCCATTTTTCATTGATCAAACAAACCCGAAGACTTAGTTGCGCACCAAGACCATCATCGTCACGTCAATTGAAAATACCTTTTAGGGTCAGTGCAAAAATTTTGAGAGATGGTGCCGACAAGGAACAAAAAGCGCGAAGCTGAAAACGCGGTTGCGAATGAGGCAGCTCAGGTGGCGGTTTTGAGACATGTTTTTCCAGAAACTCCATTAAGTGCAGGAAAGTTAGAGGTGCCATCAGATGTAAGGCATACAAACCTTCAAGTGATTAAAAAAAAAGACAAATTGCATCCGTACAAAATACATCTAGTGCAAGAACTTAATGAGGATCATTTTAACAGACGTTTCCAATTTTGCGAAAGCATGTCAGAGCGTATTCTGAATGATTCACAGTTCCTCTTTAATGTATGTTTCTCAGACGAGTTCTTGAACGGTGCTATGCATCGTCCCAATTGCCGTTATTGGTCTGTTGAAAATTCTATAATTAATCACGAGGTCCGTACACGATATCCGCCAAAATTGAATGTTTGCGGGCCGTCTGACAAGCGCATATTTTTTACCTGGGAATTTGACAGGTGCATACCTTGGCAGTGGCCTCCGCGTTCTCCAGACTTAAGTCCATCGGATTCCTTTTCGCGGAGCGATTTAAAAAGTAAAATCTACCTACCGAACCAACATCTTTGGACGACTTACGCCAGCGAATTATTAACGAATGAAATTAAATTACTTCGCAGATGCTTTAAAATGTTTGAAGGCGGTTTGAACGAATCTTTTATATTGTATGGAGGTCGGAGATGGGCATTTATAACATTTACTCAATTGACTTCTGCTAACTGTATTTTCGTTTACAGAGTGTAAAACGTAATCTCGATTTTTGCGGTCAAATTCAATTGAAATTCAGTAAAATTGTAGTAAATTGTTAAGAGTATTTTTATTGCGCATGCGTAAGTAACACTGTTTTCTACAGGATTATTTAACTTTGACCCAAATATCTTTTGTTACCGCAGTAAAGTGAAACAGGTAAAATCACTACGTAAATAATACTCATTTTTGGGAAGTCGCCATCTTGGTTGTGTTGATGCAAAGACCTGAAACTCGCGGGTTTTAAAGTACATTAAGTTACATTCAAAATGAGGTGTCGCTCGACTCCCCGTTTCCTTTCAGTTTTCGGGGATGAACACCCCCCCGCTTAAAGGGTTGCAAATAGGGGAGTTGGAATTAACCTGAGATGTTTACTCCTCAAAAATAACTTTTACATGTGCGAGTGTTTTTTTATAAATTCTCTTCAGAACTGCACGTGTTTTGTGGCCAAACGAGCACCCTGTACAATATGTTGATATTTGGTTTAGTCATTTTCGCGATATTTGCATTTAACAATCGGGATTATATCGTTTTTCCAAATCGTAGTTGTTATGAATAAGCAAATGAGCCCAACATCATTAGTAATTATTATTTATTAGTTTTTCATTTTGGGAATAATAAATAAATTCAGAACTAACATGAACAAATGGCATTTTGATGCGATGGAACCAAGATGAAAAAATTTTTGAATAAATAATTTACGAAAATTCAAAGTTCACAAGTGTCGGATGAGTCCGCCGTTATCTTCAACGCGTCTTCTGTGATCTTCATCCAACTTCAACGAAGCATCGCAAATAAACTCAGGATGTTCGTTCGATGGATCGATACTTGTTTGGATATTTTCCCTTAAATCTTCTAAATTTTGACTTCTTTCCTTATAAACTCCATTTTTTCAAACAACTTTGTTCTCTATAGTCAATTTTGCGGATGGAACGAAGAAAATGAGCCAACCGAGTAAATAATGACTACCAATGACGGTCGGTCCATTTGTTTATTCGTGCCAGCTGCGATTTGGAAAAAACAATATAATCCCGATTTCGAAATGCAAATAGCGTGAAGAGGGCTAAATTAAATGCCAACATGTTATATATTTTTGAACTCAGAAAATAAATGTCAGGGCGTTCCATTATAAATTTACCGGCTTTGTGGTCTTTTTGAACTTTGCAATATCCATCTCTTGCGTTACGTGACATTTTCTGGCGATTTACGATAAACCCTAAAAATTTTGTATTTCAAGTTTTTCTTTTTTTTTATATACGTAATAAAAGTACAGTATAAAAAGTATAAAAAAAGTAAGTATAATAGACGCTAGGCGTTGTCTAAATATGCAGATCAGCTTCGTGCACATTGATTTGCGCTTCTGTGCTTACTACCGGTTAAAATTGTGAAACTGGCTCGTGGTAAACATGCAAGTTGCGATTCAAGAGAATTGGTGGCGATTCATTGCGAAAAAACTTGCTCCCACAGTGAAATTGCCTCCATTTTGAAATTAAGCACTGTTGAAAATATTATTTCGCGGTATTAAAATGAAGACAAATTCGATTTTATGCGACGAACAGACCGTCCAAATCCGTTGAATGTGAGGGGCCCAACGCCTTACAATGAGGAAAGTTAAACAACTTGTAACTAGTGGTCCAAAACTGCAAATGTGCTTAGAACAACACAGCGAGAAAAGGGTGTCTGTTAAAACAACATGACATTGCATTCACTTCCACGTCTACCATAGCGATATATTGAGAAAAAGACCGTCGATATCGTGGAACGACAAGAACAATTTTGGTAAAATTAGCCTTCAGCTAAGCATGGAACAAACATAATTACCGGTTAGATGTAATTTCCTGCGACGAGTACAAATCTAACATCCTTTGCTCATACAGACGCCCAACAGTTTGGAAAAACGCAAAAAAAGCTTTCAAAAGCGAAAAATTACGTCAAGCACGGTAGATGATCTGTTATGGTATGGGGTTGCGTATCAAGTGCTGGAGATGGGTATTTGTCGAAAAAAATATGGATAAAACGTACTATTCAAAATGTTTTCAAACAAACCCTTCCGTGCAAACACGAGAACATGAACATTTTCAACACATTTAAACTTCATCAGGATAACGATCTCGAACATGGCGCAACGACAGGAAGAGAATGGCCACTCTACAATTGCCCAAGAGTGATTAATCAATCATTCAACTGCAGCACAATTCGCAGATCTAACCCTTTTTGAGAACGTGTGGCGTTTTGTGGGAGAGAGCAAAAAGCACGAAATTACTAATAAACCCGCTTTAAAGCTACACTTTACGAGAAGAATGGTCTAAAATTGATAATTGCAGTTAACTGGCCAGCCCGATCGCCAGATTTGACCTCATCAGATTTGTTTTTGTGGGGATATTTGAAACGTGTCTTTTATGGACGAGTGCCAACTACTGTCGAAGACATGAAAATTCTGATCGGAAACGGTTGTCGCAATATCACACTTGAAATGCTAGAAAATACCTCACAATAATTTCAAAAGTGTACTGTTAAGTGCCTTGGGGCGCCATTTAAAACATTTCTTCGACTAATATTTTTTATAATAAAGTACAATTTCCAAATAAAAAATAAAACTGCTCAAATACAGCTCTTCCCGATTTTAAGACATTTGCTCGTCCCATTTATCCAGGATCACCCTACATGTATAAAGGATGGCCCTCCGGCAGAATGAGCGCTTTAAAGTCATCGTAATTATTTCGGCAGATCTTCAATACTACTCAGTTATATGAGCATTAGTTTTATTCAGCTAATCGCATAATTTGGTTGCGTTACCTCCGCATGTGCCACTGCTGTAAAATCGTGATCCCATCAAATCCAGATTATTTTCTGATTTTCCAATTACCCGTCCCGTTGTGATAAATTAATCGCGTTTCATCCGAAACCGAGGATTTGTACCGTTTAGCGGACGTCAGTTCTATCAACTGTGGTCAACATCACCTAAATTTGGGAAATTTACGTTTAAGATCAAAATAAGCCGTTCGTCACAATAGCGAGAAGTGCACATTTCACGTCAGCGCTGCAGCAAGATGCAACGTCCGCAACAGAGCGCTGCGCAGCAAAATTCAACGTTCGCAATATAAGCGCTGCGCAGCAAAATGCAACCGTCCGCAATAAAGCGCTGCAGCGCTACTTTGGCCTGCCCATGCGCCGAATGCGCATTTGCAATTGACGACGTGTGAATCGCGTGCTCGATTACTGCACATGTTCGTTTCAGCGTTTCTTCGTCTTCGTCTTCAAATCTCGAATTTTTAGTAGATTTTATTATCGCCAGTACCGCCAGTCCACGCTTGACAACGTTCCTCATGAAAAGCTCAGATGGCTGCCTCGCTTAGTGGCAATGAATCAAAGTCGAGGCAACTTTATCTATTTTCCAGATAAAGTTGCAAGCACACTGATCTAATGGCCCTTAAAGACAAAGTGGCCGTCTCGATTCCCCCCGACCGCAAGGAACGATAGACAATCGACAAAAAAAATGACAATCGATGGGGACACACGCGATGCGACATTGTCACGCGTTGGATTTTTGACCGAACATCTGCGCTATCTTGATCATAAATAATACAGAAACGGTTGAACGTCGGCTGAAAGATGCCCTTTCATAGGTTGTTTTCGCCTGGATGGTTTTATATTGCGGTTAGATACCTTCTTCATCGTTTTGTGTTTGCCATGGAAATTTATTTACAACAGTGCCCGATGGGTTTCGACTCATTGATCGAGGTAGAATGGAGACCAGAGGATTGCCAACGGGACAATGTAGTTTTTTTGCACGAAATGCCTCCTAAAAATCAAAATCCGTTTAGAGATCTTCAGAGCGAATATGTCGGCGAATCTCATTAAAAATGCGCCTCCGTCGATGGTAAATGCTCTGCTATTGATGACATCTTTAAATGGCAATGCTTGGTATTTGGCCCCCCCCCCCCCCCCCCATTTCTCCACAATCCCGTTAGTTCGGTAAACAAGTTGTTATCAATGTGGGTTAGTATTGATTTCCCCTAAAAGGACCTAGATAGATCAGCAAATATTTATATTTTCTCTAGCAGCGTTCATTGGTCTTTAAATTTCGTCCGAGGAACGCTATATTTACTTTACGAGGGCACCATTTCTCTTTACTTCAAGTGACAATTCTCAAAACGCCTTTCTTTACAAGGGGACAATGTAGTGCAGATTTAATAGCCATAAATCCGTTTACAATAAATTCCACAAAATCTTTTCACGTTTGGAGATAATTGAGTGAAAAGGGAGCATCAGACGTCGGGGTGGTCCCGAATTTGGCAACGCTTCTCACTTCAGTTTTACGAGATCACTTTTATTTGATCTTTATATACCTGAAGCTACTTAAATATTTATTTATTCTTTTACTTTCGATTTTGTACACTTTTAACCGGGCGACTACCTACTCGGATTTTTCACGCTTTTCGATTTAATGAAATCGAATGAATATTTCGATTTTATACGAATCTCGGCATGGGTGAAAATCCACCTGAAGGGAGAGATAGGGAAAACAGGTCAAGGAAAACGTCTGCTTGAACGAATCCATTCAGGAAACGTCTAAGGGACTTTTATCACTTTTGGCACGTCTAGGCCTTTGCAGAACCCCAAAAACTGAAAACAATCCGGAATCGACATAAAGCAAACAACACAAAACATTCCCTAGGATATTTCGTTCTGAATGCTCGGGTAAGTTCTGATAATCGTATCGACTTCTGGCTTTTATTCCTCCTGACATATTTTCTTTTCCTCTGTAATTTGTCAGCGTAACTTGGGAGATGTAAGTTTGTGAAAAAATTTGGAAGGGGTTGCGATGAAGGTTATTCAATAGAAAAGAAGGCAGTTGCAGATCCGGGGTCTGGTTATTTTTCTGCAGACACATCGTCCCCCACAGGGCCTTTCAGTCCGGGCCGTAAGCCTTTCGATTAGCTTACGCATACTCAAAGGAAAAAATAATAAACACGAAAACGGCGAGCTCGCCCATACCAAAACACAAAATTCAAAATTAACAGTAAAAAATCCACAAAGCCACTACGGCCACATACTATATTTCGTCAATGGGACATTTTGTGTATTTTAAACTTTTTTCCAAATTTTACTCAAAACCCGATCTTCTTCAAGTCTCTCTCGACATAAAGAGCGTTAAAAAACCCATGTTTTCAAATGGAATAGCGATATGAACGGCGGTGAACATGTGAAATCACGTCAAAACTGAAATTGAAACCCTGCCCCCCTGCGCCTTTCTTGATGCCAACTTTCAGCATAAAATAATTTAAACAAAAATTGTCTCTCGTGCTACCCCTCATGCGCCCAATTACGTTCGATCGCATCAGAGTGGCAGTCGCAGATATTAATTTGCGTTCGCCATTTTGCCAAGAAATTCCGTTTATTTTCACTTGAACCGTGCATCTTTTCTGAATTACGCGACAACATGAAATAATAGTAGACGATGCACCAAGGTTTGTAAATTACGCTATTATGACCCGAGCGTCAAGGTTAAATCCTAAAACGTCCAGTGTTCAGGGGTCCGTTACGTGAGGAGCGAAGCAAGAAATTCGCAACTAGATTTAATTAGATTTCATAAAATTGCAAGAAATTTATCTTTTTATCCAAGAAAAAAAGGAGTTTTAAACTAAAAAATGTAAGGTGTCCATGGAGCTGGTAATAAACCGAAGTGAGAACTTATCGTTGAGGGTGTCCACTCTTGCGGAGATTTGTTTTCTTGATGTAGAAGTACTCGCCTGGGTATCTAAATAAACTTAGTTCTATGAGTGACTTGCTGCAACCGCCTATTAACAGCTGCAGAAATTAACTTCGTGTCCGAACCTCAAACGTTTTCTGACAGTAAAAATCGCATACGATTTGCAATGGAAATGGCATTTAAGCTTATTACTAAAAATATAAACAGTTCGAAAACTGAGAAACACTACGTGTTAGATCGAATTGCGACTATCGAAAAAAATTATCGAAAACAAGCAAAATTTTCAATGTGGAGCATGCTATATTAAAAAAGCGTAGAATGTGTCATAGATTTCTCCGACACATTCTACGACAATTTTTCGTGCCGGTCAAGGCCAAATGTATCTGACATGTCGTCCATTTTTGAGCCTCCCTGTATAAAACTTTTTAATTCTGAAATAATCCACACATGATCGGACACTAATCCACACTCCAGATGAACATACGCTTTCTGCTTAAAATACAAGTATTATTCATAGGGGCTTTAAAGATTTTTTAGCCCTAATAAAACCTTCGGAAGCAGAAATAGGAACGAATGCAAAAATTATTCGCAGAATTCCAATGTTTTTGCCTGTCATAAAGATGGATTACATAATTTTATTTGCATAAAGCTCTTCGCTGTCCACAATCCGCGTTCTAAAGGGCAGAGAAACCGAAATGTTTTCCCACTACGTCTTATTCCTCTGTGCAATTTATACTTTAAATATGAAAAATATTCAACATTAAACGCCGCAAAATATGCATTAAGTATTGGGCGAATAAATTGGTATTTTTTAATTCGCGTTTGCGCAGATTCTCGTACTCATCGCTTAACATTTTCTTCAATAAAAAAAAAGCAATCACGCATATTTGCGAAAATTATTGTGGCCTGCCTGAGTGAATATTTTTATGGACGATCAAAGCTCAGATACAGAGTCGTCAGAGTTCATTATCTGCAAGACAACATACAGGGTGACACATAATGGATTTGCGGGCTGAAACGATAATAAACAAATAGCTTTCCCTGCGTGTCTTCAGGCCGAAGTGAAATTTTACAGTGTTAGTATTTCACAGCTTTTTTCTCGATGTACAGGACGTCTTTCGAAAAATCTCCCGTATTATAGAACATAGAGATAGAGTGAAAATGATGATGTTTTGTCGATTTTTGAATTCAAATTACGGTAATAGACTGGAAGTATTTTTTTATTAGTATGGATTTTTCAATTCTGATATAGTGGTTCCTTTTTTTTAATGGAACCCCCCGTATATCAATGGTTCATTCGATAAGTCTCTCTTTAATTTCAATTATATAAAATTTGACGTGCTCTACTATTCTACGAAAGATATATTTTCCTATAAGAAACAATTCATTAGGAAGAACATACTGTCCGTGAGATTCAGGAGGAGTAATCTCGAGAGCAGTTCCTTTCTAAGTATTTTTTTCTTGTTTTAATTATCTCGTTGTTGTATTGTCGTTTCTTCCGAAACTATCGAAAGAAGGAGACTGATTAAATGAATGAATGATGGTCAGGGTGTTCCGGCAACAAACAAAACTTCACATCGCAAATGAGAAAACACTTTCTGTAGGTAAATTGTAACGCGAGCTACTGAATTGTGACCCTGCTAAAATCTCTAAAATTTTCCCCATTTTGCAACAGCCAAGATCCAGCTCCATGGCCAAATGTAAGATTTTTCCAAAACCCTCAGAATACCGAAAACGAATCAATTTTACCGCGCAGGCGCGTTCATACTCAACGTACGACATAAATCTCTAGAAAAGGCGCCACCCTGTACAGGATGGCGCTTTTTCGCCACTTTACCGTTTTTTGTTTTCTCGGAGAAACTAACTTTCTTATGACTTTTAGGGCCCATGTGAGAATCTACCTTCATCCCTGCCGCATTTTGCAATATTGTCTCTTATTCTGTGAACAATTCGTGTCTACGTCTCTGAACGAAACTGATATAGCACAGCAGCTCCAAATAAACAAAAAAAAAAATTGAATTCTAAAATCCCATATATTCCAGCTTTCTCGGAGCAAATACTAAAAAGTTCATGCAAGTTTTGCTATGTGTCTTTAACGAGAGGACTTTGATGAAGTTCCTTAAAGTCTTTCTCTGAAACCCGTCCGCTTCAGTTCCCACTCCTCTTTAGTTCTTTAATTTATTTTACACAATAATGTGGCTTTCCTTCGTCTAGTAAGTGAAAATCTAATGGATGCTCCTTCATAAAAATAATATTCCTCCACAAACAGCTCTATTTAGAGCAATATTAAATGTTGGGAGGGAATGGATGCGAATGAGGACTTAATGACGCTTTAATAAATCTTCCTTGCTAAAAAAATTTATTTCGAGTTCAGCCTCTCAGAAGAAAGTTTTAACAGATTTTTAGCGATAAAATAAAAATTTCAGGATGCTCTTCAATGTCCCGATAATGCTGGGTCCTTTCCAGCTAATATCAGCCCGTTTTTAGGGCAGAAATTTATAAGACGTTGCTAAAAATCCAGAAATGGGCTTCGATCGATTCGATGCAGCATGGAAGTAATAGTTATTTATCTCACAAGTACGGAAAGAGAAATTCCATAGAATGCATCTATCACCCTCTAACAAAGGTTAAATCTCTCTAGTTCATATCAAATGCACTTCTTTATGAGAGAAGCTTCCGAAAAGCGCGTTTGATAATATGATTTGTGGAAGTTGGCAGTTTTTCGGCGATTCAGTACCATTAGAAAATTATGGGAGTTGGGTATAAATAATCGTTTACGAGTTTTTTAGCCAAATTCAGAAGAAGGGCCGCAAAATCACGTGCACTCAGTATGTTTAATACGAAAATAATTAAAAGACAATACAGGTTACGTCACAATAGCAATAATTTTTTGAGGCGCCGATCCGTGAAAGGGTTTAGGTAAAAAAGTTGATATAAATATACAGGATGGTCTTTTAAACAGTATAAATGTCAAAATTTTCAAAATTATAGCGATGGAAAAATTCACCATAACATGAGGGGGGAAGACCATCGAGAGCGTGATTAACTCACCGCCCTCCACCAAACGCACCCCAGCCACCCCGCGTCGTTGTTTTTAAATAACATTTTAAATGGTATTGGGTTGGGACATATAATCTGAAAGCAGTTTCAAGAAGTTTTTCAATGGTATCAAAACTCTTGGAATTCCGCTCTCAAGCGAATCCGATAATACCTATAATGTAAAATCCACGAGTAAGACCCCTAGGGGTAGAATTAAATCGTTTTCAATCAGGAATGCGTAATAAAGCTGATGGTTAATTCGAAGTTTTATTGTAATAAAATCAAAGTGGAAGATTTGCCGGTCTATGTTAATATATATATTTTTTTATATTATTCGCTCGAAATTTCCATTATTTTCCATGCGACCCTGCAGACGATATTCACATCGTTGACGCATATTGACAAAAGCTTGCATAGGAATTGTACAACAGTTAGTAATAACTCCTTAATTGTTGCCAATTGAGCTGTGAATACTACAGATTTCAGGTGCTCCCAGAAAAATAAATCAGCCCACAGACAAGCCCACTAGTCCATGGGTCAATATACGGACTGTTCTACCGGTCCCCGCCATTGGGATCTCTCTTTCCCCAATCAACCCATTTTCATTATTTTAGCAAAGAACGAAGACACACATTTGCAGTTATTTAACGGATATTTAGACAAATATCGGCAACACCGCTGATCTAACAACGTGTTCGTATCAAGTTTTAAATGATGCACAGTTGAAGTTAGTTCAGGTTGGTTGACCAATTCAACCGACCCCTTATGTCTCAATAAAGCTGAGATCCCACTGGTGGGGCCTCTGAAGCGGGCAATACGAATACGGAGTAATTCTGCACATATTTTCAATGTCTTAAACATTATCAATAATTATCTTACTGAAATTATCGTTAAAATTATCATAATTACACGCGATATGACACACACGATGATATAAATATTTTCGTATAACGCTACTTACCTGAGCAGGAAGAAAGATACTAAAAATGTGTAATTTTACTTTAATTTAATCATGAACATGAACGTAAGCTTTCAGTCAATCCGTTATTGAGATACAGGGTGTTGAAGTTTCAGATTCTTTTGTTAATTTTTTTGCACAAAAATGCTGCGATTGTTGTGGTAGGATGATGCTGACATATTGAGAACACGCGATTTTTTAGAATTTTCGTAACTAGAATGTAAAAATTGTTACTAAAATCTGCAAGTAGTTTGTCTGGAGTCGGCCCAGTGACCAGGTGCTACCGCGAAGAATGTTCCTTGATCAAGTTCAGTCGGCCTCACCCTATACCAGACAATTCCAGCAGTAACAAGTACTGCAGCGGACATCTTAGTTGCACACCTTAATCTTGAGAGGTCGGCAGCGAGCTAACACGTCGTCAGGTCCACCTAGGTATGCTTCGCAGTGCTGCGCTGCGGATTTGCGCCAACTGCGAACAGCCTGTTCTAACCGTAACGAAAGACAGGAAAGGATTTTTCCGAGGTTCCAAAACGTGCAAGGAACTGACCGGCCAGTGGGGTACCTCAAAAAAAGCGAGGGTGATGAAATGGGTCTGGTGCTAGGATGCAGTGCCGGAGGGAAAAATCGAAAAAATCTCTAGTCCTGTAGGGTCGGGTTTAGGAGGAGAATTGTCGTCTTTCAACCTTAGGTGTCCAAAATCCTTGCCCGCCACTTGGGGGCAACCTGTCCAGCTCTACGCTTCGGAAGCAGGGGCCATCGTGCCTGGGCTTCACGGTGCAGCTGAAATTTCTTCTGTTTCACGTGGGGAAATGCATTTTTAAAAGGTCTAAATTTCCTCGAGGAATTTTCAACGGAACTGAGGGAGTTCGAGCGAGAAGTACCCAATTTTATTGCCACCCGATGCAATATTTAAATGAATAGACATGTTAGAACAGGACTAACAATTGAAATTTACATTTTTCTTGTTGTGCGCTGCCAACTTGGAAACGAAGCCGGAAATGGCAATTTTTTCGATAAAAACACAAAAGAAATTATGTCTTTATAGATGGGATGGGTCCCATCGATTCGGGCATGGAGAATGCGCAGTTATTTTCGCCTCAGCCGTCGCTGGATCCCGATCTGTATACCGCGGGAAATAAGTTGGGAGCGTGCATGAAATTTCGTGACGCAACATTTCTCGATTTTCGGAAAACTTCCAACCCGAAAAGACTTTTATCGAAATTCGCGCGGTCGAGGGAAATTCGAACTTTTTGCCAGTTTTTTTGTCGGAACGAGCCAAAATTCGTGAGTTACCCACAACTTTGGATATTTTGGAAACTTTTCGAAAGGTAAGGACCATCTTGGGGGAGGGCGCGGGTAAACACAGATATTATGTAACTAAGACGTGTGAAGGCGATTATGTTGTTACCAACGATTTAGCGCACTTCAGCGGCGATGTTGACTCTCGCAATTATCAGGAAGTATTTCGATTGATGATGCACGTTTTTTGAAGCTTCCCGGAAACGGGCGATAGAGAAGCTCTGCCCCTGTGCACGAAAAAAATCTAACAATACGTGAAATGGCGATTACTTCGCCCCTAATCTGCTGCAGGAACAAGACCTTTGTCCCAAACACGTACACACCCCTTTAGGTCCGCAGCACGAGTAAGTAAATAGTGTCCCTAATGGGTGTTTCAGACGCTCCGTTCTTGAGGGTGTTAAGGTATAGACTCTAGGAGAGCCCCCGTTCGATACGTATTGGTTTATTCATGGCAATTGGCAATAAATAATTATCGAACAGGGCCAGACCCGGTCAATGTGCCGGCCGACGTATCTTTGTGGCTGAATATCCGTCTGAGTCTGCCGGGAAATACGTCAGACAAGGGATCAGCCACTCTCCTAGCCTTACGCGGGAGGGGGGGGGGCACCAGCTTGTTAGAACCTGAGGAGAGGAGCTTGGTGAATTTCGAGCAGGATCCCGATTTTCTTCGCTCAAAGAAGGCGTTGTGTCAATGAACGTGTGCCAGTTTTGCAGCGAATTTTAGTGGAACTCTGGAAAATATCACACGAACTGTCAAAAAACAAAAGTACGGACGTTATTTTCGAGATGTCCTTTGCAAAAACAAAACACATTCGCCGAACTGCAAAATCGAAGTGTTGCGCGCGATGCGCCGTCGTAACTAAAAAACGAAGCTAAATTCAAAAATGTGAAAATCCAAGACGGCGCCCGTAAGAAGAAACGAAGCTGATGATGATCGTCGGGGATCGAAACGTCGGATTTCAGATGCGGTATTGCCACGTTGCAAATAACCGGAGAGTAAGTTGAACTGATTAATTGTCGGTCGGTTTAAATTACCTCGCTAAATAAGCAAAAGAAAAAATAAAAACTTTTCGCAAACTTTAAGCTTTCTCCCAATATCTCTGAAACCCGTCGGAATTTTTCCAATCTTAGAGCGACAACCTCCAACTCGCCCAACTTTGCCCCATTTTAACCGACCTTATTTTGCAAGACCCATATAGCTGAGTTCCAGGAAGTGGCCTCCCATGTCAAAATAGAAAAGGAAAAAATCGGGTATTTTCGATTTTTGCGGATCTCGAAAACTAATATTCACTGAATTTATACAGCAATTCCTGATTGGCGTAAATAGAATAAAGTAATTTGAGCCTGGATACGTTCCTCTGTCGTTAAAACATTTTTCTTGCGAACCGAATGTTAGTGCCATCCAGGTATTGGATTGCTTGGTATTTGAGACACTGTTATTTTGGCAAAGCCGTTTACTCTCTGGATTTAGCAATGTAATTGAATTTGAGTTTGTGTGCGATAATTCGAGTTGCAGCCATATTCGAATTTATGTCAGAATTCATTTTCTTCATAACTCGTGATATGAAACGTGTCGTACCGGAGTAATGCAGTTACATAGTGATATGCACCAATGTAAACGAGATTAATATTCAGAGTTCATCTGATGGGTCCAACATGGTTGCTCTAATTAAGAAATCGTCTGGGCAATTCTTTAGAAGGGTTCGGATTTAATACGCCAAGCAGCGTGAACAATGCTCCAAGAGGGAAAAGTTTTTTAATTAGCTTAGATAAATCTCAGGCTTAATTAAATTAATTAAATTCAAGTTGAAATTAATTTAAACAATAATTATTGGAATTTGTTCCGTTAATTCCAAGTGAGGAAGCCCAGCAGTGAAGTGTAATACAGGGTGTTTGGAAAAAAGTTGGTACAAAGCCTGACAAGGTGCGAGCGGAGACAAAATTAATTAAAGAAAATCCTATTAACGGTGATCCGACGGAACGGTTACTGAGATGTGGCCCTCCAAAGGGGCCCCACCGTTCGGATATTTTTGAAAATAACTTTCTTTCTGATTAAGACGGTAGAATGAGGTTCGTAGGTAATAATCACAGCACAAAGGTTCTTAGCCATCATAAGTTTCATCGAGGGCAATTATAAATAAGGGCAGTTTTCTAGTTGTCTTTAACAAAAAAATTTCTTTTTTTTAATTCCTTTGCATTATCAAGTAAATATAATTTTTTTAAATTAATTATATTTTTTTCTAAAAAAAAAAATGATGGACTTTTTGCGAACTCCGCGCATTTCGGGCAGAAATAATTATTTTTTAAATGATGTATGGCTCAGAAGGGCAATTTTTTTAACATTTTCGTATAGTGGACATCCTCCACGGTGACAGTTTCATTCTAGTGATTGTCGCACGTTTTTTTCACACTTTTGTATGATTCAAAGTTACAGCCTAAAATTTAATACACCAACTCCTCCCCGTTACACCCCGCGTAACTGCACAACAATGCTAATAGCGTACGAACGGAACTGAATTTAAACACCAGCTGCAGCTGATTAGGTAACCGATATCCTTTATATTATTTTTATTATAAACAAAAGTAAAATATAATATTATTTGTACGAAAACACGGACCATCGAGTAAAACCCCATAATTAGACACGGAAAATTAATTTACCGAACAAACACGAGTTTATTGTCCCACGAAGGGTCCAACGTAGGGGAAATTATTCCAATTAATTATATTGACGATTCATAACAGAAACATTCAAAATATTTCACATTACGTCGAACTAAATTAAGCCATTAAAGTTTTCCTCGACGTCCTGTTGTGTCCGACTTCTGATCTCTTCAATAACGTAAGCCTTACCGTGAGCAAATTAAACTTGAGACTCCGGAAACCATAAGCCGTAAGTCAACAACTAACCTTAACTAACCCAAAGATGCTCTGAGAGAAAGAACCTTAAGTATCATAATTATTCAACACAAATTTAGCTCGTGCTTCCCAGTCCCCCCTCTCTGTCTACCTAAATGAATTAAATTGGATGTGAACTTAGGAAGAACAAATATCTAAAATTCTACGAATAATTTATGGCCCTAAATGAACCAATTTTGTTAGCAAAATTAATTTATATGTAAAATGCCATATTGATTTTAAGCCGGGTTTCACTCAAAGCACTTAATGTTTGCGAATTGACATCGGTTTTGTCCGAAAATGGAGGAAATTATATTGCCCGTTTTAGTACCACATAGAGCGTGTTTCAGTTATACCCGTAATGGGGTTTCTCACTATGAATTGAAAGATAATACTTTGTGCACTGTTTAAAGTTTACGTATTTCCTTTGATGGCTTTGGTAATATTTAGCAATTTCTTAGTAAATTAAATTTTATCTCTCCCCCTTGCCACCTGCGAATTTGTCCTTGGCATACCATCGAACATTCCTCTCCATTTCTCTCCGATGAACGTTATCACGTCAGTCACATTTCTTCATTGTTATGAGTCACCGCTTTTTTCAACTATTTTTTTCCTCCAGAATACTCCAGATTCTCAATTGCGATATTTTCATTTTCTGAATCTCAGCTATTTCTTCATATCCTCCCCCTGTGACTTTTCTCATTACGTGAGTTTCCCTGCTTTCCTAAAATAATAAATTCTTTTATGTCACCTACCTGGCTAGTGTTTGTAAATTTAGTCTCGTCGTCTTCCTTGAAAGCTGTTTCAACAAGACTTTTATATTTTTTTTCTAAATTACATGTGCTGTTCATTCGTCTCTCTCTCTCTCTCTCTCTTTTAAATCTCATTTTTGCAAAATCGGGATGATTTTTGAAAATTCCCCAGCTTGAACCGGAGCAGAAAGCACCTACGGACACGGGCGATGCGACGTTTATACGAAGCTTTTTGCCCGAAATCGTACGCTGATTTACCTGTTGAACAGTGACCTATCGCTGGACATCCTATAGTGTAAAACAATACGCGTATATCTGATCCTCCTTTATCTTCCAACATAGTATAGGTATCAAAACATTTTATACGAAATTCATTCCGAATTTATAAAGCTGGAAAGTTCGCATAGGAAAAAAGTATGTTTCTGGAAAAAAATTTTTCGTCGGCGTTGCGACGCCAGGCGTCGCTTGCTAAATTTAAATTTAGCAAGCACTTGTTTTATCTCGCGTGTCCTTCTGTAATGTTGTGAAAAATATTTTCGTTCTACCTAACCGGCTTTGGGCAAAACGAGCAGGATTGTTCAGTTTGAACAATCCTGCACATCAGCGCGCTTCCAGTTTCTCCATCTCACGCCTTAAGTCTTAAATTAGGGCTTCTTATGAATGGCAAAAGTTTTTACACTTTTCTCCCAGTAAATGACGTTTTCACATACTTTGCGACATAAACTTTAGCATAATGTAAAAAAACTGTTTAATGGAAAGCAACTATGTCATGTCCCAGAGACGTTCAGAGTATCCCTATCCAGGTATAATAGTATTTCATGAAAAACTTGTAAACGTTCTTCTATGTTTATTCGGCAGTGTACATGTACGTATAACATGGAAATGATCGTAATTGCTACACCTGGAGGTGCTGACCAAAGGACCTTCCGGAAATGTGTCTTGAGCATGCATTTATATATAGGGTCCGCCATGTATATGGAGTAATGCGATAACTTTTTACATAATTTTTTGATCAAAAAATATTTCAAGTTAAAGTTGGAAGGCTAATTGGTTTGTTCCTTTGTGATGACGTCGAACTCTTTTTCGACTCATAACAGCCCAATTTTTCTCCCCAAATATGACCCTGTATTTCTGACTTGTTTTACGGAGTCTACACTTAGTCGAGCGCACAAACATATCAAATTTTATTGGGGTTAGATAAGAAAAATTTCGGGAAAAACTTATTTTCCTTATTTTATGAAAAAAAGGATCAATTCACTGAAAAAAGCAGAACAGCAAAGACGGCCTGTGTACTCTTTAAATATCACGTAAACAGCATTCTGGAAATTCCAATGTTTAATTTGCAAAAAAAAACAAAACCTATTTTTTGCTTGTCGATATGACGTATCACCTCAATGGTTTTAATCATTTTCATTCATACGTACATTGGTATTGCGAAAGAGGTACGCACAAGTGTGCGTAAGCTATGCATAAGATGTTTGTGCTACGTGAGTTTTGCCTTGTTTTAAACGACCACCTTTCTGTTCTTCCTTCACCACACAGTAATATTAAAAAATGGTACCTCTGCAAAGTACCACCGTGCGACATTTTCTAGGTGATTACTGCATTCAAATTGACGCCTTCTCGCCTAATTTTTGAGTTTTAGAAAAAAATATTAACGATCGCAGGGGGTCAGGTTGGGACTGCGAGGGGGATATGATGATAATTTATCAGACTCATCATTCATTGGTCGTTCAAATATTTCCTGCCTTAGGGCTCCTGTTTGTAGTACGAAGACAGAGTTTCCTGAGTGTAGGTATGTTCCACGTGCTTGATCTCAAGTTCTTTATGGTGTCTCTGTACATATTTCACGATGTTGTGGTATTTTCGAGCGTACCCTCAGCTAAGAGAGTCCGCTCCACCTCACAAACAACTGCGTTTATTAATTCTCCGGCAGAAAATTGTCTCGGTGCTGTCTCGACCGAACATGTCACAGTAACTTGCCATAACAGGATTGTCCCTATTGCATATTGTTTTCACCACTTGATGGAAGATAAAAAAAAAACTCCCCTCGTGTTTACTTTCCAGGAATCTCAGTGTTTCCAAGCGTTCTCCTTCTAACTTTCCCCTCGTTCAGCTTTTCCATTATCTGGAACTAGATTTTTAAAATCTTATTGACAAAAAGTCTTATTGGCAGTTGGCGCCCCCCATGAACTTCCAACCTTTTTTCAAATTAAATTTCCTTTTTATTCACAGCTTTTCTTTCCAGTAAATCTGATAGTTTTAACAAATCTTAATATTTTTCTGTTATTTCTCAACTCTTTTCATTCATATTTCTGACTACTACTGTGTCGGCCTGTTTGAACTCACAGTTCGTGCTTGCTCTGAATCTAACACGTTTTTGTAGCATTTAAAATTTCTTTTGTACTTATAGATTTATCTTGACCTAAAATACGTGGTTTTTCCAGCTTTTCTCGCTTGTAATTTTGATTTTCACTTTCTGTTTCCGTGTCATCTCACACTGAAAATCTTTTTCTAAGCAACTTCTTGCAAAATCTCCCTCTAAGTCTTTTCGTTATTAGGAAGTCGTTTTTCTTGTGTATCTCAACAGTTTTTCCAATGTTTCTAACAACTCAATTTTTCATTCAAGCGCAGCGCCTCATTTTCTCAATTTTCCCTCTTTCCCAAGTTAATTCAGTAGTTTTCCTGCTATTCTTCAAGGATTTTTTAATTATCACGCTTTTTTAAGCTAAAATTTAAAACTTCTAAAATGTAGACAGGGATGATCGAAAATTTAAATATTCACGGTGGCTCAAAAACGTGTGTCAGTATGAATAATTTTCATTTTGTTTCTATTTTCCTTCCTCGCTTTTTGCATTACTCACAAGCGTTCAAGATTATTTATATATATATAAATTTTCAATTGTATTTCGAAATATTCAAGCAAAAAAAGTGTTTTAGTATCTTGCTCTTCAAAGTTTCGACCAAGGTTGTCCCCCTCTTGCTCCTCCGCGCCAATCCCATCCAGACCAAATTTACGGAGTAAAAGTATCCGTTATCCAGGGAATTATACAGCTTCATAAGAAGGTCTATATCCTACTTACAGAAAGCTCTTTCATCCATCTTCCATTTGTCACTTTGGGTCACGATCATGTCTCTTGAACTTGGCAATTACATCTGTAGTTACTATCACCCCTGAAAATCAATAATTCCGTTCTACATTTCGTTTCCGCATTTTCAGTCGTTGTTCCAAAACCTTTTATAAGTAATTAAAGTGAATATAAAGCACTTAAAAAATAGCTTGAATGAGCACGAAACAGAACAAATTAGATATATTTATTTAAGATAAGTTTGAACCTGCAGGCTTGCCCCCAGATAAGAAAACTTATTTATCCAAATAGAGTCCAAAAGCGCGCTAGAGAAATGCTCCCCCCAGCTTTTCTCTCTTTGGAAAATTTCATTTTATGGGGAACTTCACCCGCATTACACTAGAAGTAAGTGGTGACAAGTTATTTCATGTCTTGCTTGTTATCAGTATGGTACGAAGAGATTGAAGTGATCTTACAGGGGCTTAAATGTAAGCTGCTTACGGGGGTATGTTTGCTGTATCGAATGCTGCTGTAATTTCTATTTCCAAAAATTTTATTCAAAGACTGCATAACGTGCAGGAGTGAGCGGTGACCCGAAACCGATTTCTATGTCAACGAGGAGTCACTACCCGTGACCTGGATTTCTCAAGATTAATGATTTTTGAGAGGAAACCAGAGCCAAAAGATATTAATCTCTGATAAATGTATTTTTAGTAGAGCTCCTAATGACCCTTTACGGATGCCAGTTGAACGTTCTACTCAAACTGAACATCTTTGGCTGAATTGCTCTTGGACAGTGCGCGCCTGATTTTATACTCTTTTACACCTGAATTTGTAATTAAGCCGTACCCCCCTGAAAATTCTGAAATTTTCGATTTTTTTAAAACGGAAGATGCACCTCGCTCAGTTGCGTTTTCAGGCCCCGCTGAAGCGATCTATGCTGATGCTTCACTCCAAATTCTTCCAATTTCTTGATTTTAATAAAATGGAAAAATGTGATTTGTCCCGCAAGCAAATCGGTGGCGTAATTATCTTTTAAGACATTGACGATTTTCGGGATTTAGGGCAATTATAAGCGACGTTATTGACTTAACTGCATCCGTCTAAAGATAGTTTAAGTACCGCTCTGAGGGCTATTTCCGAAGTATCGAAAAATTATATTAACCAAACAGCTCATGATTACGATAATATCTCTTACATTAGCCTAATAACACAAATGGTCAATTTCATCTTGGTAATGGGTTAATCCATTAACCTTTTGTTTCAATGTTCAGTTTGAATTAGTGCTAACTCGAGCCCTACGTGTACGACCTCCGCTATAACGCTACGCATTAATAGCTTCATACTGTCGATTCAGAATTTCAAGGGAAATTGCTCGTAATT
The DNA here is from genome assembly GCF_040115645.1 of Euwallacea fornicatus. NCBI lineage: Eukaryota > Metazoa > Arthropoda > Insecta > Coleoptera > Curculionidae > Euwallacea > Euwallacea fornicatus. Next base: position 4,298,516 of record NC_089553.1, read on the forward strand.
AATCTGGTTATGCCAATTAAGCTCCTTTCAATTTTATATGAAATTGGGGTGAAACTCCGGAATATCTTGTACAAATTACGGATTCTTGATTCGGGGTCATTAAAGCGATACCATCCCTCCGACAGCAAAGTACAGCATCTATTGTTCAGTATGAAGACAGGGATTTGAATCAATTGATTAGTAATTCTAACACTTTCAATCAAACAGCCTAATCAGCCGCCACTGTATTTCATGCTGTTTCAGTTCTGACCTCAATAGCTTAACGGTTACGTTACATCTCCGTTGGAGCTCCAATAATGCCTCTATTGATGGATGTAACAGATTTCAATATTCCTGGGAAACCAGAAGTTATCCGAAGCCATTTTATGGGGACAGACCGTATGCTTTTCAACTCGATTTTGGGAAATCCAATTTTTACGATTGAGCAATTCTTATCAATATTATCGGAGTTAAACTAGAGCTTGTTTGTGTGGGTTTAACCGAGTTTTCATTTATTTCGTGCTATTTTTAAGGATTTCTTTGTGAAAACTCATTTATTCGAGCGGAAGCGGTCGTTTGTGAAGAAACACGATACGAAGTTAGTGTTAAACGTCTGAATTGAGAACACCCAAAAAAGGCGTCGATGCCAGGCTTGCTGGTTTCCTGCAAATAGGAAGTTATCCAGGCCAGAGTCAAATTGGCTAATTCCAGGGCGCGGAAAGTTTTAAAATGCTTCTCCAGGCCGGCTACGGAACACACTCGAATTCTGGACGGAATCCGCTGAAGACTTTACCCGTGACGTCCTCCTAATGGTGGCATCGCCCCCCAACTTACCGAGGTCAGAACGCATCCACTACTGTGTTAAAAAAATAAGTTCTCATTTGAACTTCGCGGGTAACGTAAAATCATGAAATTGTTTTTTGCACGTTGGTAACACTGTCCGCGATGTCTATGCAAAGCTCCACGTCAATATATTCAATTGTTTTTGTCAACACACGAAAGCGAGCTTTTCGATTTTTACTGGGTCTGATTTTGCTGAGCAAAGAATTTATTTAAAGTTTTAATTGCGCAATGAATATCCTGCCGCGGAAGCGTCGAGGGTGTCGCAGAAGGCCTCCGGGGATACGACCATGAGAAGGGGAGGGGGAGGGGAGGGGGGGGGGGGCAATAATTTCTGACTATCAGGAGGTCGTCTAAGCGCATCATTTCGGGAGGTGAGACGTGGACATGTGCACACGCCTCGCAAACAACCCACGAATCGAGCGAACATCGTGCGGAAGGTGCAAAAAAAGGGCAAAAAAACCGAAGGGCCCTCAAAAGTCAAGGTCATCTTAACAGTGTTTTTTCGATTATCACGGCGTCGTCCATTATGAGTTTCCTCATCCAATTCAAACTGTTCAACGAGGAACGTTACTCGAGGGTTATACGTCGTTTGCATGGAGCTAATCTCCTCGTAAGGTCAGAATTGTGGGCCGACAATCCTTGGTTTCTGCACCTCAATAATGCATCGTCCCGCACTGTGCTGGTTCACCGGGAAAATTGTGCCTCGACCCGCATTGTTCCATTACCGCCCTATCCGCCTGATTTGGCATCGTTGGACTTCTAGCTGTTCGACAAGATCAAAAGACCGCTCCGACTCGATTTAGGATATAAAAGCCGAAGCGAAGAAAGTATTGAAGGCCATCCCGGAAAAATACTTCTCTGCCTGTTTAGAGGATTGGAAGAAACGATGGCATGAGTGCATTGTGTCGGACGGGAAGTACTTCGGAGCCGATTAAATTTATTTGAAAGGATAAATAAGGATTTTTCATTTTATAAGGACTTTCACAAAGAAACTTTATCTTTTCGTCACAGTATGTAAACTGTCGCTGAGTTATTAGTAATTATCTTCCGGTCTTCCGGGACTTAGATTCCTTTAAAATAATCTGCTCATTGTAGCCTTATTCTACGGCCTAAGGTGCTACACAGCATTTCAAAGGCATTGCCCAGAATAGTTTACGATCCCACGAAATTGTCGCCGAGCTCTATCTCTTTCTTTTTGACGCAAAATAGCTTTTTTCTTTTAGATGAAAAGAATGTACAGCGTGGTCCACATTTCGAGGCGCGTCATTGAGATTTTGAAAATTATAAACGATACGAGATCGCTTAAATTGAGGTAAAGTTGCACAATTTAGCGCCTCAATGTGATACTCCATACTCGGAAGCATTCCGCATGCTTCCGGCGGTATCCAGGAAAGCCAGAATATTGCTATATTATTTTTATTGTTGCTGACTTCATCTGAAGAGCCATTTCAAAACAAAAGTCACTTCATCGTTATTACTTTTTTCAAGATCCCTTAGCATATTAATTTTCATTTATTTAGCAAAAATGTAAACTTTTGAATTATTATCATTCCACTTTAGATAATTTAATTATATCCCCAATTTAATTTGTTTAAAATTAAATTTTTGAAATTTTTTTATCATTGCAAATAGCGTTCTGAAGGTAATTGAGCAATTCTATTACAAGCGTAATATGTTTTTAACCGTTTCTCGTTTTTCAAGTGATGAAAACATTTTATTGCACTTTAATAATAATTAAAATTAACTTTATAATTTACTAAATAGATTTGGTAGAATGGCAATTCGACATTAAACAATTCGATAATTGTTTACTAATTTTTTTAAAAAGCAGATCGGCCCGATCCATGGCCACTTGCTTGTCCAGATTTGGATTTTTTTGTTTAAATAACCATGATCCCTACCCATTTGTAATACTTCATAAAAAACTATTCGTTTTATCCATTTCGTACAATAAAATCGTTTGAAAACGTCTATTACGCGAGCCGAAAAAACCGCAACGAAGACCAACCTATGCTAAAAACGATACGTGGAAGAATGATAGATAGTCAAATGCATTTTTTAAGACGGTATTTTTATCATATCTACTGCTTTTTTTGTTGTTGTTATGCGTTATTGTCCTTAGAAGGACAAAAGATAATAAAATACAGGAAAAAAGAATCCAGGTCCGTATTTAAAAAAATTCAGCTGATAGTAGGGGCTCAAAAGCCAAACGTCGGATTTGAAATTTCCCCCTACCATCTCATTGGGACCAAAAAGTGGCGTTTACAACAATGACTGTTTTTTTATAATAGTTGTAATAGTGGCAAAAAGTGACATTTCTTTTGCAATATCTCTCTACACTAAGTCAGGAAAAAACCGAAATGATATACAAAGCTTTTGTTGCTTCCGGATGCCTCCGGAAATATCCGGAATATTTCAAAGTGCGGAGCGGCGTTTTCTTGATCACTAAATCGCACAATTTAATCCGAATTTAAACGACCTCGTATTTCTTATAGTTTCCGAGATCCTAATGATACGCCTCAAATCTGGACCATTGGACCTTTTGTTGAGTGATTCCGCCCGAAAGTGTTGTCTTACCACTCAAGATGGCACAGACGACAGAAATGAATTTCCCACCTCGGTAAAATTCCATTTTCCAGTTCACCTATCGGCTAAATAATACTCTAGAACATGCGAAAGTTCAAAAACGAACTATTGAAGTATGAGCTGAAGTGCAGTCGTAAATTAAAAGGTTTTACCTCGTACAACTGAAAATGTGTGTTGCAGGGCCAGAATACCAAGCTTCGCGTACTTGGTTCCCCATGCAAAACGCTATTTTCCAGTCGTGCTCACTTAAATAAGTGGTTCATTATATGACACTAAAAACGAGTATTTCTCGAACTGAACTAGAAATAAATTGTTCCCCAAGGATGCGCGAAAATACACCGAATATGGGAATATGGATTTTCCGTGTTGCGAACTCCTAATTAAGTTTATTGTCTAATAATGAAAATTATGGTTCGTTCCACGTTTCGAGATGTATTTTCCAGTGTTCTCATGCTCTGTCGTGTTCGGTTTTGGTTCGCTCGAGAAACGGTCACGTACGCACGAGAAAACGTCATTTCCTGGGCTGTTAAGCTATGTCATGCGAGCACGTCGCAGATGCAATAGCACAGAATTCTTTTTTTGGGCGGAGGCAACTGGACATAAAGTTACGAAATCTCATATTTTAAGTAACCCATATTTATTGAGAAACATAGGTTAATATTTATTTTTTTTATTTTTCAGATGAAAATGGCGGCCTACTTCCTCCCCGGAACATGATACCATGCAATCTCCGCAAACCAAAATTTAACCGTGTCAAATTTAAACTATTTCTCTTTGGCCTTATCCTGTAACCTCTTCAAGCAATAACCCTTAGCCTAATGTCCAAATATGTCTAAAGAATTAATATTAATAATCGATTTAGATACTATAATCACGTCTAATTCCCACTTCCTCCACAACGGACCACTTTCGTTCAGACTATGATATTGGCCTCACATTTACTCCATTTCATCCCTCCCCGTACCCGGTAAAATGATAAACTTTGGAGAATCCCCGTTAAAAATAGTTTTAATATTGGCAGCTCTATTTGTCCAGGTTAATACACTCGAGCGTGATTTTCCTAAGCCCATTCAAGGAAAAGTTTATTTGGCAATCGCGGTTCCATCTTCCGGACAAAGTTTCAGTAGAGCTTTCAACAAAACCTTAACAAATATCACACAAAATCACTTGTTCGGAAGCTTCAAGAAATTTTCTTACAACATTAGTTTGGAGCCACTTGTGATCGAACTCCCTGAAAATGGGAGCTTTAATAGTTTTCTTTTGGAACATGTTTGCGACATGTTCGAGGGAAAACATGTTATCGCCGTATTGGTTTTGGGATCATCTCCAGCAGCGTTTACAGTTAGTCTGACGGCTAGTCATGTTGGAATTCCCGTTTTATGGGCAAAGGGCCAAAGCGAGTTCTTGCCAGGGTTCAGAAGTTCGGTAAGTGCACACACTTTTTATTGGAAGTAGATTTTCGTGCTTGCCTTCAGATATGAATGTTCAGAGGTTAACTATTCGCTCTTTTCCTTAGATAGCGTCCACTTTCTAGTTCCAGCGGGAGCCCCCTTAATCTAGATTAGTCCGAGATTAATGTCCCCGTCCTAACTTATAAGATATATCATGGAGCTCGCTTCGGCTCACTGACTGGGACATGGAAAAATATCGCTTAACTCTCACTAAAACCTCCAAAAACTGAATTCTAGTTACATCAATAAGTTACAATTAAACAATTCATTTTTACAATGAATTTGAAATGAAAGTGTTGCTCAGAATGTGAAGTATGATTTTAAAAAATCATAAAGGAGCAGTGATTGATCAGAGTCTAACATTTAAAATTCATATCTGCCTCTAAAGCGAGGGTACCCTATTGAATTTTTTAAATAGATTTATTGCCCTCAGGTGCGCTTTAGAACAATTTTAATTTTCAAGTTTTAAATTGAAAGACGGTGATGTCGCACAGTGGATGCAAATCACTTCAAAATCTCGCTCAATTCAAATCCCATTTTGAGATATGCCTAATTAAAATAATGAACTGCTTAAAAAATGTGGTCGCACCACTGACTTTTCTCGCGCGGGGGTAGCTCCAGAAGTGCCCGACTTAACGCTTAAAGAAAAAAAATTGGAAAATATTACATAACTTGTTGACATAGTATTCTTTGAGGTTAGCACACCTTTTACAGGGATTTTCTTCAGCTTCTTTGAACTGTTGATAGTAAGGAGATTCGAATGTTTCAAAATAGCCACCAATCTCGGACTCCACCTCTTCATTATTCGCAAGTTTCTGTCCACCCAGCCATGTTTTCAAGTTTGGAAAAAAAAATCTGATGGGGCTAAATCTGGCGGACAGGACGGGCGAGGAAAGTTGATTGATTTTGGCCTTCGTGATGACGGGAGGGCGGACTGGCGCGTCGTCTAGATGAAACAAGACTTTCTTTTTCGCCAAATGCGGCCATTTTTTCCTAATTTCTTAGCTCAGTGGGTCCAATAAATTTGCACATTCTCAGTTTATTGTGTTTCCTTTAGGGAGACAGTAAATAAAAATGATCCCAAGGGCATTCCGACAAAGTAACGTTATCACCTTTCCTGCAGATGGAACGATTTTCTCCTTCTTTGGAGTCGATTTTCTCCTTTGAGCCCTTTGTTTTGCCTGCTCTTCCACTTCAGGTATGAAGTAATGGACCAATGTTTCATCCATAGTTATGAATTGATGCAAAACATTGACTTTATTGTTGAGAAATGTTGCCAAGCACTCCCTTGAATCATCCCCCCGGAGCACTTTTTGATGAATTTTGAGTAATGGCGGCAGCCGTCTTACGCACAGCTTTCTGATATCGAATTGTTCGATCAAAATGCGACGTACGGTACTCTTTGAAATGTCTATGTTCCGGTACAATTTTGGACATTTTCGCTATAATATCTGCAGCGGTCAGATCTGGAGTGTCACTGGGTCAATGACTGCGGAGGTCGTTTTGGCGGCTCGTACGACCGCGTTTAAACTCTGCTAACTGCCATTTTAGAGTGATTAACGAAGGATCAGATTACTCCAGATAAGAATCTGTCTTCGCTTTGATGTTGGATGGATTGAGACGTTTAAAATGGAAGTATTGAATCGCGAATCGATGATCAACTTTTTCCGTGTTCACAAAGTGTCTGAAAACGCTCATCAAAAACGACTCCAACACAAACACTAATCATCGAGACACCCTCACATTTCAGACATAAGCTTCGCAAGGTTAAGTGTTAGTAATATGCACAAATTTTTAACAAATATGTCGCCATCTATACGTCAAGTTGGTTACTTCTGAGATTATTCTCGTACACGTGTAACACAAGCTTCCTCCGTAAATTTGAAAATTTGAAACGCCACACACACCGGAATCAAAGTGTGCAAACAAGCTAAAAATCTCGTTTGAATAGTGCCCAATTCTTGGAAACTCACAATTCTCTTGGAAATGGAGCTACATAATTCAATTTTTTACAGAGCCATCATCCAAGCTATTCCTACGAATACCTCCATTTTTAAAATCTACATTTAGACTCAACTAAAAATGTTCATTTTTAGTTATGTGGTAGATGTAATTAGATCGTTCGGGTAAGTTGGTAAGTAGCTATCGTTCTCTTTGATTCGATTCTTTGCTTAAATGAAGAGGAAGCAGTAAACCTGTTTTTCAAATGAAGTAATTTTAAAAAGATTTCGTTCGTTCAAAGAGAATGGCAATTGCTTCTTTTGTGTGTCCATTCTTCGTTAACGGCAGATGCAGCATTTGGCAAATTAAAAAATTTAATTAGCTTTTAATCAACAAGTTAATAAAATTTAATTTAGTGCGCTAACCGGAATGCAATGTAAACTAGTTAATTATGACTTTAGTATGACTGTGTTTAAACATTAACTTAATTTCATTGATCCATAAGTATGTACTTAGCGAAGTCCTAGAATATTTTACGCCCGAAATAAAAATTGAAGGAATTAACTACCGAATCTGTTGGGTTTAGTTTGGGGCCTTCTCCCAGTCTTCTCGATATCACGACCGTTAATGGGAGTGAAAGTTTATCCTCAATATGTCTCCATGGAAAAAAGTATTTAAGCAGATGTAACGAGATTGAAAGAGGAAAACATGAACTCGATTCGATATAAAACGGATTTTTTACGGATTAAGCGGGGCGAGGGTCGTTCACAGCGGCTCCCCCGAAAATACCAAATTTTTGCACAATTATTAAATCAAAAATTAGACAATTTTTTAGATATTTGACAACTTACGACTTTCAATTTGACCGGGAATAACATCAATTTCAAAAGTTTTGACGCTAAAGATCCAGATATTTTTGCGTGTCCTAAACAAGGATGAGTTTAATTGGAAACGCTGCAGGGCTGAAGAAACCCCAATCTTGACATTGTAGACATCCCTGTTGCCGAAGTCAATGAGGGAGATGAGTTTCTATGCAGGATAGAAATGAGAGGTCATAAATCAGTATGTTGGTACTCTTTTACTCATCGAATAAATCCAGATTTCAGTGAGATCGAGCCGAATTGTGGTGTTCTCACAATCCAAAATTCGAATTACGTAACATAATCAGAATAAATTTCGCAGCGACGAGGGGCGCGAGTTTTTTAACATTCCAAAAATGGAATCCATTTGATCAATATTCTGCTGATTTTATTAAGCCAAAAAACAATTTCGACGTCTCCATTAACATACAATAAATTTTCCATGGGGTCAATTTGTACTGTTCCAGGAATAAATTTTTCTAGGTTGCATAATTAAATTACTCTCCACTTTCACAGCGAGAAGACAGACGATGGAAGAAAAATGTGAACTCTTGAGAGAATATACTTTTCGTTTTATTATCTCACGGACGAATAAGTAAGTACAGAGCTTTGATATTTATTTGCTCTATCAGCGAGTAAATGGTATTGAAGCGAATAAATCATATAGAGCGCGTGTAAAAAGTATCGCAGCGCGTTCGTTGCTGTCATAAACCTGATATTTTTGAAAAATGCCTAAACATGTATGATTTTGTCCTAAAAAGGGCATTTAATGCATTATATTTGACGTAAAAATTTTTCACCCCTAACCAGCTACTTGTATTAATTTTTTATTTTTAAATGGAAAGGTACACATTGCAGTATATCGCATGAAAGGTAGTTCAATAAGGCGTACAACGGTATACTCAGAACTAAAATTGGATCTACAGTTTCCATAAAAAATATAATATTATTGTATACGAAATAAAGTAACTCACTATTACATCGAACAAAATTGAAATTCCTAAAACAAACGGTCCATTTGGGCACAAGTAAAAATTTGTCAATGACTCAATCATCCCTCGAACTCTTATTTAATTATCTAGTATTGCTTCTGTTGTTATTTCTAATTCTGTTTGAATTCTAAGCTCTAAAACGTCTAAATTGTGTGATCTATTTTTTATACAGTCCTTTTTAATTAGCCCCACGAAAAATCGAGAGGCGTAAGATCTGGAGATTGTGGCGGCCTTTTCGTTGCGTCTCTTTTACCAATCCATCTCCCAGGGAAAGTCTGGTCGAGACACTCTGTCGCAGCCACAGTATAATTTGGTAGTACATCATCTCGTTATGTGTACAGCAAATATTATTTGTTACTTCTTCCCCATTTTGTCCAAGAACAATTGTGGCAATTGATGGAACTATTTCGTTTTGCCATAAATGCAAGTATGACGCGTTGTTTAAGTTCCGCTGTGTGAAAAATGGACCGACGAACTGGTGGACGATTATACCCATCCATACATTGAGCTTTTGCGGATGTTGTGCGCGCAGAGTCTGCATCCAGTCCAGTAGGAACAATAATATGGATGAATAGATCCATTTGACCAAAACGTTGCTTCATCCGAAAATACAATTCTAGAAGAAATCTGTTATTTTGAACACCTTTTTCTGGCACCAATTCAGAAAATTCCATGTTGAAATGAAAAGTCTTCAGGCGTCGACTCTTGGGTAAAGGGAAATTTTTCACGTTTTAAAAGATCCCTTACTGATTTTGCAGATACATCAAATTCATTAGCAGTTTGCTGGTAGATTGTATGAGGTTTTCATCGATAGATAAAAGGATGTCTAGTGCTTTTCGCTACTAGTTCCTGTTCGAAGTTCTCCACATTTTGCAGCTGCTTGCATCCTTCCAGTTTGATTAAATTTTTTTGTTATTAAACCGACAATCTATACTTTTATCAATAGGTCCGCCCAGGTATTTCTTATTAAATACGAGAAATACTTATTCGGAAATGCCTTTGCGGTGTTCACAACTCAAAAAGAAAAAAAAATTAATTTTTTGCTTTTCAGTTAAATGATGCCACTTTTCGATATTCTAACTGTGGCAGAGGCCTAATAACCGAACTCAGCTACCTGTGATTTCCATGGAAACCAAAATGTTTTGTATCTAAAAAATTTTTTACATTGAAAACGATTGGGAATTTCTGCGTCTTGTTGTAATTTTTTTACCCTCGTTCAAAGTGAAATAAGAATGGATTATCTGTCTGGGAAGCACAGACTGAAATTTTCAGTCTTGTTAGAACATAGACTTTATTGTATCTATTTAGGAAAACTGTATATACAATTTTGCTTCCGAGAACACCGTTGTATCCTCCATTGCATTAACATTTATTTTACGTACTGCGATGGGTACCTTTCCATTTGAGAAATAAAAAGCTAGCAGGGGTAGCTGCATTGGGGTAAAAAACTTGATCATCCAGAATAATGCATTAAATGCATTTTTAAAAATGAAAAAATTTTAACTTTTAACGACACACCAGGCTGTGAAGCGCCACTTTTAATTCTTAAGGAGGAAAGCGAAGAGTTTCTGAATCAGTGCAAATTTAATAAATAACATAAGCAGCAGGAAAAGTATTTTTTACTTTTTACTTACTTTTTATTTTTACTCTCTGAGAGTAAAAATTAGGAAGAAAAATACCATATAAAAATAAAAGAGAATTTTAATTGTTAATTAGTACCAATCGGAAAAACATTATGTGTTTTACCTGGCAAAAAAGCAAATTCGTTTACTTCAGAGTGGAATCGAAGGCGAGCAGCTGCGGTAGTAAATTTGCCACTTTCTCTACTTGCGCTGCAAGTAACCATTTTAGTATCCTCTAACAGTAGCAAAGAAAAGAGCATTCGCACCAAAATCTAACAAAAAATTGCAAACTCTCACTTTTTAGAATAGAGCATCCTGCATGTTGCTTTGCGGTATAAGAGATTTCTTCCCTGCAATTTAAAAGAGATAATTTGAAGTATTTACTCTAACCGCCTTTGGAATAATGGAGTCTAAACCTTGGATTTCGAACTGAAATTCAGATTATGATTGCCTTGGGCATTTAAAGCTTTGATTTACTCCCAGCGTATTATTATGAAGAGTATTATGCTAAATAACCGAAACTTTACATAATAATTGAAACTCTTTAGTTTTCAAGGAAATTTTCATCAATTTAAGTCTCGAGAACTCAACCCTCATCCTAAAGATTGAAATACCAACGAGGAAGGTAAAGGCGTCGGATCATAAAAAGGAAAGTTCGTGGTCTTTTTCCGGCTTCCAAACAGCATCAAGATCCATCTTCAAATCATCAAATTACTTTCCATGCTTCGAGTTGGATTTCCAGTGGATTTTAGACGACTCGTTTTCCAATACTTGCAGGGGAGCGAGTTGGAGATGAAATAATATTTGAATGTTTCCAGACAAAACTCGACGTGTGCCCCGAGCACATAAGTAATAGAAAAATATAATTGTATCTCCACTCCGTATTTCGAGAAACGAGTTCGACTTCAAACCGAACAAACCGAAACAGTTCGAGATTCTGGCGACCTAAAATCGGCACATTTTATCTGTTTTGGAAGCATGGAATGTGCCAGAGTTCGACGTGTTAGGGGATACCCTAAAACTCGCCGGTTTGCAGGGTGTTCCCGAACTATCTAGCCAAACTCCAGGAGGTAGCTCTACACATCAAATGCGACCAAAAATTCAAGGTGGGGAATTTCGGAAAACTCAACCTGCTTTAATGAAACGATTTTTTTTTTTTGAAAGCTCGTCGCGTCTTGTAATCTAAACGATTCCGAATCTTTCTTCGTATTGCTGCCATAAAACTTCCAATGCTACTCTGGGAAATCCCCGCAAATTTACTGTTTTAAACGGCCACTGGAAGTTCACCTTATTTGCACTTTTATGACTTTTCATAGGCCTGAATTGAAAACTTTTTAAATCCTTTTTATTTGTTTAATCTCTAACTCTCCATTGGTCCAAAGGATTCCCCGCCTTATACCATTTCAAACTTCACGAAAAACATTTACAACCAACCGCTTTTCTGCCGTGATGGTTGGGTTTACTTCACTTTTGAAGGTGTGGAGGGGGTGTCCGTTATTCAAAAAACCACTAGCGAAGAGAAAAAGTTTATTTCAAAAAATTTAAAAGCATTTTAAGCATAATACTATTGCGAAACATTACATAGGGAATGACGTTGTGGCAAGTCCGGACGAGTCAACTTAGTCTAAGACGTATTGTCATGGAAACGATAGGAAAACTTGAGTTTTTTCTTTGTGAAGAGCTTTAGGACTTTTAGCAAGGAATCTTCCTTTTTTCTGAAGTTTAATTAGTGGAGTTGTGTGAAAGGAGTTTACGCAGTAATGAGAAATATTCAGACTTTATTTTTGTGTATTCTTTTTCGATTGGTAAATCACAGGAAGCAGTAAAGGAGTACGCTAACCGCTTTTCGCACAGAGGAGTGCCAAATCGTCGTACCTGCCAATCGTGCTTTCGACGACTTCCTGACCCTGGATCGGTACGTCCACAACAAAAACAAATTGGCCTTTACCCCCATCGATAATGATGGCCGTTTCCTACCAGCCGTAGAAGAAGACCCATCTACAAGTACTCGCCGCATTCCTGCCAGATTGAGAATATATATTCGAAGATAACTGTTCACAGGGTTCTACGAAGAAACGGTTTACGTCCTTACCACTTGTCCTCATTACAACATTTGCGTGAAATCGGTAATAAGAATAGAATTAGATTCTGCAGGTGATATGTGTAATAAATCAATATGCATAATACTGTTCAAAGTTTTGCTCGCCACATTTTATGGACCCGTGAAGCTAGCTCCACGCAATGTGGTATGATAAATTTACATAACTCACATATTTGGTCCGATAACAACCCACATGCTACAACGGTCACTTCCTATCGGCACCAGTTGCGTTTAAATGTTGGGTTGGGGGTTGTTAGGAACACAAATTATTGGTACAGCATTCAGACCAAATAATTTTAATTCCGCAACATTCCTGGATTTAATGGAGGGGAATTTGAAGGAATTGTTCGACGATATTCCGTTAAACACGAGACTGAATATGTGTTACCTAATGGACGGATGCCCGGCGCACAGCGAAAGATACATAAGCGAACGGCCACTGTGAAGACAGATGGATAAGCCGATTCGGTTCGCAACGTTGGCCAGCCAGAAGTCCCGATCTAACACATCTCGACTTTTACTTATTTGGGGTACGTCGAAAATACTCGTGCACAAAGATAATGTGGATACAGTTGAAGAACTCGAACAAAGGATACGTGCAGGTTGTGCCTAAATAGGCGAGAGAAGGGGAGATATCGGTCGCGCCATTTGGGCCATTTCTCGGAGGTGTAGGTTGTGTTTGTGTCAACGAGGAGGTAATTTTGAGTATTATTTGTAACATGTGAGATCAAATTTAAACCGTTTTTCAAGTTTTGCAAATACAATTTTTCTCTGTGCAAGTGAATTTCAATGACTGACACCTCCCCCACCCTTTTACAAGCTGGGTAATCTCAAGGAACGGTACCACGATGGAAAGGTACTCACTTGTGGACGTTCTTCATGGAGCGTAAAATGATACAATATGGGGATTTTTTTTGAGGCAATGACCAGTTCGAAATCGAACGTGAAGAAATGAATAAAAACGTTTAACACCTCTGAAAAGTCAACAAGGTGCGTACAAGACGAACTCGCAATAGTTGTTTAAAAATGGGAACTTCAAGTGACTTCCCAACGGTACTTTTGGAACAGACCCGGCTGAGTTTTCCGAAATTCTCAATCCCGCATATTTGGTAGCACTTGACGTGTAGAACCACCACCCGGAGTTTGGCTAAATAGCTTAGAGACGTCTCGTATAGGTCAAGTTGTAGGGCCCAGCTTAAATCGATACAGATAGCTCCTGTTGGATCCGAAACTTTATTCAAGTCTTGAAATGCTTGCGAAGGGACATTGCCTTTCGGCTTCTCCCGACGAAAAGTTAAAAAATTGCCTGCAGTTAGGACCATCAAGGGTTTGTCAACCCCTTTTCATTTTCAAGACGTCCCCGACGAGACGTAATAAAATGTCCGCGTTTTTTTTTTAATGACGATCGTTTTTTTTTTTTTTTTGAGTTATTCGCGACGGGACGACTCAATTTGGTGAAGAAATTGCGTCAACTCTTAATGAGAAAATGCTTCGCGTTAATCAGCAGTAAATTTTCAAAAAAATTGCGTTTAATTTCACTTTTTCGTTTCAAAAAGGTTTGATTTAGTTGAAGTTCAAAAGGATGTGAGTTGTCCGGATGAAGTCGCGTGAAAAACTGCGAAATCACCTTTTTTTGATATAGAAACTATTAAATTTGACCCCATTTTACGTCCTGAAATTTTTGCGGTTTCCTACTGACTTATCTCTCCCAAAGTTGTGAATTATATGTTCAATTTACAAACTTTCTTATCTCCAGAGTTTTTTCGCATCTGTAACGGTTTTCGAGCTCGCCGAGGAGGTATCAAGCAACGAATGTGATTATCGCGTTGGTTTTCGAATATTTGCAAATTGAGGAAAATTTGTGGCGTTTTCGATGTTGCCTAACCGGAAACGGTTGCAAATGGAGGAGACAGAGTTTTTTCGAACAAAATTTCAAAAAATATTTTGGAAAAAAGCAGTGGCTCACCACCGAAAAGTTTTTGGTCTAAAAGGCCTTGGGGGAATCCAGTTATGCGAGCCTAAAAATAGGTTGAGCTCCAAATTCAAATCCGTAAATAATCCGAGATCTCTAGGAGATAAAAACGAAGTCAAAATTGGAACTTTATCGCCTTACTGCCCAAAAGAAGATCGCTAGAAATGGTATAAATTCTCTCATTGCTATGGTTTATAGCGGAAATCTACAAAAGTTGACGGATATGGCAGTAAACATTCTGTAAGTTCATTGAGTTGTCGGAACGAATATCTCATAGACTCAAACCAGTTTGTTGACTATGGAAAATGCACATTAAAGGCCCCAAACACTGCAGCTTTTTTGAAAAATTGCGATAAAATGGCGAACGTGCACTCCTTTAATCTACTCCGAAGGACTTAATTTGAAGGTTGTCGACTAACAATTGACTCATTAGCCATAAGGTAACATCGAAACTATTCGTGCTATCATTAGGCCAAAGAAAGCCTTCCTTCATCAAAAGCTCTCCTTAAGCTCCACCTCCTATTAAAAGGCATTGTCCTCTGCTTTAACAGCTTTATTTCAAGCCATTCTGATGGGATTATGCAGTTTCTCCTTGTAGGCAACAGCCGTTTTCCACCTGAAATACCTGCTACATCTTTAAGCCTTATGAAATTCAATAAGTTGGCTTACATGACAATTTTCGATATAAAGAAAGCTGAAAGAAAAATAAAGGCTAAGCAAGGATGGGGGTGAACTCGGATATTCTTTTAGTGTTTTCCTTTGTGTTTAGAATTCGTCATGTGCCCTCTTGGCTTTTATAAAATAGGATTTTTCGCAACGAGGCATTACGGAAATGCATTCTAGAGACTTGCTGCTTTGCGAGTCATTTCAGGTTCATATTTCTTTTTTCTTTTTTTTTCTTTTTTTTTTTTCTTTGTTTGAAATTGGTTTTCTCGGCAGAAAAGAAATTATTAGCTAATTCCTAACCCCGTTTGGAAATTGAGAAATTTTTCATACAAAACCCTATCGATGTTCACGTCAATTTAGCCATAAATGCCGGCATCAATCGCCAACTTTAAGTTTCTGAAATTCAATCTGCTAGCTTAAAATAAATCCCGTCAAAGTGTGGCGGAAACGCGAGAAGGGCCAATTTCAACCGAAGAATTTTAGGTGAGAAAAACAAAGAATGGAGTAAAACTATTGACGAACTGGAGCAGAAACCGCACACCATGGGCAGGACCCTAAAGTGGCTCCGATTTGGGAAATTTTCAATATCAAAATTTCCATACTTCTTCGAAATAATCTAAAGTAACCATTTTTGTAGAGGATGAAGTGCATGCTTGAAGTACTAACCAGAGCCCTTTGATGTTGTCGGTGGTATTCTACCTCCGAGTGTGCGGATTAGCCCTAAGTAAGCTTATCAGCCATATAAGGTATATCTTATCCAAGAGCTTTGGTAGATGACTGCGACAGACATTTAAAATTTTCTGAGAAAATGACGAGATGGTGTGACGAAAATAACGGGTTTTCACTTAACATATTCTTTTCGGAGGAAGCTAATTGTCATTTAAATGGAATAGTTCACTGGTTAGCAGGCGCAATTACTGCTCCTGGATTCAGCAACGTCCATACTGGATATGCGATGCTCATACACAGCGCACTCGGAAAGTAAATATACCGGTTGGTATCATTAACCACCGAATCTTACAGTCGTGCCTTTTTGAAGAAAACCTTGTAGCTGAACAAGGCTCGTAGCTGAACGCTACTTAGATATTTTAATTTTTAAAATTGTGCTTGCGTTGGCTATTCCCAACGAAGTAGATCCAGATATACCACTGGCTCAATTTCGATTCACCGAAACGGTGCTTCCCCATTTTTGATGTTAATGTCAGAGGATATCTTGATGAAATGTTTGCGGATCGCTGAATTGGATAACGTGACACAGTTGAATGGCCACCCAGATTCTCAGACTTAACACTAATAGATTACTTTTTTTCAGAATATATGAAGACTGAAGTTTATCGAAATATGCCGGCTAATATTGAAAATCTAAAAACCAAAATTAGAGTGGATTCAAGTAACGTGCAAGCCTTGTCTTCCAAGTCCGTACCTAACCCGAACTAACCTTTTTTTACTTTTTTATAGAAGTAGCTTTTTTACCCAAAACAGTTCGTTGGTAGTAAAATTTTAGTCGGTGTGGGAATGTGGGACTGACGCACACATGCGCACTGCTCACTAACACAGTAAAACCTATTTTCTGTCTTAACCCGAGATATCCTTCTTGGGACCGCCAGATTAGCATTATCTCGAGGGGAGGTTAATTTAATGTTTCGCCTCCTTACTTGTTCTGAGTCCCTTAATGTATTTATTTGCTTCAATTTAAACCTTCAAACTAGCCTACACTAGCTCGAATTGTTGCGGTAAACCACGGAAAGTACCGATGATACTTTCAGGCGGTGAAGGTCATGAGAACAAAGATACTCAGAACCGTGATATAAAGACAAGAATTGGTTATATCCAGATTGCGGAGATTCCTCTGCCAACGCCAGTTAAATAACAAAAAGGGCGGCGTTCTCAAAAGCCGGTTAAATCCACATTCCACACATTTCACTCTCAAGTTTTTGAAGCCGGTTAAAGGGGAAATTCCTAAATAAATTGGTCAGTGGGTCACTGCAAGTTAGACAGAGTACGAAAATGTTGAGATGACAACGGACGTAGAACGTCGATGACAGTGACAATGACAGCAATACATATATATCCTACCTCGTCTCCGGTTGCCAGGTCGTGTGACTCAGAGAGAGAGACGAAATGTTTGGAATCTTTTTTCTAGATGTTTTTCTTTTGTTTACTTCATCATAACCTCAGAAATATATGCTTTGGTTTTAGCTAGTAGATTATCGTTGTTGCGTTACTTGTCTCCTCTGGTTTCGAAGAAAGGGCACCGTTCTTTCCGACCGCGAGCAAGCACTTTCAGAGCCAGATCCAGAATAATGTAATTACCGAACCAAATTTTATTGTTGTCTCGCTAATAACGGTTCACATTCTGAGCACTTAATAAAATGAATTATTTGATTTCAATAAGCTATTTGCACTAGTATACGTTTTTCCTTTTAACTTCCGATTCCATTAAACGATTTCACTTTTCCGGGTACAGTTACATAGTAAACTAAGTCCTGCTTGTGAGGATTTGCAGCTCGATGGGGGCGCCATTTGAAATACGAAATTAAGGGTAGCTGGAGGAGCCTGATACAATTTTCTCTAATGTCAAAGTAACCGTCCCCCTAAATATCCAAATGGGCGGTTTTTTTGTAATTTTTCTAAAATTTTCTTCCCAATCAAGAGATATTTCCAGTGGTTCGTTTCGAAATAAACGCCGTGTATGAAAGTTTTGACTGGGTAATCATGACGTATGTTTCTTACGGGAGAATCTTGTGCGTTTCTACATGTTTTTGCAAATAACTGGAAAATGTAGCAAATGTTGAAATGATACAAGAGGACGAACAACTTTCTAAATTCAACAATATTAATGTAAGATGTAAACTGTTGTATAAAGGTTGATTGTTCTCCTCGCCCTGTATTTTCTATAAAGAATTGGCGAAGGCTCAAAACGCTTGAATTGAATATTATTTTGCTAACAAAATGCAATCTTCATAGCAAAATATTTGATTGCGTACCTTTTTTGGTGTCTTTTATATTTTTGATTTAATGAGCTTTTGTATGTAACATTCAAGCTTTCTCATTTAAAATTAAAAAAAAAATCATTTATTTCCGGTTTAACCGTAACATCCGCCATTTTGAACATATTTTGCTCAATAACCTCATGACATCCTGCAACACTGTGAGAAACGCCCTGTAAAACAATATACACGGTGTCTCTAAAAGGTCTGTACAAATTTCTGCCACGTGCCACGGGAACATAACGATTTAACCCAATTTACGTTAGTCCAAAAATCGACGATTTTCAAAATACAGGACGTCAAAGTGAAAATGAAAAAAATCATAATAATTTCGTTTCTAATGGTACTATCTGATCAAATGTCGCATCGAAGGGTTATTAGGAACGAGAAATCACAACCCGCTTCCATTTCCAATGCATATTGTAGAGGACGTTGCCGGCGCTAGGCGAGCTCTCTTTAAAGGGGCATAACTTTTTTATCACCCGGTATAAAAATTATTTATGTCTAAATTTGTGTTTTCCTACATGTTCTATCGAAAAAAGTTCGTCGCATGTGTTGGAAAATAACTTTAAAGCTCATATTTATTCGCGCAGTTGAAACGAAAAAAAAATAAAAATATTCAATTTTTATTATTTTTTAAATATTCATGTTTTCATTTGAGTACGCCAATTTTTATTATTTACTTTGTCGTATTGTACGAGTGCCCTTTAAAGTTATTTTTCGTGACGTGCACCAAACTTTAAATTTCAAATAACTCAAGTTGCAATGCCCGTAAATATTTGTGCCAAGATAGGTTTTCTTCACAAAACAAATAGGAAAACACCAATTTAGTCATAAACAAATTTTATACTGAATGTTAAACAAGTTATGCCCCTTTAAATGGGGCTCGCCTAGCGCTGACGGCGCCCTTTACAATGTCCATTGAAAATGTAAATAGATTCTGATTTCTCGCCCCCGAAACCCCCTCCCGACGCGCCATTTTGTTTACAAAGTACCATTACAAACGAAGTAATTAATTTTTTTCCGTTTTCTAATTTTCTCTTCGTCCTCCGGTATTTTTGAAATCCTCCACTTTTGGACTAAGGTAGGTTGGCTTAAATCGTAACGTTTTTTCCTCAGGAATCTGTGGATATACGTTGTACAGACCTTGTAGAGACATGTATGTATATTGGTCTAAATACAAGTCTGTTTCTACATCAGTTTTGCCCGACATACTTTTGGCCCCATAGAAAGTGGTTTCGTTATCCTCTGCGCCAAGTTTGCCCTGATAGGAGTACAATCTGAGTAAAAAACATTTTATCTCGACAACCCTTTCATCATCCCTAATCTTGATAAGCAAACTAGGTCAAGTACACCCTCGAAATTTATACCAAAGTTGACGTCAATGGCCTGATTAATTACACGCCTATTTTGCATAATAAATTAATTCCGATGTCTCCAAAAAACTGCCGCTATTTCTCCCGTTTCGAGAGGTCGAATTGTTTCGAGAGCAAGTTCCTTGGAAAGGGATGGAAATAAATTCCCCTGGAAAAAACGGTTTGTTTTGTGGTAGAACCGACATTTTATTTTTCCTTATCTGTCAAAACTGATGTCCTTTACTGTCGCCTGGAGGATAAAGTCCTTTCTACGGTAATGGCCATCTAAAAAAAAAAAAAAAAAGACCAATTTTTAAGAACGAGGATTTAGCCAATCCGTTTTTGACCTACTTTTTCTGTGAGTGGTGACCAGAGATAGTATATTTGTGCTTTAGCTGCCGTTTGAATTATTGTTTAGTGTTAAAAATTTACGAAATTCACCCCGATTAGGCCATTTGACGTAGGAAAAAAGCTCCAACAGTCGCCCTTTTTCCTTAAGCTCGTATTCTATGCAATTACGAAGGGTAATATAATCATCGTTTGAACTCGTCAGCAAAAATGAGCTCTCACTTCTGCACAATTTGGACCAAATTTCCTGCCATGATCGCCGAAAACTGTGTCAACTTATTGCGATTACTGGGAGTCTCTTTTAAAATTTGCAGTGTGAGTTACCGCAAATTGCGTTTTCTCTTTTGCATATGGTAATTTCTCGGTTGAAACCCTGCACAATGAAAACTTATTATTGCTTTTCATAGGTCGTTTTTACGGATAATTAGCTTTTTTCGCAGTGTCGAACAATTTTTCCATGAAAATCATAAAAAAAAAATAACAAGTGTCGTTACATTTAATGCATATGGGGCGTTATTTCAGTACATGGTCAAACTTCACGGGATGATCCTTTTAGGAATTCTAAGACGAAAAGGTTACACATACATAGGGCCGACAATATATCGCTTTCACGATACAGGGCGTCAAATTAAAAAAAAAAAAAAATTGTACAAATTTTAATAATCCTTTAGTCGACTTTGTTGAAATTTAGCAGTGCTATGGTTATTAGTGTCATTTGTGCGTCACTGCATTTTTTCGAAACTTTTGTATTTTTTCACATTAAGCACAGTCGTGGCCACCCAGGCCACCGGATTTGAACCCATTAGACTTTTCCTCTTAGGGGCCTGCAAAGTTCTTCGTTTATAGAACTCCGGTCAACACTGAAAAAGAATGAATCTAACAGCTGTGGGATTCATGTAATCAAATAAGATACGCCGGGAACATTTCCACGTGTTCAGTAAGGGATGTTAAGCCGAACTAATGTTTGCACCGAAGCTAAATGACATTTTAAACAACTGTTGTACGTTTCATGTTAATTAATCGCATATGTTTTAACTAAAAAATTGCATAACACTTGTTTAAATGTAATTTTAATAAAGTGTTTTTCTTCTTTACTTTTTTTTTTAATTTCCGTCGTTACCCCTGTGCATGCCACTGGCACAAGGAGACAAAGAATTTATAGCCTGAAAGATTCCTCAATGTTATATTAAAAACTTTCAAAAAGTTTCAACGTCGTATTAGTTTGCACCCTCTCGTAATCTAGCAGTTTTTTACATGTAACGATAAAAAAAAAAAACTTTAACACCCTGTATCTTGACAACGAATCATTACCGGACCTACATTTACATAAAATGCTCCATTTAGAACCACGCAAAGGATCGCCCCTTGATGTGTGGCCCCGCACTTAAACAACACCCTGTACATTTAAATTTATTCCTTCTGCGTACAAAATAATTTAAAACAGCCATAAAAGTTTAATTTAGATGAGCACGTTATATGTGATATTTTAATATAAACCGAGGACTGAGAAATTGGAACAAATTCAATGAAATTTGTATAGAGCGAAAAAGAATTAGTATTTTATTGGACGAGCCTGTAATGAAAGTCATTATCCCCGATGGAGAACTTTGTGCCAAGAGCGAATCATATAGCGTAATTCCCCTGAAGGGATAGTTTTCATTACGTGATAGCAGAATACCGTACAAAATCCACGAATAAAATGTATTTTCCGCGAGTTAGCTAAAAATCGCATTTAACTAATTTTGTTAGAAGCACCAATTTTTACATAAACGATACATAAGCAGTAAATAAACGGGTCTTAATTAAACCAGCTTTTCTTTGTTTTTCAAGGATATTTTTACCGCCTGATTTGTATCTGGGGCTTCGTTGATTTACACATAATTTGTATTGTAAACAATTTTAATTAATTAATAATAAAATCTACGTAATTGATGTTTCGCGCAATCGCTCACCATTGCCGCGTCGTTAAGTACTGATAAGTGTTCAGATGGACAAATAAGGTGACAGTTTTTGAAGTTAATACCGATGGTTAAACGAGTCTTATTCCATAACTTAATTAACGACTGCAATCAATAACAACACTGTGGTAAGGGCAGTTCTACAAATACAGAACCAGATACAGTTCAGATTTATGCCATTTCCTTTCTATTCCTTTGAAGTTCTATTTTCAGTACATAGAAGTTATATATTTCTTCATTGAGTTCATGAATACATAATTATGTTATCATTCACGCTAAAGAATGACATTATCAATTGCAAAACACAGCGCCCAGTGTAGTGTTTTTTACAGTGCACACTACTATGGACCAAAGACCAGGGTATTAAATACTAAATCGATTATGACGCATGCGCAATAAAAATTCATTATTTAGTATGCAGGAAACGGGTCTTCCCCAATTTGTTACTAACAATTGATATATTTATATTGCAAAAGAGGACGTCATGTCGTGTCTGCGGTTCGTCAGAATTTGTGCATTTCACAATCAAATTTGACGTGTCCAATAGATTCTTTTTGTTTTCTCCTTCTAGATTAAACCAAATTTTTTTGAGATTTAAGCATTGAAATTTATTTGAGCATGGCTTGAACGATCACGCCGCTTACCCTGAACCGTCTTCAAGGCTCAGCAGAAAACTAGTTTGGCTCCATTTCGCTTAATAACTTTGCACGATTTATGTAAAATAATATCTAATTAATATGAAATTAAAAAAAAAAACGCTCATTAGGCGGTAAAGGAACTGGAAATTAAGCAAAATAACTGCAACATGTAGGAAATTGGTTTCATGCCATTTAGTTGCAAACTCCCAAATTCACGGGCCAATGCTCATACATTTAAATTAAAATTATATTTCGTCTTTGAACAAAATATCTGACAATATAAAATGATCAAAATATCCGGCACGTGTCAAAGAACCGTTTATTTCCGATATACAGTGCGTGGAAAGTTAGTTTCTGAGGACGAGTTTTAATAGAAATTAATACATTTTTCAGTTTTTCATAACTTTCTCCACCCTTCGAGAAACCCCATGAGGAAATAAATAAATTCGTTTTTTGCACTTTGTGGCACAATTGACTAGCGAAAATGATAAATCTGAGTATCTTCAAGCAAAAAGTAAAAACAATTTCCAGCAAGTTTTCAAATTGGCGTTAACGAATAACTGTCAGGGGCACACTAAAGTAACTGTTTTAATTAATTTTAATCATGAAGTGCGCTTAATCATTGTGATAATATTTATAAAAAAGTTACACCATTTAAACTTTCCTGAAATAAAAGTTTTTTCGTCGAAACTTTTCAGAACAATAACAGTGAGTTTCTAGCAATATTCGAAGCTTCATGCAAAAATCACTCCTGGCTTACCTCTTGAGATAAAATAATTCAGTTGGGGTAAAACAATTAAGGTAAAGCACCCATTGAAAACATAATAAATCCATCAGTAACTCCAACTAGATTTGACGTTCCTCGATACAACTCGTCACGACTTAAATCTGAATCCATTCGACTAAACAACACATGACTTCTCAGGACACGACGCAACTTCGACCTAAATCGCCTCGACCGAACGCGATGTGACCTGTCGGGACTCGACACGACTTCGACCTAAATCGCCTCGACTGAACGCGATGTGACCTGTCGAGACTCGACACGACTTCGATTTGAATTCTCTCAACCAGATACCATGTGATTTCTCACGACTCAACGCAACTGGGGCTAAAACCGATTTGACTAGACATCGTGTGACTCCGCACGACTCGCTGCGACTTGGTCAAGATTTTAACTGGGCTCGACTGGATTTCGATCCGACGGAGCTAATATCGACTTTTTGATTATCTGCGAGGAAAATCTAAATGAGCCTGTCGTTCTGTCGCGTCCTGGATGAGACACCCTGTAGAAAATTCGTTAATTTATAATTTTTCTTTACGCGTTACCGAAATTTTAATTATAATCCATCATCGGGAATTTGTTCTTCTGGTTATTTGATAGGAAATCTGAGCCTAATTGGAAGAGCGATAATTTTCTCTTGCTAGTAGTCGATGTTTTGTAATACTTTAATTAATAAAACCGTTAATTACGCTTCTTGCCTCGCAATTAAATTCGAAACCTTCCGACGGCCATTTACTTGAATAACGGGCGACTTACCTTGCAGCAGGGGGTAAATGATGACAAACATCCAACACTGATAATAGATAACAGATGAATTAGTCCCGGACATGCTTCTGATATTTCATCTCCTTCTTGAGATTTTTCGCTTTATTTCCAGAACTGGAACGTTACTTACTGCGATTCTAGTTCAGAATTCTCCCCCGAACTACGTTCGTAAATCTTAAACTCGAATAATTTAAAAACCTGCTGACCTATTTGAAAATCTTCCATAGTAACTTTCGTTCTGGGTCCATGGAATACAAAGAGCGGAGATAAATTAAACAAGCTTCGAGGTAATATTTCCTGCTATGTTACTAGCCAGCCCTGTCGATCTATAATTATTCACTGAATTCCTGTACACCTACCAATTACAAATGACTCATTTCAGCATGAAAACCTGTTAAGCTTAAGCAGCTTTACGCGAAACGAGGCGGTAGAAATGTTAGCGCGCTTACACTTTTCGTATCGTAATTCTAATGGCCGAAAAGGCGAATGCGTAATAAATACCTTGTTTATACAGCGATAAAATTATGCCTTCCTGTCGGGCACAAAAGGAGAATGCAATACAATAAATCATGCTTTGTTACTCGAGAAACCCTTTTAAAATTACCGCGGGCTCAATTCTGCCTAACAAAATAGCCCGCCTGAAAACTCTTAAAGGAAAAACGAGTCCAGAACACGCAACTTCAATACCATCCATGTAGAAGTGGAAAGTTCTGCTAAGTGCCCTTTTGTAAGAATCTTTTGCGTGCAAGTGATGTCGGGAGCATATATTTTTCGATTTTCCACGTTGGATTTCTGACGGACTCTGTTTTGTGAGATATCGCAGCAGCAATTCGGCTCGTCGCCAATAAAGATAAAAAAAGAGAATAAAACCTCTGAACATCTCTCATATCGAAGAAATTACGGAACGACTGACGTATGTGACGCAAATGACAGTGACAGTCGACACCCATGACAGGCAAAAAACATAATTATATTCCGTGTTGGATTTTTGACTGACTCTCCTCTGTGAAATGTTGCAGCAGCAACAGTTTGGCCTGTCGCTAATAAAGACCTACATATATCCCTAAAACATCTTTCATGTCGAAGAAATTACGGAATGACTGACGTATGTGACGCAAATGACAGTGACAGTCGACACCCACGACAGGCAAAAAACATAATTATATTCCGTGTTGGATTTTTGACTGATCGCCCCCCCCCCCGTGGAATATTGCAGAAGCAATTTGGCTTCTCTACGATGAACACGTACGAGATGTAATCTCTAAGGCATCTGTCATATTGAATTTGTTCGGGTATTCTTTAATTTCCCTGCGAACTTCAATAATGACCGAATGAGTGGCGTATTTGACGTAATTGCCAGCGAGAGAACTTGACTGAAAATTTACCGAACGATTGCACGGAGAAATGAAATATTTTCCATTGTTTCAAATGAAATAAGAAGTGCCGGGTAATGAGACCGATTTCTTCATTATGTAAATATTTTATCTCGGACTTTTGAGTGATCTTCCCTTGATGAATATCGTGAAAGTAATTTGGCTTATCTCTGATAAAAAAGTGCCTATATCTCCAAAACGTCTGAGGAGGCGAAGATAAAAGCACGGGTAATAAATAACACATCCGTAAAGGATTCTTATTATCCCATTTTCTCTGGGGCAATTTCTTGTAAAATATCTATCTCTCGTGGGACATTTATTTCATTGGGTTTACTAACGTGGACGTATTATTTTAGCTGTTTTGATGGTGGTGAGATACTATCCTTTTGAGGAGATCAAAAAATATTCATCTTTGAGAGCAGCAGCTCTCGGGAAGATAAATATGAGGAGTTCGCTTCGCCCGTCTAAAAACGCGATAGAGAAAAGAACTTCCCGCCCCCACGTAACTTTGTAAGCGCAGTTTTAAGCGGCCAAATGATTCACATAAAACCGCGAATCCGCAATTTTGTTAACAAGAGATTTACTATTTCACTCATAAAATATTTTAATATCCGGTTAGAATTATATAGGGCCGCTAGGTTCAAAGTAATAAAAGCCCTTTTCCGTAATCGTAATTCAAGTTTCGCAGTGATATAGCCGCAAATGGGCATTTAACGCAGGAATGGGGTTGTTTCGTGAGCGCTCAATAACAATGAGAATTGCTTTTTACTGCTAAGTTGATTATCAATTCAGATATTTCAAATAACGCCTTAATAGACGTGAGTTGGTTTGAGATTATTTAGGTCTGGGCATTCAGACTTTCACGACTAGATTTGTATGCACAACAGAACTTTTATCATAAAGCTTCTGAATGATATTTCAGCGAATATATCTTTTGGAGCTTTGTCCATGGCGGAAGAAAGATCGATCCGAGCAAGCGAACTTCCAGAGTCTGCCACCCTGCGAATGGTTCGTCAATAATTTATAAGAACCTTTCTCATTTGGACATTAAAAACACTGCATTAGGTCTGGTGCATATGGGGTCTTGGACAATTTTACTGCACCGCTGAGTCTGCAATCTAGAGGAAATAACAGTTACTGTCCCTTGACACATTACCTCCCATTTCTTGTCTTTTATTAGATTGAATGGGTCGGCAGGCACGATAACCTGTAATGGCCTACTCAATAGATGTTCCTTACGCTTTAGTTTGGCTGTAGACATGAAAACG
This sequence comes from Euwallacea fornicatus, assembly GCF_040115645.1. Taxonomy (NCBI): domain Eukaryota; kingdom Metazoa; phylum Arthropoda; class Insecta; order Coleoptera; family Curculionidae; genus Euwallacea; species Euwallacea fornicatus. The sequence goes on from NC_089553.1 coordinate 4,325,008, forward strand.
AGTGCAGTAATGGTTTTTCCCGTGGACATGCGGTAAAGTGGCTTGACTGCACGCTCTGCGAGGCGAATTTACCGCATACGTACGGTGAAAAGTTTTATCGCACGCGCGAGAAGGTGGCATGCACCACTATAAACATGTTTAGTGCTATTTGATATTTTAATGCCCGCAATCAAACTTTTTGTCGTGGCCATCACCGCAGAAAACGATCAAATTGAACAAATATGCAATAGAAGGAAACAATATATTATTCAATCAGTTACGAAAATAGAAATTTGTCACTGAGAGAAGAATTTCGACTGTGTGATATCACATTGCCGGCTGTCAGTTTCGCTCGTTCGATCAATTCTCGAAATGCAGAAAATAATTTTCGACTCGGAAAACACCTTCTACGACCATTTGTGATTTCAACAATAATAAAATTATTTAATAATTTAACAATTATTAGCATGTCCCACCCTACGCCTGCGCCGTGGTTCGAAAGTATTAAGTTTTATCATGAGCAGACAAGTCGGCACAACACAACGCAGCACGGCAACTTTCAATTCTATTGCTAAATAATTACAACACTACTGTATTGTTGTCCAACTCTACCCTAATAATGACAGTACGAGCGACACATGACAGCGACAGTTGACACTTTTGACATATAAAACGAATCTGACCGCTGATCTCCTCCATCGAACGTGCCAACAAGACCTCATATAAACCCTATCGCTTCCATCACTCTCTGTTCGGGAAACTCGCAGTTGCCCTCTTTAAAAAAGTTTTTTGATGCTAACCCGCAAAAGTAAGATTACTTTTGCAGGTCAGCGCTCAATTCTGTTCACTGTTCGGCGGAACAGCTGGGCCGCATAAATAAAAATGTTTAGGGGTAAACATACCAAAATTTCCATTTTGCTGCAACGCTGTTGGAGGTTAAAGATAAAATAGTGGAAAATTACACTTGCTAATTCTGGAAACTTCTGCAGCTGAATGGAATAATTATTAATGGAAAAGGGCTCAAGTACGTGAAGATGTAAAACTGCTTTCTGCTGTCACTGCTTCCTTGTTAGAAAGGTGGTTTAAAGCAAAATGCTATATTTATTGCTGTCAGCTTTCCCTGGTGACAACCCGATAATAAATTGTCCTGCACTGGTTTCCAGAATAATTGAGTCAATAGTTTTTGTTTATGCTCTGGAAATGAATCATGGGAGACTTGCAGTGCGAAATTTTTCCACAGCAATTAGCTTACGTACATTCGACGTAGCAACCTAGCGACGGCGACTTGCAATGTATTTTCTATCTCATGCTGAAATTGTGTTGTTTTTCAATTAGCGAATTTATGTATCTGCGAAAACATATTCCTGGCTAAAATTGGAAGTGCGAATATTGCTTTCCCACTTCTTCAACTCAAGTTGGCAGCTTTCCTATAACTGTGGTTTAATAGTGTAGTTATTGCTATATTTAGAGGCAAATTAGTAAGCCGCTGCTATACTAGGGAATTCCACAAGGCTCGTGCAACGGGGGTCGAACTTGGTTGCCATGGAAACTACCTCCTGTTAAGTTTAGCAAAGCGTTAACAATTCGGCCCTTAGCCGTAACTTCAATGGGAACGGCTCTGAAGAATAAACGATCGGTTAAAGATAAAATTCTTTCTCTCCTTAACTACTTCTCACCCCTATTAGCAAATTCTATGCTTGGTTCGCCTTCAGGAGCTGGCGGAATCGGCATATGGAAAATTACAAAATTAATTTATTTTCGAAGTTTGTATCTTTGTTTTGTGGAAAAACATGACATTGTAAAAATAACTTGATAACTGGGAGAAAAAAATGAACAAATGCGATCATAATTACCAAAAATTCACAGTTTTTGAGCGAACCGAAAGGACTATTAACTGCGCAGGTGATAGATGCATCAGCGCACCTGTACATCATCAAATTGCGTACTATTTATTTCGATTCATTGTTTTGTTTTTTTTTTAACGTCGAATTTTTCCCACAAAATCAAAATTCAAACTCTAAAAATGCACTAAACTCTCAATTTTCCATATACGGATTTTGTCCGCTCCCAAAGGCGGACCCTGTATAGCGAACGCTGCTGCTGCACATCCGACTTGACTTGAAGCTGTTGGCTACGTCACAGGCAAACGTGCCTTTCAGATCCCTATAGCTCACGTATTCACGGCTTTAAGTAGTCATTTACAAGAGGAAACGTTTTGTCGCGTTTCTAGCCCGGACTAATGTATAATATATCGCCTTTGACCCTGTTCACTTTCAGAGATGATGCTAAATAGTGAACTTGTATCGAACATTGGAGGCATTTAAGTCATGCCGTAAAAGACCTAAAAAGGTTTTATTTTCAGGTATTTTGGCGTTTTTCCAATTCTACAAATATTAACGAAATAATAAAATTTCAGTTGTCCGCAATTGCAAAGATTCCCTAGAGCTTTATCGACCTTTACCATACGTGTCTAAAAGTTTTCGGATTTTGCTGTTCAGGGCTCAACAGAGTTGTTTATTGTTTTAATTTAGCGCATGATTTAAAACTTCGCGAAGGCTTAAATTGCCCTTTTAGAAGCCGAAATTTTCAACACTCATTTTGCTGTGCGGATGCAACAACTCTTTCGAATCTTTTCAACACATAAAATTTTCCAGGACATTTCCAAGATTGAGTAGTTGCTAGATTTTCAATGGAAAACATAAATATCGTTCCCAATGCCATTCTAATTTAGGGCTCCAGAGCCAATTCTACAGGGTATTTGAGAAAAGTCCCGTTTCTAGCTGCAGCAACCTTAAACCGAATGCTGACCCAATTTGTTCTTTCCTAGGGGGTCCATTAAGATTAAGGCCATTTTGTGTTTTGCCGTTGCAATTAGGGCTCAATTCTACAGGGCGTTCCAGAAAATGTTCGATTACTGGCTAAATTTTCTAGACGTTGAGAGCGAAAACTAGCGGGATTCATCAATACGAGTGTAAGTTTTAGTAGCACGACAGCAGCGGGCATCTCTGGAAAATCGGCCTTCTGTGTCTATTTTAGTTACTGCACGACCCCTCTTAATGGTAGATTTAGTAAAATAGGAAGAGTATCTGAACGTAAATTTGGCATCGTGACCGTCGCAACATCTCGATTTTATGGATACAGAGTAAATTGTAAAGTAAGAGTTTAACCGCTGGCGAATATGCTTAAGCTCAGAGCCTACGTAAGCAAAGAAAGGAGCCAATCCGACACTGCGTCGACAATACGGAAACCTCAAAATGCAAATTTTGTTTAGAGACGTGGAAACAGGAACGAATAATATTAGATAGAATCGAGACATAAAACCGTCAATTGCTGACCGATACATCGCTAAAATCAGCGAATCTCACGTTGTACCATTTTCTCTTCCGATAGACAATGATTTATTTACATACAAGGGTGTATACAGAAAGAATTGTCCAGGATTTTTAGCTGAGGTGGAGACTTCAGTGATGGATTGGCCTGCTCGAAGCACAGACCTTAACCCCTTAGAGCATTCGTGCGATCAAATGAGATGAAAAGTGAGGGATTTAAACCGACCTGCTCAGACCCTGGCAATTAATCACGTTCCAGATGATATGGGAAGGAATAAACCAGGATAATATCCAAAATCTGGTATTGAGTATGCCAAGCCTGTGTTAGTCAGTTATAAATGCTACAAGTGGAACCACAAATTTGCAGTCGTTTTGTTATCGCGGTTTATTATTGTTCATTGTGATTATTTATTGATGATGCGTTTAATGTATTAATCAAGCAGTTTACACGTCACGTTGTATATTCATTTAGCCACGCTGATTGTTTGAACGAGTTAAAGACGGAACATTCTCATAAACGCACGAGTACGAAAGGACCTCATAGAGCAACCGCCAGACAGATACAGAAGCATTATTTTCAACTCCAGCCATAATTCTTTCTTAATGGCGATTTCGATATGGCCCCAAATTAAGGGGGTTGCCCGGTAAGGTCATTGATTTCTTTAGTATCGTTTACATCTACCCTGTATTATGGAGTAAGCCTAAGTCTGGCTCGAATCGTAAATTTGGACTCACGGGGCCTTATTACATTCGCATTTTAATACGCTATTTTTAGAATTAAAGTAGAACGTACACGTTGATTGTCTGTTTAATTTGCACACCTAACAACATGTACTTTTTTACAGGAAGACAGCCCGTGGCAAGTGCACCTGGCTGCAACTGGACGTGAGTTGGTCCAGGCTCTTCGAGGACTGCTCCTGCATGCCCACTGGCACACATTCACCATCCTGGCAGACCCAGCTTCAGCTACGTCTTTACGCAGTGGTGAGCTATGGCAAGTTTTGGCAGCTGCCCCCTTGAGGCCTACGTTAATATCGCTGCCTAGTCCTCTACGGGCACAGAGTTTGTTTAGGTGAGTCGCACACATCCTCCGTTTCATCATCTCTTTAATTAGGTTATTAATTAATTCAAGGATTAACCAAATAATGTATGCGCCGTTTGCTTTGTCCAGGAATTGATGATAACCTAACAGATCTCACGTACTTTCCTTTCGCCTTTCTTCATTACCTTCATTAATTTTTTTTTCTAAATAGGGCTCATCAGTATTTAATCAAGTTGCTTTAATCCTCTTTTCAAAGTAGTTTCATCATCCGTTAATGCCGTTGCAACTTTGAGTAAATGTATTTGAAATGAATAAAATTTTCTCCAGTAATTTGCCCTTTTCCCGGTTCGGGGAAATTTCGATGGTTTAGTTTTAAAACTTGAGCTAAATAATCTTTCGTTTGGAATTGAGGTGCGTCAGTTAATTTATCTTTAATTCGCCTGTATAGCGATGGATTCACGAAAAACCGATATCAATTATTTACCGTTTATACGGGGTATCGGAAAATAACGTTGACATATTTTGACAGGTAATTCCATGGATTAAAACAAAAAAAAAGCTCTCATAAACATACCCCAAAAATTCGCACTTAAAGGGACGGCCCCCCTCCCCCACCTCCACAGGAGAACTCCGAAGCCGGTGTTTTCACAATGCTTTGAGTTGAAGTTATGAAATTCGGTATACTGCAGTGAGTTGAAGTGGTGAAGCTTGTTTTTGATATGTTCATAAGATTTTTTTTACATATTCTAATTGCCAGAGTCACCTCCCAAAACGTTTTAACGTTACTGCCGGGCACCCTGTACACAGTGGGGCTATACCAACCGTGTACGTGATTCGACCCTGAATCTGGAAACTGCCCAAAATCGACAGATGTTTCATTCGATTATTGGCCACTATTCCCGTTTTATCGAACCTGTGAACTACCGCAGGAGCTCATTTAAAAGAGAAATGTTTGGACTTTTCCCGATCGCCGTGTGAACTCGCTCTAACGATGAAGGCCGGAGTAGTGGTGAAGGAACTCCTAAACATATAAATTTAGTTAAATTTCGCTTTCCCATTTGAACTCTACAGGTTGAAGGAAAAAACCCGGAAAAACGAGAGACCTCGGGGAGCTTTAGAACCGAATAACAGAGCGTTGAAATACGCGGAACAGGGAAATTGCTGGAAGTTCCCAAATCTTGTGAAATTTTTACGCTTGCACATCCTGCTTATTATGAGCTCCCTTATTTGAAGCTCCTCGACAATTTGCATGTCGGCACCGGAAAGGGCCCATCCTGGATTATCTTTGTTGTCAACTTAGGGAAATCTCGGAAATTTATCTTCGAGACCACATTGTGACTTTCCCGTTAGGGATAAGATACATTGAGTCTCATAAAAACGTTTTGTGCTTCCTCTATTGAATGTCTATTTACTGCACTTGCTATAAAGCGTCCGGAAATTTCTTAAGTCCGAGGACACTCGCGCCTAGAAAACGACATTGTCGCGCGAGGTTGGCCTTGCGGCAACAAAGCACTAAAAAAGCGCGAAAACCTGAAATTTTAAATTTTTTCCCAGAAATTGTGACAAAGTTCTTTATTTGAGTTTTCTCCAAATTTTATGCAATTTTTCGAATGGGTGTGAGATGAAAACGGAAAAGACACATAAGCAAGCGTATGCACCTGGCACGAGCAAAGAGGGAAAGGAGAGACAATCAGAGAGCAAAAATTATTCTTTATAAAGGGACGGGAATTGTATATTTCGTTATTCCAACAAACACAGCGTGTCCCATGAGCAACAAGGGTAAGTGAATTAGTGGGGGAGGGAAAACAAGGTGAGAGCAAAATGCCTTTTCCGACTTAAATTAAAATTAGAAAAAAGTACTGAATTTTCCCACTAGTTGTCATGCAAAGGTAGTTGTTGTCTTCGCCGTTTTGACACGTCCTGTACACTTGCATAAGGTTCAGTCATTGCCTGCTACCTCAGCTGATTCTCAGTATAACTGGGAAATCCGGGCGCTGCGTGAACATTTCAGAGATATATAACTTCACGAGTACGCGACAATTTCCCCAAAAGAAACAATTTTCCCTTATCGAGGTCTATTCCAAAACCTCCCAATCCAATATCCCTAATCACACGGACCCAGCCAAATATTTCGTAAGGGATACAATCTGAAAATCTCAGTATAGGACTCCATTGCGCCGGAAATAACCATTTAACATCACCGTCTTTCCTATCGGAGAGTTTGATCCTGTTTAGTGCCCCCCTTTTACCACCCTTCTTAATCCGACTAAAGGACACGAAGACGAATTATAACAGGTAATTTTACCCGAGTGTACACCCCACCATTCCGGAATACAAATGATTACTTGTTCCTCCAACCCACTACTCCTTTCTGTTAAAAATATTTTTTCATCTGCCTTTTCGTACGGTCACCTCCGTGTAATAGTTAAATTGGATTGAACAAAAGATCTCATGGAGTTCTTTCCTCAAGCTTTCGGCAAAATCAATCTTGATAAGTTCCGGAACCTAAAAGGAATTGCCAAAAACTTTTTTAGGGTTGTCGTTTATCGTCACGTGCAACTCAGAAAAACGTCATAATGGATATTATTGAGAGGGTCCAAATAGTGCTTGGTTACCCTAAAAGCTGCCGTACCAGCATATAAAGATCATAAAATTTCTTTATAGGACTTTGTATTACAAAAATGCAGATGAGTGATATGGTGCTTAAACATTTTTCTCTCGACTAATTCCCTTTTTATGGGAGTTCTGATGACAGGGCTCTAATTAATGCCCTTCTAACCGGCCGGAAACTCCCATTTTTTCGCTATATTTCCAGCTTTTGTAAATTGGAACCGGGGTAAAAATATTTCGAGTCGTTGCGCTCGATTCATCTTCAGGCTAAAATAACCGTTCGCGAGGTTGTTAATGCTCCAATATCCGTCATTCCATTGCAGCAATACGAACAAACACTTTTTTGACAAGGAATTATATACAGAGTGTCTTATTTTATTCTGCCTTAATCTTGCAACGCCTATTCCTACTTCGAAAGCTCAGTAACATCGGCGCAGCAGATTTGCAAATGAGGTCTTTTGCAGTTGTCTATAAGCGATAATCAAACGGGGACATCTCTGGTCACCGTGCCGGCCAAGTAGATTTTTCTAAGATTGTCCGCACCGGCACCTTCTCGACTTCGCACAGTTTTGCCCTAATTTAATCGACCTCGTATCTCGTACGTTTGGCGAGACTTTCATGGTCCCAGAAATCAACTTCCTCATTTATTTATCCGGAAAATAATTCGGGGTAATCAAGAGCGAGGTCATGTTTATACTTTGCTTTGAACACCGATAAATCAATCAGTTTTATAAATTTTCCATTTTTATTTGTCCCACGGAAGGCCGATTAAACATTTAACCTGTTTACGTGTCAGTTAGCGCGGGTGATATATAATGACATTGGAAAATTGCCAATATGATTGAGTTCAAACTCGGAAATTTGTTTTTAATCGACACATAACTTGAACAGCACCTGGCAGTAAAATAAACAAAAATCAGTCGAGTTACTAAACTTAAAATCGGAAGTGTCACATTGAATTCATGATTTGCATACCTTGAAGGCTTCTTTACATTTTATTGACGTTTCTCTGCTCCCTCTCGTAGTGGAAATTTTATTGCATATATGAATTTTACGTACAGCTAAAGTATCTTGAGAAACAGATTTTTTGATTATGACTTGAGAATTTTTGTTGCAGCAGCATGCGAATTTCCTAAGCAAGTATGAATAAGTTTCAATTTAGGAACTCTGCAGTTGCTCGGAGAAGACGGGACTAAATCTTCCATAGCAAAAGACGAGAAAATATTGTCACAGTGATTAAGGCCAGGAGTTTCGCAATTCTCAGGATTGGATGGAAAGAATGAAAAAGGCGTCGCTCCTTTCCTGCTTTTCTCCGTCACGTGTTGTTTCCTCATCAAACTGAGGAAATTGATATTGCAATAATTTTTGATTAGAAAAATCGCAGAATGTGGTGCTGCACGTACAGGGCGTGAACGGGTTAAGGGACACGTTTTAAGGGCTGGTTTTGGACAATATTAAGAAAAGTTGGTGCGAAAATCGGTGTGCAAAGGCCCCCTTGGGGAGCTGCCGCCCCTCGAAGGTGGCCCCCCATGAAACGTGGAATGGGGCGCGGAACCAGGGGAGGAGCCACGTTTACTTAACATGTTCCTGTATTTTTTAACTTTCACCACGACTCGATGTGGGAATATGATTTTCTGTCTCAAATTACGTAGGAAACGCACTATTTATACGTTGTATTGTATAGAACGAACCGTTTTAAAAGGTGCCGCTTTAAGGGAAACATTGCAAGGTGAGAAGTTGAAATTGGGTAGTGATGCCCGGAAAAGCGGTTTTCAAGACACTAAAACTTTATGATACTGGGCATCAATGCTAGAACGCGAGTGTTGACGCAGAAATGGGAGAATTGATAGTTCCAAGATTGTTTCCCTAGTAATTACGAACGCATCACTGCGACCTTCATACTCACATAAAACATCAAAACGTCTCGTAAACAAAAAAAAATTAAAAAAAATGTAATTCGCTTGCGACGTATCGTTAAATTTCACCAAATATCTTAAAATTGGCAGATTCGCAGAAAAGAAGTTTTTAATAAGTCGAAATTCGAGGAACACCAGTTCTCGTGATTCCAACTACACGGGTAATCAAATTGAAACGTTCGGTGACTGTTGGTTTAGGCGTTTGCGTCTGTAAAATTGGCCTTCCAAATCATCCGATTTAACTACACTTGATTTTTACCTGCGGGGTGAGATGCATCGAATTTATGTCATACCAGCAAATCGGGAGAAGAAATTGTCGAAATTGCATTCGTAAGTTTGGTACAAATGGCACTCCAGAGGACCGCAAATCAGTCGTAAATGTGCGTGTTGTTTTTATATTACTCCTAAGCCACTAAATGAACACAGGAATATTCGAAACCTCAGTACCTACCGAATTGTTTGATCATTTGCCACCATCGTGGCGTTCCAAAACCACATTCGCCAAATAAACCAGAATAATCCAATATTTAGAGGCTATAAGTAAAACATCCTTTATTTGTGAAATATCACGGGTTAAGGATAAAGACGTGATAGATCGTTTTAAATGAAATCCAATTGCCTTCGGAGTAGTTGCCAATATATAGGTGCAAAAAGCCACTTTAGGCAAGTTTAGTGTCTGACCGTAAAATCATAAATTTTGAGCGACCGAGTAAAACCACGAGGAAGTCGGGTTAGGCAGAAGGAGAGGGACTTGCCCTTTTAAATTTTGTATTTCATTTATCGTAAACATCTAATTTACCATCGACCACGAATCGCCCTCCATATTTGTGTATTAGTACATATTTTCGCCCAAAGGTGGTGACAGGCGAGCAAAACAACCTTACGATGAGTAATTGCAATTCTTAAAATGCTTACTTTTCCAGGGATTGCTTATGATCAATCAGCAATCCCATGCAAGTCTAATTGTTGAATAGATTACGATACCAAACTAGTTAAATTTTGTCCCTTTTCCTAACATCCACATTAAGTATCCACTTACTGCCTACAACTTTATCCTTTCCACTAGGAAGCCTGAAGTGCCCACATCATTATTTTCTTGCATAGTTACGCCAATTGCACCCTTAACTAGGTTTTAGGGTTAATATATGGCCTACATACCGCAAATTACCGTGACTTAAAGTGGAGACAGATTGCTTTTATCCACACTTGCGACGTTCTAATTTAACTGGGGCTAAGACAAGGGGGTTGCAAAGAGACAAAGTTTTCAGGGTGCTAATGAAATTTATTTCCAACTTTAATTCGAAGCATCGATCCGTCTCTCTTGAATCCATGCTTAGTTTCTTGGCGCCGAGACTTAGTGCAAAAACATGTCAAAAAGTGACGAGTTAATTTATACATTAGTCGTTTTGTTCCAGGAAACTGGCGGATATATCCAGATCGACCAGGGGCGTGGTGGTTTTGTGCAGCGACAGCAAAAGCGCGATTCGAATCCTGGACGACGCAAAGCGCCTCAATATGATGGACGGCCATTTTGTCTGGATATGGATTGACACCGAGGGATCGATTAATATTAGAAACGCGTCTGATGATGACCCAGTAGTTCGGTCGAAACGCGACTACGATTCGGATTTTATCGACGATTCGATAATCGGTACGCGCGAGAAACGAAGTGCTTTTTTACACGGTGATATTAGTGACATGCACATAAATTATTTGTTAAGAAACGATAATTTTCTCTTGTTAAACCATGATACTCCAAGCGTAGCAAGTTCTAAAGTAAATCGAAAGGCACCTCAGCGGCCATCTCGTGTTAGTTCTAGTTCTAAGAGTGAAAGGATGAGTGATTTACCAGTGGGATTACTTAATCTTAAGCCTTTACCGATCAAAGTTGACCGACACTTAGTAAAAGGGGCTGTTAGGCTTCTTATCACCACGTTAAAATCAGTTGTTGCGAGGTCTCCTGGTTGGATGATTCAGAATTTGTTATCCAACGTATTTGTGAGTAGCTGCTGGGACGAAGTGCAAAAGGATTTAAGTTTCTCTTCAAATTTTGGAAGGTAACGATGCTATATTTATTCCCATAATTATTTAGTTTTATTGGTAAAACTGGGGTGAATTCTCATGTACGAAGACCCGGTGAGCCACTGAAATAGGACGATCCGTTATCTTGGAATCGGTTCACTTAGACCATTGGAAATGTGCATAACCGCTAAATCAAGTATATTAAAGTGCTCAAGAATATTTTTCAGTTTCTGCAATGATGACCAGACGGAGTGATTAACAAAAATTTGGACAATAAAGTTTCACACTGCTTTTTTAGCATTATATTTTGACAGTTTGTTTGACACGTGTCAAACAAACTACCAAAAACTGAAACTGTTTTGGACAGATGTCAAAATCTTGACAGTTTTATGACAGGTGTCAAAAAATCCATATTTGAAATTTATTGTTTTCCATGTTCTACTTAGAGAAAATATTGTTTTTCCTTTCCTGAGTTTTCACAATCAAATTTCGGCTTACAGTATGGAATTGGATTCGCCGTTAATTTTTTTATTGAGGGACGTTGAAAGTTATAGAAAGAATATCTCCTGTATGAATATGCAATTTATTGAGGTATCTAAAAAACGGAGAAACTCAGGATTTTACTTTTTTAAGAAATAGATGTCTAACCAGGACTAGAAACGATAGAGGAATCGAGTTTTCGCCGATAATTTTTTGCTGAAAATAAAACCCAGAAACATTAGAGTTTTAATATTATCAGATTCTGAGTAAATCCCGAAGCCTTAAAATTGGGCCACCCTGTGCAGACAAGCGGTATATTGCACGAAGTGTGCTCAGAATTTCTCATAGAACTCAAACACGTCAAATTATACGAGGGGTTGCATAAGAAAGAAACAAAGAAGTTTATTTATCTACTTCATGGGCAACCCTGTATACGTGGCTGTTACGTCGACAAACATTTGACGTTTTCCAGTATTTTCACGGAAAACGTTTCCTTCAAAATTTAACAAATTTACGCGAGACTTTTGGTCCTCTATGCGTAACCTCTTGTGTTCGTGACGTGACCTTTCCCGACACCTTGTATGCGGTCCTCCAGGATTTCGATATACTAACAAGTAAAAACTCACTTTTGCAGCTGGTCACATTTATTGAGGGTTCAATAAGTGTATGATCAAATAGCTGGCGTAGCCGTTATTCGTTTAATGCTATGGAGCTTGATAAGTTGTGGGAGATGGATCGTGCACTGCTCGATACTGTTCAACTTATACCGCTTCCTGGTATGTCGCAAGCTTTCGTCTCGCTCGTAAGCTCTCGTCGCCCTTGTAACGTGTGTCTTATTGTTCTCGCAGTGCGGGTAATGAATTGAAAATAGTAGAAAATTTATGAAAATTTTATTTTAGTTTCCGAATCTTTTCCAATGTAAATGTTTGACTTTCAAAAAAGAACCGAGACTCATTTAACGAAATGTAGTTGTAACCTAAAGCTAATGCTACTAATTTTCCTTAAATCGTAATCAAGAGATAATTCCATTCGCAGAATACCGTATTGACTTAAGTACCTAATTGTAATTCTGCAAATGTTCGCTCCACAAACGAGATTACAATGGCCAAATCGCCGTGCGGCCGACATTTTTCAATACTCCAGGACCAGGTAAAAAGTTTTAAATTAAATTTGTTAGAGATGCGTTCCTAATTTATATTATATTTCCGTTTAATCGCCACGAACTTCCATCTCTTAAACGTCGGAATTTTAATTTCAGAATGGGGGATTTAAAACAATTTAGTGTAAAAAGTTTCCATAAGATGGTAATTAGCGACCATCAAGTTGAGAAGGCTTTCGTTGAAACACTTACTCTCCGGAAGGAGCAATTAAGGCAACGCGACGTCTCAAACTCTTGTGTTTTCGTTTTCGGTGTTTATTTTATGTTTTTTTTTTATGAAAAAATATGTCCCTATGGCGGACATCTAATATCAGTAAAACGACACTCATTTTTCTAACGAACGTGTGAAGAGACACGTTCCAGAATATCTATAATTAGCCCTCAGATGTGCCGCCCGACGAACATCAGTCGTCGCTCTGTCTGTCAGTGTCACTTTTGCAGGAGAGTACCGTGGGATGCATCGAGATTTTAAAATTTAATGAGAAAAAATTAAATTCCGATTCCAGTTCAATTGCCTTTTCATCAGGTTTAATTGTCTTATTAATTAAGTTTTGACAAAGATGTTTAGAGATATTTCCAGAGAACGAAGGCAGTTAAACTCGATAAATTGGCAGTGAAAATACGTGCGAAAATCTTTTATTTGGCGTGCTGTTTTTCGCACCCGAATATAAAAAAAATCATTGAATTACAGAAGAGAAAAAACGTAGAAAGAAATTATTGAGAAGATTTTCAGTTGCTCTAGCGCACGCGTGTGTTAGCACATTTTACGTAGCGTAAAGATTTCACCGCACGCGAACATTTACTGAAATTTGCGGGAGATACTAGATTTGGCGTACCCTGTTGAAATAATCGCAGAAATTTGCCAAAAGCAACCATATACAGGGAGTTCGATTTCGAAGCAAAAATAATAATATTTAACAAATAAAATTAGGTATAGCCCGTACCTCCGTTCCCATATTATAACTTGTGTACTCAAACCGCTTTCCTTTTCGCCCTGCTATGAGATATCGAAATAATGCTGGCTAAGATCATTGGCGACACACTGTACATATATATATATATATAAATTAACTTGTAAAACAAGACAGGTGATCGTGCCGTGAAGTGTCACGTTGAACACTATTGGTGGATAAAATTGTCACGTGTACAGTTACAACATTGTCACACTTGCCTTAGCGATTAATTAAAGGACGTTATTGACGCACGTGCTTAAAACTACCTGTATTTATTAAGCTATTAGGTAGCAATTGAAGGCAGATTAAATAAAAGAGGTGCCCCTCTGCCATCACTTACGAAAGAGTTTCGCTCAAATTGAAATCTCCTCCCAATGAGGTTCACGCCGCAACGTGGCTAAACCCTCCACCTGACATGCAAATTTACAGCCTTCTAGCACCAAAGGTCATTAGGAAAATGATATTATTGTCAGTCGGAGAGGAGGACACCTTTCTCGCCCTAGCAGGGCTGAATATGCGTTGTTAAAAATTACACAGAGTAAGTTGGTCAGCGAAGGGATCTGAAAAAGTATCAGAGTTCCATGGTCGGGTTAATGGGGCAAGTTTAAGAGACCATTCGCAGCTGGCCAAATATTCTCATTGAAGCGAATTCGATTCATTCTGCTCGTTTTCATTTTTGAGGTGTAACAGAAAGTAACGTTCCTTGCTGCGTACACCACGTGAAGGTTCTAGACATCGCGAAAGTCATAAAATATTAAATTGGAGGGCCGTCGACGTCCGCGTAAACTTGGTTATTTACCTAACGAGCCGAGAGTGACCCTTAACGCACGAGCGTGAAACGTTGCACGCGAGACGAACGCGTGCGGGCCGCCGATCATACCTTGAGAAGCCTTTTTGCACATCGACATGTGTGGAAGAAAATATCGAAACACGTCAACTTCAGATTCTGAAATTGCATCAGCAAATTCCAAACCCCTTTTGGCTGACAATTGCAACCCCGAAACATTTTTAATTGAAAGTCTGGGCTCGTGATACCCTTTCTGAAAGATATTTTTATTCTTGATCTCTCTCTGTTAAAGCTCTTCTCAAGGGGATATGTAAAGAGTATTGTGTGCAGATCTAAACCACGGGGTTTGGCTGACTTAAAAAGGAGAATGACGGTCGCGAGTAGATCGGTTACGCCTCAGATGTTGACTAACGTTAGAAGACATTTTTACTTACGATTAGGATACTGCCAAGAGATCCGAGACTTGCCTCTGACAGTGCATTGAGCCTGAATAGCGAAATGGTATTAGTTATCAACTTTTAATTTTATTCTAGGGAACGAAGTTAATTACATAATTTCTTTTCTACTATTGTTTATAATAAAGCCTAAGACCACACCAGTTTTGACCAGAGAATGAAAAGCCCTCTCAATTGAGGTGCCACGAACCCATGCCTCCAACTTAAGAGTTCGGGGGTCGCAATTGTCACGTAAAGGGGGTCGAATTTAGGGATAAAATTTTTACGTTACAGGATGTAATTTCGGAATCAAAAATTGACGTGTCTCGGTATTTTTTCCGCAAACGTCGGAAAGTCTAAATATTGAATTTAATCCATTTGGCCGTTCCGCCCCGTGCAAAAAATCACAAACAGGACTTTTTGAGGGAATTTCGCCTCATGGCGAGTTTTGCGTGCTAAAAATGCACTGAAACCGGCCCATAAAACTATGCGCTCTCATGTTTTCGCAATTAAAGAAATAAAAATGTTTTATTGAACCACGCGTTATGAGTGATTATGCAAAAATGGCCGATGTTCTCCAGTTATATTTTATTTCACCTCTGTTCTACTAGTTCCCATCTCCCCGTTGCAAATTAGATGCAGTAAAAATCTGCTCAAGGGCTCATATCACAGAAATCCGTTGTGTCTGAAATGTCCGTGTGGTCGTAAAAATAAGCATAAGCTTCCGTTCAGATACCCTTATAAATATTTTATAGTGGTTTTTGTAAAATCCGTCGCAATGACGATTCTCGTAAATGTAAATCTTTTATGGATTTCCATATCGTGCCGTTCCAAAGGTCTGTTATATAAGATATAAATCGAACCTGTACGACACTGAACCCATCAGAAGTTTTCTTGGCTAATTCCCACTAATATGACTTTCTGCACCACTTGCACGCGCCTGCGTCTGCACCGTGCGCAAGCGTCGCATTCGTTATGCTCACTCGTCGTATAATAGAATATCTTCTGTGACTGAAAGAATAGCGGAATATTGCCGATTCGGAGATTACGTCAAACGGTCTTCGATTTTCGCATAATCATTCCGAACGCACATTGGCGGTGCGTGCGCAGGGACAAGACGATGAAATTATTTCTTGAACCCTAATTCCGGAATCGTTTTCCGCATGACCGTTTTGACGACAGCTGAGTGAAATTTCGAGCTTTTATGAAGTAAAAGCCTTTTTTCGGTGTTTAAGCCGTTGGAGAAGTGCGTAACTTGCTCAAAAAAAACTTACCCCATGAATGGCACTTACGCGCGAGCTAGAGGTGATGCAGTAAACCGCCATTTGGTGCCGCACGAGTAACTATACTTTCATACTTCGTTAAAGCCCGATTTGTTAAACTAATCGATACATGTTTTTTTTTCGTGCTCCGCCATAAAATTGCTAATAAAGCATGCAGCATGGCTCAATATATAATAAAATAATAAATTAAAAGTATCGATATATTAAAAGCAGCACGAAACTTAAATCTACTTGCTCAGAGAAATGTTAACTAAATTTTCTATAGGATCGGCAAAATTTAATTCCTTCAAGATCTCTTTCAAAGCTCAAAATTGATAGCAAGCTCGATTGACAAATAAATTACTGTAGCTTTAGATGTACTAAAGTTTTCCCTATATAGACCGGAAACTTGGAAGTCCACTGATATTTCCTATTGACTTTAGGAAGCTGCGGACAAATTGTATCGGTCTCGTGTCAGTGTAAGCGAACCCTCGCCGTGATTGGTCGAAACTGGAAATAACCAGTTTTTCTTTTTTCAAATTATCGGACAAAACTGACGATAATAATGATTAATTTTAGTCCGTTTTAATCTAAAAATGGTTTTCAGGGATTCATAAACACGTGATTTTGGGGAGGCAGAAAGAAGATTAGGGAAATGTCTGCTACCGCTCACGAACAAAACAAAATTGCAAATCAACCTGTCTTTGAAGAATTTCGCAAATTCTAAAATTAATGTGTTATACGATGAGTTATGCAAAGCGCCATGTATGGTATGGAGCTGGGACAAGCGGTACAGATGGCGCTATTATACCATAGGTGGAACCACCTACGTGCCATGCGACGAAACGCCATGCTATGAAGAGCATGATACTGTAGCATACCACTAACGTTCAGAAAATAATCTGACCGAAATGTATGTTTTGGTCAATGATAATAACCAGCCAGGATCAGGGCATTATTAGACGTTCTAAAATTAATTTCTTTTTACCCTTCCGGTGCAAGTGACGTTGCAACGCCATGATGGTTGAAACAATTGAGTATGCTTTTGCGCGTTTACGTCGTATCAAAGACCTCTCGGCCGCGTTAAAAGTGATGGTTGAGTGACAATGTGCACCACGTGTAAATACAGAAATGTCGTTTTTTATTATTTATTCAAACACCCTTAAGCCAATTTAATTTATTTTCCTGTCGCGTTTCGAATATCAAACGCGATTGGGAAAATTAAAAAATATCAGTAAAATCTTAATTTTTTTTTAATGAGTATTACGACGAGCGCATAAAATCATTATCTGGTGCTTCGTGTTATTCAGGGTTCGATATATACATATATGGAATAATGGGAATGACTTTTTAGTTTATCCTGTGAAAACGTGATTGAGGTGAAAGTAAATCGGCTGGTTTTTTTGGCACTTTTTTCTTACCCCATAACACCCTAACTTACTTTTTCAAATGTCACCCTCTATTTCCGAAGTATTTTATGAGATCTGCATTTATTTACACATACAGACATATCGAACTTTGTTGAGATTAGATTAAAAAAAAATTCTAGAAAAAAATTGTTTTTCTTATTTTATTAAAAAAAATTAAAATTGATAAAAAAGCAAAGTAACAATTTACTACCTACAAGAATTAGTTGTCATTTAATTTTCAAAGTATTTGCTCACAACCTCGCCCATCATTACCTAAATACAATTCTATTCCTCGCATAAATGGTATTCTCACCTGAACAGAGGTGTCGTGCCTCATTGATTGCTTTATGCCGACGGAAAGAGCCCTCCAGTCATCCACTTTAATGGGCCGATCCTTATAACTTGATTTTTTAAATGGCCCCAAAGGAAAAAGTTACAGGGATTTAAATCAGGTGACCGGGCCGGCTACTCTATTTTACCAAGTCAGAAACTGGTGCTGCATTTTTTTAAATTTAATATTAAAATTTTCGGAATAGTATTCACTCGACTTCGGAAAAAAACAAAGGTTGTTTTTACTATTTTGCTTTTCTCATCGATTTTGATTTTATTCAATAAAATAAGGAAAATAATTTTTTTATCAAAACTTTTCTTACCTGACCCGCATTAAATTTGATGTGTTTATGCGCAAATGAGTGTAAATTCCATAAAATAATTGGCAAATAGAGAGTGATGTTTGAGAAACTAAAGTTAGACCTCGTTGGAATCTTATGGAATAAGAACAAAGAATTTAAGTTCATCAAAAAGTGATAACACGTTAGCTTTGCAGCTTGTGCTTGGAGCATTTTTTGGTAGAAAAAGTATATAAGAGCTGTTGCTATTATTCTGTATACATATTGACGGCTCTTGTGTATTGTGGTACATTCCAGAGCTTTTTAAACGACTTTTCCGATTTAATTAGCATATTAAAAGGCAATTTACCTACCGCTTCGTCTACATTTTCAAGTAATTGAGGCGTCGGGCATGCGAAACCGCCCTGGATCTATATTGTCCCTTCTCCACTCTGGCCCTTGTAATAACCGCTGCTATATAATCCTTATCCAGCTCATCCTGTACTAAAATTAACAAAGTTTCCGGGTTTGCAACAAATAACTGCGTCAAACTTAAAGTAAACCTCAGCGTTTATTGCTTTGGGAGTATGGCAGATATACTCTTGACAATGGTAGTAATGGAATTCATTCATAATGCCCAAGTAGTTGACGCAATTACTGGCGTTCGAGTAAATTTGAGTAATTTTGTACATACAATTAGTAATTTAGTGTTTCTATTGAGTAATTTATACTAATGCGTCTATACGATTGAGTAATTTTGTACCTACACCGCCATGTTATGAGCCTGGTTTAAACAACTTTTATTTCGAAGTTTTGAACTTGACATAGATGGAATCATATAATAAAGTTATTCCAATTCCACGCGTTTGTAATTGACATTGATAAAACATTCTCATTTATCCAGAGCTCGAGTTATCGGAAGTCCAATAAATCACTCATTTGGGGTAAATTAGTGTGACCAATGGCAGCCCGATTCAAAGCTTTGTATCTGGAAAATCTATTTAGACGGTGAAAGAAACCTGAAATAAAGCAGCAGCAAAACTCGCTCTACAACCGTTTCGTTTAAATTAATTAGAGGAAAAGCTTCATTCTTTATTTTTCCACCAACCTCCCTCCGTCCCTCGCCACGGAGGACATGAAATAGTGGGACAGTTTGACCTATTTTGTCTTGACAATTTATTACGATATTGGCGCGGTATCCGATTCATATTTCCTGGAAATAAAATCCAAATTTCGAATTTCTCTCAGAATTTAAGCGTTTAAGATAAATACCTACTGCGTTCTCTCTTCTCTCACGAATTAGTCGCTTATTGAGGTTTATGGCTGGTATTAAATTAGAAAACTTTTAGACACCAGAATTAGGAATAGATTAAACTCGTTTAAAACTACTTTAATTGAAACAGATTGCGTAGCACATTCGGGCCTGATCAAATTGGTGTTTCCTTCCAGGAGCCAACCTGCTACACTACGAGCTTTTATTGGTGCTATCCACGTGAATTACTGCCGCAGTTTGCGTAACTTTCCAACTTGTTTACGACAAGGCAGCGTTAACTTCGTTAATTTTAGCGTAAAAGAGATCCAGAAGGGCGTAAATAGCGTTTTGAACTGTTGCAACCACCGCATTTTATTTTACCAGAACAAGTCGATAAGGGCGAAGCAAATGTTCAAAGGGACGTAATTTTGCGATCTTCCGGATATGTATTATTTTGGATGAAAATCGACAATCTGAAGGTAATTGTAACGAGGCAAGTCGAAACAACAATGCCCTAAAGGAGAAAAGCCGGATAAAATGGATTATGCGTCTGGCTAAATTGTGTAACTGCTTTTGAAATTCCTCTTTAGGAAAACTCTGTGAGCGGAACTGCGCTATTTATTCGGCCGTGAGGTGCTTATTTCAACTTTCCTGAGTTTTGAGTAAACATAGCGAGCGATGGTTCTCGAGCCAAAGGTGAAGTTAATCCAATTCAATAAATATTTGGATGAGACCAAACAGCTTCAAACGTAGTCTTAAAATCACGCTAGCTGGCGTGAACTGCTCATAACTACTTGTGTACAAGACGCCTCTGAACCTAGCATCATAAATCTAACCATGTATTCCACTTGATTATTTTTACGTAGAAAGGTACTCTTATTGAAAGGCGAAATCTCCAGTAGTTTTTGAGAAAACCGTGATTTAACAAATCGGAGGGGGCGATACCAGATTTTACAAAATAAACGTCGGATTTAAAGCCCAAATGGCCTCGAGATGAAACCAAAAATATTTTTGTTTTTCTTTGAGCCATTTATTATTATAATAAAGTCTGGTGGCCAAGATGACAATGATGAATGGAAATAAAATTAAATGAATAAAAAACAGTTTTAAATCGAACACGTATTTAATAAAAAATAGTATTCGCAGATTTGGTAAATTTCGATTATCTCGAAAACTGTTGGAGATTTCGACTTTCCACAAAAGAACCTTTTTTGCGTAAAAATCTCGATATTTCACATATTTCTTAAAAAATTGCCAAGGAAATTAAATCCAAAAAAATTTACGTACTGTCTAAATGCCACCCCCCTGTATTACTCGCCCGTGGAAAAATGCGGCAATTTCTTTACAGAGGCTCAGAAGTAGCACGAAAAGCTAAAATAAAGTAGAAAATTTAATCAATTTATCTGAAAATGTTTCGGAACTTTAAATAAAAAACCATCCTCAGAAACCAACGATGCACACCCTGTATATTCAAACTAAAGCATCTTTCGATATATGTTTATATAAATTTTTCGTCATATTTCGGGATCTAGAACACGTGGTTGAATTTATTGTGCAATGTTCGGAGACATCGTGCACATTTCTGATGATTATAGTCGTAACGAAGGCCGCAGAAAAACGTAACTTGAAGTAAACAACGTAAACTAAGAATTATTTTTGTATTGGAATAAGATGGTCAGGTATGTGAAAACTGCGCTTCCTATCTGAAAACAAATCGTTGAGTTAGGTTTTTCTAGGAAAATTTTCGAGTACTTACTATAGGCAAAAGACTCCGGTCGATTAATGCCAAACCTGCAGCACTGAATTCGATTTTATTTTCATTGATAACCATCAGCAGGATTTTCGCCTAAAATTCACAAATTTATTCAAATGATCACCTTTAATGTTGCTAAAAGTGCGTGTGAAATAACTTGCAGCCAAGACTAACTGTCGGTCAAACTGTCTTTGCCATTTTTAGTTAGTTACCCTTAGTTCTACTAAAACATCTTAACTGCTAGTTAGAACCTCCATAATTAGACGTTGAAAAACCGGTCCTTAATACCGGATACCGACTTATCACTGGCTTCACATGCAATTAGTTCTTGTTAGTTGCACGCGAAATACCTGGCAATTGAAAAACTGGTCCTTACGAAACTTACTTGTTTATAAGCCACTTTGGGTAAATCGAGGCTTAAAAGCTTAGTCACCGTCTTCCTGATTTCCCGCCCCTAAAGGCATTAATTGGAGCTTATTTGTAATTCGAGAATATTTATCTTTGATGTTGGTTGATCAAACATCTTACCATAGTGTACCCAGAGTGGCATGGCTCTACCAAAAATAGTAAACGAAGAACGTGACATATCATCCAGTAAGTTTGGGTGAAAAGGAAATTCTCGTCTTTGGCGTTGAGGATTTGTTGATATAGGACATAAGGAGTTATCACTAAGCACACTATTACGTTTCCCAACATTATCTGAAATTTTTCAATTTCATTCGAAAGTTAAACACAAAAATTCGATCCAAAATCGAATGAGAAAGTGTTGCCTGCAAAGATTGGATTACCATGATACTTATGGTGCAAATCGGTACTTACTATCATGCTCAATCCATAGAACTTAACCAGGGCTCTGTTAGCCTCCGCCAAACTATCATAAGCCGCAATGAATTTCCTCAACATGCTTGAAGTCAACACTAAAAGCAATAAAATTTGAAAACTCCCGGCCCTCATCGCTCTGCTATCAACAACGCACTATTGCTTTGAAGCAGATTTTTCCGCGGGCCAGTAGGAAACTTGACTATGAAGACCGAATCATCTTCATAGGATATGTGAAGAATCAGATTGTTGAGCTTCCGAGCCCTGGCCGTGATACCATGGATGGTTATCCAGATGTTCACTTCCATGGTCACAGTAAATACGTAGGTGAAGTAGAATGGTACCAATTGCCAGATGAACTGAAAAGCTCCGATTTCGGGGACAACTATCTGAGCCCACATATATACGTCCATTCCCAGACATGTGAACGTGAAAGTGTATGCCATGAGGACGACTACAATGATTTTCTTGGAGGGCGGTAGTGGTCCAATTACCTCATCGAACTTAAAACGTAATGACTAAAATGTTCAACTCTTGAATGCAATGATCCTCCATTTTCACCTTGGTAAGGAAAATCAAATATTGCCAAAACTCCTTGAACGTAAAGGAAGCGTACACTTGCCCTATAATCCAAGTGGATACTAGTGTTATAATTTCAGCCAAAGTGCACATTAAAGCTGATAACCCTTTAAGTCTGACATTGTAGACTACGTCTACGTGATATGAAAGAGTAAGTCCAATTAGAGTTAACGTGGCTTGAAAATGACGAAATTGAAGTATCTTTGTAATGTGACCTAATTGTTGTTAATACCATACCATAGAGGAACACGAACACGTTCGTAATAATAACTTTCAGCCATGACCATTCCAGGGTGTAATGGCCGTTTTTCTCGGTCACAGCTATCGGAAACAGCCCAATTAATCTATTGATAAACAGCAGGTGTTTTATATTGTCGTAGAACTTTTGTGAAATAATCACTTGGAAATCCCTTTTGACATTTTTATTTATATTTTTCATTCTGGATGTGGTGGATTTCAGGATCCGCCTGAAAATAAACACATTCATGTTATACACTGACACACAAAAAGACACTTTCCTCCGGCATGATTACGGTTTAATTTAGATGCAGATAAAAAAAAATCGACCCAGAAAGTGTTAAATGATGTTAGGACATAAACTAATAGAGGCTCGGTATAATCGTAGATGAGGGTTAACGAAAGAACTGAATTTTTCCGATGGATCAATATGGTGGTGCATATAACTGTTAATTTAATAGTGAATTTACAGACAATATGTGGCAAATTTCATGAATAGCAATTTAATCCATATTATTTTCTATATGGCTAGAATGTTGATGGATTGGAAGGGTTGTTAACTAATTTTAATTCGCTGTTAATGACGGAAACTGTTCAGAAATAATGATAACCGCAAACCGACTGGGGCTGGACAGTTTTGATTATGTGTAAATCTTTTCAATAAATTATATAGGGCACTTCAAGTGAAACAGCCACATATAGGGTGACTATTGAAAATGGGCAAAGCAACTTTTTTACTATTTTATAGAGGCTGAGTCCTTTTCGATGGTCCATGAAGGGAGCTTGGAACCTAGTCAGGTTACGAAATCGATAAAATGTGAACGAAATGGAGCTTTAAGGGAACAATTTAAAACCACTTATCTTGTTTCTTGAAAAAGTCCATTGATTACGAGATATTTAGCAAAAATCAAATTTTCTTCTGATCGTTGTCATTTTTGAGATACAGCATAATCTTCTTTTTTTTTTAATAAAAAGCATATAGTAGGTTTCGGCTTATTTAAAATTTAAAATGGTACCGTTGAGCAAAGAAGTACTTTTCAAAATGGCGGACTTATATTTTTTTCTTAAATCCGACATACAATTTTAAGATAGTTGACCATAAAATCGTTCATATTGAGTTATTGTTTGTTCGACGCTGTCGGCTCGCATCACTTTTCAGGTATTAATTTCAGTTTTTGATTTGCTTTGATAAAATTGTTTAAATTGCGAAAAAGCTGATACGTATTCATGACCCACTATTTATCAATTATTTGATGGATTATTAATAATTCAGACGTTGAAAACGGACCCCATTATTATTTACGCATGTATTGCATCGCTTCAAAACTGACATTGTAGTTTTTCCAAGTGAACGCCCATCGACAATATTGAAAGCTTCCTCGACCGCTTCCCTAAGAGCTTCATGTACTATTCATCATTTTTCCAGCTATTATTCATAATTTCTTCTGTGAACTTTGTTTCGCCCCTCGTAGAAAGGAATAGCATCCGACAACATCCCGTTTTTCCAGGTTTAAAAATTCATTTCGAAAACTTTTTTATTTTTAATAATTCCTCGATTGGAACAATTCTCATAAAAGCAATTCCGAAACTTAAATTTATATCTGACTTAAGTAATGCGCGCAGTCAACGTCAAACAGATAATAAACCAGCTTGGCGATTTTATGGTCGGCCATCTTGAAATTGCAATATTGGATTTAAAAATACCTGTAAGTCCGCCATTTTTGAGAAACAATTGTCTACTAATCTGAACTGACCGGAACTAACCCGAAGAAACCTACTATGCTTTCCGTTAAAAAAAAAAAGAAATCTGATCAGCTTATCTTTTTCAAGGAAAATTTGTCTATAATATTGGCAATAACATAATTTCTATAGAAACAATAATGACGCCGTTAAATCGATAAAAAGGAATCGATAAATGTCGACTTGTGCTAAATATCTAATAAGCCATAAACTGTTTCAAAACCCCGAAAGTGGCTTTAAATAGGTCCTTTAAAACTGCAATTGTTTCCCATTTAATCGACTTCGTAATTGCCAGTTTCCGAGATCCCTTCATTAATTATCGAAAAAAACTTACCCCGTATAAAAATTTTATATTTTTAATATTACATTACTTCCCAAAGGGCATAACAGCATTTTTCCATTCTTGCATTCAATAGTTTATTATGTCTAAATTAACAATTTTTTAAAGCTTTTTAGTGGGATTGAGGTTTATTAATTTGAGAATTATGTGGTTCTGAGGCCTGCCGAGTCTTTTTTATGCCGGATTTTGAAACTTTCCGTTTCAAGGCTCATATTTCCTATGAGCCAATGAGCACGTGCGTTACGGTCTTTGTGATATTTTAGAAAGTAAAAACATATATGTATAATAAAATTTGGCGTCTTCCGCACAGTCAGAAGCCGAAGCTAAAGCGATTCGAGAGAATTTCTCTCGGTAATTCTCAACTTTAAATTTGATCGAAAAATATACATTTACGATAAAATACTACCCGTAATGAAGCTGTCGTACGTAGAACGATTTTCTACGTTTAAAATTGCAAAAAAGCACAGGGTGCTCCGTTTAAATACCAATTCCTGTCAAACTTCAGCTAGCGCCATTAAAAATAATAATAATTAGTAATGTTAATAACAGCTGCCAGGCTATTTAGTAACGCACAGAAAGGCTTCCAGAGTAATTGGTAGACCGTAAAAATCGAGATTCAGTGAGCCTTCAATTCGAAATACCGTTTCATCCCCTAAAAATTTCAACGAAAAATCTCGATGAGAGGATACCCTATTTAAATATCGAAAGTTGGAGTCACTTCCGGTTGAACTGGAAGTAAAAATTTACAAAACTATCCAGAAAACTCGATAATTTTCGCTCGTGCAAGTGGTACAACTTTTAAATTTTCACACAAAAGGCAATTTCCATTTATCCAAAATTATCCAGGATCAGCGGATACGGAATATCGATAGTTTCGGTGACAGTTGTGATATACGAGCGTCAGGGATTATGTTCTAAATTTAACCAGTTCTTCAGAATTATCATACGTATGGGACTGCTAATCGCGGCCGACTGGAACCGCGCCTACGCGGCGCCCAAACTTTGGTGACGTGCATAACGGCCGCCTGATCATTTAGCAACGTGCGTAACGGCCGCCCATGCGTCCGTAAAGCTTCGAATTTGAATCTTCGTTCCCTAAAAGTGTTAATGAAAAATTCCCAAAATAACACCATTTCCCGCATAATAAAAATCTAATTGCCACTGCCGAGTTAAATTAAACGAGTGGCCCAAAAATATACCAATTGATGCTTGTTTATAGTTGAGGCTTTGATGTCGCAGCTACGGCTTATAAAAGGTTCCATTAATTATTTTTCTGTGGAAACTGGGTATTTAGAGCACTACAACTCAACATTCTTTTAACGCTTTTAAGTTCCGTCCAGTTCAGGTGACTAATCTCTTTCGTTTTTTACCCGGAAATATATACTCACTCACAAAAATGGGCCATTGTGATGTTCTAATTTATACACTGATGACAATAATGGCTTTATGGACCTCCTACTTAGAGCGGAGATAGAGCTCGAATGTTAGTAAAGTAACTTTAGGGTAATGCGTGTATTTGTTGAGATTGATGGGTTTTATCAGTTTAATCGAGGTGGGAATAAGCACTTAAACTTATGTACGTTTATTTCAGAGAATTCCATTTTCAAGGAATAATACGACTTTTTTTTTTGTTTCAGCGAATTAAAATTAGAATGTACAGAAGCCCTGTCGGGGAAAAAGTTTATTCAAGAAATTGGCGTTGACAAAGTGGACAAATCATTAGTTGCGAATTTCGAGATTCTTAACTTAGTTCCTGAGCGTAGCATTAATAATAATACAGCAGGTAAGCTTATCGTCTAGGTTATACCTCGACTGACTTTACCTCTTAGGTTTCCAGCAATTGAAAACCCCGCAATTTAATAATTAAAAAAATCTAAATCGTGGGAGACATCCGGTATCTAAATCGAGGAACAAGGGCTGTTAGGAGCGATTTAGAAAGAACGATATATGCTAAAAATTCGAACCTAGCTGTGAGAAAAACGTTATTGTTGCCCAGAATGAAACGCTTCTTTCATTCTTGTAAAAGAAATTTGTCAGAAGTGGTATGAACGTCCCCCCATTCCCCCGCAATCGCTTTGTCCTCAAAGCGGGCTGCTCTCCATTCCAATGAGCTGCATATACCTGTCCAGGCAACAATACCACCAAAGACGAAACCTGAACAAACCTCCGAGCACCCCTACTAGGCTCTCTCCTAGGAATTCCTCCATAGTGGCCATGATGCCTTGAATGAGTCCAGATGGGAAACGTACCTTGGCATTGTTTACCTCCCCCTTACCATATACGGTTTACCCGCGTCCTCTCCCATATCAATTTTTTCAGACTACTTCAGATTAGAGCACAGGAGGTGTGCGTTTTCGAACTCCTACATGCATGGTGGGTTTTCTAGAGGTACGAATGCCAATATCTTGAAGCTTATGCCGGAAATGGAAAAATCGAAAAACATGTCTACCATAATGCGATGGGGGAAGATAATTGATGAACGCACCAGCCTCCACCGAATGCATCCCAACCACCCTAAGTGAATTGCGCAACGGGTTGAAACCGTTTTTATTTATGGGTTTGATGAACCACAAAGATATTTCGCCAGAGACGTCATGCAATGAGCAGCAATTCTTCCTACATCAGGAAATTAATACAGGAATTTGAAGAAACTGGTTCTGGGACCAATAGAAAAACGAATCAACCTTGGATGCTAGAGGTGCTTGCTAAAATCTCAGAAAATTTACCCAAAATCCATCATTGTTTATGCTTCAAGCATGCAGTTTAACTGGACTATGAAGGGAATCGGTCCGAAAAGATCTAAAATTATGTAAATTTCGTTCATACAAAATTCAGTTTCATCAGGAATGGAATGAAGACTATCCAGAATGACGAACTGAATATTACGAGGTGATGCAAAAATAAAACTTTGAATTAATTGTCAGGTGTATCACTTATTCCTCATTGAAAACTATTTAATTCTGCGCTTCGATGTCTTACTCTTGGATTTTGCATTTTAGGCATTATCGGATACATATAAGGGCAGAAACTTTGGTACCATGCCTTACCTATTTTGAAAAAAAATTACCTGGTGTGGCTGGGGTGAATTCGCTACGGGGTAGCGAGTTCGTCATACCCTCAACCATCTTCTTCATCATATTATGGTAGATATGTTTTTAGATTTTTCCATTACCGGCCTAATTCTCAAGATGTTGATTCGTACTTAAAAAAAACCACTCCGGATGAGTCGGTGCTGTTGCTCAAATTCCTTTGATGTGCCCGTGATCCAGGAAAGACTCTCTTTGGAAGGCCCTTCTTGACTCCAACCGCTCCTGAAAACCGTTTCCTCATTCTTGGACGAGGGTTGAGATTACTTTGCTTCCGAAGACAGATCGTGTAGTTGAGATCCCTTAAAGTGGCTCGTTCTATGACCGTGTGAACCAGGAAATAATCTAAGGAGACTTTCCTCGAGTGCGATAGGTCCTGAAGAACGGGCCCGTATTCGTGGGCGAGAGTTGAAGTCATCCTCCTACCGCAGACAGTTCGTATTGTTCAGATCTATTAAAACGTTTCCTTCAATGTTCTCATGGTCATTTTGAACACACCCTGTATTTTTTTTTATAGTTCGAAAACCCAAAAAATTCCAAACGTGTTCCGACATTTCGACCAATGCTGTTGAATGATATTACGGTGATGGTCATTATTATTTAAACTATTTTAAATTGACAGTTTCGCTGTCAAAAATGACCGAAATTGTGCCGAATCGACTATTTTTTCGAGCAATTAAATTATTCACCTAACAAGTGCTTAAAGTGAGGCTTTACTGCACGCTGGTTGTAACCAGCTTCATTTCATATGCTGAGCATTCGACTGCGGTAATAGTATTAGTACGATATCTGGCAAAACAAGCAGAACCGAATGAAAAACAGTTCATTATTGTTTAATTATTGCACAACCTCAAAATATATACCATAGTGACGATATCAAGCTTTATGACGATTTTGCATATCATTAACCGTATTTACATACCGGAAATATCCACATTAAGTTCACTTTTTTTCACATTTTTCAGCTTTTCAACAACGTGGAATATTACAATTTTACCAGAAGTTGCCGTGTTGAGACGTTTGTCATGCCTTGTTAAGGTGTTGAGCGGGTCATTACTCCAGTCAACTCAATTTGAACGGCAATAATGCTCTACTAAAACGCCATTTTTCAATTGAAAAGGGAATTTTTAGAGCAAATAATACTTCTTTTATTTTTTTCACTATTAGTTCCAGACTTTTGGGTGACCGTGAAATCGCCCCCTATTTTGAGTCCAGGTTTTTTGCGTAAAACCAACACCTACAGTCCAAATCCAAAGTAATGTCTAATATATTTTACATTTTCCAGATCATATATCACAAACCACAAACGCTTTAAAGTGGAAACGGGTGGGCCTGGTTTCAGGACGTAGCGTTCGTCTGGATACGATCATTTGGCCTGGAGGCGATCTGTCAGTGGCGGCCGTTTCCACTCGAGCCAGGACCGTATTTAGGGTCGTTACGGCCCTGGCACCCCCCTTTGTGATGGAGAGCGAACTTGACGAGGATGGGCAGTGCCTCAGGGGTAAATATTATTTAGGGGTATTTAATTGTCATCCAAAAAGTTGAATATATATCACCGATTTTGAATAATAGAGATGCTTTCTCTATCCTGAAAAAGCTTTAAATCAACGGCGTGAATTGGAGATGGCATGTTCCATGCAATCTCGGGGAAAATGGAGGCTTAGTGAGATATGGCGGGGGGTGTAACGAAAGCACCGGCAGTTTTCCTTTATTTCCGGTTGGTCGGAATCATAGTTAAATAAGGGAAAGTTATTATTATTATATATATTATTATTATGAGTTCATCAAGAATTTTCTTTATCATTCGAGGAGGTGTTTGTCGAGCTTCTCGAGCAAATTTACACTTTAACTCTTCTATATTGTTAAGCGTATTTACGTGCGCCATATTTTTCAGATAACTCCATAAAAAATCCATAGGTCCGAGGTCAGGAGATTTAGGAGGCCACTCTAATTGCAAATTAGACATGAGTATGTTACATGAAATACGTTCAGAGTTTCTCAACGAACTCAAAACGTCGTAATATACGTGGAGGTTTTAACAGAAAAAAAATGAAAAAGTGCATTTATCTGCAACATGGGTAATCCCGTATATGTGTGCGTTACATCGAAAAATGTTCAACTAAAAAACGATATTTGACATGTTCATGAAAAACATTTCCTTCAATTTTTAATCGATTTAGGCGGCACTTTTGGCCCTCTATGTATAATAAATATATTTTCAATTGTAATAAAGAATTCAGCGTCGATAGAGGTTCTATCCCGATGAGAGGCACATGAGTCAAATGTTTAAAATTGAAGCTAAAAATAATACTAAAATGATTTTTTTTCATAAACGAGAGTTTGTTATTATTAGCGAAGGATTTAGGTATCTTCCTCAAAGATAAATTATTATTCAAGTAATTAAATGGATCTTTTAGGAACAAACTTTCCACAAGCTAATTTCCCGCTTTTTGACCTGGAGTTCATCTAATTTGGGAAAAATACTAAAGAGAGGAACATAGTAGTTAGATTGGTAAATTACTAATTTAATGCAGTTTAATAGCTTCATTCGCAAGCATCCTTTGAAGGGAACCGTGCGGCATAATTGAGTTATTAATTTGGTAGTGATTTCCCATTAAAATGTTGGAAATTCGTTTATACCCATTTCCAAGATTAGGGAAGAATTGACAAGATAATTGAGCTGTGTGGTGGATTAATGGTCGCGTGATTAACATAGCAATGCTAATCCATCAGCGTTTCCCAGCTACATATCATTACCTAATATATTATTTAATCAGCGATGATGGTCTTTATTACGCATTCGTCCAACAATATGCTCTTTTTCGAATCAACATGAAGAGCCGGGTCTATTCGAATTTCTGAAAACGTGCCTGAATGAAGTTCCTGAAACACCCTGTGGATGTCGCTCTCCATTGTTAAAATGTAGCCCGAGTGAAGAAAGCGACCTGACGTTACTTTTCCTTCCAAATCGATATTCGCTAAACCTTGGACGCCATATGCGAAGAGACTGGGACACTCTGTAGAATGCGTTCAACGGGAAATGCGCAAAATCATCCATGGAGCAATCCTTGAGAAAACACTACGCGAATGTTGAAAAAAAAATGTGCTCAATTAGAGAGTCGAAATGCTTTGAAATATAGATTTTCCTGGACACCTCTCGATCCGCCTTGGAACCGAACCAGTGTCCCCTTCGAAGTAAAATTGGCGCGCGATCTTAGCTGATTAATGGGGAGGGGGGGGGGGTCGTTTTAATTGTGACGCTCCGTGTGTTACATACGCTAGAAAAATGTGGAAATTTTAACGTGTCTTCTAGGGCTGCCCTGCCATAGGGTCCTAACAGCAGATAAAGACAACCTCACTCTAGTATTTTCCCAAATGAAAAAAGACGAGGAAGAAGAGGAGCAAGAAGAAGAAAGACGAGACGATGAAACCACCAGTGCAGACTACGAAGATTATACTAAATTCGACAATGAATTGGATGACGATATGTTCCTTCCATTTCAAAAGTTCAAATATCGCACGAATTGCTGTTACGGTCTTGCCATGGACTTGCTGGAAAATATCGCCCAGGAGCTAGAATTTGACTTCAGGTACTGAAATTATTGAATGAGGAGCGTTATGCAGCCGTTGTCGGTTCACTCTCCGTTAAAAAGGCTTTAGCGATTGAGGAAAGTTTCTTC
Organism: Euwallacea fornicatus; assembly: GCF_040115645.1. NCBI lineage: Eukaryota > Metazoa > Arthropoda > Insecta > Coleoptera > Curculionidae > Euwallacea > Euwallacea fornicatus. The sequence continues at coordinate 4,356,484 of NC_089553.1, forward strand.
ATTGTTTTAGGTTATATATTGTAGCTGACGAGATGTTCGGATCGCGAATTCCATCGACGAAAGTTAATAGAGCAAAAAGAGACGTCGGTAAAAAATTCCTAAGTTATAGGTAAGTTCCGCTTCACGATGGCGGGAGGTAAGCAGCAAGAACATCCGTTGCAGATTTAAAGATGGGGTGATAAAAACGCATCGAGTTAAAGAGGATAACTATGGGGGTAATGCAAAATGGAACGGAATAGTTGGTGATTTAATGAGCGGTGCCGCCCATATGTCCTTCGCAGCCTTAAGTGTATCTAGTGCCAGATCTGAAGTCATAGATTTCAGTGCTCCATACTTTTTTAGTGGGGTGTCTTTTTTAGCATCGCCGCAGCAGAGATCAGAAATATCACTGCTGGCCTTCCTGTTACCATTCAGTTACGAACTATGGTTAGCAATTTTAATAAGTGAGTTCGCCCCCTGCACCGAATTACCCATCTAAAAAACAACATCTCCTCAGGTTTAAACATAACGGCCATAGCAGTGGCCATCTACGAATGGCTCTCCCCTTTCGGCCTGAACCCTTGGGGCCGGCAGAGATCGAAGAACTTTAGCATGAGCTCAGCCCTATGGGTGATGTGGGGATTGCTCTGTGGTCACTTGGTGGCCTTCAAAGCTCCGAAAAGTTGGCCCAACAAATTCTTGATCAACGTGTGGGGAGGATTTTCTGTGATCTTTGTTGCCAGTTATACAGCCAACATCGCTGCCCTGATTGCAGGACTGTTTTTTCAAAACACCCTGGACGTTAGTAACTATCACGACCGAAGTGTAAGTGTCTTATAGTAAGTATGTTAAGGTAGTATGTGGTAGTATATTAGCCTTTAGAACTATTATGCAGGTACCGTCGGTTCAAGTGGAAACTTGGGGAGCTGGGTGAGTGTGAGAAAGACAGCATAGAATTCGTGTTTAATATGCATCTAACAAAGACAAGGAAAAGAATTGCGAGGCTAGCGACTGACGTGGGAGGAGTCTGTGAGGCCGTCTCCACTTCGATGTTCAGATTGGTATTAATTTCGCTGCCTTCGCGTCGATGAAAATTTAAAAAAATACCAGAGAAAAACGCAGCAATGGAAATAAATGGAAAATAAAACATGACTCCATCACTAGAATTTATGTTAGTTATGATTCTGGACCGGGGGGAGGTCTGGCAACACTGGACTGGCTCCGCCCACGCAAGCCTCTAGCCTCACAAACTACTTTTTTGGAATTTGTCGGAGGGGATATTAGAGCTTATACGGTATTTCTCGCGGTTGCGCACTCCCCATGTTCCACTCGAACTTGTAATGCCTATATAACACACAGTAGTATTAAAAACATATAATGTTAGAGTTTTCTGCGCGCGTTTCTTTAAGAAAACTAGTATTTTACCACCCGAATTCAAACGGGGAAATTCGTAGTTTTTCGCAAACATTTGAGTGTAGACGTTGCAGTTTTCCCTAATAGTACCGAAAATACGAAAAGGCGCTGTTTCCTCTGAACAGAAAGGATCTACTTTCTGGCTTTTAAAAAAATGCTATTCGTACCTTCTGCGAAAGACGACTATACTGTATTTGCCTACTCGCCCGATATCCACCTCGTGTCAGTTGTGCTGCGGCAGTGGTACTTTCCTCACTTGCTAGGAAAATTATTATTTTCTATTTTTCCTACTTGTTAGTATATCAGTTATTGTATCCTCTTTCTCCTTCTTTCTCTCTCTCTCTCTTTCTCTCTTTCTCTCTCTCTCTCTTTCTCTCTCTCTCTCTTTCTCTCTCTCTCTCTCTTTCTCTCTCTCTCTCTCTCTCTTTCTCTCTCTCTCTCTCTCTTTCTCTCTCTCTCTCTCTCATTCTTTCTCTCTTTCCCTCTCTCATTTTTTCTCTCTTTCTCGTTCATTATTTGATTTGGCCCACATTGCTCGAATTCTCTTTTAGCCTGTCTTTCGGCTCTTCTGTTCTAATCAGCCCAACAGATCGCCGTGTTTAAAATGCCTCTACACATAAGGAAACATACCTCATTGTTTCCTCCGTAAAACATTCTTTGCTTTCTGCTTTGCTTGCATCTTCTCCAGCTGTTGTTAACACTTTTAGCCCTGCGGACGTATAAATATTGATCCAGGGCTTACGCCCGATGATGTGTGGCAACAAGGGTTAATCAGAGGTAACAAAATTATTTCTTGCAGTCAATAAATTAATCATTTTTTTATTTGTTCATTTACAAGACCTAATCGATCTTTCAGTTATTGAGCCAAAAAGTGGGTACTCCAAGGTCTTCTGCTGCCGAGTACTACGTTCAAAAAGCGAACCCTTTGCTATGGCAACACATGAGCAAGTATTCTCTGAAGGATGCTATAGAAGGCGTACATCGATTGAGGTAAATAATTTTTGTTGTCCTACATGGAAAAGAACTTATTAAAATTTCAGAAACGGATCCCTAGATATTTTGATTGCCGATACACCCATTTTGGATTACTACAGAGCTACCGATAATGGTTGTAAATTACAGAAAATAGGAGACACTATCAACGAGGACACGTACGCTATTGGGATGGCAAAGGGTTTTCCGTTGAAGGTGGGTTTTATGAAACAAACTCTATCTAGTTAACCTGCAGCACATAAATTGCCAAGAAACACAATTTATGGTTTCAACAAATGAGTTCCTGTTCGGTTCGAGCAGCGAATATAAAGGGCAGAGTGGACTGCACTCTTTCCCAGGGGTCCTTGATAAAAATCACTCAACGACCACGCCAACGATAAACCTTCTGATTTGCTACCATTACATAAAGAAATCTTGAAATTTTAATGCCCAAACAACGGGGACTTCGGTGGCTTTCTTCTAACTCAATCCAAACATGACCTTATTCCAGGACAGCATCTCGGCGGTAATCGCGAAATATTCGTCGAACGGCTACATGGACATTTTGCAGGACAAATGGTATGGGGCCCTGCCCTGCTTTAAGTTGGCCCAGGAAATCGCCCAACCTCGACCTTTAGGCGTTGCCGCCGTAACCGGGGTATTTATCTTGCTGGGGATGGGGATTGTTATCGGGTTAATAACCCTCTTGGTTGAGCATCTATTTTTTAAGTGAGTTCAACTTACAGCTTTGGGAAGAGCTTCCATTGCTCAATGAAACGTTTTTGAAGGTACATACTTCCGATACTGCGAGATAAACCGAAGGAGAGTATGTGGAGGAGCAGGAACATCATGTTTTTTAGTCAGGTGAATATTGCCCGAATATACTAAATTAAAACCACACCGTATACATCTTATTCCTGTAATTTCAGCTTTCTGCTTCTCAATCTGTTATCCCGCAAGACTTTTCCAAAATATGCGGCGTAACAAGTCTTGACAAATCTCGTAACACATTTAGATTTGATTTGATGATTTGATTTGATTGATGAATTGAAGGTTAACCATTCTTTTTTCGCAGAAACTCTATCGCTTCATCAACTGCGTGGAACTAGTATCACCCCACCACGCAGCACGTGAGCTGGTTCATACTATTCGCCAGGGCCAAATCACCAGCTTGTTCCAGAAAAGTATCAAAAGGGTTTGTAAATTAGTTTCGATTGAAACAAACCGATTAAGTCATCTCTATTAATTATTTTCTAAGTGTTTTTTTCTTTGATTTTTATTAATTTTTTAAATTATGCCTCTTATTTATTTTTTCTTTTTATATTTTATACGTATTTTTTATTTTATTTTATCTCTCATTTTACACTATCAGGGGTGCAGCTTTTCATTAGTTATTTTTCGGAAAAAAATTGGAAATATAGATTTAGACCAAACACCTGCCTCGAATCGACATGGTTCGTATCAGAAAAAACCAATTTCTCAGAGATTGACAAGAGTAATTTCAGAGCGTTCCGCACGTTGTAAATATTCACTTTTCATACATTTTAGTTTATCCCCTATTTCCATTTTTAAACTCTGCTTCACGTTATGAGGGGTGTTGGGTGACGAGCAACGGTGAAGGGACCGCGCTAACAAAATAAAAGCCCCCCTGACCTTTCGAGATATTTTTCATCATCCTTGTTCCAGAAGGAACACGAGCAGCGCCGAAGAAGAAAAAGTAAAGCCCAATTCTTCGAAATGATCCAAGAAATCCGCAGGTGAGCAACGGTTTAGCTAATGTGTCTGAAAAGTTCCTCTACGATACCACACTTAACACTAATTCCACACATATGAACACTGCGCAAATGTAAAGAAGCTTTTCAGACACCAACTATTGTTGCGATGGTAAGGATTGATTTACTGCTTGAAATAGTCATATCCGTAGGCAGCAGCAAGAAGAGAGTCAGCCTCAGCTGGAGGCGGTTACTGAAGTGGATTCGGAGAACAATATGAGCCCGGATGAGAAGAAATCGAAGAGTCCTAATATAATCAAAAGGTGAGTTTGTTTCTGCGATTATTGTACCTCTGAGATATACAACTCGCTTTCATATGGAATGCACCACCCAGCAATGATAACGATGAAGTCTCGTAATATTAGCAAAATGATGCTCCATTACAAAATATTACTTTGCCAAAATTACCGGACTTAATTATTGTCATTACTGGGTGGTGCACTTCATACGAAACTGAGTGTGGTCTGGATCACGTTAGTATCTTTTCCGAAAAATTACTCATCAATTTTTAATGCAAAACATGTATTTAGGGTTTCTGTCTTGATTAAATCGAGTCCTGTTGCAAGTAAAACAGGACTGCATTAAGTTTGGAGTATTTGGCGTTTACATAGAATTATCAGAATAGCGACGCAACCTGCAAAAAAAAACAGAATGCGGCCCTGAGAGTCTCAAAAAAAGACGCAATAGATGGAACCGGCAGCGCGTTTTTCCTGCCAGCGCAATGTACTTGAAATTGACTCGAGATCAACCGAACTGAGGAGAGCTAATAAAGCTGAAACCGGGGTGCAAGCATCAATTCAACGCAGAGCCGGCCAGCACTCCGGATAAAAAGTGGCTAATTCTGAAATCCCTGTGCATCTCAACAGCTAATTTAATTAACAGAGACGTAGTCAATCCCGTGTTTAGAGACGTGCGTGCAGAGAAGCTTTTTTAAATTACAGTTAAATTTATGTTTTTAAATCAATGTAAAATTTAAAAATCAGTGACGTCGTAATTGCACTTTCAAAGAGACGCGCTCCAGTACGACTCTGAGGCTTTTTTTTGTTTGAATCTTCAGTAGAATCCTGCAAAAACATCCTCAAAGTCTCCGAGCAGACAGATGGGTCGTGTAGCCTTGTTTTACAGAAGTCACTATCAACACTTTAAAAAGTCAAAAATGTGCAAACAACTTCAAAAACGGGCTCGTGGCTGAATTTTGCTTTTGAGGAATATTTTCCCAATACAACCCTGTATTTTTCTTCGTTTTGAAGTTTCACTGAGGGCATGGAAACACGATTCTCGGCGGAAAAGTCAGTGGTGTAGGTAGTTGACTTGCTAACTGGCAGTGTGAAAATCGGAAATTGTCTCCGGGCGTTGAGGTTTTTTTTTGTAGTATTGCTGCTGCAGTACCTCGCTTTATAAGGAATGAAAATTGATTCTGAAATAAAACGTTTTTTAATGAAATTTCGTTAAAAACCTAAAAATTTCTTAGTTAAATCTTTTCGAAAACGCATTACCTATTCAGGTAATTATGTGGAATATTCTGAGCACTGAGGCACCGATTTATCACATTACTAAACAGGTAAATGGGAAAGCACTAAAAACTGACACCGAACACCCGGGGAAAAAATTTGGGAGAAATATCATTAAAAAAGCTGCAGAACATTTATGTAGCATTAAACATTATAATGGTGCGAAATGGAACGTTTAAATGTATGTTGTAATTATGATAGATGCCCTAAATACATGGTAGAAATTGGCCAATAAATATTTATCTTTAAAAGAAAATAAAAAATAAATATTTGCTTAGTCCTAGTCCTCCTGACACTAGGTAAGAGAGTACGGTAACATCAGAAATTAGTTTTCTGAGTTCATTCTGACACGTAGAAACTAAACGATAATTAGAAAAATGCAGTAGGTATAGCTTGTTCATACTGACTGAGTCAAGTAACACAATTGTTATGCTGGAGTTACTTAGAGACTGTGCTTAGTGCTGCTTATACGCGAATAAAAATACAAAAATTTGTTGCTCGGTATTAACCGTTTCGATGGATAAAAATGATCCAAAATGAAACCGAAGCATCGAAAGCTTCGACCCCCGGGGTCGATAACTCAGCGCGCAGAGCCTCAGAGACTGAACAGAACCAATAGTGCAAAAATATTTAGATACGACTCTAGTGCAAGTTTGTGATAAGTCCGCATTTGGCCTTCAGTAGAGTAGCTGTAGTAACAGTATGTTATCAAATTTCATTCCCAGAACTTTTTTACGAAGCAGTCCGAAATCCGACATCGAAGGGAAAGCCAAATCTCCCACCGGCCTATTCGGGAAGCCCTTGTTTAGTCCTAGAAGCAAAAAAGCTAAAAGCTCGACCGCTTTAAATGTCCGAAGGTATATTACGTACATATATATATATATTTTTTCAATGTACTTGTAGTGACCACAAAAATGCTTTTCAAGGTTCAGCAGTGATAGCGTATTCAATTCGGAGACACTGGCTGCAGATAGGAGTGCCAACATTGGTCGTAGGTTGAGCAAAGACGCGTCGGCCTTCTTAAACACCTCTCCCCCAGATATAAACAGCAGAAGGTCCAGTTACCTGGACATCATCAGCTCAGGAAGCAAACTTTCAGGTGCTTATGACGGAATCGCAGTAATATGTCTCGAGTATCTGAGGAGTCAGGCAAGCCCGAGAGGAAAACTTTTATTAAGGCTAAAGTTTGATTTATGGCGTCCCCCAGCACTTCTCTCCCTTTTTTTTTCCAGGCAAAAGTCCGGTACTCTCCATCGAAAATATCTCCGATTGTGGATCGACGAAATCAGCGGAACCGATAAGGAAACTTTCAGATTGTGAAAGTATCGGCAAAAAACTTGCGACTTTGCCGAAATATCAGGGGTCATTCGACAAAACTAAGCTCCAGCCGCAGTACAGTCTTAACTTGGGAAAAAGCGATGAAACTTTAACAAACACAGAAAATCCCACAACAGTCGCTACAGCGAAAAGTTTTAACAGCATCGATAAGTTGGATCAAAAAAGCAATTTGTCGGATGACGAGATCGCCAGGAGTCATAAGAATACCATAAATCAATTACAGGTTGTGTTGAGGTTTGTTTCAATGTCGCTGGGGAAATTTGAAAAGTTCCCTTTAGGTAAAGATGAAGCAAAAAACTAAAAAACAGGACAGCGTGGACGGTAGCAGGCCCAGTCTCAATCCGCAGATAAGGATACAGGTCGAGGACGCTGACAACATGGAAAAAGTGACTCCCAAGAAGAACCCACCGCTCACCAAAACCAGCAGAACTAAAACCCGGTATGTACTTTGACGTGAGAATTCCCTACAGGGCCTTAATGTTCCATCGTCCAAGACACCAAAGTCTGGGTGATCCAACGCAAAATCCTCTGCTGCCGGAACGGTCCAGAAGGAACAAGTTGCACGAAGCATCCAGATCTCTGGACAGCGAAACTTCTTCTTCTACATCAAAGTCGAGGTCTAGGTCACGATCCAGATCGAGGCACTTGGACGAGGACGATTTACCTCCTGCACCTCCGCCGCCTAATTGTTCGCCTAGGAATTCGAATGGTAAGTCAGATGGGTATCTTATGGGAAATTGAGAAGAGTATGATTAAGGGGTGGAGGTACGAAAACGAAACACGTTGAATTCTGAATAGCTAAGGGGAGCTTATGAAAAGGCGCTCGGATGCGTTAAAGTTATTTTTGAGGTAGACGCATTTTAGGGTAACTCGGACTCTCCTATATGAACCCCTTAACCGGAAGGGTGTTCATCCTCAAAATTTTCAACGGAACTGAGGGTCGAGTGATACCCCATTTTGAAGGTAATTTAATGTCCCTCGTAACGTCCGAGTTTTAAGTCTCTGCGAGCAACACAATGAAGATGGCGGACAAAGATACGCAATTTCAGTTATTTACGTTCAGTTATTTTACCTTGTGTTTCCCTCTGCTGCGACAGCAGAATATATACGCGGGTCCGAGTTAAATGATGCAATAGAAAATAGTGGTCTTTGCGCGTGCGCAATAAAACTACACTTAAAAATTTACGAAAAATTAATTTGATTGCAATTAGATTCTAATACAAAAATAGAGATTACGTTTTACGTTCTATAAATAGAACTAAAGCTATGACCAGTCAATTGAATAAATGTTGGAAATGCCCTCCTTCGACCTCTGTGCAATAGAAAATATTTTGTTCAAACCACCGTCGGCCACTTCGAAGCAGCTAATAGGTAATTTGATTACATTCGATAATGATCCGCCCGCATAAATAGTTCACAAATGTCGGTAGCATAGATTCTATTTTTTAAGTGGCCTCGTAAAAAGAAATCCAAAAGCCTTAAGTCTGCAGAATGCGGAGGCCACTCCATTGGTCCTTCCGTCCAATCCAGTGCCCAGGAAACGTTTGACCCAAATACTGATGGAGGGTCAGTGCATAATGAGGTGACGCTCGGTTTTGCTGGAATTTCACATGGTTTTCCATGTATTGGCCATCGTTTACAATTACCTCCCTTAATATCGGAGAAATGGCGGTTTTCAATAACTCAAGTTGCATTTTTACTTTTTTCAAAAGTCAATTTATTCGCACCCTTCCAGCAATTGAGTATACCATAGTTGTTCCATTACTTTCAATTCTATTAAATTACACTTAAAATATGGAACACGACGAAATAGTATTCCACTTCTTTCGCCGATATTTTGAACGCTGAAATGCACTCAAGTTGCATTTTCATACGAGTAATAAAAAAATTACTGATCATGTTTCGTTAGTCCTCAGTAAAAAATCAATTTTTAACGTAATAAAAACAGGATAAAAGAAATACCCTTCAATTTATCGTACCAAAGTGAAACAGGTAAAATAATCGAACGTAAACAACTGAATTTAAGCATCTTTGGGAAGCTGCCATCTTGGTTCTGTTGATGGCAGAGACTTAAAACTCGGGGGTTATAAAGGACATTAAATTAACATCAAAACGGTATCACTTAACCCCCTCTTACACGTAAAATTTTGGGAATGAACACCCTCCCACTTGAACGGCGACATATTTAGAAAGTTAGGAAACTGTCCGAATTTGCCTAAAATGTCTCCCCCTGGAAACTAAGGTTCGCGTATCCGAGCGTCTTTTCATAAATTCTGTTAGGTTTTTAGAACTGCGCATGATTCGTTTTCAAGCCGCCACCCCGTATAGACTGCTCGTCAAAATAAACGCACCGGAATTTTCTGGTGGTTTTTCAACATGTCTGCCTTCGGCCTGCGCCGTGATATCTCAATGGCTATTGAATTATAAACGTTAAAATTTAAATAAATACCCAATTTAAGTTTAAATTAAAAACCGGCGGAGGGTTTCTTAAAGAGTAAACTTTTTGCCTTATACAGGAGAGATGTATGTAGAGGGCGAGAAAAAGAGCGCTACAAAATATAATAAAAATTAGGTCAATTTAGCTTGGACAGAGTCTTTTAGTTAGTTTTCATGGTACTGTTGGGAAATGAAAATGACTTTAGATTAGTTAATTTTTGGTTTGATCGATTTCCAGACGTTTTTAATACATTTTCGCGTAAATACCCAGAAAAACCTTATGAGCGTATTTAAAATTTTTTTATATGTGTACGTGCAAATTCTATTTTTGGCCTTAACCCACACCTCATAGACCGAACTTTAGTATATACTTTACAGTGATCAAAATGAACCTCATCATGGATAGTATCTGCTGAAAACAAGCTAGTCTAAAAATAAAAAATATATGTCAGTATAACGTTAGAATAATGATTATAGCAATAATTTGATCACTTCCATGACTTTAAATTTATTTCTTAATTGTGAACACAGTTAACTCATCACGTTTTTTACAAAAATACCTCACTTTTCGACAGACGCCCGTACCCTGGATTTTATTATTATTTTTCCATATGGAAATATGTCCCGGTCGATTGTGGCGTGTGATTATGTGAAAATTGTCTCGAATTTATAAAAAATCAATTAAAATAAAATGCACTTTAGTTTATTCAATGCCCCAATAACTTCTGCAATTTCTGTATAAAAAGAAACTGTTTCCATGGATGGTACCTGGAAACATTTATTAAACCTGTTTAACCCGGTTTTCGATAAACCATAAAAAAGACAAGGATAGATTTCTTGGCTGCGAGAAGGGACAGGAAAGTAAATCCGTTTTTCCATTATTTCTCAAGTCAAGTTCCGCACCTGGTGAAGCTTTGCACAGAAATATAGTATCGAAAAACTCCTCGAATTCACTATAAACTCCCAATAAAAAGACTATCGGAAATGTGTGTAAATACTACCCGGAGGCACAATGTGTTGTAAAATCAAATTTTAAATGTTTATTAAAGGTAAGAGGTGTGTCAAAAAATTCGAAAACAATAATCCTGTGAAAATATTCATAAATATGATACGCACCTCGTGATCTACATTCACCTTTCACGTGTAAGCAAATAGCACACCTTCGAAATGAGCTTTTGAAGAGTGTTTTAAAGGCTCTAAAAAATTATTTCAATTCATTTAATTCAAATTCAACTTGATTCAAACCCAATTTTGGCATACGTTTTACGCATTTTTGGAGCGCTCTTTTTTCTTCATCTCTTTCCTTTTTTTCCTTTCTCTGTTTATTTTTCTCGCGCTCAAAATAAAACACCCAGAAAATTCTTTACCACCGATTCGAAAATAAGTACAAAAATATCGATGCGTTTAACTTGACTCCCAGTTTAGTCACTAGAGGGGTAGTTAGATGCGCACACATAATTTACGTTATACTGGTTCAACAAAATAAATACAATTTCTCGAATTCTCCATTGAGGGAGCACATAATTTCCGAATAAAATTTAATTACCTCTTAATCAAAGTTTTAGATGACTTAAATTATTTAGTGCTTAGGAAACAGACAATTCAGAAATGGTTACAAACCACATCCTACAAACCCTATTTGAGCGAATTTCTATTATTCAGAGGTCATTTTAAGTTGGTTTATTCCTAATACTTGTCACTCAGCTTTTATCGGCGGTTTTTTAAAACTAGAAATAGCATGTGAGTAAACACAGGTCACCAAGTCACTAAGTGACCAAGATTGGGAAGCTACTGAGTTATCAGTATTGAGGAACTACGTCGTAAGCTGAATTCGAGTTACTAAAAAGTTCAACATCATATGAATTCGCAGGACTCAAAGTAAAAAATATCATTTTGAATAAAATTTGATTCAAAAGGTGTGTTCACGGTACGGTATTATTGTATCGTAACACGCTGTGCTTGCATCGCTTAATTTTTCATAAGGGCGCGGTAGGGCTGTCAGCATTTATCGAAAATACCTCTTGCGAAATGTGATTTGAACTGAAAGGTTGTGGATTTGATTCACTTAAAAGATCCAAGAGGAAATTTCGATGTCAACATTCTCATATAATATGCTTGGTGAATTGTTCTGCTGTTTATGGATAGTTATTTGGGTAAAAATGTCCTCAGCTTTTCAATCGAAAGGTCGATGAAGCCATTTATCGACCTTGGATCGACATTCCCACACGAGCTACGCAGTATATTCTGCCCGATAAATCGTGTTATGTGTGTATTTTACTACTGTTCAGAGATTTGATACTTTGTCGAGGCGGTTATATGTAATCTCAAGGCAGTAAAGAAACTTTCAATTGTGGCTTGTACATTCTTACTTTAAATCCATGATATATATTTATATAGAATAGAAGTGAAACATTAGTTAAACGCCGTTTCATTTGACATTCATTTTCATGCCCATTATAGTTAAAACATCGATGAGATGATGTCGACATAGTAGCCTATTAGGTCCTTAGCAAACTAATGAGCCATACACGTGTTATTGTTAGCTTGTCATTCCCCTTTTTTTTATCATGTATGTCATACTTTTAGATTTTTTCAAATTTTTATTTCACAGTTCCTGCAATTTTCGAGACGCTAAGGTGAAATTTGGTGAGAACGACATTTTTCATAACTTTCATGAGTATGATTCACAATTTGTTAAAATCTACAGGCAAATAATTTTCGGGTTAGCGTACTTGTAAAAAAAAAACATATCTAGAGTTTTTGTTGCATTGAAATGTGTCTGCTATATCCCTGGTTTCAGTTGTTTACTAGAGCTGCACACTTTTTTAGTTGTTTTGCGAGTGTAGATTACGCGATTTGTGCGACAAACGCGACACCAAAAAATGGAATTTGAACAGAAAAAGCCGGTAACGTTTCACTTTTCCACACTTTAATTTTCCTAAGTAATTATTACGGTTCTAGAAGTGAAATTAAACAATAGACGTTAAACTTTGTTGCTTTCACGTATTCGGTCGTACACCCAGGGCCCCTGTTACGCGAACGAAATTTTTAATCAAAAGACGACAGACGCAGTCGAGCTTTTAACAGACAACTTCCCAGACATGAAATTTTATACATTCATCCAGTTTTTTCGGCTGCTGTGCCGCATTTTAAACAAATAGCACGATAACGTGGAATAAATAGACAACTACGTGGCGTTAATTCGAATCAATACCGTAACGTTAATTAACGATTACGCAGACGCACCTTCAGAACGAAATTTACTAACATTAACGGCCCTGTTTCACATTATATCACCTGTTAAGGGCGAACGAGGCATAAAAAAAGGTCAAAAATATAAATTTCAAATATCTAGTAACTTTAATATTGTCGAACGTTCGACCGGCAGCACTGCGGAAAAATGTTTAATGTTTCTAAACGACATTTTTTCAATTTGCCATTTAAATTTTATATTCGAAACGCAGGCAATAAAAGAGAGAAAAAATAACCGTAGAAGTGCTGTTACAGGACTGATAATCAAACCGCTAGCAGTGCGGTTACGTAGCCATAACCGTAAAAGAGCAATATCCAGGCATTTTCGAAGAAATATGATGGACATATGGACGATACAGAAAATTTCAACAATTTCACGAAACCCGATTACTGTTTCCGTAACGGGACATTTACAATTGGCCTCAAAGACAAATTTCCAACATTTTCCAAACTTGAATTTTCCGTACTTTTATGCGACGGCTCCGGACATCACTGCTGGTGTTGTTAGATAAAATGGTCGAAGGGTCTAAAATTATGGATCCATTCGGCCAAACGGATAAGTAATTTTTCCTCATGAGATGGTAAAAAATAAGGGCCAATATTAGTTAATATCATCATTTTTCAGTTATAGCTCCAAGAAGACTCGCTTAGGACCAGTCGCTTTAATGATCAGTAACTGCTTATCAGCTGTCGGTAAACGTGGCGATTTTCAGGTAACGCCTATTTGAAATTCTACAGGTTTCTATTGACAACCCCGTATATGTTTACAAATGCTGTGGTTGTAATCATTTCGGAAGCTTCTGTTTCTATGTACATAATACATTTTATTTCTGATTTTTTTTTACATTAACTTTAACCCTATGGACTATATAACCGCAATTAAAAGGTATTACGTGTTTCAGGCTTATCTATTCGGGACTTAAAAGAACTGACATAAGGGTAAAATAGTAGAACCCAAAAGTATTCCCCTAGACGCACTTCTATATTTTCTATATTTCCCTATGTTGCCCTGACAAACAAGAAATGAATTTTTACACACTTTTTCAATCTGAATAAGCGCACAAAATGCTGATTTAAATATGCAGAGTAGCCAGGATAACGAAGAATTAAGAAGGGATCCGTCTCTCGACCTCTAGCGTGGCGCCCCAAATTGGGGGAAAGTTGGAATTCAAGAATGTGCCGTTTTAAAATTTTAGTTGGAGAAAAGGTTGAAATCGAAAAATTTTAAATCTGAGATAGCCCCCAAAATACACTAAGTTGGTCATGGTCGTCAAAAATCGAAACGTCGGGTTTGAGTCGAGGCATCGCCACGAAGAAAAAAACTTACCATCATGGAGTGTCGATCGTTTTGAACTACCTCGCCAAGTAAGCCGAGAATAAAATTTAAAGGTTTTCTCAAAATTTCAGTTTTTGGAGTTCCCGGAATTTTCCAAATTTTAAACGACACATTCGTGCACCTCAAATTGTTTAACTTCGTCCCAATTTCACTGAGCTTAGCCTTCCATGGGCACCCAGACCTCCATGGTTAACGTCCAGAGACGGACACCCTGTATACACCTCTATTATGGAAAATTACTGTTAACATTCAAATTTGTTAAGAGCAGGAAGTCGAAAATGATGATGATGATGATGATGATGATGATGATGATTTCAAAACATGCATTTAACTTTAAACATTCACAACAATAAGTTCCTATAAACTCTGTATATCAATTTTATCACCGAGCGTTAATTTGCATGTTTTACCATTTGTTATTACGCCAAATTCTAGTTATTCTATTTAAGTTCCCACTAATACCGAAAACTTTTTTAATTAAAGTTGAAATGTTCTGTGATTTTGACTAATTTGTAATTCATTTAATTTAACGCTTAAGTTTAAACAAACCACGCAACCACCACCCTACGAAATCGTTAGTACCATATAGTGTGTAGTCTGGATCTTTGCACGTACGTCATTTCGTATGAGTCGTATGCATCAATTCGATTCGAGGCCGACATAAAGCATGACCAGCAGCAACTCAAAAATTTTACATTTTTCGAATGAAAACAAAAATCCGGGACAGCAAAAGCAGATAAAGAACGGGGAGATGGAGAACTATTAATTTATGAACGAAGCGCCGGAAAAATAAAATGAGAACCACGAAAACTGCTTATAGATGTAGGGAACGCAGTAAAATCGTTAACATACATTGGCACGCCTCTGATCATGTTAGAATCGTAGCGAGTAACCAACTCTCAGACCTACGTTCATGCCGCCATCTTTATTCAAACCGTAGACGCTCCCATTATTAACTTTGACCCGTTAGTCTAGGCTGTAGAAGACATGCAAACTATATCCCTATCTTTGTTACTTACACGTACGTGCTACCTAATTCGACACACACGCAAAAATCCAAACTACGAACTATAGCCCTCCACCAGGCATGATTCTCTCATTTTCCATGAAGTTTTTCAAATACTTTTAACGAAACCTCTGAAAACTCTATTACCTTTTGAACACCTATCCCCATTAGCAATTATTACTCTTTGCAAATTAACGTCCCCTCACAGCAACTGACAAATCCGTAATTTTTGCAGGAAAGTCTCCCTTGGACAGCCTGTCGAAAGACGACCTGGTGAAATTGTGGAGGAGTTCAGAATCTGAGCTGAGAAGTCACTTGCTGAAAGCCATAAGAGATAAGGAAGATCCCTCTGATCCAACTTGAAACCAGTTGGATCGGAAATAGGGAAAATGGCATAATTTCTTGGCCACTTGCTATCTGCATTTCAAGTTTGCAGGAGCATGCTCTCTTTCAATGAAATTTATATAAATTTACGTCACTTCTAATATAGCGGAGATTTATTAAGATTTTTAATGACTCTATATTCTCGTTACTAGATTAATACTAGTACTGGTACCTACTTTTCAAGGCCTTAGCGTGTGCAGTGATATTTTGACAAAGTGACCATTAATTTTACTGATCGAAAACTCTCTGATCTTGAATGATACTGAGTACGCATTTAAATGTAACATATTTAAAAAAAACTATTGTTACTACTTATTAAATACAGTACTGCCAAAAATTATATTAACTTGTTAGAGTGTAAATGAGGAAACAAAGTCTTATGCATTTTATTGATAATTTAGTAGCACTTAGGGATAATGGAGGCTTTTGGACTAACTAGTTTTGCTTTGCTGCATCATGACTCTCCGAAACTGTTGCGGATCATCTCTCGAAACCTCTTAAAATATAGTTCCTTAAGCCAGATCGCACGTTCCACTAGAAAGTCTATATTACCTGTTAGATATTTTTGAACTGTGTAAATTCGTATGAAAAGGTGTGTGAAAAGATGGGTCCAACAAAATAGGAATAACTTGGCGTGGACGCGGATATTGGATTCTCTGTAGGTGTCTTTCTGTTAAGTCCATAATAATGTGAGTCAATTTAACTAAGGCTTTTTCTCCGTCTAACTCTATAATAGGACATAGACGTCACTCGATTTTAACCTACTGTTGATACTTTAGAGTTTATTCGATATTATGATAGATGAATATAACTATAGGAAAAGTATAAAGATTTCCCGCATGGAGCTACTTAGCGAAGATATTTGCAAAGCATCTATGAAGTAATAACCAGTCGAAACGCAAATTTGCTGCAACACCCAGCTCACCAAACCTTTCTCACAGCTTCCTAATGATAACGAAGAAGATCATAGCGTTCGCCATTGGCCACGCCACAATGGCAACGTGAAGTCTCGAACAGCCGTCAGCTAGCGAATGACAGAGATACCTTCACTTTTCACCCGCTAGACGAGTGAAGAACGCTATAACTCTTGTTCCAGCGTGTGTTAGATTTGCGTGAAGAAAATTTGAAAAAATGTAGTTACACTTGACAAATTTTTAAACACTTTTAAGCACAAAGTTATAGGTAATAAGGTCTTTAAATCGTTATGAATCGTTTTATACAGAATATTTGCGCATTAGCATTAATAATTCCCGGCAGAATGGACATTGGAAATTGAGTCATATGGCGCTAATTAATATTATAATTGCATAATTAAATTGTTAATTATAAATCTAATTTTGCAGGCATTTGGTACGCATACGCATTATCAAGCGAAAAATTAATACTTCCTGAAGTATCTTCTCAAAAAAGCGATTCATAAAAAATAGGAAACTATTGATTGAAATAATTGTTGTACAATTTGTAAATAGACATCTAGGATATTCGAAACAGAAATTTGTAAATTTTAGATAATTTAAAAACGATTTATTGTTGAAAAATAAACTGATCCTAGAAGACGTTGCTTTGTATATTAAACACCACCTAGAAGCATTAACAGAACCGTTCGCTAAAGGCGGATGCCGGCGGTCGGACAGTTGAGATAAAAGCGGCTGCATTGACCACCCATTAGGACGGCTGCTTCATGACGTGTCGAGGCATCCAAATACAACGATGGGACACCGACACTGGGACGGGAGCTGCACTTTCTGTTTTGCAGGCAGGGATGTAGATGGCGATGCTATTCAAATGTCATTAATAAAATGTAATTTCGATCTTTACTTAACCCCAACGTAAAGTTTACGCAGCAATGAACTGTCAAAGTTGACAAGTTGTTCGAGCAATGGAACTAAATCAAAAAAATTTTGATGTATTAATTTTTTTAAGTTGTCGAGACAATTATCTCAACGAGGACGATTTCGGTTTTCGGTAATGCAGCGCCACATCGGTCGACAATTTTTCGTTGGTACGGAGAGTTTCAACGTGGAGGAACGAGTCACCATGACTACCCAAGAGTAGGTGCGCCGAAACGGCAATCGCCCAGAACAATGTCGATGCTGTGCGCAAGCGCATCGAGGAAGATCGACATGTGACATATCACGATACTGACTTCGAATGAGACATAATTAGGGGATTTCAAAGACCTCAATTCGAAAAATTTTGCATTAACGATTTGGCTGTGAATAATTAATGTATCGTTGGATACTGTGTCTGTTGATCGAGAAACTGAAAGAAACTAAGATCAATTGGGAGCAAACACTGTAGACCGCTTCAACGCAGGAAACTCTAAAATGTCTACAGCATCTTCAGTGGTGATGAATTGTGGATTTACTGATATAAACCAGAAAATCAACGCCAGACGTCAATTCAGGTATTCCAAGGCAAAGAAAAACTAACGAAACCCATCTGTTCTGGAAATCACAGGTCACGAAAACAGATTATAAGTGTGAGTTTATTAATGTGAAACGACAACACGTCGGAGGACACTGCTCTTGAGTCACTAGAGACCAACGGAAAGAAAAAGCTCTAGCACATACTCCCTTGAATATAAAAAATCTATTATAATAAACCGCGGGCGTACCCTGGCTGGGATGCTGCTGGTGCAATATACGCTATTCGCCACATTAAACTGTGAAGCTTAACTAGGAATTGGTCCTTCGCCGCCAATTCCGCCAAACGGAATTGGGGCTGCAATTCTATGGCTAACAAAGTTTATTGCGGTAAAGTTCAATGCCGACAAAGTCTATTGTGGGGAATTCCAGTAGCGACAAAGCGAATAGTTGGAAACTCTCGTCTATCAACTAATATCTACCATGGGCGTATCTCAAGGGGATATCAATGCTCGCGTGTCACGTTGTTAACACAACTTAAAATTAATTATTATAATCTGTAGCTAATTGCAATCCCACAGTACGGATAATTACTCAATAAGTTTTTAATTTAGGCAAGTGACCTACCTGTACCCAACCCAAGGACTGAGGGAGATCCGTAGTGGAGAATACCAAGATTTCGGTCTATATGGAACGCAGAGTCAGACAAATAAGTGTATCTGCCAAGGCAGTGATTTGCTTTTATTAAATAATAAAATAATCTAATAAAAATAAAAATAATATAAAAACTAAATAACGAATTTAATTAGGTTTCCATAAAAACCTCTCTTCGATCTCCTAAATTCCAGCCTCTCCGTATGTCGAAAAATTTTTTACCCACTCTGTAGTAATTTACTTATGCAATGTCTGAGACTTTAGGCCAGTTCGGATAGGTTAACACCATGGAATAGCGCGTAATAGTACGAATAGCACAAACTACCAATATCTGGCCCTATCCACCCTGGTCGGCAATCGTCGAATATTCGCTATTCGAGATTTGCCGAACCCCGAAGGTCTGGGCCGGTTTAAGGAGCACTTCAAAATTTCCCATCGAAAATTCTATTCGAATCGGCTTCAACCGGATTATTTCTCTCAATGCTCAAAAATGTTGAAATTGTTTAACTTTCTACATAACTTGATAAAATTGCACAGAGACTTGTTCCTACATAGTCATATTATTTAGGTTAAAGAAAAGACCCTTCTGGGGTGGATGCTACGAGTGCTGTCTTTTGAGTTTTGCACATAAAGTTGGTGTTGGAGAAATACCTGCAACTAACTGCTCTATAGCTTTTTTTGACACCGATGGCCCCCCTAGTTTCTTTCCGTTCTTCGGTCAACAGATGCGGTACCCAACGATACATTCGTTTTTTACAGCTAATTCTTCATGCAAATGGAGGTCTTTGAAATCCTCAATGATGCCTGAATATCATAACATGTCACATGTCGATCTTCCTCGATGCGCTTGCGCACAGCATCGACATTGTCCTGGGTGATTGCCGTTTCGGCGCACCTACTCTTGGATAGTCATGATGACTCATTCCTCCACGTTTAAACTCTCCATACCAACGAAAAACTGTCGACTGAAGTGGCGCTGCATTACCGAAAACCGAAATCGTCCTCGTTGAGATAATTGTCTCGACAACTTAAAAAAATTAATACGTCAAATTTTTTTTAATTTAGTTTCATTGCCCGAACAACTTGTCAACTTTGACAGTTCACTGCTGCGCAAACTTTACGTTGGGGTTAAATGAAGATTGAATTAAAGTTTTGTTAATGACATTCGAGCAGCGCCGCCATCTACGTTCCCGTCTGCAAAACATAAAAGCGGCCCCCGAACCAGTGTCAGTGCCCCATCGTTGCATTTGGCGGATCCTCGACATGTCATGAAGCAGCCGCCCCGATGGGCGGTCAATGCAGTCGGTTCAGTCTTAACTGCTGGACCGGAGGTGTCCGCCTTTAGCGAATGATTCTGGTAATTCTTCCTTAATTAACGGCACTCGAGTGGCCCGCCATCTATGTCCCTGCATGCAAAGCATAAAACGTAGCTCTAGTAGTCGGCTTTCGTAGTGTAAAAGCTTGAGCAGGAGCGCTGGAAGGCACAGAGGATGAAAGTATCGTGAAATAAACAATGGCTATATTACAGTTATAGAAATATCCATTAAATGTGCGATGAGAGGGAAATAATATATTTAAAATTGTAAATAGGTACTTAATTTATCTACGTTTACAATTATTTATCTTTACCTACTTGAAGAAACTGAACTTAATAATCTTCGAGTTTTGAGGGTAGAAAGCACCTTCATCTTCCTGGGTCTATAAGCGGAAACATTGAACTTGCTTATGATGTGATTGTACAAAATTCGAACAAAGGTGTTTATTAAAAGCCGTTGCAAATACGCTCTAATGTAAACAAAATTTACGAATTTCGGTAAAAAGCTGACTTAACTGACGTGTTTTATAACTATTTAACATCCCTATAGTTGTAACGTCTATTTACATTTCACATTGATTTGACTTTCCTAAGTAATTACACAGATTAACACAGATTCAAGCTTTCCCATTGTCTACGAATAGTAATACAATATATGCCCTTTAGGCCTAAGATATGTTGGAACTTAAAAATGAGAAAATATCGTAATAATAGTCCCCGTTGTAAAATATTTATTTCTTTCTAAAGGCAGGAATTCAAAGTGTTTAATCAAAACTTGATATTACGTAATTTTTTACAGTAAATATCGTAGAATTTCCACTCAGTATGTACAGGATTTCGGTTTATACTTGTTACCCGCAGCCTTCTACAATAGAATACATATTAACTCATTACCGCACGGTTTCAAGTTCACGACACGGGTAGTGAAGCGTCGAGTTTTTCAGCTGAATAAATGCGATAACGAGTCTTACGGATCATGCACCTCTCACTGTATGATCATAAGTTCAGATTGCACTGCCACGAAATTAGCGGTGAAGTTGTGAATCAGTTTTCGTCCCTAGATGCCAAACTGGCACCTTTTCGGGGGTAAATAAAGTTGAGCTTTAAGACCGCTAAATCTATTTTCAAACTTTTGTAGTGGATTTAAAAACAGCGTGGACAGAGGTGCATGGTGTCAATATCGTTTTGATGGTTTCAAAAAATAACGTTTCTGAAAGCGATTTCGTAACCATTCCGAGAGCTCTCTTGGATTTGAATTTGTGTGTCGCCTGTAATTTCTACAAATTTTCTTGCAGTTATTTGTAAAAGCTCGACATTTTTCGATAGCTTGAAGTTGGAAAAAGTATCGGAGGGTTAACTTTCAAGACCGCAGATAGAATATAAAGAGGAATCCTGTAGGTACTTAAAGTCGAAAATTACATTTGAAAACGATATAACATATTAAAATTTTTGGAGAAACGTTTAATGATTTTTCTAAGAAAATCAAGTGTCACAATACTCCTTTATTGTCACTAGTTTAACCATGTTTTCAAGTGTAACTAATAGCAGCTCGCATTATAGCAAAAACAGTCCTGCAAGGAGGGTATACAAAATTAACAAATACTCATTATAAGCACAAATAATTAAAGAATCAATTACCTATGATAACAACAATCACCAACTACGTTCGATTCTCTATGCTTTCAGAGCAAACTAATGTTCCTTGTCGTGTAGCCCTTAAAGCACTTCTAGTTAAGCATACAAAATTTAACCTAACAGAGACGAGACATTATGATCTCAATACAGTAATATAATAACACGTTCAAACATCGTCTTTTCTGGCTCTTAAGAAATATACAGGTTTTCCTATATGTTTTTTCCTAATATTGACGTGTCTTTTATTATTTAATAATTTTACATTTATACGATATAAATAAATTTACAAATCAACAAAAAGATTCTATCCTGTATGCATCAGCGATATATGCGATCAAATAGCTTTTAACAATATTTCAATATATTAGTACTTCGTTGAGGGGTCGATCAGTTTAACCAACAACGCTCAGTATAGCACACTTATAAAGACTTTTTAAGATCAGTTGTAGTTGTTGGTGTCAGAATATTAATATAGACTTATGGATCAGTCTCAGTAAGCATTTTCTTCATCAGGATTAGCGAAGGCTATATATTCTTCCTTTGATAAAAATAATGATTCAGATGCAATTTAAAGGTAGATGAAAGTGATCAGCAATGATACCTGAATCAAAGTTTAAGTAGGTTTTAATCAAAAATTTTATTCTCAGGTTAGTTCAAGGTAGAGAAAAATATTTTTATTACAGACAATCTAACATGTAGTTATAAAAGTGTCCATTGCAATTTTTAACGTGCCACACAGGATTTCACGTGTTAAAAGTGTACCGTCGTATTAGCTCAGGTTAGTTCAGGTTAGTGAGTGGAGGGACGCGGTACCGACGCAGCCAAATGTTCCATCAATTAGGCCGAGGGCGGAACAGAGGAAGCAGCCCTGGCTGAATGGACTGAAAGGGAGGAGAGAGGCCAGGAAGAGAGTGATGAAGGAATGGGA
The DNA here is from genome assembly GCF_040115645.1 of Euwallacea fornicatus. NCBI lineage: Eukaryota > Metazoa > Arthropoda > Insecta > Coleoptera > Curculionidae > Euwallacea > Euwallacea fornicatus. The sequence continues at coordinate 4,378,781 of NC_089553.1, forward strand.
AAGAATGTGAGATGCTCACGGAACGTGGAGTTTTCGGAAGCTCTCTAAGTAGGATAGAGGTCGAGGAGGATGGCCCCTGTTAGTTATGTCAAGAAAGAAGCGAGAGCACTGCAAAACACACCCTGTGGGTGTGGCCAAAGTGAGAACCATTGCTGATTCTGCCAAGAAAAAGTGAAAGGCACTTCAGAGTATGCCCTGCTGGTGTGTCTTGAATTGTAAGTGAAGGACGAGAAAGTGAAAGCGAATGGATTGAAACTGGAGCATGAAACACTAAGGAAATAACTCACAAAGTGTGAGATGAACTAGATGGTGTTTAAAATGATGATGAAGGAAATTAGGATTAGGTTGGAGGAAAGGATCTAGGACGAGAAGATAAATTAGCATATGTTCCACCTCCAAGTAGTGCCGATAAAGTGCTTCTGAGGTTAGATAGAAAAGAGGGAGAGCTGTTAGTGAGTACCCCAAGTCTCAGACTACCTGACTGTTACCATCGCACAATCTGCGGAGAACACCAAACGGTCGGGTATATTTTAGATTTCCATCTCCTTAGGCAAACGAATAGGTGAGTTCAGCAGATTATTTCAAGCCTCTGGTTTACTATAGTTAAAGTTATGAAGCTTGACACTACTAAACTTCCGCTCGTAAATCAATAGAGTCAATAAAACTTGCACGTAAAACCATCAAAAACTCATTTTCTTTAAGTATGTACTTTTACCCACGAGTGGGCAGTAAAGTAACTTTACTGCACGCGTTTGGGAGTCGAAAGTATAATTTTTCCGCATGATTTGTGTAAGAAGTTTTACCGCAAATATTACACCTGACACGTGCCTTTACCGCAATCCGATATTGACCTCTACAAAAATTGCAATCAACGTAGGTTATCTTGCACAATCATTTTGTGTAAATTTAGTGATACCAAATTAACATTTGCCAAGTTTCATAGTTTTAGTTCTGGCTTAACATGTGATTAAAATTTTAACACGTGAAATTCTATATTCAACGTTGAAAAAAACACTTTGTATGGTATAAAAGCTCTTTGAACCGTAACAAATTTCATCTTAAGTATTACTGAGGTGAGTCGCCTTGACGATTGACAGCTATTTAAACCATAATAATGATTGAAATATTAATAATAAATACCTGATATACGACACTTTAACTAAAATCAAAAACCTATTAACAGTTGCAATTGCCTGTTTGGGGTCCTTGAGGGGCGTCGGTGAGACGCTGTCCTTTGCCGCCGCTGCCAGACATCAGATTGGGGTCGGTGTCTAAGCTGTCGGACATCTTGTCGCAGATTATGTCTACTAGGCGTTCGAAGACTGCCTGCGCGGAAAAATGATTATTTAATAAACTTATGATAGCGGGCGATGATTAAAAACCTCGCAGAAGACATGAACGTTTAAAAAAATGTAAAACCAGATAGGTTTTTTGCACTGAGCAAGATAATTGCATCCAGACATATTCCACATCTTGTTGGGCACCTAGTTTTCCCGACACGAGCTCGATTGATTTTTCTACTTGGGAAATTATTAATTACTAAAGTATATATAATAATTTAAAAAATATTGGTATATAAAAAGAGGAACGTTGATAACTGGAAATATTTATCTCTCGAGCTTAGAAAGCGCTTTAGAAATTTTAAATGAAAATTTGAGGTCGCCCAGACAAACACTTGACGTGATAATCGAGACTAGTAGCGGATGCTGAGCTCATAGTGGTAGGCAGATTGCGACGTAGATCAATGAAAATTATCCCAGAAAATGGATTGGTCGCGACCGATCCGTAGGGTGGCCTCCGCTCCGCTCAGACCTAACGCTTCTGGATTTTTACCTTTCAGTTACTAAACCAACTTTTTTGCTAGAAACGACCATCCCCTAAAGTGTCCTCCTCTAGCGAAAACACACCCTGTAGAGAGTCGCAACTGGAAAATCCGCAAAATACACTGAGAAAGCGGTGGAATTTTACGCCAAGTTCAAGCCCACGTTGGGGTATTTTCGGTCGTCCTCCTTCTACTTGCCTTAACATTTATATTCTCCTTAGCGCTAGTCTCGAAAAACTCGACTCCTAGCTGTTCTGCAAGTTGCTTTCCTCTCTCGAAACTAATTACTCTGTCATCCTCCATATCACACTTGTTCCCTACCAGAATCACCTGGGCATTGTCCCAGGAATACGTTTTAATTTGCGTTACCCTGAAACACCAAAAATGTCTCCTTAAAAAAATTCTCCTTTTCTGGACAGTTCAACTCACCAGTCTTGTACACTATTGAAAGATTCCTCGTTAGTAATATCATACATCAAGATAAAACCCATGGCGCCCCTGTAGTAGGCAGTGGTGATTGTCCTGTAACGTTCTTGACCAGCTGTGTCCTATAGCGAAACGTGGGACACTACATTGCCTTAAGAGACGCAAAGCCAGATCTTACCCAGATTTGCAGTTTAACCCTTTTGTCATGTCGAAATACTGTTTTTACTTTGAAGTCAATGCCAACGGTGCTGACGAAAGCCGATGTGAAACTGTCATCGGCATAACGAAAGAGGAATGACGTTTTGCCCACTGAACTGTTACCGATGATGAGAAGTTTGAACATGTAATCGAAGTTCTGGTCTGCTGCATCTTTTTGCCATTTTGGGTCGGATCCAGCCATCTATAAGACGGATACAAACGAGTTTAATACTTCGAAAGCACCGTCATCTTTGAAAAAATACAGGAACAAACTTTCCTGACAGATTTACAGTCGACGCCGCAAATGCGATTATTGATTACCTCTCAAAGCAAATGTAAAAATAAATCTATGAGAACTTGCCATCTGGGCGAATATGTCGATAGATTTATGTACCTCCTTGGAAGAGTTTTAATGTTCGATTTGGACCACTTACATTAGTGTAATCCGCAAAATATCCTAGAGGAATCTCCACCCAGGATAAGAAACGAGACCTCTGCTTTCTCAACTCAAATTGCTCATCTCCTACATATATAAATAACACACAAACCACAACATAGACATTCCAACTTCTACCCAATATTTACCAGATTTAGGCATTTCCACTCTGGACACGGACCGAGCTTAAGGAAAGTTCGTGGAGGTTCGTTTAAGCTTTAAAGCGTTTGTTATACAAGTGACCGATAATAAAAGAGTGTTTGTACGTTAAACTTGTCGCTGGTGTTACCATTCGTATGTTAATTTCGTCGATAAATATTCCGTTATCTGTGTCAATTTCCTACTACAATTAGATTTTAACGGGAACGATGTTGAAAATCAGGACCTTGCTATTTATTGGATGTGGGCTCGTAACGATGTTTTATATACAAAATCAAGCGGACGCAAACGGACAGACGGGCAGATAGACTGACAAACGTACAGAGGAACGGACAGGCAAGGAGATCGGATAAATAGAAAATCGGACCGGACGCGAAACCTTTTGATCCGACAACCATATTATCGTGAAGCAATTTTCGTATTTTCATTTGTAAAAACATAAATAATATTCGATGCATAGTGATATATCCCCATCTTTGAACGCCGTATTCCTACATTTCTTTGATGAGCTGGTGATGTAATTGTCGGATCAACAGGGTTGACGTTAAACTTGCAATCTACTGGTGCTAATCTACCGATTTTTGAAGCATTTTTAATGCATTTTCTAAACAGATAAATACTGAAGAAATCTCTAGAGATCTTCACCGAAGCTGATAAATCTGCTAAAGATTGCCACCACAAACTGAGGAGCTGGTGATCTGTCAAGTTGGGTTCCTTTTGTAAATTTTTGAAATGCTAAAAAATCGGTAAGCTAAGTCCTTTCTTTAATTTTTTTTTAAGGATATTTACATGTCGCTACGTATCGATGTTCTTTTGTTTGCATTTCCTTCCCCACACATCAGAAATACACGATGGCGATTTTCACCGCAACGGAGTATAGTACTGGTTATTCCAAACCTGTCCATCATTTAAACCAAGAAGTGACTTTTGCACCCTATGACAAGTAGGGCCCTTGATTACCGCACGGCTGTTAATTTTTTAACCCCCAGTTATCTTTTTAAAAGATTTTTTTGTTTAAAAGCGGAATTATAAAAAAAAAATGCGATCTTTCGACGTTTGATTTTTGCTCTTTTTTTCAAATTTTGCATGTGTCGCAGCTAGCGCGAAATGGCCAATTTTTTACATTGAAACATGGGTCAAGTGACACCTCAACCTAAAGGTCATTCACCGGTGCACGCGATTAAACTGCGATTCAAAATCTATCGATTAATTTTTGAAAAAAATGTGTGTAAGTTGGTTAAAAATGCGATACAAACTCAATTAAGTAATGTCTAAACGATGAAAAAAATAGTTTAATAATAGGAAATTGATTTGTTTTCACTTTTTTGTCCGCAAACAGTCTTAGGTTAAAAAAGGGATAAATAAATAAATAAATAAACGTTACCAAAAACTATTTGTGATCATAAAATCAACAACAAACCCATTTCTTATCAACAAAAAATTTTTTCCGTTATTTACATACCATGTAACTAAGTTTGTGTTGCATTTTCTGCCAAATTGATCGCTGTTTTTTTCAAAAACGAATCAATAAATTTTACGTCGCAATACACCATTGAAAGTAGTCATGAAATTTGAAATTCTTTTAATTTAAGGTGTCACTTGACCTATGTTTCAATTGAAAAAAAACCGGCAATTTTGCACTACCGGTGGCGCAAACAACGTGTAAAAAATGAACAAAACGAACGCTTTTGAATTAAAAAAAAAATTTTTAAGTCAAAAGGGGTGATACAATGCGGAGCCGCACGGTGTGTACTTTGCTGCACTGATTTGGGTGTGGAAAGGAATAACGTCGCAATTGCCAGTATTAATGGCGTCTCGGCGTATTTTCCCCTTTCACTTGAGCAAAATTTTTGAATTTCGAGGGAAAACGTTGCAAAATAACAACTTGTTTAAAGGCGAAGGGGGGCTCACATTCAGAGCCGCACGGTAGACTGCCGCGGCTTCTACGTATTTCAAATAATAGTGATTTTTTTCACCCCGCTGCACTGCACTGATATGAACCTACTAAATCGAACGTTACAGGCTTTTTTCCATGAGTTTTTTCCGGATTTTCCTATATCGCTGTGCTATCCTTCAGCTTCAATCAATTTTTCAGGCTATATCACGGATTCGTTAAGCTGTCAGTACTGAAAAGCTCCAGAATTTAATCGTTAGATACTTTATTAATAATTTTGTTTTGTAAATTTTTTTGGCAATTATTTATTGCAGTGAATCCATCATTGCTGAGGTAAAACTTAAAAAGAGTGATCGTTAAAAAACCGTTGAAATATCGGAGATATCTCTGAGATGATCATCTTTTAGTCGGATATTTGACGGTAAATAGTAAATTGCCTAATCAACGCCCTGCGTGTACGGTTCACTATCTACTGCGAGGCCTTTTAAAAGATCACCCAGTATAATGCTGAATTTCACACTGATCAATGACTGCTAAATAAAAATTTCAAGTACTATTATAAAAATAATATTTATTATTTAATTTTAATTGTTTTTCTATTCATAAAAATTACTCTTTCGACCATTCAAATTTAATGAGTTGTCTGACCTAAACCGTATTATCTACATTCTAGAGCTATGCATTGCTACCCTCAACCAACGTCGAAGGAAGGGTCTATAGAGAGGGTCGGGTATATTAATGAAATTTCCACAATGATGTCAAGTTCTTGCGCATCATCTTTTTAGGTCAAATATTGCGGTCAATGTTTGAGTGTAAATGGGTTCTGTTCATCCAGGACGTGAAGGTTCCCAATGTCAGTTTCGATGAAATTGAAACTGAGGACTGAATTTGATCTCAATTTAGAACTATACAATATTTAATTTATGTTTTTGTTCTTTGGGAATGCTATTTTCAGCGCTATCGAAAATCCACAGCGAGCATAAGTAATTCCAAAGCGGCAATCAACAACACAAGGCAAAAGAATCCCACGCAGAATCAATGAATGACATTAACGTGGGTGTTTACATCAACATTCACTATATACCATTTTCTAAACAAAACCTTTTACTTACAGTGCTATGTGTCCTAGCTACTTAAACTCCTCCTCTAACAATCCTCCCTTCACTAGACACTTCACTTGACTTTACTCCTGAATTTTTGGGCACAAATCCTCCACTTTCCAGGCCAATTTTTGAGCAAACTGGGATAACTGGCGAGGACTTTTGCTCGTTCGCTCGAAATCGATCAGCTGCTCAGCTTCAAGTTTCAAGGAACAGCTTCGGTGGGAAAATCGATAAACTGATGGCGAACGAGTGATAGGGAAGTTCCAGTTGTGCGCGGGGAATTTAAAGGGTTTATTGAGTTGATGTTTTGGGCAAAACATTCGGTTTGGACTATATTTTTAGTCTACGCGGTCCATAATGAGTATTTTATTCACCCAACGTAGAAAATGACGTTTTCCACGCTTAACAAATGCACAAATAATTTATGTGCCGTTCTACATCGGTTCATATTCATATGAAGCATTTGAGTTTTTCACAGAGCATCGTTCAACATCTAAAAGAATTTCAAATATTGAAATTGAACTGGGAATTCCAGACTTTACTCGTTATGCTCTTCGGCTTGCCAATTCTGATGCATGTTCTGCCATCTAGAGCAAATTTCTTAACGTGCTATCCATATCGATCTGTACCTGGGGAAATGGAATCTGTAGTATAGTTTATTATTATTATAAATGCGGGAATAACCCTCAAGCGTGGAATATATACAGGGTTCTGAGTTGATAGTTCGATTACGGTGAATGCATTGCCATGAGGTGGCCGGCAAGCTCGCCAGACTGGAACCTCACAGATTTTTTCCTTGGGGCCACATTCGACATTCGTTTCTCTAAGAAGCATATTCGAAACGACAATGAAAATGATGACGACACTGCGGCCTTAACATATATTCAGGCAAATAATGAGCCACATACGTACCGCTACTAACCTGGTCTTAAATTGTTTCCGAAAAAAGCCCAAAAAGCGTAAGATACAGTCGACGAACTCCCAATAATAGAGTTTTTGGTTTCCTAACATTCCTTCGTTCATAAAAAACTTATAATACGCATTACTCATCGAACTTGTGACGTGAATAACTAAATATACAGGGTGTATCGGAATGGTTCTGCCGACTGCTTACTCTAGGTTCCTGTGACCGAATTAAGAAATAAATGTAAACTAATTATTTGCATTTTAGTAAATAATATCGCAAAAATACATCACTTGTTAAAATTAACTTTTTGTGATTAAACTGTTGAGAGTACAAAAAATATGGAAAGAGGAAAACGCGAAATAATGCATTAATGCGATTCGTGATGGTTTTTATTTCAAATATATCATTTTTTTTGTTAAAAAAGACACGCTGGTGCACCTACCTCCGCCCCTGACTGATCTACAAAACCTAGGAGTTTTTGGTATTTTACCCGTCGAACCTGCGGGCCAATTTTGCCTCAAATATCTCAAGAGCTTATAAAATGAAAAAATTAAAAACGGTTTTGTTTTTTTTAATTATGAAACTAGTTAAAATACAACAAATTAAGAAATGACAACAAATTTGCTGAACACATTGGCGCACATGATGGACTACTCGAACTGAAATATTATTCGGAATGTTGCAATTTTTCATAACTCAAAAGGACAGATGATAGCCGTATGTCCGCCACTGGTTTTTTAATTTTTTTAATTATACCCACCGATGTGCTAAACTCACGTGCGAAATTCCATTAAAAGTTTTTGAGCCATTTGGAGGTTAAAAAATAAAAACTTTTTTCCGAGACTTCAACACCCTGTATCTCGAAGCCCAAGATCAATTAGACATTGCTTATACAAACTTCATTTCTTATTTAGGTCACAGTGACCTACAGTAAACAGTCGGCAGAACAATTCTGTTACACCCCGTATATTATCACCTCATTGAGTTCGTGGGCCTCGCTGCAAGTCAAAGCGATTTTGCCTAAACTTCTGTTTCGATATGAACTTTCCTTAATTACCGTGAAAGAAAAAAACAATAATTAGCGCACGTAATTAACGGCTTTAACTGAATCCTCTATCCGAATCTCAATAATTAATTTTTCAAGAAAATCATTCATAGTTCGTAGTCGCTGATGATTAAATACTACGAACGAAATCTTTCTGAATGCGCATTTTAGATACCAATTTCGTACAAAATTAGACATTTGAAGTACTAAAATAAGCACCCTCAGCACTAGAGGGAGATTTTGAGTGCATCTCTGACAAAGCCCTCCAAAAGGGCATGAGTTCAGGAGGGGGGTCGATGACTTCAGGACGACAACGGCGCAAATTCACGAGAGTACATAATTTATAACTTTAGGAGACAGAGTCGAAGCACGTTGTAGGGACAGACTTGAAATTATTTATTTACTTGCTCATATATGGAGTTGTTATTATTAAATCGAGAGGCCAATGGAGAACAAAGCGTAGTGCGCCGATTGACCCATTCGTTGTTTACCATCATTCAGCCGACTGACGTGAGATAATAGATGACTTTATCCAAGACATGCCTCTGACAGTTCCGGGCTCAGATTCGTTTTTTTTTTTTTTTGTGTCGTAAACGTGGGGCGTCGATTAAGCCGTTTGTTATTCACAAACAACCGATTGCAATTGACAACGGATGAAAATTGAATTTATCTAAGACACACCTCCGAAATTTCAGATCCCACATAAGCTTTCTCCAGCTTTCTTCCGTGACCCACCTTTATTCAATTTGAAAAAATATAATCTTGTAAGGTTCCAAAGCTTCAAGGCTTCGACCTTTAAAGTTCACCGACACTACGTTTAAAGTCACGTAACGCAAAAACCGTCGCTTCCTGGCTTTAAACAAAGACAGGCCCCATTTTTCCCAGTTATGTAAAACGCTCCAGATAAACTGTTGGAACGTCAGATATTTATCATGTTGATGTCTCTTAGTTTCTCGCTAGTTTCACCATTAACTGTATCATAGATTCCCCTTTTTAAGGGATCAAATTGGGAAACTTGCCGTATTAAATTCCTATTTACTTTCCCAAAGGGTTTTTCTTAAATTACATTTGAGTACCTTCGAGCTAAATTTAATTGCTTTAACAGCCTGACAGGCACGACCATAAGGCCGGAAAGTTAATTTGGGACTAAGAACGGTCTTGCGAGTAAGATAACGGTCAGAATTCGTTGACCGTGATAAATTGAGACCTTATCTTAATTTAACTCTATCAGTATAAAGGATCTGTTTACCATTGAATTATGCTGTCATCTTCGCTTACCGAATATTAATAATTTCTTTTAACGGATAAAAAATTACGTGCCATTGAAAAATCATCATATCTTAACGGTTTTGTGTGGATTAAAAGAACTCGTTCATTTTAAACGCGTTACGATTGATTGAATGCTCGCATCGGACCAATCACAGCGCCTACGATTGACACGCAATTAATATCTGTCACTCATCAATTGTTATCATAGGAATGTTCGTTCTGCAGCTGAAGTGCACGTCCACGAAGAGCAAGAAGGAACTTTTAGGTTTATTATAGAAGTGCTATTATTTTTGTTATTTCCTAACGCGGTCGACGGAAAAATATCGTAACTATTAAGCCCATTAATGACTGATTGATAATCTAAACTTTATCAACGCATTAGACAATAACTATGCGAGTTAACTTACGTCCGCGCAGCTCTGTCAAATCGTTTTGCGTCGCCATTGGCGGAACCGCTCTCAAATATGCACGAAGTTCATCGATTGTGAGAAATCGAAAGTGAACTTGCTAATTGGTCAATTAGTGTTATATCCGTCATCTCGATTATTATTCGCCGTCGTTAACAGACTTATTCGTTTGTGTGTTTCCCGTATTACGGCTGACGTTACTCATTTTCATTTATGCATATTAGAATCAAATTATTAATCAATCGGAACCCCTCCTTTGAAAGTCAACACGGGCCACGGTTAAGAAGCAGTTGACGGGTACTTGGGAACATGGCACTTTTGCGGGGTGAGCTTTTTCGACGGTTAGTTAAGGGATCAGGGATCTCGGAAAGTAGCAGTGTTACGAAACCGGAAAAACTGTTTTGCAACATATGTTTTTTGGAAAAAAATTATGACTTTTAGGTCTTCTCGAATAAACAAATTTCGTGAATTTCTTTAAGTTCGCCTCGCGGCATAACTGCTAGTCCTGGGGAAATTCGGTAGATACAAAGATCGCGCAGCACCTGAACGAACCTGATCTGACCTGAATGAGATGCCCTTGCCAGACCGTCAGGAACTTACTTGTTTTAAAGCAAATTTCTTTACAAAGAACCTCTTTGAAACTCTAAAAGGACATGTCCAAATTCGGCTACAGCAACATCTTGGCAACGTCTCACTTGTTCCTTGAACTCTTTCATGGATTTATTCAATGTTGCTTTCGTTATTAATTTTGACCCTGTTTAAATTTTAAGATGAAAATCACCAAAATTTTGCAATCTATTTTTGTAAGCGAAACCTTTTAAGCGACCCCACAAAAAAATCGACGGGCGTAAGGTCGGGAGATCGTGGCGGCCGTTCAGTTGCACCTCTTCTACCGATCCTCGTTCCAGAGGAAACCTCATCAAGATATTCTCTCACAGCCACGGCATAATGTGGTGGAGTTCCATCTTGTTGGAACTAAGTATTAATGGCAACCTCTTTTCCATTTTTTCAAGCAAAAATTGCGGCGGTGGTTGGAACTATTTCGTTTTGCCATAAGTGCGAGTACCACGCGTTGTTTAAGCTCCTCTTTAGGAAAAATAGACCGATGAACTGGTTGCTGATTACACTCATCCATATATAGAATTTTTGCGGATGTCGTGTATGCAGTCTGAATCCCACGAAGATTGCTTGCGAACCAGTAGCGACGATTATGTTGACGAGTAAATCCATTTAGGCAAAACGTTGCTTCGTTCGAAAATAAAATTCTGGAAAAGAACTTATTATCCTGAATGCCCTTTTCCTGCATCACTTCACAAAATTCCGTCCTGCGATCAAAATCTTCAAGCGTCAACTCTTGGATAAGGATTATTTTGTATGAATGAAATTTTTCTCGTTTTAAAAGATTGCTTACTGATTTCGCAGACACATCAAATTCATCGGCAAATTTGCCAGTAGACTGCATGGAATTTTCATCGATAGATAAAAGAATATCCCGTCTTTTATGGCCAGCAGTTGCGGCCCGAGGTCTTCCACAGTTTGGAGCAGCTTTCACCCTTCCAATTTGTTAAATTTTTTTTATTCACCTCGCAAACTACACATTCATCAATGGATTGATGCGGATATTTCTCATTAGATATGGGACGCACCTCTTCGTGAGTTCCTTTGGGATTTGCATACCTCAAAGGCATTAAAATTTCAGTTCTTCGCTTTTCGGACGAACGATCCATTTCGGACTTCAGACACCTTTCCAGCTGAAAACGAAAAGTCAGTAGTGGTAGCTGGATAGGGGCGAACATTTCTAACATGGAAAACGATTCGTTAAAGGTTTTTTTTTTTTTTTTAAATAAAATTGCGCCTGTTTAAGCATTTTTATTAATCGGACTCGTGAAATTTCTAAAGGCGTTATGACAGTTTTTGCGAGCACTGTGTAAAGATGAAACGGACAGAAGGGGCCTTGAAAATCACGAGGCCCCAGCTTACTGGAGCTTTGGCAGGCGTAGTCCGAGACGCAGCTCGTGCGGCAGTGATACCGATAAGCGAATTCTTCCGCAGACCTGGGGTCCCTCTCTAACTCCAGTCCCATCGCTAGACAAACAGTTCTCCTTCGGGTCCTAGAACCTCTTGGCACCGGCAAAACGAGAACATCTACTCCTTTGCGTGCACCGCCCGGAGAGGGGGGGGGGGGGCGGTGGGGAGATTGTGCAGGACCACGCAACAAGGACTCCCAAAAACGGTGTGATTAGGGCCTGCTTTTACGTTGGGGACACATCAAAGGAGTGCTTAAATATAAAGGAAACCTATATAATTAATATATCGAAAAAAACAATAAGCTTGCGCGCTCTGTACTCTGGGACAGGTAAAGCGTCGCGACGCTTTAGTACAGCGCCGGCTACCAAACCGAAATAAATACGCGGCGTCGGACGGGTTCGGACGCCAAGGCGAGTTCTAGTGAGTTTAAATTTGAATTTTTGCGACATGCCTTAGGTATGAAAAACGTTCTGTAAATGTGACGCCAATTTTACGTACAGTTTATTTACACCAACTGGGATTTAATTACGCGGCAAACTTGTCGAAAACTCTTTGGATAAACTTAAACTAAACCTGTTCAAAGACGACAAACTATTAGATAACGCAAAAGATTAGGTACACTTTAAATATAAATAAATCTGAAAATACACCAATCTGTATCTGTATTAGAGTATATCTGGCACAAAACTCTATTACGACGACAGCGTACGTGAGAGAAGCGTCGAAAAAACGCAAAGGAAATTCTGAAATAAATCTTTAAACTGGCGGTTAAGTTTTTTTAATTAAACTTTCGCATGGTAAGAAGTTTTAGTACCACTAAAACTATATTTCAAGTTCTCGAATACTCGGCAAACCAATACTTCCGACTTGTTTATTTTCTCAAGTATTCGAAATTGGTGTTTGTTGCCTTAGCCCAAAGGCCTAAAGTATATTGGGGCGTGAGCTTGTTGGCAATTGAGCTTTAGCAATTTCGAACGAACGTTTCGAATTAGAATAATGAAGAAGTAAAAGGAGTTTTTCGTCCGATCGACGGTGGAAGCGGCCTTTTACTGACACATTGCGGGCCGTAAAAAGCCGCTTTTAACACTTGTAAGTATCGATTTTACTGCCTTGGCGTTAAAAAGTTTGTGGATAACTGCAAATTTCGTAGCGAAGCGACGATAGGCCAATTTTGATGCCGAGGCAGTAAAAGCTAAGAGTCCAGGATGCCGACAGGGAGGACTCCCCTCGCGAGCCAATTTTTCTCATTCGTCTCCTAATATTGATGTTTTCCTTTAATCATTTTATTTATTTATTATTTTTATAATTCCGCGTATGAATCGGGTTTCGAAATATTTTATTCAAGCTTTAGGATCGATTTATCAAGACTTACTCCACGAAACCAATCAAGCGATCACTGCAACATATAGGATGATATTTCCCGTGGGGTCAGATATTTTTTCGCCCTCACAATCCCAAAATTCTTCGGAGTGTGTTGACCGTTTCGGTCCGAAAATCCGAATTTCTCTATTCGAGTTAGGACTGTTTGGCACTCCTCCTTGCACCGCCCAATTAGCGCCGTTTTAAGCTTTTTGCAAAAATACCAGATGATACGCACCGTTTTTCTGCTGAGATATTAAATTTCATGTATATTGCAGCGCTTTGGTACCTAAAACGAGATGTTTTTCCCATATTTTTGCAAATAACTCCGAAACATTGGCAGCTATACAGTAAAGCCGAGAAGAGGAAAAACGTTTTTGAACGAAACGGCGGAATCGATTTTTCGGGCGGAAACGGTCAGTGGCGCACCGCAAAAGCGGATTTGACCCTTCAGACACGTGACCCTGGTGGGCAACTTAATTAGGCATTCTGAAGTCAAAATTTTGATAAAAAATTTCGAGAGTTGTCAGCGCCACAAGCAAAGTTCGGAAAAATTGTCGAAATTTAAACACGCCGTATATGAAGAACTTTTGTACAAGACAAATTCGGCCGTTTTGTAATGTTTTTACAGAAAGTGTGTGCGAATGAAGTTTGGCCCGCTGGGTGGGGACCCTGTATGGTGCATCTATAAAAAAATCGATGGAGAAAGGATTTTCATTAATCCCAAACTAATAACCTATTAATTTGAACCTGGATGTGGATAGGTATTTTCATCTAACGAATCTTTCAAATATTTAAAACGGTTTGATTAGAAAAAAATTCATCGAGCCTCCAAAATCAACAAACAGCTTTTTCATTTTAGAGGTCTGTTTTTTGTTTAATTTTCCGCAGTTTTCAAATTAATGAATAGACCTGGTTTACTCAACTGTTAAATAATAATTAATAGATATCTAAATCGGATATATAACCTGATGATTGATGAATTTTTATCGCAACGACTGTTTTTTTTTTTTTTTATTATGTAACGGGTGCGTCAAAACATTCTTGGTTAAGAGTGATTTGAAATAAATTTTGTTTACCGCACGGTGCAAAATGTTTTAAATTGATTTCAAATCGAGTCCAATTTGATACAGATTTTACCGTAAAATCCAGTGGCGTAGTTCGGATTTTTTTGCCAGCGCGCATTATTTGCCAGCAAAAAAATAAAAACAGTCTACACGCAAGATATTCTCTAAATGGTTCTAATAATACTAAATTTGTCCTAAATATTATTTATTTATTAGAGAATCAAAAATTTTGAAAAATTTCTAATTTAATTTTTCAATAAAACTTTAACACCCTTTATCTTCCTAATCAAGCATTATTGGAAGATGGCCTATATAGGAAAACACATTATTGTTCAATATACTATCATGTCTTCAAATAATAACGAAATACTTATGACAAACCTTGTATATTTTACTGTCTCGCATTGAAAAAAAAACGATTTTTTTTCATTTCTTCCAAACAAATGGCTTTTTGCACAGCATTTGCCCAAGATATCTCTAATACTCCGTATAGTTGTTAATATAGTTATCCCATTAGCTTTCCAAATAATTTTCCGAATGGGAGATACATAAAAATATGCGGCTTGATAGCACTGTTGCGGCATAATCCAGCGGCGTAGTTAAGATTTGTTGCGGCATGTGCCGATATTTGTAATTTTTTTATTTTAATGGGATTTTCTTTAAGGGAAAATCCTATATATATACGGGGTGTTTTATATGCATGTCCACAAACTCTCAGAGGGTATGGAACTCATAAACCAATATTTAGATCTAATGAAGTTAGGCCCGAAATCGTTTCGTTCCCAAAGTACAGAGTATCATTATTTTTATTTTTTAAATATTTTTAAAACGTGTACGTTCTGAAATAGGCAAAAATTTCATGCGACCATGGGACCATCCAATGGGATGTTTTTAATGAACAGAATAATTCGCCACTGACTTTTTTTGATACGAATATATTTTGTTAATACTCCATCAATTCTTAATAATAAAAAAAAAAAACGTTCCTTAATATTTTCAGCCTTTTACCCATGTGGAAACGTTGGATGGCTGCACCGACGCCACTGATGTAGATGGAAATGTTCTGAGTCCTTCATAACATTCACACTTATTCCGCCATAGTGTGTCTATAATTTTATATTCTTATCCGAAACCGTTTTTGAAATATTTAAAAAATGAAAAAAAGGCATTAAACACTCTACCTTGGAAACGAAGCGAATCCAGACCTAATTTTATTCGATTTAAATATTTGTTTTCATGAGTTCTGCACCCCCTAAAAGCAATCGGTATGTTCATGAAACACTCTATGCACAAAGTGCCTCGAATTACTTGTGGGGACAAAGAGCAAAGCAAATCCCTGCCACTAAAATATTAATATTCAGGATACTTGTATTTCAAAAGGTCATATTAACAAAGATACAGGGTGTTACAATTTCAATTTAATTTTTGATTTTATTTCATATCGTAACTGTTTTTTGACTTGTGGCATTGAAATTAGGTATGCGGGGTTTTTTCGACAAACTAGTGCTATCGGTTTTTTCTTGTAGCTAATAGAGGGCGCAACTTGAAACCGTCTTGGCTAGCAAAAAAGGGTCTAATTTTTTTCTACGCACCTCTAGGGGTCCGATTAATAAAAAATATTATTCTATTTACTATTTTAGATAAAAAAGGTACATATATGGCTATGCTTTCTGGTTTTCAAAAAAGTAGGGTCCTGCATCGACCCACGGCGACCCATAATCTTTAGGTTTGCTTCGATGCATTTGCCGAATTAGCAATATTTGGAGCACTGACGTCTGGGCCTCTAACAATACACAAGAGGAAAGAAGTTAACACCTCTCCAAAGAGAGGGACACTTTATCCATCTCAGACATCAACTTAACTCTAATTGGAACTTCAAACGCATTTAAATAGTTTCCAAATTTAAGCGATGTCTAATTGACTTTAAGCAAATATTTACGTCCGCCTTGTTGGCAAAGGACATCAAACATTCCGCCTTTACTTCCCAATTTTCTAGCTTTGAACTTGCAATTTAAATGGCATAGTTCGACATCGTTTTTCCTCCATAGCAACAAATTTACAACACTTCTTTCTCTGTGGGCATGTTTGCTTCTTTTGTCGATGCCGCACAGGCGTTAGACAAAGGGAAAAAATTTTGAATAATGCGAGGCAGGCGGCAAAGCGGCGCTTTCAGGGCCTAGGCCGTAAAGTGCCGATCTCACTGCCCGGGCAGCGAGAGTTTTTCGCGGGCTTCGCACAGCACGAGTTAAAAAACTGAAATCCAAGGTATATGAAGAAATTGGTTCTAATCGAGAAAAAAATTATGTGTTTTGCTTGGCGAAAACGTTCATTTTAAGCAAACATTAACCTGCGTCAAATCCCTCACCTCTTCGCTCTGCCAAATAAATAACTATTCACTAGCTACCTGACCATCTAAGACAAGAATGGTCGGATAGGGACAATAAGGTTAAAAAGGGCGCGAACAACCTAGCATAGAGAAGCGGGAAGATTAGTTAGCCGCGAAGAAGAAGTTGAGGGAGCTGTTAGGGACCGGACCTGGCGTGACGTGTAAGTGTAAAAACACGCGAACAACAGAGATAACCGAACCAAAATACATTAATTAAGCAAACGAATGATTATTCATTCGATGCCCGATCGTCCAGGGATTTAATGAAACAACTTCAACACTATATGATGAGGGTAGCTGATAACTTTTCCAGAAACACAGTTATCAGCTATTTAACATGATTTGCTCATTACGCGCCAAAAAATCAGCTAAAACAAACACAATTTTCCTAGTTGTTGTGTTTCGATAACCTTGGGCCGCAAGTACTGTAATAATCCTTGCAAAAACACTCCTCTTGATAGTTATTACCTTTTCAGAAAGGTTTAATTAAATGTTATTGCGAAAAATACTTTGATATTAACAAAATAAACTGAAATATGAACTCTCTATATCCTGAAAGATATTCGCTAAACGAATAAACAATGTACAACTTGGCGAACCATAAATCGCTTTTCAATCGTAAAACGCTGCTGGTTATGATGCGTTAACAGCTTTTCGTGATTTTATTAAATTATTTTTATTATGGCATCCAGTTTTGAATTGGTCTTTAGAAAGTATATTTTCGTTTAACAAAATTATTTCGTTTAAGTGCGTTTCATCAATCTTAACCATCCCAGCATTTTTCACCATTTTCATTAGGAAAAGTCAATCAATTTAAAAGGAACTTAATGATAAATGATGTAAATTTTTCCACCGACAATGTTTACGTCGTCTGTAATTGCTGAATTTTCTGCCCTGAATTTTCTTAAAAATTATCTCCTTTAGTTCTGTTAGCTTCGGCGTCGAATCAGCGTTCCTTCGTTCGTCATTTTTCGTCAACTTTATGGGCAGTTCTAAATCTCCTTTCTGGATGGTGATCCGGAGTGAATTCATCACCAAGCAGTGGGAGAGCTGCGTGAACAGTCCTCGCAATTTCCACATCAAGAGCCAATACGTTCGGCTGATGATTGGGTGAATTGCACGTGAGTTCGGAGTTGCAACGACGAATCTGGAGTTGTATCATTCTGCGTTAATTTTAGCTCATTTTCCCTTCGACTTATCTTTGTGGCTAGCGGGACTTCCACACCGCCTCAGACCCGGTTTTTGACGACTCCCGCACCTCCTTCTTCCCGTTCAAGTAATCTTCCCACTCCTCTCTTTTA
This sequence comes from Euwallacea fornicatus, assembly GCF_040115645.1. Classification (NCBI taxonomy): domain Eukaryota; kingdom Metazoa; phylum Arthropoda; class Insecta; order Coleoptera; family Curculionidae; genus Euwallacea; species Euwallacea fornicatus. The sequence goes on from NC_089553.1 coordinate 4,396,588, forward strand.
GCTCGTGTCCTGAAGTTCGTACTTAGACATCTTCGCTGTTAGCGCTTGTTTAAACTTCCACTTATAAGCTTCAGACTCGGTTTTTTACAACTCCCTCACCTCCGTCTTCCTGCTTACGTAATCTTCTGGCCTTTCAAATTTGGCTTGTTTGCTAAATTTCGTGTTTAGTTATCCTGTTTAGACTTTCGCATCACATCATACTACTCAGCCGTTAAAAACTCCCTTAACTTCTTTTTAACTTTTAAATAATCTTCTTGCCAAAATGCTGAGACTGGGGATCACAAAGCATTACTCTGTGACGAAACAAAGTGACACAGACAACGTTAAACTGTTTTATTATTATCGCTTCGAATACAATTATGAAACTGTAAAAAAGTAAAATTCTAATTTGGACTTATACGAATGTTGATGTTTTTATTATTTATTTTCCCCATTTATCAATTATTTTTCTAATTTTTCTGCAGCTTCGAGAGTGTTTGCGATACTCAGTCCAAATTTTAACATGAGGCCATTCATTAAGGTTTACCCCACTGCGCGATTCAGGTGATTGCCGCAATCTACAGGATGATATTTCTCCTAGAGTCGTATGCCCTTTTACCCTGTCTTAATCTTCTGTAGTATGCAGACCATTTTAGGCTGAAAGATCGAACTTCTCTACGAAATTTGGATTTCTGAAAAAAATCGTCAGTCTTGTGGTTGATGATGGCGGAAATGCCGACACGTCACACCAAAACGCACCATCTTGTCAAGAAAAAAGAGACCGTAAGACTGGAAAATTGTTTTCAGCTTGTGTCCTCGAATAAAATCGGGACACTGGAAAAACTGAGCTGTAAAAATTCGGGAATAGCCTGAACTAACCCAAATTAGAAACGCCAATCCATATTGTCGTAAATTCGTATGCATCGCGAACCTATAATTAAATTTTTGCCGAGCAAATATCAATAAAATGCATATTTTATGCGGCTTTTAGGTCAACAATGGTAACTACTAACCCAAGCAAAAATACGATGAGAATGCCGCAGGATTGTTCATGGCCTAGAACAACATTTGTGTCATTTTGAATGCGATATATTAATTTTGCCCCAAGTTTTTTTTCCTTACTCACTTAGTTATAAAAATAGCAGATCTGTACGCTAATTTAGCCTCATAGACCCAAACATCTTAAAAATAGACTCTCTACTGGGTAAGCGTGTCATAAATTCTCTACAGTTACTTAACATTTCAAATCCACTTGAGTATGTAAGACTTTTGAGCTCTAGTACCAAGTTAGAGGTGGCAGGTATTAATTAGGACTGCACTATGCTTAGTCGACCGATAATTTTGAATTAAAGGGGCACTCGTTGGAGTTCAATTAGAATCGGCCAGAGTCAGCCCTTTATGAATCGATCTGAAAAACCTCACTTTTTTTCTCTTTCTACTGAGAAATATGTCTAGACCAACACAAATTTCATTTATCGCAACGGAGTTTCTGCTTGTTTGCTCATGCTTCTAAGTAAATTAAATGTGACTACTTACATTTTGATTTAGAGAGAACTAACAAATCCAATTTATCATAGTCACGAATTTTTATCTTTGATACATCTAACAATTTCGCCAAACATGAGCACTGGAAGTTATTCATAAATGGGGAAATACGAAATGTTAACAATCCCCACGTTTGGGGACTTCTTTCGCCACCCCTTTCCTGGACATGCGCATTTCCCAGAAAAATCCTAATCACTACTGTGACAAAGGCAAAATACCGAAATTTTTTCCAACTGTAAGAAATGCCCCCGAAATTTTTTGTCATGAGCTCAAAATATTTTTTCAAAGACCCGCAGGTTTTGTAAGCAAATCTTGATCGCCTGAGAGATACGGGGTGACTCGAAACGTACGTCAGAAAATTGAGGGGGTGATTCATTGGCTGATTGCAAAAATAAAAATTCCGATTAGCATGCATCCGTAAACGTGCCGTTTCCGAGATAAGGGGGGTTAAAAATAATTTTTTTTTTTTAGTTCTTTGGCAATATCTCAGGAACCCTTTGAGCTGCGCAACTCTTCGTTTGTATACATATTATTATTAGTAGTCGCCATTTTTGCGAGCTAATTCAATTTTTTACTCATACGCCAGCGAAGAATATATAAAAGTTTATGTGAGATTCTTCGCCCCTGATTTCTACGCCGCTGGGACAATTGATGTTGTGAAACCACCTTTTAAACCGCCAATGTTTTCTACACAAAAAGCAGTGCTTTTGGGCAAGTTCCAAGGCGAACCGTATTAAAGAAAAATGGCACTTTATGATGAAACGCGACGAAAATGGCAACATAAACAAAAACATTTCATTACCAACACCAAGCAAATAAACAATAAAAATCTCAACAATTGTTGCAGCTGGCCCCTTCTTGCGGCGATGCGAGCTTCCAATTTTTTTCATGTAGAAAACATTGACGGTTTAAAAGGTGGTTTTAAAATGCCAGTTGTCCCAGTGACGTAGAAATTGGGGTAAAAAAACCTCGCAAGAAGCGTGAAATTTCCGCCACTGGCCTCTGAAACACAAATTTTATTAGTGCTAAAATTAACTAATATTAATTGTGTGCAAAAGCTGCGTTCTGTATCTCATAATGTTCCTGAGATATTGTTCCAGAAACTGAAAAAAAAAATTATTTTTAGCTTCCCGTATCTCGAAAAAGGTGCGTTTGCAAGTCAACGCCAATAGGAACTTTTCTTCTCACTGAGCCAAGGACTTACGCCTCTCATTTGCGGATGCAAGTTTTCAAACACCCTGTACTCTCCTCATGTTCTTATTTGCCTCTAAGGGATTTTTTTATCTTATGCCTTGTTCTGGAACCGCGATTTCGTTTTAAGCTCAAATTTGCCGACGTTCTGAAATCAGAAAAGACGAGACGTTAACACTCCTCGGTACGTCACTTTTATGTATACCCATTGAATATCTGTAATTCCCCTAGAGAAGGAAAATCGATAAGGGACAGTTTGTTATTTACACTTTTCACAACAACAATGCTACTGCAATGCTGGTGTTCTAAGTAAAAGTGGAAATAGAATATATTATTACTTGAAAGCGATCAATAGCACGAGAAATGCTTATGTCGTTTTAGCTCAAGCAGCGATCGTTGAAAGAATACATTATGTTAGTAAGAGTTATGGTAATTTGCATTTTCCTGAGAAATGTTTTGTTTTTGTTTGAAAAATCTTTTACCATTTTCCTTCTTTTTTCCCATTCTTTCCTAGTTTTCACTCGATTTTGACAGCAGATTTTGACGCTTTCGCAAAATCTTCACACCATCCAAATTCCTCATAATATTCCGTTTGAGTATTAAAAAGCGTCATATTTACTGCTTGCGTACCATCTTCCCGTTCTGTCCCATTATGTAAATGTCCTTAATGTAGGATATTGCAAGGAAAAGCAATCAATCATTTTCCCTATAAGAAGTTTCGTTAGCTTTTTTAATCTATCACTCACAGCTATAGACTTCTGAATATATTTTTTTAAGTATTTACCTGAAAATGTACTTCACAGCCCGCAATCACGCAATATTTTATGCGTTCCTGCATTGTCATACAATATTTGTGTTTGGAGCACGCCATCGGTATAATTTACGCACGGCTTAGATCTGCAAATAGGACAAAGAAAGTCTATTTAAATAACTGTTTAGAAGTAAAATTGCGTATAATTTATTTATTCAGCTCTTCTCATGTCGAAACTGGAAAAATTTACTATCCCGTTTTAATTAAGTAAACACGCCTAATTTTATGTTCGTCAATCAAACCTGGCAATAAACTGTAGCGTTTTATAGCCGAAGCGGACACAATACGCTTTTCTTATGTTGACTTGTTCCTTTTGTCCAGGAATTTGTTCATTTTTTAAAATGTTTTTTGGGGATAGCGCCTCACTCACCAATAGGGGTGGTGTTGGAGTTGCACACAATTCTCAGTTGAAACCCGCCAAGAATCGTATTCGCCTTTCGCTGAGGGCTCGGACGAACGCCCCTGTTGACGTTTCAGGAACGTCAAAAACGCGCGAAATATTCCAAAAAGATTTTCGCGAAACATGAATTTCGAACACGGCCCTCTCAAACAATCGACCGTCGCCCCATGCCTACAACGTAAATTTATCGTCGGGTGTGTTCCAATATTTATTTAATCGGTGAAAATAAACGACAAGCTCAGATGTACGAAAGGTGAATATTTAAAACGTGCGACGTACTCTGAAATTTCAAAATCATTGTCACCTCTCGAAATAGTATGTTATTAGTCGAGTAATTAGGCTATGATTCTCGGCGGGGAAGTTTGAGTATATAAGCCACGCCAAGCGACCTCCTGAGGGGATGATGCTCATTATATACGAGTACAGTGGCATAGCTGTCCGCGGTTATTTTCCGTCGATTACCTAAAAATCCCGATAAAGCGTCAACATTAACAAGAATGTTCGTCCGAACCCTTGGTAAAGGGCGAATTATTGTCGATTAGTTTTAACTGAGAATTAGCCCGCTCCAAAAACTCCTGATATTGTGTGAAGGATTGTTCTAGGTAAATAAAAAAAATGTATAATCCGCCTCAAACTTGTAAAACTTCCAACAACCTAATTTATGTTTAACATTGCAGGTAATATATCGTCACGATCGTTTCGGTGAAATGCCATTGGGATTATAAGTATCTGCAAGTTCCTAAGAAATTGATATAAAATCGATACGCATGAGACCCTTATCGCGAAAGACTGTGTCGTACGCAACATCGCGATGTGGCATTCCACCAGAGCATGTATGTCATATTTCCGGCAGATGAGGTAGTATATCTGTCATATGGTCGCCTTATCGTGGTACCCGCCAATTCTACTCCAGAAAGTTCAAACTCCCCCATCCGAACCAATTCGTTACCCCCAGAACCTTCCGCAAGAAATCTTGCAGCTGCTACGAACGGTACATCGGCCCACCCATCAACCTCTTCCGCCATTGAGGGTAAAGTAGCAGATAATCAACCCTCCACAAGCAAGGGGCAAGCGTCCGAGGTCCTCCAAGTGATCAAGCCCAAGAAGAAGTTGCTGAAACTAAATTTTAATTTATTGAAGCGGGCCATTAGCACCAAAACCGACGCTCCTCTTACTGCTCTAAGCAGCAGCAGTTCCAGAGTTCGACACTCCGTAGGTCACAGAGATCAGTCCGGACTTGTCACCCCTCCATCCGATGCCTTCCAGCGGTTTTGCAACATAAATCAGCAATCTAACAATAACCATCCTCCGCCGGCTCCTGAACAGAAGAAATACTCCAAGGAGAAGACGCCTTCGGACCAAGGGCTTTATCCTTTGCAGGAGAAGTTTTTTAGCAAGAGGTCTTCATCGTCGTCAACCAAGACCAGCAAGCCTTCGCTGCTCCAAGAAGACCAAAGCAGCAAGAAGTCGAGCAAACGCAGCTCGTCCTCATCGAGGTCGATCAAACATTCTCCTTTGCCCAACAACACAGGGGCTCTGGAGAGATCGCAGAGCCAAATCCAGAGGGAGACGAGGAAGGAACCCAGCAGGAAAATATCGACCCCTAATAGTT